>NC_089838.1:41526895-42132577 GCF_035609145.1 Eleutherodactylus coqui | reverse complement strand
TGAACCCACTGTACTGCACCGTCATCTTGAGTACCCGGCTACTCCTTGACCACGCTACCCTATAGTAATGGCTACAGCCCAAGATTGCAGTCCTGCGTCAGACCCGTGACATAAATGTCATGCGATATGGCAGCTAATATTCCCAATGCTGCAACATCATTGAAAAAGGAATACTGTGTTTTTTGTGGCAAAATACCCTGCATCCAGATCTTAGCTGTAGGTTTAAACAAAATGACGAACAGCACCGGAAACTGTGTGGGGGTTTCGTGGCATTTTTTTCTATCTTGTGGTGCATTTTTGAGGTTCATGGCTTTTTGTCAAAATCTCAGCATGCTCTAGGGCAGGCCTACACAGGCATATGCTTGCAGTAACGCAGAGTATATGTGCCATTATTGACGTGCTTCTGCGCATATTACTGTACTTTTTGCGCTTGCAGGGCTTTTTCATATGAGTGCGGGACTTAGCTGAGCCCTGATTTAAATATCTATTTAGCTTAATTAGTTCCAGATCTGTTCTTTTCTCAGTGAATTGCGCAATGTATTGCCAATTGCATGGCTATTGAGTGAGCCTTTGTGGACCTCCCAAAGACTTCTTTAGGGCCTTTAGTGTGCACAAAAATAGAGCTTGCCCATGTAAAGAAGCCCTAAACAAAGTGGAGTGGTGGGAATCTTTGCATCAAAATGTGCATGTTGCAATGTCTAGAAAGAGCTCTTGTGGAAGCAGCATGACCATGCATTACATTGACAGCCTGTGGATTTTAAGGGAACTAGATTGTATAATGCTTCATTTCCTCTGCGATAGTGCTGCAGGGTAATTGAACACTCAAAATACGAAAACATTTAGGAGCAGAAATTATCACAAAATATATAAAAAAATTATATCTTACCCTGAGGAAGATAAGAGAAATGTGCTTTGGGCCTCATGGGTATGTGTGGGAATTGGTTTACTTTATATTGATTCATGTATTATTATTATTTGGGTATTACTTTGCACTTTTGCTTTATTTATTATTTCCCTCTTCCATTTGACTTTAGTGTGCATACATTGTTATTTCCCTTATCTGTTTGTGTCAGTATTTTTAATGATATTGATTTTAATAAATATTTTTATATATTTTGTGATAGGAGCAGAAACTACATTTATTTGTGTTATCATCATTTTGGAGCTGTTATAGGGGTTATCATGTATCATATATATATATATATATATATATATATATATGCTTTGCGTGTCCTGTGTCAATTTGTAACTGAAAACCTACCACTATGTGGTTGAATGACCACATGACATGATAAGGCATTTATGTATGTGGCCAATAGAGAGGGACTGTTTATACTATAGAGCAGTGTTTACCCCTCCCGAGTTTCTTCCTGGGCATATCATAGTATGTCATGGAAGGGCTTTTATATCATCGAAGGTTGATAAAACAATGATTAAAAAAGAAAGCAAAATATGCTTAAAATACATAGGTGTCCATACATTCCGTGTAACTATTTACTACCGTGTTTCCCTGAAAACAAGACACTGTCTTATATAAATTTTTGCCCCAAAACAGGTAGTGTCTTAATTTGCAGGGCATCTGGGTCTCTCAATCTGTTCTATGGTGCTGCGGCAGGCTGCCATGTCCTCAGTGTTGACACAGAACTCTCTTTCTGGTGATGGGACTTTGAATGCCCCGCCTCCTGCAAGCGAGTGCTGTGATTGGATCACGAGCACCGCTGGCTCAGCCAATCAAAGCTGACGCTCGATGAACCAATCACAGCCATTCAATGATGTCATTCACAGAATGGCTGTGAGTGATCGAACTATCATTATTTTACCAACTATGAACCAAATGCTCTGTCAAGTTCAATAATTGTTCTACTAGCATAATTTCATTCCCAAATTCCCACTTAAGTCACTTGACCGCAGGCAGCCAATCATATCTCTAAAGATGAAGAAAGATAACTCCAGCTTGTGAAATACTCTGGTCACATCACCCAAAGTATCCAATCCCATCAATAAAGTCAATTCCCCATTTATAAAGCATAGTTACAAGTGTGGAAGATGATCCAATCAAGTGACAGAAATCCTAATTCAAGATTTACTCATTTGCCAATGTTATATTACTCTGAGGGATTAAGGGGCTGCCTACGAAATTATTCCCACACCAAGAAAAGCTATTTATGAATGGATGACATGATTTAAAACTGATATAAATGTATTCAAAACACCTACCACAGAAGAAAAATCAAATAGGTATTTATTCCACAACTATCCTTGGTAAGGAATCTATAAATGGATATAAAAAGTCTTCGCACCCCTGTTAAAATGACATGCTTTTGTCATGTTAAAAAATCCAACAAAGAGAAATCATTTCAGATTTATTTTCCCCTTCAATATGACCCGTTATCTGTGCAATTCCATTGAAATACCAACTTATATCATTTAGGGTGGAAAAAAACAAACAAAACTGTAATGATGTGGTTGCATAAATGTGCACAGCATTGTCTTTTTTGGTAGCTGTCACAACCTGACTTGGCAAACTTTGCCCCCTCTTCCTTGCAAAAGCGCTCCAAATCTGACAGATTGCAAGGGCATCTCGTGTAGAGCGCCCTCTTCAGGTCAACCCACAGATTTTCAATGGGATTCAGGTCTGGGCTCTAGCTGCCCCATTTCAAAACCTTGATTTGGAGGTATGCTTTGGGTTGTTGTGCTGAAAAGTGAAATTCCACTTCAGCTTTTTGGCAGAGACCTGGAGGTTTTGAGTCAAAATGGACTGATATTTGGAACTGTTCATAATTCTCTTTACGTTGACTAAAGCCCTAGTTCCAGCAGCAGAAAAACAGTCCCAAAGCCTAATTCTGCCTCCATCATGCTTCACTGTGGGTATGGTGTTCTTTGGGTGATGCATGTTGTTGGCTTTTCATCAAGCATACTTTTTTGACTTATGGCCAAAAAATTCAGCCTTGGGCTCACCAGACCATAACATGTTCTCTCACCTGCTTTTGGCAGATTTGGCAAAACACAGCCAGATATATTTCTTAGTTAAAAAAGGCTCCCGTTTTGCCCCCCCCCCCCCACAGCCCAGCTATATGAAGAATATAGGAGATGGTTGTCCCATGCACTATACAACCACTACTTGCCAGAACCTCCTGCAGCTCCTTTAATATTATTATAGCCCTCTTGGAAGCTTCCTAAAGCAGTTTTCTTCTGGATTTTGCATCAATATTTGAGGGACGTCCAATTTTTGATAATGTCATTGTTGTGCCAAATTTAACCATTTAAGTGACACATTTTTAAATATTTACAGGTTAAAAAACGTCACTTTTTTATTAGCAATTTCAATTCTATGATTTTTTCAGAACTTGGGATTGTAATGCTTTTTAAAATATTTAGTATAGTTTAGGAGATATGATGCAATGGGATGCAGGCAATCCGAGCAGTGATTTTTGGGGAAGGGCTTGAAATATAAGCCCTTCCCTGAAAATCATCCCTAGCTTGTATAAAAAATAAAAAAATATATACTTACCTCTCCGCCGTTGTCAGAGTCCAGCGGATCTTGTAGTGTGTCTCCCCGGCTCTTTACTGAAGATCTTTCAGCCAGCGGGGATTTTAAATCCCCGCCGGCTGAAAGCACTGTGTCTGATTGGCTAAGCGCTCAGCCAATCACAGGCAGCGTTCAGCCATTCATTGAGTGACAGCTGAGCGTTGCCTGTGATTGCTCACATCGCTCAGCCAATCCCAGGTAGCGTTCAGTCCATTCATAGAATTTAATACTCAGCCAATCAGACACAGTGCTTTCAGCGAGCAGGGATTTTTAAATCCTCGCCAGCTGAAAGATCTTCAGTACAGAGTCAGGGAGACACACGGCAAAACCCGCCAGACCCCGACAGCGGCGGAGAGGTGAGTATATTTTTTTAAATTCTTTACACGTTTAGGATGATTTTCGGGGAAAGGCTTATATTTCAAGCTCCCCCAAAAACCATCGCCGCGGGGAGATCCCTCCTCACTGAACACTGCGACAGCACTGTCACAGTCTTAGGCAATGAGGGGACTCCCCGCATGCGTGAAGGAATCCTCTGCCACTGCTGTTACAGCGGAACATGATCATCGCCTATTGATTTAAAATTTTTCTCCTGAACGTATACCTGACGACAGAGTCAGGCAAGGGGTTAATCCACTTCTTGATGAAAAACCTCACTGTGTTCCATGGTATTTATAATGTTATGGAGATTTTTTGGTACCCTTCTCCTGATTAATATCTTTGAACAATCAGATCCCTTTAATGTGTTGTACACTCTTTACAGACCTTTACAGAAACTGTCAGAACAGCTGAACTTTATATGGGATAAACCAGTATCACATTAAATAATGGCAGCAGAGTATTGACTACCATTTGTCATGAGTTTAAATGTGATTGGCCAATTCTGAACATAACCATATGCCCAAATATAAGAGCGTGTTCACACGTATGCAGCCACCTTACCTTAGTTTTGTTGTTATTTGTCCTACCTAAATGTTTTTAGTTTGTTTTGCGATGGAATTGCACAGATAATGAAGGTGGAAATAAACCTGTAATGATTCATCTTTGTTGGATTTTTTAACATGACAAAAACATGGCATTTTAACAGGGGTGGGTAGACTTTTATATGCACTGTATATTGATAATCCCATTGAGAGGAAAAAGGCTTCACTTCAAAATGATGATTTAGACCTTTGGGGTCAATAGTCCCCAGTTGGAAAACTCTTCCCATCTCGTTTCCACTGATAACTTCTGACTGATTTCAAAATTAGGAGTTACATATTGTATGAAAGTATAAATGTTATATACATACTGAACTGCCCTTGTGGCCTCCAGTGTGTTTCCAGAACTATGCGCATATGGAAAATCCAATTGGGGGAAGAAATATATAATATTCATACTGGCCTTGAAAGACATAGCATGTCTCATAATTTTAAGCTTAAACATGGCTATTAACTAATGGGACTTACGTTCTTACATATTGAAATGGTGCATTTTGATTGGTGTGGGAAAAGAAAGATGAAAATGGAGTTGCAATGTGTAACAAAGCTATCAGCTCCATCCATACTAACACTGAGTCAGATCAGAGCTGTAACTTGAAGCTTCGGGGCTCTAGGGCAAAATCTGTAATGGGCCCTCAATTATTATTATTTATACATAGTACTGGGCTCACTATGTGGAGAAGAGAGGCCTTATGGGTCCCCTAAGGCTCCTGGGTCTGGGTGCAACCACATCCTCTGCTTCCCCTATAGTTACACCCCTGGGCCAGATAACAGCTGATCACTGGAGCTCTCTCAGCAGAGCCTCAGTGGTCAACCATTGATGACTTATCCTGAGGACAACCCCCTTTACATTTTTTGCCCTCTGTTGACGCTTTTGCAATCTATACATCAAAACTAACAAGTGAATTATAGGAAACACATGTCAGTTTACGGTGCCAATGAGGAATATTTCAGGATTATGTTTTTGTATGGCTAGTCATATTTATAAAAATGAAAAAATTATGTAATAGAAATTTGATTGAAATAGTGTATTATTTTCTAAGAATTCATCCCTTTTAACACTATATTTGGTTTCCAAGTAATTAATAAGGAAAAAGTATAAATGCAGATAGAGCACTTCTATGTTTTCTGTTGTCACATTTTATATTTGTGTATAAAATGTAGAAATGGAACTGTCAAAATCCTTTTAAGGATTGTGCTTCATTATATGTGCACTATTCTGTAATGTAATGTTTGACTGTCAAAACAATTATTTTTATTTCTCACAAATATGTATTAGCTCTGTATGCTGACATATTACAAACTACTGCATGCCTAGGAAGTTGTGTTACATTGTGGCCAGTGACATTGATGGCAATGTCCAGCTTTGAAACCTAGAGCTGAGTTGATAAGTCAAGTCACTGACATTAAAGGGGTAATTCAGTTTGAAGCCAAGAGCTTAGTTGTAATGTGGCTCTCATCTCTCAGAGACTAAAGTCTATCTACAGCAAACAATAGGAAACATAGATATATATTGATTTTCTGCTGGCAATTCTTATACTTTGCTTCTGTGTGTTTGCTCTGTAAGGACAAAGGGTATAAACACCAAAGTAAAATTAGAACATCAATTAGAAGATAGATGAAGTATACACTGCAGAATAGCATGGGGAAAAAAAATAAAGAACATTTACATCTAAAACAAAAACTTTACTTAGAAATTGATTGCCTCATATTGAGCCTTGTTCTCTAAGCTGCAGAGTTGTTTTTGAGTCACTTTGTGCTCCTACTGCATAGAAGTGACAGATTATGGATAAAAACCACTATAGATACCCCTATCAGACCTTTATGGCAAGTCCGATGGACAAATCTTCATTTCTTTGGCTGGAATACTCTGTTAATGGGACTCAGCCTTAAATGCCACACTGGGCCACTGCACACACTAAAGTAGATCTACATAATAGAACGCTGGCCCTGGCGATCAGCTGGTCGACAGTAGCCAATACAAGCTATTGAGCTATCGTGAGGATAGGTCATCTATTTTAGCAGCTGGACAACCTTTTTAAGGAGTTAGCCAAACTGAGAAACATAGTAACATAGTATATAAGGCTGCAAAAAAGATATATGTCCATTCAGTTCAGCCTATTACCCCCCAATGTTGATACAGAGGAAGGCTAAAAAAACCCAAATGAGGTGGAAGCCAATTTTCCCAATTTAAGGGAAGAAAATTGCTTCCTGACACTAATCTGGCAATCGGAATAATCTCTTGATCAATAACCCTTGTGAAGTTTTAATTATTATAAAACATAATATTGTATCGCTCAAGAAAGGTGTCCAGGCCCCTCTTGAACTTTTTTATCAAATTTGCCATCACCACGTCCTCCGGCAGAGAGTTCCATAGTCTAACAGCTCTTATTGTAAAGAAACCTCTTATTTATTGGTGTAGAAACCTTCTTTCCTGTAGACGTAGAGGATGTGCGCTTGTTACAGTCACAGCCATGGGTATAACTAGATCTTAGGAATGATTTCTGTAATGTCTCCTGACATATTTATACATAGTTATTAGGTCGCCCCTCACCCGTCTTTTTTAGTAGTCCACCCATTCAGTTTATTACTTTAGTTGCCCACCTTTGTATCCACTCAAGCTCTGATATGTCATCGATATCTTGAGTATCGGTGCCCAAAACTGTCCACAATATTCCATGTGTGGTCTGACCAGTGACTTATAAAGAGGAAGAACAATGTTCTGGTCATGTGACCCTATACCTCTTTTGATGCACCCCGTGATCCTATTTCACACTGGTTGCTCCATTTAAGCTTACAATTAACTAAAATCCCCAAGTCCTTTTCCATGTCAGTGTTACCCAGTGGTTTCCAATTTATTGGACCTAACTATATAGACCCCAAAGGTAATATGCAGGTCAAAGTAAATGTACAGGTAATTGAGAAAATGAGAAACAAGTGGTTGAAAGAACACGAACAAAAACAAGACTCCTGGTGGAATGATACATTTCATATGTTCAATCCTGCCAATTGGTATAAATCTGTTGGAGTATGGATCATGGGAATTATACAAACTGTATTTCAAATATTGCTCTTGCATGTAGTTGCTTATGTAATATTTAGGTTGCTTATATATTGCATATCTTATATGTTTAAAGCTTGCAGGAAAAGAACTAAGAAAGTTACCAGGGTAGTGAACCCTTGACAACGCACATATAGTGATTCTTATCCAATTGCATGCACATCTCACCCACGAGAACTTCCCATAACCTTGAGGATTACTGGACTGGGGAATGAGGTGAAGACAAGCTAATGGGAGGAGTCTAAAATCAAATAGATGGTGTACAGCAGCACACACCCTTACCACAGTCTCGGTGGGAAGCAGAATATGGTGTGTGCTCCCTATAGATCCCGACCACGGATCCAATCATCAGATAAATCCAAAAACCACAGAGGAGTGGCAAATTGGTGCAAAAAACTTTTCACATCCTCATATTGCAGAGGATGCCTCTTTATTTAGTTATACATACTAGACTAGCTCAAGAGAAAATATACAGCCCTGGTAAAGTAATGTGTTAAACAAGAGAGGAAAATGAAAGAGTAACCTGTGATAGTATTTTACACTTGATTTAATTTTAATGCTATTGTGGTTCATAACTGACTCATAAAAGCAGTCAAAAACAGAAGTTATCTAACTTTTAGGCCTCTTTCACACAAGTGTTTTTTAGCGGCTAGTTAAGCCATGATTAAAAATTGCGACTATGAGAAGCATTGGATTCCAATGCTTTCATTCACATTATTGAGAGATTATTGGCCAAGTAAAAATGTTTGGACGGTGAAGATAGGACATCGGTGGCCAAATACGAGACCGTATTTTTCTACGCAGCCTAAAAGGAAAGTCTTGCCCTATCTTTCAACCATGATCAGCAGGCAGTTCCTGTAAGATTCTATGGGAGCTGCCGGCAAAGGGAGAGGAAGGGAGTTTAGCAGCAGCTAGCGCTGCTAAACCA
Organism: Eleutherodactylus coqui; assembly: GCF_035609145.1. Lineage (NCBI taxonomy): Eukaryota > Metazoa > Chordata > Amphibia > Anura > Eleutherodactylidae > Eleutherodactylus > Eleutherodactylus coqui. The sequence goes on along the minus strand of NC_089838.1, from coordinate 42,124,082 downwards.
TGTCAGCTATCTCCATTTAAATAATAGAAGCCATGCTGATCATTTATGCCAGCCAAAGGAATTCCGTGCTGCGGCATATATATGCCGCACCTGGCTGTGTGAACTGGTGAGAAAATGCTAGATTTAGCCGCGACTTGGTCACGGCTTTGTATCGTTCATGCGGTTTTCAGCCGCGATGCAGCCGGATGGAGATTACAACGCTCGTGTGAAAAAGGCCTTAGAATAAGCTGATGATTACTGCTGAATTGGAGAAATCTAACCCCTCTGTCATACGCTGATTAGATGACAGTTAGGCAGTGTCTGCTCATGATCATCTTGTGCTACATATACTTTTTACTCAATATAGGGCTTCAGAGGAAGAAGCTAATCTTGAAACACCACTTCTGATTCACACTGTAGTCTTCTCCAATACATTGTATATAATAGATAGGCTATGATACCCTTTGAGCATTGCCTAAATTAAGTGATTTCTTCAACAATGATGAGGCGTTAACTGGCTGTACAACAGTTTGTAGGACACGAGCTGCTTACCTCTACTGGGATGTTTGAAGTCCTTAGCAGCGACTGTCCACAGATTAAGGGAAATGGGACTTCCTTAGCTGCCCATTGGACTTTCACTCCACAGCCTATGCAGAGTTCTTCCCCAGAAACATGTCGTGTCTGTGTCTTTCTCCCCCCTTATTTAGTGATTTCACGCACGTGCTAGTCCTTATGGTGGGGGCTTGTGATTTGCAGTCCTAATGCTTCTAGGCTAGACACTAGCCAATTACAGAACAATTTCTGTCCCATGCTGATTGTGAGCACTCCCAGATAGCTTTAGGCAATATGCTTCACCTCTGTCACCTATAGGGTGTTGGGACAGGTCACTCGTTGGGTTCTGTCCACAGTATTCATGTGTGCACAAGATACTCCTTCAGCGCTTCAACCAACTCACAGTCCTTTTCACTGACTAACCAGTGAGAGAAAACAGGAAATTACGTGCCAGAACCGCCACAATCAGTAACGTCTATACTCAGTCCTCACTTATATATAAAGACACACAACGCATTATAATGAAACCACAAGGGGACATCTGCTTTAAGTTCCATTGCAAAACTCGTCTGGTAATAAATTTCATGCACTGTCGCTTTGCAACGGCACGTACATATGCCACTCATACGCAATGTAATTGCATATGGGGGGTGTTGATTACACACCCATAAAGAACAATTGTCTCTCTTGTGCATAAATTGCAGCAAAATAGAACATGCTTCATTATTTTTTGCGCTCGCGGATTACGCAATTCTTACACGCAAATGTAAGTGAATCAGTGTAAGCTAATGTATTGGATTGCCTATGAATTACTGCGCATCACACACACAATATACGGTAATCTTACGCTCTTGTGAGCTCGGCCTAAAACTGATGACATATGTACCATCTTCTTAACCACCTGCTTTATCTGCCATAGCAGTGACTGGTATTACATTGCCAGGGGACATCAGTTTTCAATTATTTGCATCAGAGCTTCTTAGACTTTTTCTACTGCCGCCCCACCAGCCACAATATGGTACCAACTATACCTCACCAGGAGTCAAAATCCATGGCAAATAAATATTGTTTAACTTTTCTTTAATGTGTCTCAAGATTCCAGTATAACATTTAAGTAAGCACAAAGGGTCAATTATATTGCTAAACCAGAAATTGCTGCAGCCATAGAAACGCCTGTGCAGCATGAACGATCAGCATATGATCAATTCTGTCAAAACTGCCTCCCCAGCTGAGCTTCAGTATCCATGGGGGGGTGCCTCACAGTTTGAGAAGCACTGATCTATATCAAAGCAGGAGAGAGTGCTGACAGGTACCAGGGGTTTACTTGAGATGGTTACATTGATAAAGCTACCTCATTCTACCTATTTAGTGCTGTAATATTCAACAGCTCTTCAGAATATTTTTCCGCATATTTATGCACTTTGAGTTAAAAAGCTATTCTGGAGAATCAATATATTTCAGTAATTGTACATTTAAATGGTCACTAATAAGAACTTGTGCTTATATGATAACCAGTGTGATAACTAGCAAAAGTGTAATTCACTTTATTTATCTAAAATTATGTTTTTGTGCTGAAAAATTCCTCTAAAGTGCTGGCCACTTAGGAATCGCCTTGTCTCCTAACTTGTTGTCCACTGCCTGCTGTCAAGTGATGTTATTTCTATTACTGGAAACAGCATTACGTGATTGTTCTCAGCAGCAGAAACCAAGTAATCTTGTAGATATGATACCTTTTAATGGCTAACAAAAATACATGGTGTTATTGCAAGCTTTCAAACCTCTCACGGTTCTTCCTCAGGCATAATGAAATACATCTGAAGAGACATGCATATATATACACACACACACACACAAACTTATCACAAGGCACAGGCATGGATGTGATTAATTTGTACTTAAAAGAATACCGCAACAGCATGAGTAGAGAAATAAATAAATACTTAAATAGTCCACTGATAAAGATGTGAAGCTTTTATGGTCCCTGAATTAGTGTTAGGGGGTCACCAGGTCAGGAGTGTTATCTGTGCTATGGAAACAGCATTATGACAAAACAGGAAGTGAAGGAGAGTGAGTGTCATCATGCTCACTGAAATATATGAAAGCAGAGGGGAGGGGTAAGAATAGGAGAGACTAAAGCGGAGACTCACACAGACAGAGCTAATGGTGAGTTATTTACTGCTATTCATTCATTGCTCAGTACTAATGTACACAGGCCTATTTGATGATGCTATTAATCTTTTTGTGTTACAGACCATTAGAGAGCAACAGTTTTTTTGTGCGTAATGTTAGAACACAGCATAACAGCAGTCTCTTTCCGCCAGTTCTGCGAGAACTGAGAACTGAGAATCAGAAACACAGCATACAAAGGCAAAAATGCAGGATCTATGTCATATAATGGTGAGAAATAGTGTTATTTTGCATATATACACACAGTTCCTAATTGGAAAAATCATCTAAAATGTTAGGTACTGTTTAAATCTAAATGAGTTACTACTGTACACATTTTTTCCATCCAGAGCTTTATTCAGGGCTTATTAGACTTCGCATGCCACTTACCAGTGACTTGTAGTTTTCAGTTCTCAACTTTTTAATTGTGTGTTGTCTCACACACTGCAGTCCCTCTTAGTCCTCCTCCCCTCAGAGAGGGTGTATCATAAATCAGGTTGTATGAGGGAACTTGATTTCTTTGCTGTTCTCAAAGCAATCCAGCCCACTCATATCTATTTCACTCCCTTTGCCACTGTGTGATGGTAGGAAAGAAAGTGTCATGAGAGAAAAAGTAAGACAGAAAGAGAATGCTGGGAAATATAGCTTAATGATCCACATAGCAAGCCCCATGTGTTACTTCTTTGAGCAGGGAGAGAAGACCATGAAGGTGCAAAATTTCAGATTTTGGGCCAAGAAACATTAGAAAAGAATGAGGAGACATTTCTCTAGTCATTACATATTTTTCTTGCTGGGCAACCTCTCGTAAATAAATATGCCTAGTTTGTCTATCACTAAATCATTTGCAAGGTTTTCGCAACATTATTTAAAAATGTTTGCAAATAAAGTACTGTATATACCGGCGTATAAGGCGACGGGGCGTATAAGACGACCCCCCAACTTTCACCTTATACGCCGGTAATACAGTGGAGAAAAAAAAAATCATTACTCACCTCCCCCGGTGTTCTGTCGCGCTCCGGCAGGATGTCGCTCGCTCCTCGTCCCCGGCGCAGCATTGCTTTCTGAATGCGGGACTTGAAATCCCTGCCTCCAGAAAGCTAATACACACGCCGTCAGCCAGTTACAGCCATTCGATGACATCATTGAATGGCTGTGATTGGCTGAAGGCGCACGTGTGTTAGCAATCACACCCATTGAATGATGTCATTGAATAATGTGATTGGCTGAAGCCACGTGCGCCTTCAGCCAATCACAGCCATTCAATGCTGTCATTGAATGGCTGTAACTGGCTGACGGTGTATGTATTAGCTTTCTGGAGGCGGGGATTTCAAGCCCCGCATTCAGAAAGCAATGCTGCGCCGGGGACGAGGAGCGAGCGACATCCTGCCGGAGCGCGACAGAACGCCGGGGGGGGGGGGGGGGGAGTAATGATTTTTTTTTTTTTTTTACACTTTTTTTTTGGTATTACCGGCGTATAAGACGACCCCCGACTTCAGAGCAGATTTTTCGGGGTTCAAAAGTCGTCTTATACGCCGGTATATACGGTATGTGTATTTGTGTATGTACAGTATGTATGTGTTTGTTGGCTATAATTCTATATTTGATGAAACTCAATGTGGCTTTGTAACACTTGGGGTGATTTATCATTAAATGTGGCAGCTTCCTTTACTTTACAGAGGTGTCTGGTGGTGACTGGCCAAAAGTTCACAAGTGAAGTTGGGTGTGGTCCGGGTCCTTTTCAGACCTCTCTTCAGCGCTTTCTAACCTCATGCCCTTACCTTTTGCATATTGCATAGTACATTCATTTTATCTACAATGGGATCATAGAAACCTATAGTTGCAAGAAAAAGTAAATTAACTCTTTGGAATTATCTAGTTTCTGCATTGATTAAAAATAAAATAAGACCTGATTATTATCTAAGTCCCAACCTCAGTGTTAATGACTTCTCCAAAATCTAATTAGAAAAAGGTCTTTTAGTTAAGCAGATGAGATTGGAAGTGATAAGAAGAAATCCAAGATGAAGTCTGATATGTGTGTGTTAAGGCCTTCAAATCACCACTGTGTATTGAACAACAAACTTGTTGAAGTTGTTTAAACTATTATTTAACTACCGTATATATGTATTCATATTATTCTTGTTGTGTAACCATACTGTAGAGTGTATACCATTACCGTGTTCCCTGGAAATAAGAGATCTACCCTGATTTTCAGGGGTGGGGTTCTTAAATATAAGCCCCACCCAGAAAATAAGCCCTAGCTACACTACATTAAAAAAAGCAATACTCACCTAGTAGGCACCATCCGTGTCCCTCCCTTTGGTCTCCGGCAGGCTTCTGTGTAGTCATTAGCGCCAACAGAGCATCTCTTGCTGGTAACGGGGTTTGAATACCCCGCCTCCAGCAAGAGAGTGCTCTGATTAGCTCATGAGCACCGCCTCAGCAAATCAGAGCCGGCACTCAATAAACCAATCACAGCCATTAATCAGTTTATCGGTGAAGCCAGAAGTGGAGAAGAATAATTTCTATTATGGATATTTGTTACAAAGTCTGACAGACTTCTTCGTTAGGCCATATTACAAGACTAGGAGAATAAACAACATTCTTATATGTTCTAACGTATGAGGTAATGGGGATCTCCACCAAACCTCACGTGCCAGCAATCATAATATGTAAAACAAATTGAATTAAAGATACAAAGGAAACCCTTTTGAAAGATAATAAATAATTATTAATAAAATCAATCCATAACCTGCATAATTGTATAAAAGAGGTACATGAATGTATAAAAAAGCACAATTACATATATATTTTTCATTTAAAATATATATACATGAAATAAAATCAAAACACATGCAGAATAATTGTTATAAGTATAAAATGATATTAATAACAGTAATACCCCAGTAGTATAGTAGTCCCTATACTAAGCTGAATGTTCCCTGTTAGTGGTGTAAGTGATGTAAGATGTAATTGGGGAGGAAAAAGAGGGTAGGGGAAATAGCAAAAATGTATATATAATATTAATGTTAATAATGAGCCGAAAGATTAAACAATTGACAAAGGGGAAACAAAAAAAACTAAAGAATCTTTTTATATTGCTTAACGCCCCTATTTTTAAAAAAAAAATCAAATAGTTTTAGTTAATTTGTTGGGGAATAGAGTATTTAACTTAAAGATCCAAAAAGATTCCCTCTGTCTTAGTTTTTGGATTTTCAGTCAAGATTCCAAAAACTAAGACAGAGGGAATCTTTCTGGATCTATTAGTACAGAGATATAACTTGAAGCTCCTGGGCCTCATTGCAAAACCTGTAACAGGGCACCCTATTGTAATGCTTTATTTATAGTACTGTGCTCCCTATATGGAGAAGAGAGGCCTTATGGACCCCCTGAGGCTCCTGGGCCTGGGGGAAACCGTGTCCCCTGCATCCTCTATAGTTACACTAGTGTATTAGTATACTTCTCAGAGCTTCTTTCTCCAGTCTTTTGTTCAGGCACCGTTCATTTAAATGTGGCTGTTCAACTCCTAAAGTAACCCTAAGGTCTCTTTAACGCGAGCGTTGCGATTTGTATGGTGACCGAAATTTGCATGAACAGGAAATTTATTTACTTATCCATTCACGTGCTCGGGTACAAGTTTATACTTTGGTCAGGAGAAATCCTCAGCATAGCTACTATTAGTTAAATAGAGCCAGCTGACACAGTTTAGCAGTGCTAGCCACTGCTAAACTCCCTCCCCTTCTCTTTGCCGCCAGCTTCCTTAGAAGCCTATAAGAGCCGCCAGCTCATCACGATATGGTAAGAACTATCTTTTCTGTCTGCGTCAAAACATTGGCCAACCAAAATGGTCACCGAATGTGCCTTGTAATCCAAAACTATACATATTATATATCAAACCATCCAAAACAAAATGAGGAACTATAAATGTTAATTTTTTTTAGCTTTTTACCCCAATAAAATAAAAAAAAACAAGTAAAAAAGCCAGTGAAAAAAGATTTTTCTTTATATTATTTCTATTATATATAATTTTATATGGCTAGACAGGGGTTGGAATACCACTTTAGTAACCGTTGAATGGCCTTCCATTTCAGGGAACCTGCTGCCATAAATGACACAATAAGTTGCAGCACATAGATGCACTCAATGGATGTTTCTGACATAATTAATTGTGCAAAAGCATTGTTAAAAATTGTCAAAAAATAGAAGATTGAAATAAGGAGAACATGAGCTCCTGAATTTACAAATGATATCTTGTAAGGAACAAACAATAAGATATAACTTAGAAAATATTGACTCCATGGATGAAAGAAGCAAGTAGGACCAAATGCTCTTCAAAAAAAAAGGATGAAAATAGAAGAATGAAAGGATAAAACAAGTTCTCTCCTTAGAGGACATGCAAGCAACAATGAGCATGCAGTGAGAATTAAACATCTAAAGGTAGGACCATTTGGTTACACCAACACCAAAACCAAACAGGGCTCTACTAGAGAACTTGATGACGATGAAAGAAAAAGGTGGAGCAAACCAAAAAGGTGCCAGAAGCTCGGGTCCCAGGCATGAGCCCGGGCCCAAAAGCTTTGAAGAGGGTTATCAGAAACAAGTGATGGAGGTGCTGCCAACCAGGTGCACCCACCAAACGGTAGGTGAACTGAATCTACAATTATAAAGTACTCTCCAGTGAAAAGTTGTGAGGTAACTGAATACAATATTCGACTTCTCTTTTATTTAATTATGTTAAAACCAGCAGTAAATATATATTCTGGGTGAACCCCTTCATCAGTCGTGTTGGGGGTGTACATAAATTACGTAGCAGTGCAGTGGGGTAGTATGACCCAACAAGCAGGATAATGATACCAGGAGCAGGGAGGCTTGAGGTGGTGATACTGAGGAGTAGATCATATGTAGAAAATTTTGCATGTAAAACAAGACTTCAACCAAAGACTAAAAAATATAGAGCTACAGATCCTTCTGGAGACATGGGCCAAGGCAAAGGATAAATGCCCGGCGTCCACCGGGAACAGGGAATCTCTGCCTGCCCTGAAACACAAAGATATCAAGCAGGGCTGGTGCTCAGGATGGATATTAGTCTAGTACAGAGAGCAGGTCCAATCAAGAGAGGAAACAGCCACAGTTGGCTAAGAACTGACAGCTCCATTCTCACCCCTCAGTCCAATGTCTACTTCTGTGCAGCATACATAGCACCACCAGAGTCCACGCACTACAACTCTGCCCATTATTAGAACCTAGGTAAAGTCCTCATCTAGGAAGACTTCAATGCAGCAACATCTACATATTTGAAGCAGGAAACAGACTGTTATAGCCCAGAATATACTAAGGGAAACACCTATTATGGCACAATCAACAAGCAAAAAATCTGCTGAGCCTATGCTGAAAACTAAGTTGTCTCATACTCAATGGGAGACTCTCTATGAAGGCATACAGTGATCTCTCACATAGGCAGCAGTGTGGAAGATTATGCCATTATGGAAATGAACCCTAAAATGTGGGCACCTTCATAGTCACAGAAGTGGTACTCATTAGGTCACCCCCCAGCTGTCTTTTTTCTAAATTAAAAAAGTTTAGTTTAGAAAAATTTTGATTACCTCTCTTGGTATTGTATTCTCTATTTATTACTTTAGCTGCCCGCCTTTGAACCTGCTCAAGGTCTTGAGTACCGGTACCCAAAACTGTACACAATATTCCATGTGTGGTCTGACCAGCGACTTGTAAAGAGGAAGAACAATCCGCTTTTCATGTGCCACCATACCTTTTTTGATGCAACCCATAATCCTATTTGAATTGGCAGCAGCTGTCTGACACTGGTTGCTCCAACTAAGTTTATAGTTAACTAAAATCCTCAAGTTTTTTTCCATGTCAGTTTTGCCCACTGGTGTCCCATTTAGTATGTAATGGTGACATGTATTTCCCCTGCCCATGTGCATAACCTTACATTTCTTGCCCAAGCCACCAACTTATCCAGATCCATTCGCAACTGTATTCTGTGTTGTGGTTTTGTATGTATTAATTACATTACACAGTTTGGCATCATCTGCAAGTATTGATATTTTACTGTGCAATTCTTCTGCAAGGCCATTAATAAATATTTAAAAAAATAGTGCCTAATTCTGGACCCTGTGGTACCCCACTAGTAACGGTGACCCAAGCAGAGTATGTACCATGAATAACCACCCCCTGCTTTCTCTTATTGAGGCAGTTACTTACCCACGTACACACATTCTCACCCAGACCAAGCATTTTCATTTTATATACCAATATTTTATGTGGCATAGTATGAAATGCTTTGGAAAAGTCATGATACAGAAGATCCAATTACTTTTCCATTTCCAGCCTAGAACTTACCTCCTTGTAGAAGCTGATTAGATTGGTTTGACAGGAGCGACCCCTCATAAACACATGCTGAAATTTAGTTATACAGCTATTTTCCTTGAGATACTCCAGGATAGCATTTATTAGAAACCCTTAAAATATTTTACCAACAATAGAAGTAAGACTTACCAGCCTTACGGGACCTGGCAATTTGTCTATTTTAATCTTTTTAAGGCGGTCTGCACTTCTTCCTGGGTTAAACTGATGACATTTAGTGGAGAGATATGTAATCTCTCCACTAAATGTCATCAGTTAGATGAGGTGCAGAGTGATAATTATTACTCTGCATCTCATCTAACATTTCATTTTCCTCTGTGAATACACTGGAGAAAAAAACTATTTAATAGATTTGCTTCCTCCTCATCGTCCTCTACAATTTTTCCTACAATAATAATAATAAATAATAATAATCTTTATTTGTATAGCGCCAACATATTCCGCAGCGCTTACAAAGACAGGGGCAATACAGAAGGACAAAAGTACAAAAATTACAAAACCACGGTTACATATAGTAATCAGTTGATGGAAACAATAGGGGTGAGGGTCCTGCTCCAAGGAGCTTACATACTACAAATAATGGAGTAATACAGAAGGTAAAGGGCTGGAGATGTGCACAGTATGGCGAGGTGGAGAGTGAGGGATGCTATACACATAAACAATGGTCAGACATTTAGCCGTGTGACGGCAGAATTGGTATGACTGCAGGGGCAGTTGATGATGGCTAGCAGGGATTGCAGTCAATAGGTCAGGGAGCATATTATCAGGCAGCGTACGGAGGGGTTTGTTTAGGGAATGCGGTATGCCTCCCTGAAGAGGTGGGTTTTTAGAGCATGCCTGAAGTTTTGTGAGTCCTGGATTGCCCGGGTAGCCTTTGGTAGTTCGTTCCAGAGGACTGGTACTGCTCTGGAGAAGTCTTGGAGGCGGGAATGAGAAGTTTGAATTAGAGGGGCCCGTAGTCTAGTTTGGTTAACAGAGCAGAGAGCCTGGGCTGTGTGATAAATTAAGATGAGATAGGCAATGTAGGGTGGCGCTGCGCTGTGGAGGTCTTTATGGATGAAGGTAGTGAGTTTAAATTGAATTCTGTATTTGACGGGCAGCCAGTGCAGTGACTGGCACAGGGCAGAGGCGTCCAAGTAGCGGCTGGACAGGAAGATGAGCCTGGATGCCGCATTCAGGATGGATTGGAGAGGGTAGAGTCTGGAGCAGGGGAGGCCGATCAGCAATGAGTTGCAATAATCAAGGCAGGAGTGGATGGGGGCAACAATAAGCATTTTTAGCGTGTCCACGGTGAGAAAAGAGTGGATTCTTGCGATGTTCTTGAGGTGCAGCTGACATGTTCGAGACAGAGATTGGATGTAGGGGGTAATTATTTATTAAAGGGCTAACACTTTCAATATGTATCTTTTTACCATTTATCTAAATGAAGAACAGTTTAGGCTTAGTTTTACTTTCCTTGGCAATGAGGCACTTTGTCTCCACCTTTGCTGTTTCATCTGATTTTTGCATAATTATTTTTTTCCTTATAGGTTTTTAATACTTCTCTGCTGCCTTCTTGTTTTAGTAGTTTAAATGCTTTCTTTTTGTTTATTGCCCCCGTTACATCTTTATTGAGCCACATTGGTTTTCTCCTATTCCTATCCTTTTTATTCCTGTATTGTATGAACCGCTTACAGCAAATATTTAAGATGTTGTTAAACATTCCCCATTCATTGTCTTTACTCTTATTTTTGAGAACATTGTCCCAGTTAGTAAGATTAAGCGCATCTCTGAGCTAATCAAACTTTGCCTTCCTAAAGTTTCCTATTTTCGTAGCTCCCTAATAAGACTCCCTTTTGAAAGACAAGTGGAAATTTATGATATTATGGTCACTATTTCCCAAGTGCCCCTCAACTTGCACTCCTATTCTGTCACGTCTATAGGTAAATATTAAAACCAAAAGGTAAAACTTAGAGATGAGCGAACGTACTCGTCCGAGCTTGATACTCATTCGAGTATTAGCGTGTTCGACATGCTCGTTACTCGAGACGAGTACCACGCGATGTTCGAGTTACTTTCACTTTCATCTCTGAGACGTTAGCGCGCTTTTCTGGCCAATAGAAAGACAGGGAAGGCATTACAACTTCCCCCTGCGACGTTCAAGCCCTATACCACCCCCCTGCAGTGAGTGGCTGGTGAGATCAGGTGTCACCCGAGTATATAAATCGGCCCCTCCCGCGGCTCGCCACAGATGCATTCTGACATAGTTCAGGGACAGTGCTGCTGGTGCCGGAGCTGCTATAGGGAGAGCGTTAGGAGTTATTTTAGGCTTCAAGAACCCCAACGGTCCTTCTTAGGGCCACATCTAACCGTGTGCAGTAGTGTGGAGGCTGCTTTTTGCAGTGTTGCACTTTTTTTTTTTTTTGTATATCGGCCATGCAGAGCATTGCGTCCTGCAGTAATTTTACATTCTCCAGGGCCAGTAGTGGTGAGGCAGGGACAGAAGACATATTTAGTGTATATAGGCAGTGGGCCTTTCCAAAAACATTTGGGAAAAAAAATCTATTTGTGCTGCCTGTTACCGTCCTCAGTGTACTGGGTCTCTGCTGGGGGTAGTTGTCCTAATTCATACGCAGCCAGCTAAGTGTTACAGCAGGCTTGCGCAAAATTCTTTCCTGCCTCTGTGTTGCCTCTTACATCACCGCTGTATTCCTGTCCACAAGTATACTGGGTCTCTGCTGGGGGTAGTTGTCCTAATTCATACGCAGCCAGCTAAGTGTTACAGCAGGCTTGCGCAAAATTCTTTCCTGCCTCTGTGTTGCCTCTTACATCACCGCTGTATTCCTGTCCACAAGTGTACTGGGTCTCTGCTGGGGGTAGTTGTCCTAATTCATACGCAGCCAGCTAAGTGTTACAACAGGCTTGCGCAAAATTCTTTCCTGCCTCTGCTGTGCTTTCCGTAAGCGAAGTCAGCCTCCAACCACAGGCCAATGAGCGGCACATTTAATTACAGCATTCTGTTTCTGCACTACTGATAATACAGCATGCTGAGGGGTAGGGGTAGGCCTAGAGGATGTGGACGCGGGCGAGGACGTGGAGGCCCAAGTCAGGGTGTGGGCACGGGCCGAGCCAGTGCGATGGCCAGGGGTAGAGGCAGGGCCAGACCGAATAATCCACCAACTGTTTCCCAAAGCGCCCCCTCGCGCCATGCCACCCTGCAGAGGCCAAGGTGCTCTAAGGTGTGGCAGTTTTTCACAGAGACGCCTGACGACCGATGAACAGTGGTGTGCAACCTTTGTCGCGCCAAGATCAGCTGGGGAGCCACCACCACCAGCATGCGCAGGCATATGATGGCCAAGCACCCCACAAGGTGGGACGAAGGCCGTTCACCGCCTCCGGTTTGGACCACTGCCTCTCCCCCTGTGCCCCAACCTGCCACTGAGATCCAACCCCCCTCTGAGGACACAGGCACGAGTGCCTACCGGCCTGCACCCACACCCTCACCTCCGCTGTCCTCGGCGCCATCCAGCAATGTCTCTCAGCGCAGCGTCCAGACGTCACTATCACAACTGTTTGAGCGCAAGCGCAAGTACGACGCCACGCACCCGCACGCTCAAGCGTTAAACGTGCGCATAGCCAAATTGATCAGCCTGGAGATGCTGCCGTATAGGCTTGTGGAAACGGAGGCTTTCAAAAGAATGATGGCGGCGGCGGCGGCTCCGCGCTACTCGGTTCCCAGTCGCCACTACTTTTCCCAATGTGCCGTCCCAGCCCTGCACGACCACGTCTCCCGCAACATTGTACGAGCCCTCACCAACGCAGTTACTGCCAAGGTCCACTTAACAACGGACATGTGGACAAGCACAGGCGGGCAGGGCCACTATATCTCCCTGACGGCACATTGGGTGAATTTAGTGGAGGCTGGGACAGAGTCAGAGCCTGGGACCGCTCACGTCCTACCCACCCCCAGAATTGCGGGCCCCAGCTCGGTGCTGGTATCTGCGGCGGTGTATGCTTCCTCCACTAAACCACCCTCCTCCAACACAACCTCTGTCTCGCAATCAAGATGTGTCAGCAGCAGCACGTCGCCAGCAGTCGGTGTCGCGCGGCGTGGCAGCACAGCGGTGGGCAAGCGTCAGCAGGCCGTGCTGAAACTACTCAGCTTAGGAGAGAAGAGGCACACGGCCCACGAACTGCTGCAGGGTCTGACAGAGCAGACCGACCGCTGGCTTTCGCCGCTGAGCCTCCAACCGGGCATGGTCGTGTGTGACAACGGCCGTAACCTGGTGGCGGCTCTGCAGCTCGGCAGCCTCACGCATGTGCCATGCCTGGCCCATGTCTTTAATTTGGTGGTTCAGCGCTTTCTGAAAAGCTACCCACACTTGTCATACCTGCTCGGAAAGGTGCGCCGGGTCAGCGCACATTTCCGCACGTCCAAGACGGACGCTGCCACCCTGTGGACCCTGCAACATCGGTTTAATCTGCCAGTGCACCGACTGCCGTGCGACGTGCCCACACGGTGGAACTCTACGCTCCACATGTTGGCCAGACTCTATGAGCAGCGTAGAGCTATAGTGGAATACCAACTCCAACATGGGCGGCGTAGTGGGAGTCAGCCTCCTCAATTCTTTACAGAAGAGTGGGCCTGGTTGGCAGCCATCTGCCAGGTCCTTGGAAACTTTGAGGAGTCTACCCAGATGGTGAGCGGGGATGCTGCAATCATTAGCATCACCATTCCTCTGCTATGCCTCTTGAGAAGTTCCCTGCAAAGCATAAAGGCAGACGCTATGCGCTTGGAAACGGAGGCGGGGGAAGACAGTATGTCGCTGGATAGTCAGAGCAACCTCATGTCTATATCTCAGCGCGTTGAGGAGTAGGGGGAGGAGCATGAGGAGGAGGGGGAAGAGACAGCTTGGCCCACTGCTGAGGGTACCCATGCTGCTTGCCTGTCATCCTTTCAGCGTGTATGGCCGGAGGAGGAGGAGGATCCTGAAAGTGATCTTCCTAGTGAAGACAGCCATGTGTTGCGTACAGGTACCCTGGCACACATGGCTGACTTCATGTTAGGATGCCTTTCTCGAGACCCTCGCGTTACACGCATTCTGGCCACTACGGATTACTGGGTGTACACACTGCTCGACCCACGGTATAAGGAGAACCTTTCCACTCTCATACCCGAAGAGGAAAGGGGTTCGAGAGTGATGCTATACCACAGGACCCTGGCGGACAAACTGATGGTAACATTCCCATCCGACAGCGCTAGTGGCAGAAGGTGCAGTTCCGAGGGCCAGGTAGCAGGGGAGGCGCAGAAATCAGGCAGCATGTACAGCGCAGGCAGGGGAACATTCTCCAAGGCCTTTGCCAGCTTTATGGCTCCCCAGCAAGACTGTGTCACTGCTCCCCAGTCAAGGCTGAGTTGGCGGGAGCACTGTAAAAGGATGGTGAGGGAGTACGTAGCCGATTGCAGCACCGTCCTCGGTGATGCCTCTGCCCCCTACAACTACTGGGTGTCGAAGCTGGACACGTGGCCTGAACTCGCATTGTATGCCCTGGAGGTGCTTGCTTGTCCTGCGGCTAGCGTCTTGTCAGAGAGGGTGTTTAGTGCGGCTGGGGGAATCATCACGGATAAGCGTACCCGCCTGTCAACCGACAGTGCCGACTGGCTTACACTCATCAAGATGAACAAAACCTGGATTTCCCCAGACTTCTCTTCTCCACCAGCGGACAGCAGCGATACCTAAACAATACGTAGGCTGCACCCGCGGATGGAAGCATTGTTCTCTATCACCATCAAAAATGGGGACCTTTTTGCTTCATCAATCTGTGTATTCTTTTCATCCTCCTCCTCCTGCTCCTCCTCCTGAAACCTCACGTAATCACGCCGAACGGGCAATTTTTCTTAGGCCCACAAGGCTCAGTCATATAATTTTTGTAAACAATTTTTATACGTTTCAATGCTCATTAAAGCGTTGAAACTTTCACCTGAACCAATTGTTATTTTAACTGGGCTGCCTACATGCCTAGTTACCAATTAAGCCACATTAACCAAAGCGATTAATGGGTTTCACCTGCCCTCTTGGTTGGGCATGGGCAATTTTTCTGAGGTACATTAGTACTGTTGGTACATCAATTTTTTGGGGCCCTCGCCTACAGTGTAATCCAATTAATTTTTTGCCCACCTGTATTAAAGCTGACGTTACATCAGCTGTGATGGGCAATGCAATGGGATATATTTATGTACCGCCGGTGGCTTCCTGGCACCCACCCATGCTGTGGGTCCACAGGGAGTTGTAACTACATGTGTCCACTTCTAAAGAACCCCAGTCTGACTGGGGCATGCAGTGTGGGCCGAAGCCCACCTGCATTTAATCGGACGTTACCTCAGCTGTGATGGGCACTGCAATGGGATACATTTATGTACAGCCGGTGGGTTTCAGGGAGCCACCCATGCTGTGGGTGCACACGGAATTCCCATTGCGGAGTTGTACCTGCCTGTGACTATTTATAAAAAACCGCGGTCCGACTAGGGCATGCAGACACCTTGACAGAATGAATAGTGTGTGGCACATAGGTTCCCCTCTGCTATGCCCACGTGTGCAGCTCCTGATGGCGGTGGCACAGGATTATATTTCTCATGGCTTCTGTACAGCATTGTGAGCTATCGCCCCGCCCCTTTTAAAGAGGGTCGCTGCCTAGCCGTGCCAACCCTCTGCAGTGTGTGCCTGCGGTTCCTCCTCATGGCAGACGCACTTATAAATAGACATGAGGGTGGTGTGGCATGAAGGCAGCTGAAGGCTGCGCAGGGACACTTTGGTGTGCACTGTGGACACTGGGTCGTGCGGGGGGGGTTGGGCAGCATGTAACCCAGGAGAAGTGGCAGCGGAGTGTCATGCAGGCAGTGATTGTGCTTTGTTGGAGGTAGTGTGGTGCTTAGCTAAGGTATGCATTGCTAATGAGGGCTTTTCAGAAGTAAAAGTTGTTGGGAGGGGGGGGGGGGCACTCTTGCCGCTATTGTGGCTTAATAGTGGGACCTGGGAACTTGAGATGCAGCCCAACATATAGCCCCTCGCCTGCCCTATCCGTTGTTGTGTCGTTCCCATCACTTTCTTGAATTGCCCAGATTTTCACTAATGAAAACCTTAGCGAGTATCGGCGATATACAAAAATGCTCGGGTCGCCCATTGACTTCAATGGGGTTCGTTACTCGAAACGAACCCTCGAGCATCGCGATAATTTCGTCCCGAGTAACGAGCACCCGAGCATTTTGGTGCTCGCTCATCTCTAGTAAAACTAAAAACTATGGAGGAAGTATTCAAAGTATTTCAAAATCTTCTGGATATACCAATAACGCTGCAGGAATTAACAGAGAGAATCCCATCCATAAGGTGCAAAAATGCCAGCGGCCAAGACAGGATTTTACTCGAAATCATCAAATACAGCCTACCAGAAACACAGACAGCAATAACCAAACTGTTTGACATTGTGCTGGGTGTTAGCTACTTCCCCAAAACCTTTAACCAAGGCCCTATAACCCCTGTACACAGGAGCGGTGATAGGTATGACCCAGCCAACTACCAAGGAATATGTGTCAACAACAACCTGGAGAAACTGTTCAGCATCTTGCTCAAGAGGATCCTCAGCTTTCTCACCCAGCACAATGTCCTCAGCAAAAGCTAAGCAGGGTTCATGCCAAACCACAGCACCACAGAACACATCTGCACCTTACACAACCTCATCAAAATTATATATAACACAGGAACATGCAGTTATTGCAAAGGTATAAATGGTTATGTTAATAGTTTTCAGAGTTGATGGGCCTCCACATGCCTAGCTTTTAGATGTTCTTTGATAAATGTTCTCTTTCTGGAAACAGAATTGACAATAAAATGGCAAATGCAAGGAGTAGCAATAACACATAGTGCACAACTGCACAAGCAACAGTATAATCTAGAACACACATGTCAAGCACAAGGCCCGCCGACTAAGGGCTCTTTCACAAGGGCCACAGCATGACCGAAGATCACGTGAATGAGAGGTAGCTGTGAACAAGTCACCACTGCATCTCCCATCCAGTTCAGATGGCCCGGTCTGGCAAGTATACGCCGAGCCTGGGATGCCGTCGGGCAGGGGGAGGCTGTCAGGCGGGGGGTTTCAGGTGTTGGGGAAGTAGCTAACACTCAGCATGATGTCAAACAGTTCCTTATTGCAGTCTGTGTTTTTGGTGGGCTGTATTTGATGATTCCGGGCAGAATCCTGTCTTGGCCACTGCTAAACTCTCTCCCAGCTCCATTCTCTGGCAGTTCCAATAGGCTCCCATAGGAGTCTATGGGAGCTGCCGCACTATTCCGTCAGCAGGTCACTGTTACCACAAGGGCCACTATCACTTCTGGGTCCACTAAGGGGGTCATTGTTATTACTGGAGCCACTATGGGGGTCACTGTTATTACTGGAGTCACTTACTACTGGGGTCACTTTTATTACTGGGGTCACTATAGGAGTCACTCTTATTACTAGGGTCACTATGGGGGTCACTTTCACTACTGGATCTCCTATGGGGGCCGCTATTATGACTGGGGTCACTATGGGGGTCACTGTTACGACTGTGATCACTATGGGGTTACTATCACTACTGGGGCCACTATGGGGATCTCTATCACTACTCGGGTCACTATTACTACTGAAGCCACTATGGGGGTCACTATTACTATACTGTCTTACAATTACAATCGGCCCTTTGAAGGCACCCAAAGGCTGATGTGGCCCTCAGTGAATGAGTTTGACACACCTGATCTACAACAATGATAGTCTGAGCTATCTGTCTATGTATATTTGTCAATGTTTATAGGTGTGTATATGTATGTGTATTTTACTATTTCTGCACTTTAGCTGCAGTTTTTTAACAGAAAACCAATTCTAGTTTCTTAAAAATAATGATACAAAAATCAAAAACCTAGAAATGCAGTTGTTTTTTTGTAAAGTAATTGTCTTGGATTGCAAAAGTACAAAGTCAGTGGTGCTGAAAATTATGGTAAATTATACTTTTTCTTGTTTGGTTAAAGAGCAGCCCCTTAAGTGTCTAACTTTTCACATGATTTTTCAGAATGAACTGCTGTGCGTGCATGAGGAATAACACTATTTCTGCTCATTATATGACTTGTTTCTTGCATTTGTCCCTCTCTGCAGGCTGTATATCTGAGTATCAGTTCTTTCAGAACTTGTGGAAAAGAAACTTAGCTGATATGCTGAGTTCCATACATTGCACATAGAGAAGACTGCAGATTATTCTCAAAAATGGTCTATTGCACACAGAGACATAAACAAAGGTGTAGTAATTTGGACAGCGCCTCTAAAGGGCCAAAAGAGCCTATAGTGCTTTACGCTGAGTGATAGTGAAGCTATATAAAGCAGTGGAGTTGGTGTAAATAGAGGAGACACTGTCCTGCCAAGGGAATATCTAGTGAGCACATGCATGGAATAAACAACTGGGTGGCTAGGGGCCCCCAGAAGAAATAGAAATGGAAAAAACAACTATCAGCCTACCTTAAAGACACCAACCACCTCCTCAGTCATTTGGATAACTTTGTTTGGAAAAACACCTATATTTTGGCCACTTTTGATGTTTTGGCTTTATACACGAACATCCCACACATGCAGGGGACCAAAGCTGTCAATTCCTTCCTTGAAACCGATCGACTTATGCCATACCATCAAAAAACGTTTTACCTGAAGAGCATCCACTTCATCCTGCATAACAATTATTTTTCATATGATAAAAAATTCTATCTGCAAACAAGAGGAACAGCTGTGGGGGCAAAATTTGCCCCCTCATATGCTGATATATATATGGGTGCCTTTGAGGCTAGGGTCAAAGATCCCCATGTGGTACTATACTGCCGCTTCATTGACGACATCCTGTTAATATGGGATGGTTCAGAAGATGAGATTGCCACATTTGCAGAAAACCTAAATGACAACAATTGGGGATTACAGTTTACAGGAAATTCCAGCAAAGAGAAGATTGTGTTCTTGGACCTTGAAATCTTCATCCAGAAGAATACAGTGTTAACGAAAACCTACTTTAAGAAAGGCGATGCAAACAGCTATTTGAACTTCGAGAGCTGTCACACAAAAAAATGGAAACCCAACATTCCGTTTAGCCAGTTTAATAGAATATGACGGAATTGCACAAGAGTCGAAGACTTTAAGGAACAATCCGAAATTCAGGTAGAGCGCTTCAAAACAAAAGGGTACCCTAAACCCCTAATTGAGGCAGCCTACAACAAAGCGTTGTCCTTACCTAGAAATACCAACTCCCAAAACAAGGCTAAAAAGAACTTTGATTCAAGAAATTTGTTCATGACAGAGTTCAGTTCTCAAGAAGGGATTATCAGAAAAATCCTTGATGTAATAGCGAGCTTGCGAACCAACACAGGGTTCTTCTTCAGGCCAAAAATGGACTAGATCTGAAGAGACATGAATATTTATACACACTTATAACATACATACTTATGACAAGGCACAGACATGGATGTGATTGGTTTGCACTTAAAAGGAATTCTGCAATGGAAAACAAACTTTTTTGTCTAGGCACTGAAAGTTTTATGGTCCCTGAATTACTGTTGACGGGGAGGGGGGGTTGTAACCGTACTGACCCGCAGAAAAAATTTAGTGTGTCATTTATGCTGCATGATTAACGCTGTAAAAAAAAATCTATGGCAGAATTGATGCGTTTTCTCTTCCTGTTATCATTAAAAAAATAATTAAAGTTTTACGATATAGTCTATGTACCCAAAAGTGGCACTGATAAAAACTACAGTTTGCCACGCAAAAACAAGCCCTTATACGGCCGCGTCGATGGAAAAATAAAAAAGTTATGGCTTTTGAAAAATGGAGATGGAAAAATACCAAAAATCGCTTGGTCCTCAACGCCAAAATAGGCCATGTCATTAAGGGGTTAATTGTAACATAAAGAGGTGTTTAATATATAAAACAAGACATTAAAAAGTCCATTGTCTATAGCCAGGCCATCAGATACAACCGGATCTGCTCCAACCCAACAGACAGAGAGGAACATTTGTACCATCTTAAAAGGACATTTTTAAATCAGGGCTACCATCCCATCTCAATTGATGACCAAATCACCACAGCCGCCAGAATACCCAGGAATCAACTACTCCAATACAAGGAGAAGGAAAGAAACAATCGTGTGCCTCTAGTAGTGACCTACAATCCGCAACTAGAGGTACTAAGGAAAACCACGAAGAAACTCCATCATACCCTACACAAGGATGACCGTCTGAAAACCATATTCCCAGACCCTCCCCTTCTGTGTTACAGGCAACCCCCTAACTTGAGGAGCTTTATAATCAGGAGTGCATTGCCCTCTGACACACAAAAAGGAACTTATCCCTGTAATGTAAGGAGCTGCAAGACCTGCTCACATATACTGACTGCGGACAGGATACGGATCCCCAACACACAGCAGGACTATAAGATCCCAGGGACATTCACATGTTCCACGTCAAAATGTTGTGTACCTGATCATGTGTAGTAAATGTCCTGTTGGGGGTCGGAGAAACAGGGCAAAGACTGAAAGCGAGGATGAGGTCTCATCGCCACACAATTAAACACAGAAAGAGAGAATTACCTGTGGCCGAGCACTTCTTCAACCATGGACATGACTAGAGATGAGCGAACGTACTCGTCCGAGCTTGATACTCGGGCGAATATTAGCGTGTTCGGGATGCTCGGTACTCGTAACGAGTACCACGCGATGTTCTGGTTACTTTCAGTTTCCTCTCTGAGACGTTAGCGCACTTTTCTGGCCAATTGAAAGACAGGGAAGGCATTACAACTTCCCCCTGTGACGTTCAAGCCCTATACCACCCCCCTGCTGTGAGTGGCTGGTGAGATCTGATGTTACCCGAGTATAAAAATTGGCCCCTCCCGCGGCTCGGCTCAGATGTCTTGTGAGTTAGCTGAGGGAAAGTGCTATCGTGCTGGAGCTGCTGTAGGGAGAGCGTTAGGAGTTAGTGTAGGCTTCAAGAACCCCAACGGTCCTTCTCAGGGCCACATCTAATAGTATTCAGTACTGTGTTATCACTGTATTTTTTATTTTTTTTTCAAAATTGGATCTGCAAAGCATTGCGCCCTGCAATAGGGACAGAAGTGGTGGTTAGGCAGGGAGAGTGTTAGCAGTGAGTGTAGGCTTCAAGAACCCCAACGGTCCTTTCTAGGGCCACATCTATCCGTGTGCAGTACTGTCCAGGCTGCTGTTAGCAGTGTTGCATTTTTTTTTTTTTTCTCAAAACCGGCTGTGCAGACCATTGCACCCGGCATTAATACTACAGGGATAGAATTGTGTAGGCAGGGCCAGAAGACATACATTATTCATTGAATAGACGCAGTGTGGCTTTTCCTTTGAAAAACAAGGGAAAAAATTCTATTTCGCCTGCCTCTGACAGTCCTCAGGGCTCTGGGTACGTGTGTGCTGCGTGCAGAACGTTAAAAAAAATCAGACGCAGTCAGCTACGTTTTACTGCAGGCTTGCGCCAATTTTTTTCCTGCATGGGAAATCCCTGATCTGCTGTAGCGAATAACTTTGCATCACTGCAGTTCTCTGACACATTTGCAGGGCCACAACACAGTTATTAAACTTAGTAGTATTCATTGAATACACGCAGTGTGGCTTGTCCTTTGAAAAACAAGGGAAAATATTCTATTTTGGCTGCAGGCTTGCGCCAATTTTTTTCCTGCCTGGGAAATCAAATCACTGGTAATACACCATGCTGAGGGGTAGGGGTAGGCCTATAGGACGTGGACGCGGGCGAGGACGCGGAGGCCCAAGTCAGGGTGTGGGCACAGGCCGAGCCAGTGCGGTGGCCAGGGGTAGAGGCAGGGCCAGACCGAATAATCCACTAACTGTTTCCCAAAGCGCCCCCTCGCGCCATGCCACCCTGCACAGGTCAAGGTGCTCTACGGTGTGGCAGTTTTTCACAGAGACGCCTGACGACCGACGAACAGTGGTGTGCAACCTTTGTCGCGCCAAGATCAGCTGGGGAGGCACCACCAACAGCATGCGCAGGCATATGATGGCCAAGCACCCCACAAGGTGGGACGATGCCCGTTCACCGCCTCCGGTTTGCACCACTGCCTCTCCCCCTGTGCCCCAACCTGCCACTGAGATCCAACCCCCCTCTAAGGACACAGGCACTACCGTCTCCTGGCCTGCACCCACACCCTCACCTCCGCTGTCCTCGGCCCCATCCAGCAATGTCTCTCAGCGTAGCGTCCAGACGTCGCTAGCGCCACAGTTTGAGCGCAAGCGCAAGTACGACGCCGCGCACCCGCACGCTCAAGCGTTAAACGTGCACATTGCAAAATTGATCAGCCTAGAGATGCTGCCGTATAGGCTTGTGGAAACGGAGGCTTTCAAAAGCATGATGGCGGCGGCGGCCCCGCGCTACTCGGTTCCCAGTCGCCACTACTTTTCCCGATGTGCCGTCCCAGGCCTGCACGACCACGTCTCCCGCAACATTGTACGCGCCCTCACCAACGCGGTTACTGCCAAGGTCCACTTAACAACAGACACGTGGACAAGCACAGGCGGGCAGGGCCACTATATCTCCCTGACGGCACATTGGGTGAATTTAGTGGAGGCTGGGACAGAGTCAGAGCCTGGGACCGCTCACGTCCTACCCACCCCCCGAATTGCGTGCCCCAGCTCGGTGCTGGTATCTGCGGGGGTGTATGCTTCCTCCACTAAACCACCCTCCTCCTCCTCCTACGCAACCTCTGTCTCGCAATCAAGATGTGTCAGCAGCAGCACGTCGCCAGCAGTCGGTGTCACGCGGCGTGGCAGCACAGCGGTGGGCAAGCGTCAGCAGGCCGTGCTGAAACTACTCAGCTTAGGAGAGAAGAGGCACACGGCCCACGAACTGCTGCAGGGTCTGACAGAGCAGACCGACCGCTGGCTTGCGCCGCTGAGCCTCCAACCGGGCATGGTCGTGTGTGACAACGGCCGTAAGCTGGTGGCGGCTCTGCAGCTCGGCAGCCTCACGCACGTGCCATGCCTGGCCCATGTGTTTAATTTGGTGGTTCAGCGCTTTCTGAAAAGCTACCCCCACTTGTCATACCTGCTCTGAAAGGTGCGCCGGATCTGCGCACATTTCCGCAAATCACACACGCACGCTGCCACCCTGTGGACCCTGCAACATCGGTTTAATCTGCCAGTGCACCGACTGCTGTGCGACGTGCCCACACAGTGGAACTCTACGCTCCACATGTTGGCCAGACTCTATGAGCAGCGTAGAGCTATAGTGAAATACCAACTCCAACTTGCGCGGCGCAGTGGGAGTCTGCCTCCTCAATTATTTACAGAAGAGTGGGCCTGGTTGGCAGCCATCTGCCAGGTCCTTGGAAAATTTGAGGAGTCTACCCAGGTGGTGAGCGGCGATGCTGCAATCATTAGCGTCACCATTCCTCTGCTATGCATCTTGAGAAGTTCCCTGCAAAGCATAAAGGCAGACGCTTTGCGCTCGGAAACAGAGCCGGGGGAAGACAGTATGTCGCTGGATAGTCAGAGCACCCTCCTGTCTATATCTCAGCGCGTTCAGGAGGAGGAGGAGGAGCATGAGGAGGATGAGGAGGAGGGGGAAGAGACAGCTTGGCCCACTGCTGACGGTACCCATGCTGCTTGCCTGTCATCCTTTCAGCGTGTATGGCCTGAGGAGGAGGAAGAGGAGGAGGAGGAGGATCCTGAAAGTGATCTTCCTAGTGAAGACAGCCATGTGTTGCGTACAGGTACCCTGGCACACATGGCTGACTTCATGTTAGGATGCCTTTCTCGTGACCCTCGCGTTACACGCATTCTGGCCACTACGGATTACTGGGTGTACACACTGCTCGATCCACGGTATAAGGAGAGCCTTTGCACTCTCATTCCCAAAGAGGAAAGGGGTTCGAGAATGATGCTATACCACAGGGCGCTGGTGGACAAACTGATGGTAAACTTCCCATCCGACAGCGCTAGTGGCAGAAGGCGCAGTTCCGAGGGCCAGGTAGCAGGGGAGGCGCAGAGATCAGGCAGCATGTACAGCGCAGGCAGGGGAACATTCTCCAAGGCCTTTGCCAGCTTTATGGCTCCCCAGCAAGTCTGTGTCACCGCTCCCCAGTCAAGGCTGAGTCAGCGGGAGCACTGTAAAAGGATGGTGAGGGAGTACATAGCCGATCGCACGACCGTCCTCCGTGACGCCTCTGCCACCTACAACTACTGGGTGTCGAAGCTGGACGCGTGGCCTGAACTCGCGCTGTATGCCCTGGAGGTGCTTGCTTGTCCTGCGGCTAGCGTCTTGTCAGAGAGTGTGTTTAGTGTGGCTGGGGGAATCATCACGGATAAGCGTACCCACCTGTCAACCGACAGTGCCGACAGGCTTACACTCATCAAGATGAACAAAGCCTGGATTTCCCCAGACTTCTCTTCTCCACCAGCGGACAGCAGCGATACCTAAGCAATACGTAGGCTGCACCCGCGGATGGAAGCATCGTTCTCTCTCACCATCCAAAACGGGGACATTTCTGCTTCATCAATCTGTGTATAATATTCCTCCTCCTCCTCCTCCTCCTGCTCCTCCTCCTGAAACCTCACGTAATCACGCCGAGCGGGCAATTTTTCTTAGGGCCACAAGGCTCACTCATATAATTTTTCTAAACAATTTCTATACGTTTCAATGCTCTTAAAAGCGTTGAAACTTTAACTTGAACCAATTTTTCGTTAAACTGGGCTGCCTCCAGGCCTAGTTACCACTTAAGCCACATTAACCAAAGCGATTAATGGGTTTCACCTGCCCTCTTGGTTGGCCATGGCCAATTTTTCTGATGTACATTAGTACTGTTGATACAGCAATTTTTGTGGGCCCTCGCCTACAGTGTAATCAAATGAATTTTTAGCCCACCTGCATTACAGCTGACGTTACATCCGCTGTGTTGGGCAATGCAATGGGATATATTTATGTACAGCCGGTGGCTTCCTGGCACCCACCCATGCTGTGGGTCCACAGAGAATTATAAATGCATCTGTTTCCACATCTAAAGAACCCCAGTCAGACTGGGGCATGCAGTGTGGGCTGAAGCCCACCTGCATTAAGCACGACATTACTACCTCAGCTGTGTTGGGCAATGCAATGGGATATTTTTATGTACCGCCGGTGGGTTCCAGGGCGCCACCCATGCTGTGGGTCCACAGGGAATTACAAATGCATCTGTTTCCACATCTAAAGAACCCCAGTCAGACTGGGGCATGCAGTGTGGGCCGAAGCCCACCTGCATTAAGCACGACATTACTACCTCAGCTGTGTTGGGCAATGCAATGGGATATTTTTATGTACCGCCGGTGGGTTCCAGGGAGCCACCCATGCTGTGGGTCCACAGGGAATTATAAATGCATCTGTTTCCACATCTAAAGAACCCCAGTCAGACTGGGGCATGCAGTGTGGGCCGAAGCCCACCTGCATTAAGCACGACATTACTACCTCAGCTGTGTTGGGCAATGCAATGGGATATTTTTATGTACCGCCGGTGGGTTCCAGGGAGCCACCCATGCTGTCGGTCCACAGGGACTTCACGATAGGGAGTTGTACCTGCCTGTGTCTTTGAATTAAAAACCGTGGTCTGACTGGGGCATGCAGACACCTTGACAGAATGAATAGTGTGTGGCACATAGGTTCCCCATTGCTATGCCCACGTGTGCAGCTCCTGATGGCGGTGGCACAGGATTATATTTCTCATTGCTTCTGTACAGCATTGTGGGCTATCGCCCAGCCCCTTTTAAGGAGGGTCGCTGCCTAGCCGTGCCAACCCTCTGCAGTGTGTGCCTGCTTTTCCTCTGGCAGACGCACTTATAAATAGACATGAGTGTGGCGTGGCATGAGGGCAGCTGAAGGCTGGGCAGGGACAGTTTGGTGTGCGCTGTGGACACTGGGTCGTGGGGGGGGTGGTTGGTCAGCATGTAACCCAGGAGAAGTGGCAGCGGAGTGTCATGCAGGCAGTGATTGTGCTTTGTTGGAGGTAGTGTGGTGCTTAGCTAAGGTATGCATTGCTAATGAGGGCTTTTCAGAAGTAAAAGTTGTTGGGGGGGGGGGGCCCACTCTTGCCGGTATTGTGGCTTAATAGTGGGACCTGTGAACTTGAGATGCAGCCCAACATGTAGCCCCTCGCCTGCCCTATCCGTTGCTGTGTCGTTCCCATCACTTTCTTGAATTGCCCAGATTTTCACACATGAAAACCTTAGCGAGCATCGGCGAAATACAAGAATGCTCGGGTCGCCCATTCACTTCAATGGGGTTCGTTACTCGAAACGAACCCTCGAGCATCGCGAAAATTTCGTCCTGAGTAACGAGCACCCGAGCATTTTGGTGCTCGCTCATCTCTAGACATGACATAGGGGATATGAGAGTTTTGATATTGAAGGGTGGTTTCAAGTCACAAAACGATAGAAGAATTTAGGAATATAAATTGATAACAACTTTTGACACACTGAATACTGGGTTAAATTATTCCCCAGGATTTATGCGTGAATGGGAGGTGTGAGACATTTATTGCACAGATAAGACTGCTGGCCTAGTGAAAAAAAACCATCCACTGTAATTCAGGGACCATAAATTTATAATCCCTTATCAGTGTCTAGTTAAAAATGAGCAAATACATTCCATTTGAATGCATTTTGCTCATCTTTCACACAATGTTCTCCTCAAAGCATATTTATACTAGCCAGGAGGAGAACAATGGAACGTGTTGGCAGCTGTTTGCACAGCTGGGCGTGAGTTTAAACACATGTTAGACTCAGCAAACAACTTGTGGAGGTCCTTTTAAATGCAAATGAAGATGATAAAGTGTTAATGGCCATTAAAGATCATCTTTGCATGTAAAAGGACCTTAAAGGGGTTGTCCCGCGAAACAAAGTGGGGGTAAGCACTTCTGTATGGCCATATTAATGCACTTTGTAATATACATCCTCCGATCCGACAACACGGTTCCAGATGGAACTGAATAAACTCCTGCTTACTGCCTTTGAGAATAAATGCATTGATCGTAAAGAGTGGGAGTTTCTGAACCCTAAACATCCAGTCGTAGCCACATTCTACGCTCTCCCAAAGGTGCATAAGGGCACAATTCCTCTTCGTGGGAGACCAATAGTCTCTGGCATAAATAATCTTACACAGAACCTGAGTATCTATGTAGATAAAATTCTAAGACCTTTTGTGACATCATTAAGATCACATGTCCAGGATACTATGGATGTCCTCAAAACAATTGAAGGTATCACGGTGGACTCGGAGACTCTTCTTGCCACCCTCGATGTGGAGTCCCTTTACAGCTCCATCCCACACGAGGGGGGCATTAGAGCGGCTCGTTTTTTTCTGGAGCAAAGGGGATCACACTTCTCCCAACATAACAATTGCGTCCTCGAATTCCTCTTGTTTATTTTGACCCATAATTACTTTTTGTTTAATACCCAGTACTTCCACCAGCTCAGGGGGACCGCGATGGGGACATCTTGTGCCCCATCTTACGCTAACGTCTACCTGGGCTGGTGGGAGGAAAAGTTCATTTATTCAAATCCGGAATGGGCAGACAAGATTTTGTTATGGTTACGTTTCATCGACGATATCCTGATTTTCTGGAGAGGCACTGAGTCATCCTTTAAGAGCTTTGTTGACACAGTGAACATTAACAATCTAAATCTAAAATTCACAGCAGAAATAAATAAAAACTCGGTGACTTTTTTGGATCTACAGATATCCAAGGAGGATGATGGATCAATCACTTCCACGCTTCACCGTAAATCAACTGCTACTAGCAGCCTCCTAAAATGGGACAGTCATCACCCGTTTGCTCTCAAACGAGGTATCCCTAAAGGGCAGTTTCTTCGTGTTAGAAGAAACTGCTCTGACAATCAGGACTTCAAAGCAAAAAGTATAGGTCTAAAACAGAGGTTTCGAGAAAGGGACTACCCATGCGACATCATCGAAGACGCCTGTAGATATGCAGAACAGCAAGAGAGAAGGGATCTCCTAACCCCACGATCTAGAGAGAATACTCAAATCTCCAGAATTATAGGAGCATTTGATACGGGTTCACGCGAAGTAAGGGATATACTAAAACACTATTGGAGTATAATTGCGAATGACCCGGATCTTACAGAAATCCTGCCGTCTACCCCAATGATAACCTTCCGTAGAGGACATAATATAAGAGACCATCTTGTTAAAAGCCACCTGAACCCCGACACCAATGAGAACTGGCTCAGCAGCCATAAACCATCTGGAACATTCCCGTGTCACGGCTGCGAAGCATGTGGGTTCATTCTAAAAAGTAAGACCTTCAAGAGTGCGAGTACAAACAAGATATACTCCAATCGCGGGTTTATCAATTGTCGTACTCGCAATGTGGTGTACATGGCCTCTTGCCCGTGCCCCAGGAACTACGTCGGAAAGACCACACAGGAGTTCCTGCGTCGTATCCTGGGGCACGTTGGCAATATCCGTCGGGGAGAGTCAACCCCACTGGCGGATCATTTCCGAGATTTTCACCAGAGCGAACTAAAAGACCTTAAATTTCAGGGAATTAAGGTCCTACGGACTAATGCAAGACGAGGCGATACCGATAAAAAGCTGCTACAAAAAGAGGCCAACTGGATTTTTAGATTAAACACGGTAAAACCAGAAGGCCTTAATGCGATACTGAGCTTTAACTGCTTTTTGTAAATTTTGAGAGGCTTCTCCTTCTACTATATAAAAGACGATTTTCCGTCTATGCTGGCAAAGAATCTTCAGAGCATGGTCGAATGCATTAAATCCTCTCTAGGTACCATCCTATAGATATATATCTAGATATTATGCAAATTTTTTTTCTCCGGCACCTTACAAGCAGAATCTGATATATTTTCTAACACTATCTAATATCTGGGGTATCATTTACTTATGTATGACACTTTGATGGAGTGCTAAATGACAAAGAAAGGAGTGTATGCAGAACTTGTGCAAAAGTCTGCCTCTGTTAGTACCCTTAACCGCATTATCCTTTATTGGTTTGTTTGAATTTACTTTCAATTATTCCTCCTTAGCGTCCTTCTGGTGTAATATTTTAATCCATCAAGGGGCAGGGCCTTCGTTATGAGCTTCACTACGATATATAAATGCTCTATCAGGATCCAGGATGAGTGGGGTTAAATCTAAACCACGCCCCCGTCATGCCCCCTGTCAGATGGTATACAGATGTCATGTCTCACACACTGACATCTGACACTAAAATACATGTAAGGACGCGCCGCGCGATATAGCCTGCGTGCGTCGGACACTGTAACAGGATTTACACACCTGTACCCCCTAGGGACAAACCGCACCAAGGAACGATCGATAAAAAGCATAGGAGATACTTCCACCCATCCTGATACATTAGCCAATAAGGAGGCGCGCTGCACGATGACGTCACCGCGCAGCGCGTCATGCGTTCCACCGTGGGACGCGGAAGCTCGCACACGGCTGCTAGATGTGAATACATCGCACTGAGACTCCCAATGATCGGTTGGGAAATAACAAACTGTAAAAGAAGGGGTTAACAGCATCACTCTATTCTACCATCGCTCTGCTAAGCAGAAGCATGTGAAATTGGACACAATGATCAGGTGGGCGTTTCCTGGGACAACCACTACCGCCCCCTGGAGTCCCAATAGGCTGGAGGACATTACCCCTCCCATAGAGGAGGAGCCATACCTCCATTTAAACACTGTCAGTAGCTCCAACGCCTCATAGCCGGCCGCTCACTATCAGAGCTGCAGGCGCTACCTCTCTTGCTCTGTCCCTGCCTCTTACCCCTGTCTAATCCAGCTAGGACTGACACTGTAGGGGTTCTGTCTTTCCTGGTCTCTATGAAAGAACTTTGAATGGGGTATTATCCCCCAGGTCTAGCCGAAACAACCCTCTATTCTCTGAAGCTAACTCTATCTGAGACTTATATTGCTACTTACCTGAGCTTCATCTGTTTAGGCAGTGCCCTCAGCACACACAGCCGGGATAACTACCAGCTGTGTGAGAAGGGTCGGCCATAGATCCTGGAGAAGCATTCGCTTTAACAAACACTGAGAGACAGAACAATTTCCATCTGGGTATTGCATTAATCCACACTGGTCACAGAAATCTACAGACCAATGCAAGTACCCTAATGGATATTGCAGGAATTCTCTAGGAGGGTATCACCTGGCCTTGCCGTAGTAGCCGGTGACTAAGCCTGATTAAAGGGCGCCATCTGCTACACGGAAGTGCTATTTGAGGCATTCAAATACTGGCACATACCATCTTATATGCCAGATGGGATGAATGACCCTCTCCCTCTCTGAATATTCAAATAGAGAGCCCGATAGCGGTACCAACACAGATACCGCACGGGAAGTGACAAGCAAGAAGAGGTGACTATCGAACAGGTGGCATCACCTTAGCAGTATCAAACTGCAGCAGGACTATGTCCTGACGCACTAATCCTGTTGCTCTATTATCTTTACGTACTTTTCGGGCAATAATTACCCGCGCTCCTGAGGAACTGCCCCCTTCATGGGTAGGGAAACGCGTCGAGCGAGCTTTCCGAAACGTTCTGGTCAGCATCACTGACACACAATGAGCCCATGTGTTTAGCACCTGTATACACAATAACTGTGCTACCAATGGGAAGTTATTAAATAAAGTGTTCTAGCAACAAGAGTACACATAAGAATATTGTGCCCTAGTACAGGTACCAATTCCTGTACCATATCAACATCTAAGTACAAATAATCCTTAGACGTGGATATCACTCTTTCACCTTCTGGAGTTCTATCCTCTCTCATTTGTATGAGCGGCAGCTATCTCTAAAAATCTATCCGAGAGATACGTTGTCTTACATATATCCATAAGGGCCTATTCTTTGCTTATATGTTACCTGTCCTTTTTACGTATTGTCTATAAGTGTTATATGTGAGCCCACAATTTTAGAAATTTTCAATAAATGTCATTATATTTTAATCTATATCTGTGAAGGGTTGTAATATACATCGTGTATTAATTATGAGCCATACAGAAGTTATTCACTTACCTGTTCCGTTGCTGGCGTCCCCGTCTCCATGGTGCCGTCTAATCTTCAGCGTCTAATCGCCCGATTAGACGCGCTTGCGCAGTCCGGTCTTCTCCTTTGCTGAATGGGGCCGCTCGTGCCGGAGAGCGGCTCCTCGTAGCTCCGCCCCGTCACGTGTGCCGATTCCAGCCAATCAGGAGGCTGGAATCGGCAATGGACCGCACAGAAGCCCTGCGGTCCACCGAGGGTGAAGATCCCGGCGGCCATCTTCACAAGGTAAGTATGAAGACGCCGGACCACGGGGATTCAGGTAAGTACTATCTTTTTTTTTTTTTTATCCCTGCATCGGGTTTGTCTCGCGCCGAACGGGGGGGCTATTGAAAAAAAAAAAACCCGTTTCGGCGCGGGACAACCCCTTTAATTAAGTCACAATTTTTGGGTTGTACAATATGTGAGAAGAAGAGGCCACAGCTTTGCTTGTAAGTTTGTGAGCTGTCCCTGTTTGGTGTACTATAATTAAATTCCCAAAATCCCACTGCAATCATTGTAAAGGTCCATTTAGACACAACGATTATCTCTTAAAAGATAATTGTTGTGTGTCTTTGAGCGATAATCTTTGCTTGTCTTTAAGTGCAAGGTGAACGCTCAAACGCTGGACCACTGTGTTCTTCATACTGTGGCTGTTCACGGAGCACTCAGCTGGTATATAGCTGTGTTCTGCATACGGAGTATGAAGAACACAGCTGGACTGCTGTGTTCTTCATACCCCGTCTGTGTTCAGAAAGCGGGATACAACGATCAGCGACTGCTTAACGAAAACTGTGCGATGTCAGTGCAGTTACACACAACGATTATCGTTCAAAAGACGGCTTTTGAAGGAATTTTGAGGGATAACCGTTGTGTCTAAATGGGCCTTAAGATCTGCAAATAATTTGTAGCGGATGAACATCTGAGGCAGCTGACATGCACTGTGTGTATTTTCTGTTTCCCTGTTTGGTTTTCTCTTTGTTTTATATTACCAAAAAAGCACTGCCAACTAAATAAGCTACAATCCCTGGGAGGCATGATATAGGAGAATAGAAGATTACAGAAAATAGCTTGTATCTTTATGAACTGTCCCTGTTTGTTGCAGCATAATTGAATACCCCAAACCCCATTGCTAGCTGCATAAGGCCTGATAATTCGTTGTGGCCAGACTGTTGACTTTGAACCTTGCCTGAGGCCACTGACTGCAGTGTGTGTAATTGCTGTTTCGCTTCTTGGTTTTCTATCTTTCTTAAATAACAAAAAAGTAGTGCCAACTAAATTACCCACAGTCCCTGGGAGGAACGATATGTGAGAACACAAGGCCACAGACTATAGTTTGTATCTTTGTCAGCTGTCCCTGTTTGGCACAGCATATTTGAATTCCCTAAACCAATCTTCTGGATGCTTAACTTCTGCAAATAATTTATAATGTCCCGACTGGCAACTTTGAACAATGTCTTAGGCCACTCAGACTGATTTTGTGTGTTTGCTGTTTCCCTTTTTGGTCTTTTTTTTATGTTAACAGAAAAATCAACTGAATTAGCCACAATTTCTTGCAGGCATGATATGTAAGAATAGAAGGGCACAGAGTATAGTTTGTATCTTTGTGAGCTGTCCCTGTTTGGCACAGAGTAACTGAATTCCCCAAACCCCATTACTAGTTGCATATGGTCTGATAATTTGTAGTGGCCGGGCTGTCAATTTTGAATGGCGTCTGAAGCCGCTGACATGCACTGTGTGTATTTGCTCTTTCCTTCTTTGGTTTATTTTTGTCTTATATTATTAAAAAACACCGCCAACTAAATAAGTTCCAATCCCTGGGAGGCACGATATGTAAAAACAGAAGGCCACAAAGTGTAGGTTGTATCTTTTTTAGCTGTCCCTGTTTGGGGCAGCGTAATTGAATTCTATGAACCCCCATGCTAGCTGTGTAAGGTCTGATAACACTGGTCAAAAGTGAAAATCTTTTTGGCTTGAAAATAGGTATTTCTTAATCATTTCATCATGGAAGAAATTAAAATAACATTGAAAACTTTGAGTTAGCTCTTGGCTCTGAGATGTGGCACATTTAAGTTAAATATATGTACTTTTATTCAGATCCACAAGGTTAGATGAGTTAAATCATTAAATAAACAAAAGTATATATAGTAAAATAGTTAAATAACTAAAATCAGACACTGTAATGCTTAAATCTTAGAATTGATATGTATATATTACAATAAAAAATGCAATTAAGTGTTCTCCAACTTGTTTTTTCATAATTTCAGGTTAGAATCCCGGATGCCCCATAATTATAAAAACTCTTCTGAAAATATTTGTTACATGTGTGGTGAGGTGACATTTCTGAAACGTCAAATTACTCTAATCATAAATAATGTTGGACAGTGGCAAGAAACGCCCCAGAAAAGGGGTACAAGCGACTAGCAAAGATAATCCCTCCACATGATTATGCCGATTTATTTGAAGTTAGTGTATTTATAAAACTAGACTTAGGCCTACTAAACAAAATACAAAGTCACATTCGTTTTCCTCAACCCTACATTAGGGTAGTTTAGTTATTCTGGGAGCTTCAAAAGCGTATCGTATTTTTAGTATTTTGATTTGAGATTAGTATATCTTAAAAACCAGAGCAAATAAACAGAATCTAATGTCATATTCGTATTTCTCGACTTAAAATTAGGGTAGTTTAACTATTTTGAGAAAGTAAAAAAATTGGCATTTTTGTTGTCCAGTGTAATTTGTAGTAGCTGCAGTCTACAAACAGAGAACTGCAATATACCCCACATCAAAGAGTATTTTGTCTGTCTGCTTTGCTGCTATATACAATGACAGCAGCAGAAATCTACCCTCTCCTAATGTGCAGACTACGTTTCATTTAGACCTATGAACATGATACAGCAACTTTCTCTGCTCCCTCCAATAGAACTTCGCCTAATGGGACATTTACATGGGGCAATTTTCACTCAAAATTCGTTAAAACACATGAATTTGAACGATAATTGTACAGTGTAAATGCACAAAATTGCTAACTTTTCCTTCACATGACTTAAAAACCTCATTCGCTCACTGGCTTCTCATCCTGTCTAAACGATCCCCGCTCAGCACTTCACATAGAAGGTGAAGCGCTGAGCGAGAAGCCGACAAAAACCCTGCAATTCTGCTGGGAAGTCTTTCTGTGTAAATGCTCTACACAAGCGCTGATGACCTTAGTGGTGACGTCTACACTTGTGGAGTCGTTTACCCAACTGTCGGCTCGTGTAAAAGTGTCATAAGATGTCTGTTGGTATACAAGCTATCATACCCAGAAGCAATATGTTATCTATATCTAAATTTGATTGTCCTTAGAATT
Organism: Eleutherodactylus coqui; assembly: GCF_035609145.1. Taxonomy (NCBI): domain Eukaryota; kingdom Metazoa; phylum Chordata; class Amphibia; order Anura; family Eleutherodactylidae; genus Eleutherodactylus; species Eleutherodactylus coqui. Next base: position 42,089,548 of record NC_089838.1, on the reverse strand, counting down.
TCACCCAAATTCGGTTTGGACTTACCCAATTTGATTTTGCGGAATTTTGGACGATTGTATTGCCCTGCTGATCATGATGAGAAACACTACTTAAACTAACTTGTGATTTTAGATCTATTAGTTTTCCTTCCCTTTTGAAAGACATACTCCGCGTTTCAATAATTAATATTCATAGTTTTAGTTATGCAAACAATGCTAATGGAATCCTCAGTTTTATGTCGCTAATAAACAAGCACGTCTCTCTGCACTCAAAGAACCATTTGCTTTTAATTAAGCTTTATTTCTAAAATGAAAGTTTGTTCATATTTCTATGTATAATGCTATTTTTTCTTTACTTTTATTAAAAGAAGACGATTGTGACTTTAGTTTGTTCTTTTTTTTCAGTCCACTTTTTACATTTGTTGCCTGAATCACTGGAGAACATATTTAAAACTAATAATTGCATTCATTAATGAAATCTGCTCAACAACCTTATTATGGGTTACTGCAATGTAACTCAAATGAACTATGGATAAAGGAAATAGTAAATAAACATGGTGGCTACCTGAAGTTCTTCTTGGGTGCGCATTTTGTCGTTATTCCAAAGTAGATCCTCTTTATAGGTATTTGGAGAGGTCTACAATGCACTATGACAGCAAATGACAGTAAGTTTAAGGAGGACCCGTGACCACCAGTTAGAATCTAGATGCAGGACAGAAAGGTGGAGCAACCCCTTGACTACAAATACGCTCAGAATATATGATACACGCCGAAAATGAACAAGTTCATGTCAGATAGTATGGAAGTGCTGCCAACCAGTTGGATGCTTACAAAGTAGGCATGATGAGATGCAAGTGCAAGGAAAAATAACTGGAAGAGCAGTGCAACTTTCCAAGGCGTAATCGCAACTTCTCTTCATGAACAGAAGTTGAGATTACTCCTTCTTGTCTTTCTTGGCAATGTTGCACCGCTTGCCAGTTTTTTTATCCCCCAATGTTGATCCAGAGGAAGGAAGAAAAAAAACAATGTGGTAGAAGCTAATTTTCCCTATTTAAGGGAAAAAAATCCTTCCCGGCTCCAATCTGGCAATCAGAATAATTCCTGGACCTACACCTCTATTAAAGTTATTAACCCTTTCCAATTCATTTATTTTTTCTCATCCATTCTCCGCAGCTTCGATTTATTTGGAGCTGGGGAGGATGGATGAGAAAAAATAAATTCTCCCTTCACCCTCCTGATCTGACAGAGTCTAGGAGGGTGCCGGTGGTCACATCACCATCTGGGAAATACAGAAGTAATACTTCCGCATTCTCCCTTCAGCCTCCCGGCTCGGTGATCACGTGGCAGCTGAGGTCAGGTGGCACCCGACGGTCACATGATCCCCGGGCACAATCTCTGTGCAATACATAGTGTTAATTGAGCGCTATGTAATGTGCAAAGGAGAAGGCAGAAAGGGTTTAAAACCCTTTCTGCCTTGTTTTCGGGTGGTCCTCGATGAGGACCAGTGCAGAAATGCATCTGCACCCGATGTGTCTGACATCAGAGCTGTGGAGGAAAATGATGATGTTGGGGTAGCCCCAGCATTGCATTGGAAAGGGTTAATGATTGTAACATATAATATTGTATTGCTCAAGAAGGACATTCAAATTTGTAATCACTACATCTTTAGGCAATAAGTTCCATAGTCTCACTGCTCTTACAGTAAAGAACCTCCTTCTATGTTGGTGCAGAAACCTTCTTTCCTCTCGACGTAGAGGATGCCCCCTTATTGCAGTCACAGTCATGGGTATAAACAGATCATGGAAGAGTTCTCTGTATTGACCTCTGATATATTTATACATAGTTATTAGGTCACCCCTCAGCCCTCTTTTTTCTAAACTAAATAATCCCACTTTTAATAACCTCTTTGGATATTGTCGTTCAACCACTTCATTTAGTATTTTAGTTGTCCACCTTTAACCTGCTCAAACTCTATGTCCTTCTTGAATACCGGTGCCCAAAAAACCCCACAATATTCCATGTGTGGTCTGACCAGTGACTTGTAAAGAAGAACAATGCTCTCATCATGTGGTGTGAGATCTCTTTTGATACAACCCATGATACTACTTGCCTTGGCAGCAGCTATCTGACACTGACTGCTCCAGTTAAGTTAACTAAAATTCTCAAGTCCAATTCCATGTCAGTTTTGATGCCTTTTTGAATATTGCACCACATTACCTATGCACCAATCCAGTGGAACAGACCCCATCACTATAGAGTCCTTAGATATTGGAAACATCACTATCACAATACTTAATTCCCTTAGAAACAAGGGGTGTGTGCTATCAGGACCTGGCAATTTGGCTATTTTCATCTTTTTAATGTGGCTCTGCACTTGTTCCTGAGTTAAACTGGTGTTATTTAGTGGAGAATTTACTTTATCACATTGCATCTCATCTGACACTTCATTTTACTCTGTGAATACCCTGAAAAAAAAACTGTTTAATAGATTTGCTTTCTCATCATCACCCTCTACAATTTTTCCTACATTATTTATTAAAGGACCAACACATTTAGTATTAATCTTTTTACTTTTCATATAATTGAAGACCAGTTTAGACTTAGTTTCACTCTCTTTGGCAATGAGTCTCCCTGTTTTCAACTTTGCTGCTTTTATCTGCTTTGTACATAATATTTTTTTTACCTTATAGGTGATTATTAGTGCTTTTTCGATGCTTTCTTGTTTTAGTAGTTTTGACGCTTTTTTTTATTGTTCATTGTAAATCTTTATTAAGCCACATTGCTTTACACCTTTTCCTAATTCCTTTGTTCCTGTTTTTAAACATTTCCCTTTCATTGTCTGTATCCTTATTTTTGAGGACATTGTCCCAGTCAATAAGGTTGCAGCATCTAACAGCCATTTCACTGCAGATGTTACGGTATTTCAGTCAAAAAGCCAACTACACATTTATTTTAAAAAATTATATTGAAAAACTTCTACCGTATATACCGGCGTATAAGACGACTTTTGAACCCCGAAAAATCTGCTCTGAAGTCGGGGGTCGTCTTATGCGCCGGTAATACCAAAAAAAAAGTGTAAAAAAAGAAAATCATTACTCACCTCCCCCGGCGTTCTGTCGCGCTCCGGCAGGATGTCGCTCGCTCCTCGTCCCCGGCGCAGCATTGCTTTCTGAATGCGGGGCTTAAAATCCCTGCCTCCAGAAAGCTAATACACACGCCGTCAGCCAGTTACAGCCATTCAATGACAGCATTGAATGGCTGTGATTGGCTAAAGGCGCACGTGCCTTCAGCCAATCACAGCCATTCAATGCTGTCATTGAATGGCTGTAACTGGCTGACGGCGTGTGTATTAGCTTTCTGGAGGCGGGGATTTCAAGCCCCGCATTCAGAAAGCAATGCTGCGCCGGGGACGAGGAGCGAGCGACATCCTGCCGGAGCACGACAGAACGCCGGGGGAGGTGAGTAATGATTTTTTTTTTTGCTCCACTGTATAACCGGCGTATAAGGTGAAAGTTGGGGGGTCGTCTTATACGCCCCGTCGCCTTATACGCCGGTATATACGGTACTTTAAAACAAGCAAGTCAGGAATATGTCTAGTACTAATCCAGTGTGCTTTCTTTTATCAAGTCCTACTTGCATTATTGAATGCTATTTTGCCAGTTCACTTTCTTCACCTTATTTCCTTGTGTCTCTGTTTTACAATGTGGCCCACTCTCTGTTGGGCTTTCTCATGGAATGCTGTAGAGTATGCCAAAAATGGAATGATCAAGGAAGAATATCCAGTGAAAGGGGATCCTCTGGGGGTAGGCAATTTGCCAATAAAAGAGGTCAGAGGAGGATGTGAAGAACCATTCTTACAAACACAATCAAGCAAATTGCAATTGACTATAACATTGGTGCTCCAAAAAATACATATAAATACAAAACTTATCATTCCTTAGAACAAATGGGCTATAAAAGCCTATGACCACTTCGAGTGCCATTGGTATCTATGAGAAACAGAGAGGTGAGACAGACTGCAGTGAGCAAAAGAGAGCAAAAATTGGATTACTGAGCAGTGGGAAACATTGCCTGGTCGGATAAAGCCAGAAACCTGTTAGATCATGCTGATAGGAGGTTTGAGAATTTGGTACAGACAGCGTGAATCATCAAACCCTTCCTGTTAGATGTCAACAGTTCAGGCTAGTGTAGGTTGAATAATGGAGTGGGGACCACTAGTCTTAGTATGCATCATTAGTCTAATGGCCCTTTTACAGGGGTCAACAGTCAGGTCAAAGACTGCACGAGCATTGACGTCAGCATTCGTGCAGAGTGTTTACAGCGGTACTTCACCGCTGGATCGCGGGATTCTTGCTGGCTTCTCGCTCAGAGCTTCACCTTTTGTGTGTAGGTTTACTCAGGACGAGAAGCCAGCGATGGTTTTTAAGCTGACTGAAAAGTCAACTTAACAAACTATGAACAAAAAGGGAGCAATTTTTGTGCATTTACACTGAACAATTATTGCTCAAATTCGCTGCCGTGCAAATGGGCCATAAGTCACTACATGCTGCTTTGATCAATGTAACATGTGCGGCTCCATGGTATTCTACAGTGCTTCTTCTGGATTTGTGAGAGTTGCTGAGGTTGGAGAGTTGTCTTTTAATGAAGAGGGTGTTCTTTTGCCTTAGTTGCTGTCTCAACGATTTAAACAGTCATGTGAGATGCTAGCAAAAGGGCCTAAAATGAGGAGAAAGAGGTTCTGCATTCATCTATGATGTCGCAGCGTGCATGTAAGGGGCATTTTCATAATCTTTACGATGATTTGAGATACCACATGGACAAGTTGATCACCTTCTGTCAGTCCATATGATAAGCTTGATAAGCATCAATGTACATCTGCTAAGGGAAGACTCCTGCTCACCCTGAGGTAAGTACATGGCCAGTTCTATTCTTAAATGTCTTCCACACTATTGTTCCTTAGGGTTTTATTCACTCATCAGTAATTTGTAAGCCAAAACCAGGAGTGGAAGCTATGGAGCGAAAGTACAATGGAAAGATTTCCATTTCTTATGAGTTTTGGCCCCTTTCCTGGCTTAGAAAATACTGATGTGTGAATAAGCCCTTATTGCATTGCAGTTTTTAGAAATTAACTTTTAGCTAACTATTTTTTCGTTTGCCTTCTTTCTGCAGGTTTCTCACCACTGGGAGCTCAAATGCTTCACTGCATTTAGATTTTTTGTTGGGGAAATATAGGATTTCTGTGATCATCAGGGAGCATCTGGTACCTTTGGTGATGGCTCCCCCTTCTCTTTAAGACTGGATGGACATTGCTAAATGATTCCAGGCTGCCATGCAGTTTCCCAATTGCATTGGGGAGCTGCACAGCAAACACATCCTTGCTAAAAAAAACACTGCACTCAGACTCGTGATATTTCAATTATAAGTAGTACTTCCCCGTAGTGCTGTTGGCTCTTGCTGATAGCAACTATCAATTTATAATTGTAGATATTGGGGCCTATGGAAGCACTGTGGATGCTCACATTTTCAGGGCTTCCAGAAGGGGTCAGCGACTTTGGGACAGCCAGCTGTCCCTACCAGAACCATGGAACCTATCCAGCTCTTCAGGCCCACCTGCCCCATTCATCATTGTGGCGAAAGAGAAATTTGGCCTGATGACTCATGTTCTGCGTCCACTTTGTGGAGTGTGCCTTTGGCATTCTCACTAATAAGTGGAGAGTTTTTCACAGCGATCTTCAGTTAAAACCTGAAAATGTGTCTGCCATAATTAAGGACTGTGTAGTGGTGCATAATTTTCCCTGGGATAACGATGCTGGTTGGAATGCAGAAGAGGTTGAACCTGCAACTATTCCTTCAGAAGTTGTGACATAGAATATAAGACCGAAAAAAAAACATATGTCTATCCAGTTCAGCCTATTACCCCCCCAATGCTGATCCAGAGGAAAGCAAAAAAACTCAATGAGGTAGAAGCCAATTTTCCCCATTTAAGGGAAAAAATTGCTTCCTGACTCCAATCTGACAATCTTTGTTCGAGGAACCAGATGAGTTGTTTTCTCCAAATAGCATAATATTTTTTTTAGCTCATGGCTAGGGGTCTCGTGTGGCGCAGAGTGTTAAGGCAGCAATATGCAGTCCAGAGCTCTCGCTTCATGACCTGAAGGTTGTGAGTTCAATTACGTGCATGGTTCAGGTAGCCAGCTCATGGTTGACTCAGGTCTCCATCCTTTCAAGGTCAGTAAAATGAATACCTAGGTTGCTGGCCGGTAATAAATAAAATAAGTTACCTGAAAGTGCCGTGGAATAAGTTGGCGCTATACAAATAACCGGTCCCTCTTCCCCTCCTTAAGCTGGCTATGCTTAAATTTTTTGTTTAGCTAGCTACATTTTGGCACATGTTTAGTTAGGGACGTACAAGACAGCGAGGACCCTTGACATGGGTTACAAGCTTAAAATCATTTGGTAAAATTCATACACGTGATAATACATACACTCATTTTAACTACATTTTCATTTTAGGCTGTGTAATACTGTGCATAAGTTTGCCAAATTATTAACCAATATCTCGCTATCACTTTGTCGACACCCAAAAACCAATGTCGATAGAAACAAGTTTGAAAAAATACTGTTTGTCCTATCTTTTTAATAAAACCATGTGTTGTGTATCTAAATATGTTCGACAAAAAATGTATAGGAGAGCTGTGACTGTGCCATTAACAGCTGTCGGGCACAGTAATACAATACTGCCACCCTACTGTTTGAATGTGCACTACTGCTTTTATACATTGTGGGAAACTAAATGAGAGCACAATGGAAGCAACATAATAGCCTGCATCAACCATGTGTTGGTGTGCTAAATTGTCAATAAATAAAGGAGATGGAATAAAACCTCCACAGTGCCACCTATTAGAAGGCAGCATTCCTTCAAGCCAAAGTCAGATTTTTTTATACAAGCCTTGTAACAATGACCGGGAATTAAATTTGTCAGTAAACACAAAATTGCTCATAACGGGGCCAATGTATGATAAGTGCCACAAAAGTAGACATTTGACAATAGCTACACTGTAGACATGCACTTGTTTACCATGTCAGATGAATAAAGTACTACAATGAAGCTTGCTCAACCCAAATATTTTTATCAATAAAGAAACTAAATAAGATACACATTATTTGCATCTTGTAAATAAAAAGGGCGCACAAAGAGGCAACATAAAGGTATCCCAACAATTAACCTTTACAGGTCCCTATAGTAATGCTCTGAGGTCTGTGGGTCCATTGTCTCAGGCCAATTTTGCTACTGCCAGGCTTAGGGAAAGGTGCAGTAAAAGAGGAGTGATTTGGAGGTGAGGCAGAGGGGAGCCAAAATAGGGCTCATGCCTATGAAACTGGCCATGGTTTTGATTCAATGAAGGCTGAGCCTCATGGCCAGTTTCATACGTCATGTAGTGCTGGTACTTGGGTTAGGGAGGTGGTGGAGGTGTGACTAGGTTGTAGCTTGCAACTTGGGCCCCGTTTTTCCTATCAGCCCTCCATACACCCAACTTGTCAAAGTACTTGTCTGTTTTATCCGGGGAAGTGTGGCCTTAAATACGGTGGCAATTGCCATCTGCATAGTGTGCACCTTGTGGTGCTGCAATTAATGAAAGTGATACACCAGCTGTAGCATTAAAGGTCAGCCCAACCTTCTTTCTTCTGGATTGCAAGTAAGCCAGGACATTTTGGTCCACTTGCAATTTAGGAGGAGTCAGAGTTGCAGCTCGACCTCTTTGCCTTGGTGCTTTCAGACAGGGCATTGCAGCTGATGTTGAGGGCTGGGCCAGATCATCTGGGGTCTCCTGGCTCTCTGAAGTTAGAGCTCTCAGAGAGGAGAAGCTAGCTGGATCAGTCCCCTTGTCTTCCTGTAGGTCATCCTATGGGAAGTTATCAGAAGATCTAATAGAAGAAAAAACAGACTGTAATCAAAAAAGGTTTTTAGTGTATGTTGCATTGGCAAAGTTTTCCAGAGGTCAAAAACATAATTCTATACAGTTATTAAACAAAGTTAAGTATCGGTCTGCTCTTCATGAAGCAAACCTAGTGTGAGTAAAAGAGATGAAAAAGGAGGGTAGAGCCCACCTTGGTAGAGCACAACTAGCCTACTTTTCTACAGTTTGGAGGGCATTGACCCACAATGTCCCAGCCTACTGTCACTTGCTTCACACAATGTTCATTATTTTTCAACAGGAACAGCCAAAAATATTAGGCAACATTAACTTTTTTCTATGGCAAATTATGGCACATAGTGATTAATCAATGAGCAGACGTGATAAAGGATACTCAAAACCCAGAAAATCTAAACAAATATGTTAAACACTTACGGGGGCCATTTCTACGACCCTTCAGAGAAAATGCAGCAGGCGACTATGCCGATATGGCCTTTTCATGAAGCCCTTGGAGCCACTCCTGGGTTTGGAGCCTTCTTCACGGTGGCATTGGTCCTCGGCTGTCCACCAACTGGTCTTTACATCAGCCTCTAATTAGTTGAAAAAAACTTTATTGCTCAGTATATACAATGAAATAAAGGAATCTACTTTACCACCAAAACATTAAGGAGTGCAGGCAATATGAAGACTGTAAGCACTGCTATTAAAACATGCTTTTCAGTTATTACACCAGTTTGCATGAGACCAGACCCAAATATTCTATATACAGGTTTCTTTAAAGTTGAAAATGCACACAACTTCAAGAAGCACAGTGAACATTCAAAGCTGGCTCCAAGAGCAAGTATTACAAGGAGTGCCATACTATGTATATATAAAACAATGTTTGCAATGCGCATGTTCTTGGTAGGAGTCATAACTTGCAAAATAAAGCAATGGAAAAATACTTAGAGAATTGATGCTGCTGCTGCACTGTTGTGTTAGCCCATCTGTTCTCAAAATCGCCCTGGGCCACCTCCTGCCAGCGGGTATCCTTGCACTGGCGCTCATTATAATTAGCGCAGGTGGTATCCCACAGAACTAGCCTTTGCTCTTCCATGGAGTTTATGAGCTTCATATTAATGCCACGTGCCATGTCGTCAAGGAAAATTAGCTCAAATCCCTCTCAAAAATGTCTCCCGTAGCTGCCAGGCAATTTGCTGAAGACTTTATAGCATTCTGACAGGTGGTTGCATAATTAAGCTGTTTTTCATGCATGTCCTTGTGTACCATTTGTGCATCCCAGTCGACTTCTATGGGGGCTTTTGGTGCACGAATGTGCAGGTACATACAGCATGTCTTATTTTTTTGCATGCGTGCTCAATTGACATCAATGCTTCTATTCTCTGCATATTGCGTGCACAAATTTGCCCGTGTGAATGAGCTCTTAAACTGCGAATACGTACAATGCACAATGTGCATCGGGTAGTCAGGGAAGCAGTTTGGCCATCTTTGTTTCTTCAGGCATGGAGGATCACTTTAAGCAAAGCAGCAGTTATATAACAAGTTTTATTTGGTCAGACAATTAGCAGTGACTGGTTAACAGGATTCAGCAAAAATGTTAATTACAATATTTATTATGATTTGCACAGCTTCATGTAAATATAGGAACTGAGGTGATGAAGAGAATAAAATAACAATAAAAACATGAAGCTCAGATGGAAATGTCACTTGTCTTGAGCATAGTGTTCATTAATCCTTGCTGATGTTGGTGGTTACTGCTACATGGACACTTCTACATCCCCCAGGATCTCTATAGAGGGAACATAGGAAACAATTGCCTATGGTGAAAGTAACGCTGCACTCCAGGAATCAACATATAAGATTTATTAACAGCCTTTGTAGAGTTTTAGTATAAAATGATTCATGGGAGAACCCTTTTAATCTCATTAATTTATCAGCTCTTGGGCACTGAAGGCTCTAGATCAAGTCTAGATTCCCACTGACTTTGCAATTTAATTATGATGGGCTTTCTGAAAATTGTAACTGAAATAAAGGAATTTTATTTTCCAAAGACAGAAAGCTTTAAAAAGCTAGTAAAGTAGTTCACACATAGTTTAGGGTAGTTTATATGTAGCCATCGGGGGGGCATCGAATTGGTGCCCACAACAGAGATGGCAAACCAAAATTCCTTTTTTTTTAACTATTTCTATAGGGGGGTTGGAACAACTAGAATACTACTATAGCTTTTTATGCTTTACATTTTTAGTGTGGCATAAAACAACACGTCAAATTGATTCTAAGGGACCGTACAATGAAGACAAAGCCAAAGTTATGTAGTTTTTTCTGTCTTACTACATTTCCACAATACCAAATCTACAAATAACAGTGTTCAACTACTAACATGACCATTTTAACTATTAGGCCAACTAAAAAATTTGTGTAGGGCCACTAAAGAGGAAGGGCCTGGGAAGATGTACAAAAATATGGAAAAATACTAATACAGTTTTACAAAATTAAAAAAAAACAACAACACATGAAATCTTTGGAAACTGAGATTGTTAGAAAAAGTCTGGTCTCATGAACTGCTATTCTTACAGATTCATATGTTGTGTCTTCCTAGATGTAAATATTATGTATACACGTACTATACTATATAAGTGTAAAACTGAAAGTGAAAAAATGGGCCTCTACCTGAATTTAATGATGACTGCAAAACATGGCCAAATTAAAATCAGCAATGAGGCCGTAGAATGCGTGCAAGATTTCATCTTCCTTGGTTTGAAAATTGACCAGGATGGAGAATCTGTGCCAGAGATAAAACATAGGATAACACTGGGGCGAAGCACGATGCTAAACATGGACAAAATCTGGAAAAGTAGGGATATTGGCATAGCAACTAAATGAAGGATAGTGCAAACCCTCTTTTCAATCATTGCCATGTATGGGTGGACTATGAAAAAAGCTGATAGAAGGAGGATTGATGCGTTGGAGCTGTGGTGCTGGCGAAAACTGCTGCGTATGCCCTGGATGGTGAGAGTAACAAACAGAAAAGTCCTGAATCGTATAAGACCTGATATATCACTGGAGGACAAGATGACCGAACTCAGACTCACGGATTTTGGCCATATATATTGTGAGTTCCTAGAAAAATCCATAATGCTAAGACAGATCAGCGGCAAAAGAAGACCCAGCTGCCAAAGGACACGATGGCTGATACTGTCGGGGCTGATACTGGCATGGATATCACACAACTGAAGAAGCAGTGCAAAACCAAAAAACATGGAGGAAGGGAGCCTTTAGGGTCGACGAGGGCCGTGATTGACTAAATGGCTAACAACAACAATACACAGACTGCTGAACTGTCTTGTGTACAGGTATGTCTGTGTGTGAGTCTATGAGGACAAAAAATAAGAAGAGGAAAGTTGTATCAGATAGTTGCAATAAATCAGTTTAGTAAACAAGTAAGCAAAAAGTTAAAGTGTACCTGAGCTTTCAGATGACATTTCAGAATAAGCTGTTGTATGTGCACATGAGGAATAATACTATTTCTGGCCATTACATGACTTGTATCCTGCATTTATCACCACTTTTCTCCTCTGGTATACATTGCTCAAGTAGATGGTCTAGTAGGTAGGCAAGGTAGTAAAAGCATGACCATTTCTCACTCTACTGTGTGCTCACCTTGCACTCTCCTGGTGTAAACAGACAGGAAAGTGCATAGGCAAGTAGAATAGCAGGAGAAGGAGGAATTGTTTTTTTTTTTTTTTATAGGACCACTTCACTAGGGCCAGATAATTGAGTAATGTAAACACAAGTACGGAAATGTGAGGGCAAATCAAGTACTGACCCCATTAACTGGGCCCAGTCACTTCACCAACATAAACCAGGCCTACGTCTAAAGGAACAAAGGTTTCATCACCAACATAGAAGAGGGGTTCTTTACTGTAAGGGCAGCGAGACTTTGGAGCTCTCTGCCTGAGAACATAGTGATAGTGAACTCAATAGAGGAGTTTAAAAGTGGACTAGATGCCTTCCTAGAGCACTATGATATTACAGGACATAGACATTAAATAACCAGCAGGGTTGTTGATCCGGGTCTTGGAGTCAGGTAGGAACTATCAAAACATTGATCCAGGGATTAAACTGACTGCCATTATGGAGTTGGGAAGGAATCTTCTCCCCCAAATGGGTTAAATTGGCTTCTGCCTCATTGTTTTGTTTTTTTTTTGCTTTCCTCTAGTTTGACACGGGGGATGGAAACAGACTGAACTAGATGGATATTGTCTCCCTTCAGCCTAACATACTATGTTACTATATAATTGCCAGTTTTCTGAGCTGTTTAGAGGAGCCTGCTGTTATGCTGGCTTCTATACACTGCACATAGACAGTACTGGTTTTCTTTATCTCTGTAGCATACACAGAGATATAACATCAACATATAGCACAATGTACAGCATCACTGAGCAGTGAAGATCTAATTTCATTATATAGCAGACAGCAATTTACTCACCAATGCAATTGCCATACTGTCTATCAGGGCGGAATTAACCAAAAGATTTCTTTTGATGAAGCAACAGGAGAGTTTTGCTGCAGAAAAAACACATTTTCTAAATTATGATTTTTTGATCTGATACTGACCTGTTTAGGCTGCTGATGTTTCATACATGGATAACACTATAGATTGTAAATGCAATCCAAAAAAAGTAGTAAACTTTAAAATACTTGTAAGTATGATTGTTACACCTGTTATGTGATACTTACTTATGGGTAATCATTGTGTATTTTCAGTTTGGGGTAGGGTGGGGAGGGAATCTACCTTTGTACCGAAATCCTGGCAGAGTTAACCTGGTCCTGGCTATGAATGATATATAATATAATGTTAATTACCTTCCCATGAACATTACAACCATTACAAAAGATGGGGTGTACATACATAAACAGCAAAAGACGCATGATAGGTATGCCAAATTAGAATTGTATAAACTATCACTAGCATTATTCTATACATAAAATGCCATGCTAAAGGTATAACTCAGTACAGTGTTCTCATTGTGAAAATACAAAATCCATTATAATTCCATTATTGAATCAAGTGTATGGAAATCACCTGTGTTCATAGGCTCTTAGGGGGGTATTTTCATTTCAGATTTTTAAGCTTTATCCACAGGATATAAAAGTCAGATAGGGGTGGGTCCTACATGTTGGACTCAAACTAATGTCTGGTTGCAGCACCCACTGCCCCTGTCCCGAAAGGACAAGGTGGCAGGGATGCTCGGCATTACAGAAACACCCAAGTGGGCTTTGCTATGCTGTTTTCTTAACTTTCATAGAAGTCAATGGAAGCTATGCAAACAATGTAGCACAGATGCTATGTTTCCATAGCCCAGAAGCTATTCAAGCAGCAAAGCTTGTGCTACGCTATTTGTGTAACTCCTATTGACTTCTATGTCAGTTACAGAAACAGAGTAGCCCATCCACATTGGGCTGTTTTTGTCCACATGGCCATCTCATTTAGCGTGGTGTTTCAAGGGTGGCTGTATGGCTGAAATGGTAACAACTCTTTAAGGCTCTGCACACAACTCCACAGTCACTCCCTAGTCTCAGGGGTGGAGAGTATGGACTCTATATTCCTGGAGAGGGACATTACTTTGACAATTGAGCCCCATTTATTCCTGCTGTGATTAAACACACATCCTCCTGTGGTGTATATGCAGAAAACACAGAAAGAAAGTGTGTGCTTCTAGTATGGCGGTGTCCCTAATGATGTTTTTAAAAATAAAAATGAATAGAAGCAACAATTTTCAAAAAAGCATTTCTCTTATGCAGACTGGAATCCCATTAAATAAAATTAATTACCCCGCACCCATGGCAAACAACTGCAGAAAAGGATAAAAAAATATATGAAATCAACAAAAAGTTAAAAACTTAGCCCAGAGATACATTGTTCTGTTTAGCAACAAACCGTCTATCTTTCATCATTATCAGGTTTTATTGTATCGTTTTAATGATTACATTTTGTAAGCAGCTTGTGTCACTCTATAAACAACAAGCAGCATCTCTGTAAGCCGCCGACAGCCTCCCTACCAATGTATTCCTAGCCACTGCTAAGATATTCTGCACATGTTTTATGACTGCATCTATTTTAAACACCTTTTCACTGACCTCTAAGACTGAACAAGTTTCTTAACTGATTGTACAGATACATATGTGTGAGTACATTATTCTCGTAACTCATGTTATCACTTGTGTATGAATCACTGTGTTGATCATTGTGAATAACAACTCAGCCAAAGGTAGGGCAATGCATCAGGATTCTTCCCAGACAACTAATAGATCTTTTTGTTCATTTGAAGGGAAAGCTCGGTGACAATGTCATTGGACACTTTCCTTAGTATGCAGAAGGCATAAAACACATATTGTAGCACATTCACTGTTTAAAATATTACCAGGCCATAAATCTCTGAATACCAAGGACATCTGAAAAATAACATTTCTCATATAACCTTGCACAGATGGCATGATTTATATGAAAGAGCAAACCATTTGCATACTGATCCCCTAAAGCTCTTAATACAATAATAAAACAATCTCTCAGATATTCATTTATTTATGTCCTTCAGTCTTTGATTCCCTTTCAGCACTATTTGTTACAGCATCACAGGTCATATGGCATCTCAGGAGCTGTGTCTATATCTTCCAAGAGTTTATAAGCTCAAACAAAAACACAGTAGGACATATTTCTGATTTCAAGGCCATTTGGAGCAAACCTAAGTGTTGCTATGAGATCCATGAAGACAGCAGATATAATTTCATAGTTTCAAAGGTGTAACATGGAGCTTCTGAGCCCCTATTCACAATCTCTGAGAGGACCCCTAATATCATGTGTCATTTACAATATCCTCTCCTATTATAATGTTGCTTTCCCCCTCAGGTGTGAGGGTCAAGTGCTATTGCTACCTTTGTACTTCCTTTCACTAAGTACATGCAAAGTTAATGAGGTTGATAAAAGACACATGCTCATTCAGTTCAACCTATTATAGTGCAATGTGGAAACAAGAGAAGAACAAAATAAACCCAATAAGGCAGTTGTCAATTGTTCTCTTGTTAGTAGGAAAGTTCCAAGCCAACGCCAAACATGACAGACTATCGGGACACCAGAATAAATCATTGATCCAACATCCTGTCTGCAGCAATCTTACATACATAATTTATAATATTATTACGTTTAGGAAAGTAAAAAAAATGTCCAATAAATTAATACAATATTCTGCGAAAAAGTTACATAATCTTGCTGATCTTACAGATAAGAAGCCCAGTAAATAAGAATAAAGAACCTGGCCAACTTGTATAAGGCTAAAACTGTATTCTCATCATGTGCACCTAACAAATTCTCCTTCCTAACCCTACCTCTTGGCTCAATATATCCTGATTTATGTGTTCTGGGATGACCAGCTTTGAAAAGACGTCATTTGTGATACTTTGTCATAAGATGTCTATGTTATTTTTGTTGATGCGTGGCCACCCAATGGTTGTAACGTGAAGTGCAGCTAGCATATCAAAATATTGTATTGAATTTATGAGAAATTAGAGTCCTTAAATGGAATCTGTCATGCCTTATGAGCAGCATAAACTACGTGTATGAGCTCACAGGACAGTTTCCGCAGAGTCAGGGGGTATACTTTTTATTCTTTCCATTCATCTCTGCTGTGATTCGCCACTCAGTGGGTGCATTGAGTGGACTCATCTCTGCTTTCAGTGATTTTGCCATTGAAAAGTGCCTCAAATGTATTTACTATGCCCATTTTGTCTTATGTTTCACCATTCAATGGGTAGTGATTAGAGATGAGCGAGTATACTCGCTAAGGCACATTACTCGAGTGAGTAGCGCCTTAGCCGAGTACCTCCCTGCTCGTCTCTAAAGATTCGGGGGCCGGCGCGGGTGACAGGTGAGTTGCGGCGTGGAGCTCTCCCCGCTCTCCCCCGCCGCTCCCCACCCCCCTAATCTTTAGAGACGAGCAGGGAGATACTCGGCTAAGGCACTACTCACTCGAGTAATGTGCCTTAGCGAGTATACTCGCTCATCTCTAGTAGTGATGAAATAACCTTACATATATCATGATTGCCTCTTCTTTGCCTAAGCCTTCATCTCTTCTCTGTCTGTTTTCCATCAACATTGTGAATCTGTGGAGGACTGCCCCTCTAAGAAGCACCATAAAGTAAGAACACAAGGAAGATTACAGTGATGTGTTAACCTGTTCTGGGCTGTGCTATTGTGGCAATGCAAAAGTGGAAAAGGCCCCTTGTATGGATGCCCGGTACAAGCTATGCTGTAAGCTGAACATTCATGAAAAGCTATTATTTACAGTATTAAAATTTAGAAAGATGAGGTATGGCCTGACCGCTGATGGCATCCACCTGCATAGTGTGAGAGCTTCGGTCTTAAGTCTTCCTCCTTACCAGCTAAAAATGGCAATTCTAACTTTATCTGACCAGAAGAAACACCTACTTCTACATGACTCAAGGTAGATCCAACACAAGTAGGTTCCCTGCAGACAAAATATTTCATGCACGACCCTTCACTCTCCACCTCAGCCTTATTTTATAATTTCCCTAAGCAGGGGTGTACCTAAGGGCTCAGGGGCCCAGGTGCAAAAGTTCAGCCTCCACCCCACACTCCCCCGTACCCATATCTAGATCATGCTGCAAACATGATCTAGCCCCTTGGCATAATCTTTCCAAACATGACAAATTTCCTGCACATGAAAATTTATTTGTAGGCCCACAGGCCACTCTCACACACACCGCTTTTTACCGCTATTAGCACAGCACCCCGAGTGCCGTACTAACTACGGTACAACACTCCCATAGATTTTAATGATCTTACTAAAATCTGCACTGGAACGCGATAGATAGATAGATATGAGATAGATAGATATGAGATAGATAGATACATACATAGATATGAGATAGATAGATAGATAGATAGATAGATAGATAGATAGATATGAGATAGATATAAGATAGATATGAGATAGATACATAGATATGAGATAGATAGTAAGATAGATAGCTAGATGTGAGATAGATAGATAGATGTGAGATAGATAGATAGATAGATAGATAGATAGATAGATGGATAGATAGATAGGAGATAGATGATAGATAGATGATAGATAGATAGATAGATAGATATGAGATAGCTAGATGATAGATAGATAGATAGATAGATAGATAGATAGATAGATAGATATGAGATAGATAGATATGAGATAGATAGATGATAGATAGATAGATAGATAGATAGATAGATAGGAGATAGATAGATAGATATGAGATAGATAGATAGATAGATAGATAGATAGATAGATATGAGATAGATAGATGATAGATAGATATATAGATATGAGATAGATAGATGATAGATAGATAGATAGATAGATAGATATGAGATAGATAGATATGAGATAGATAGATACATACATAGATATGAGATAGATAGATAGATAGATATGATATAGATATAAGATAGATATGAGATAGATACATAGATATGAGATAGATAGTAAGATAGATAGCTAGATGTGAGATAGATAGATAGATGTGAGATAGATAGATAGATAGATGGATAGATAGATAGGAGATAGATGATAGATAGATAGATGATAGATAGATAGATGATAGATAGATAGATAGATAGATAGATATGAGATAGATAGATAGATAGATAGATATGAGATAGATAGATGATAGATAGATAGATAGATAGATAGATAGATAGATAGATAGATATGAGATAGATAGATATGAGATAGATAGATGATAGATAGCTAGATAGGAGATAGATAGATAGATATGAGATAGATAGATAGGAGATAGATAGATATATAGATATGAGATAGATAGATGATAGATAGATAGATAGATAGATAGATATGAGATAGATAGATACATACATAGATATGAGATAGATAGATAGATAGATATGAGATAGATATAAGATAGATATGAGATAGATACATAGATATGAGATAGATAGTAAGATAGATAGCTAGATGTGAGATAGATAGATAGATGTGAGATAGATAGATAGATAGATAGATAGATGGATAGATAGATAGGAGATAGATGATAGATAGATAGATGATAGATAGATGATAGATAGATAGATAGATAGATAGATAGATAGATATGAGATAGATAGATGATAGATAGATAGATAGATAGATAGATAGATAGATAGATAGATAGATAGATAGGTATGAGATAGATAGATATGAGATAGATAGATGCTAGATAGGAGATAGATAGATAGATAGATAGATATGAGATAGATAGATATGTGAGAGAGATAGATAGATATCTCCATCTCACAGCAGCAGGTGAGCCAGACACTGCAGCTCCAAGTTCAGCAGGAAGGAGGGGGCAGCACATGATCACTGTGCCCTGCCGGCATGATCATGTGACTTCCTCCCTCCTCCTCCTCTCCCCTTCTCTGCCAGGCTCTCACTCAGGCTGGCCGTTCTGCATGCAGCCTGATTGGAATCATGCTGCACACAGAACGGCTAGCCATTAATGCACTGAATGTGCAGATGGGTATGGCGGAGGGCGACCTCGGGGCCCCCTGAGCGCAGGGGCCGGCTCGCCATGGCGACCCCAGCAGCCCCTGACGCTACACCTATGCCCCTAGGTCTCCAGGAGAGACAGAGCATCAGAATGATCTAGAATAGAAGATGGAGATGAGACTGCTGATTTACCTCTAGAAAAACAGACTATGCAAAAGCTATTAAATTCTCTCTATTATCCCTGCAGGTCACTTTAAATCTATGTTGATCGACCGCACAAAATATGGAGAAAGCAGCAGATTAGACTCCTTAACTCTCTGTAGCAGACAGAGAAATAACAGCATCATTGAGGACAGTCTACAGCAGTATTCAGTATGTCTAGATCTTATTTCAGTATCTATCTTTGTTGTCTCTGTTACTAGATTCAGGCATTACATGATAACAGGCAATGGACAGTAAATTAGATGGATTTTTCAGTTTAAAAATGACATTTTAGTAAAAGAAAGTTATTTGCATGTTTCCTAGTTATTACATTGACTATCATATTATATAATACAATTCAGGGCAGCACTACTCCACTCAACCCACAGGGTGGGACCAACCTTGTGCACGCTACTTGACAAAGATCACTGTGTTGATCGAAACGTCGTATGTGTATGGAGTAATAAAGGAAGAAGTTTTTACTGCATCGCTGCTTGCTGCCACAAATTCTTCTCTTCTGATTGACTATCATATTAACACAAGCGCAAATGTACTGAGGATTTAAGGGAATCCCCATCTTCCCTGATTTGCCTGCACAATACTTTCAAGAAGATGTGAATTTTTCAAATGCAAAGATTCTAAGGGAGAATTATATCTTCTATACATTTTTTTCCAGTAAAGCTGATGATTCACAAGTCTTGTATGTCTTATATACTACTTGTCATATTCCAGATCAAGCTGAGGCTCTTTTAATGCAAGTCAGAAATATTGCAAAAAAATATATAACACTATTCAGTGAAAAGCTGCTGCGGAGAACAAGATTGATCTTGAATGGTGTAAATAGAGTCAATCCAAAGTCAATGCAGTGCATAATGGACACCACTTTCTAGTGACTGAAACTCCTCTCTGTACTTTTTCTTACCTGTCCATGAGTTAATGCTTTTGCACTTGTATTACGTGCTGTTGCATTTTCACATTGTAATAATCATGCTTACTCTAGTTCTTTGTTCAGTTAGGCCGCATGCACACAGGCGGGTCGGATTCCGCTGCGGGAGCCCGCAGCGAAATCTGAGCTTGTGCCTAGCCTACATCCGCGTGTACCTGCATTTTCCTCTTTATTCTGTACTGAGGATGATCTGCATGGCTCGCTGTCAGACATACGCAGTACAGATTGTTTTTTAAACTCCTGCTTCTCCCGTGGAATTTGTGGATGGACAGCTTCCATTGACTTCAATGGAAGCCGTCTGTGCGAAATCCACAGGAAAGTGGAGCATGCTGTGATTTTTCATCCGTGAGCAGAAACCGCAATTGGTTTCCGCTCCTGTGTATGAAGAATCATTATTGTATTGCAAGGTATGGGTGGTATTTGCTGCGGAATCCGAAGGCAGACACCTGCTCCAGATTCCACAATTCAAATCAGCCTGTGTGCATTCACCCTAAAATGTGGTCATTTGGTTGCTGAGTGGGGACAGCATCGTCAATGCAATTAAAAACATTATCTCTCTCTCTCTCTCTCTGTATATATATATATATATATATATATATATATATATATATATATATATATATATATACAGTATATATATATATAGTACATATATTTGGATAATATACTTATACAACTATTCTCTCTGAATGTACAGTAGCAAAATTCTACCTTCAAAGGAGACAGATCCTCAAATGTAATTGTGATATAGCATGTGTTCAGGGCTAGAAAAAAATGTCTACTTTCTTCCAAATATAATGCTATCCTTGTCCATAGGTTTGTGTCTTGGTATTGCAGATCAGCTCCACTGAAGTGCATGGGAAATGGGCAACTAAATTAATAAATGGAATGGGTGGACTCCAATACCCGGAGAATTCATCAAAATTAGGGTTATTTAGTTTAGAAGAAAATAAGGCTGAGGGACGATCTTACAACTATGTATAAATATATCAGTGAGCAATACAGATAACATAATAGCATCGTGTGTACGGCAAAAAAGACATATGTCTATCTAGTTCAGCCAATAGGCTGAACTAGGTGGACATATATCCTTTTTTTTAAACCTTATCCTGCAATGTTGATCCAGAGGAAGGCAACAAAAACTCAATGAGGTAGAAGCCAATTTTCCTCATTTTAGGGGAAAGACTTTCCCGACTCCAATCTGGCAATCAGAATAATCCCTGGATCAGCAATCCTTCTGAAGCAATCTAGTGACTGTAACAGATAATATTTTTACACACAAGAAAGGTGTCCAGGGCCATCTTGAACTCTTTTAGTGAGTTGACAATCACAATGTCCTCAGGCAGAGACTTCCATGTTTTTAATACACTGCTCTTACAGAACTCCCTTGTATGTTGGTGTACAAACCTTCTTTCCCCTAGATGTAAAGGATGCCATCTTGTTACAATCACGGACCTGGGTATAAATAGACGGTGGGAAATGTCTGTGATATATTTATACATAGTCATTAGCTCACCATTTAGCTGTGTTTTTTCTAAACTAAATAACCCCAATTTTGGGTATTGTAGTCCACCCATTCCATATATTACTTTAGTTGCCCATCTTTGAACCAAATCAAGCTCTGATGTGTCCTTTTTGAGTACCGTTGCCCAAAACTGTACACAATATTCCTTGTGTGGTCAGACCAGTGATTTGTAAATAAGAATAATGTTCTCATTATTTGACCCTATACCTCTTTTGATACACCCCATGATCCTGTTTGCCTTGGCAGCAGCTGCCTGACACTGGTCCTCTTCCTTGTAAGTTTTACCCAATGTAATGGCGACATGTAATGCCAATCTCTACTTATATGGCATCTCACTGGTAATGGTGACCCAATCAGAGTATGAACTATTAAAAACCACGCTCTGCTTTCTACCCATAAACCAGTTATGTGCCCACTCACACACATTCTTGCACCAAGCATTGTCATTTTATATACCAACCTTTTACGTGTCACAGAATCAAACACTTTGGAAAATTTGAGATATACAAGATCCATTGACTCTCCCTTGTCCAATCTAGAAGTTACCTCCTCATAGAAGCTGATCAGAATGGTTTGACAGGAGTGACCCCTTATAAATGCCTACTGATATGGAGTTATACAGCTATTTTCCTTAAGGTCCTCCAGGATAGCATCTCTTTGAAACCCTTCAAACATTTTACCCATAATAGAAGTTAGACTTACTGGCCTGTAGTTTTCAGGTTTGCTTTTTTGATACCTTTTTGAATATCGGCACCACATTTGTAATGCACCAATCCAGTGGAACAGACCCTGTCACTAGAGTCCTTAAATATAAAAAACAATGGTCTGTCTATCACACTACTTAATTTCCTTAGAATCAGGGAGCGTATTTAGGCAATTAGTCTTTTTTAATCTTTCTAAGGCAACTCTACACACCTTTCTTGGTTAGGCTGACCATTTCACCTGGTATTGCATATTCTTGAGAAAATAGACTGGCGGAAAAATTATTTAACAGATATGCTTTCTCATCACCCTCTACAATTCTTCCCACATTATTTTTTAAAGGTCCAACTCTTACCGTTTCAATATTTTTATTATTTATATAGTTGAAGAACAATTTAGAGTTTGGCTGCCTGTCCATGGGCGATGATCCGCTTGCGATAAATCACCTATGGATCACGCTATGAAAAGCTTTCCATAGCCTTAATATGGAAAGTGCAGCCTGATGTCCATGAGCAGAGAATCACAGTGATTCTCCGCTAGTGGGATAGAAATCGCGGCATGCTGCGATTTGCCCCGATTCTCCACGATGAGTCTATCTGTTAGATAGGCTCATTGCAGAGACCTGTCAGAGCTCCCCCATCCTCCCCCGTGGCAGAATATCGCTAGAAATATTCTGTCATGGTCGTGAACAGGTAGCCTTACTTTATTAGGTCTAGGAGATGGAGGAGTTGTCCTGCCTTCTGAGTCTGCTTTTGTTTCTTTCAGCATCCACATGGTTACTGTGTCTGGCTCCTCCACCCAGCTGGTGGTGATTTGCAATTATCTTCCTATTTAACCTCCCCTGACCTTTCGCAGAATTCTTGGTGGTGTTGTGCATTTCCTTGTATGACTGCATGTGAGCTGCTACAGCTATCCTGTCTATATCCAGTCCCCTGTGTATGCTTAGCTAGATTATACTGTGTCTTTTGGTGAATCCAGCTTTCTGTGTGTTTTGCTGCTGGTTTCTTGTTTGCTGTCTATTCCCTGTGTCTGTTTTCTCTGTATAGTACTGTCTCTTGCCCTCACCTTACATCCACCCCTCATTTCTCTGTATCTGCTTGGCTCAGTGCAACTGACTCTGGATTCCCATTCTCATTACGTAGGTAGGGAAGGCTAGGAGTCAGAGATAGAAAGGAGGCTTTGATCTCTCCACCTTCAGGGGTATCACCAGGTAAGGGATATTTTAGCCCATCTGAGTTCAGGGTCAGGTCCATTCTCTTCCTTTGTACCAAGTTCCACCCTGTGCGCTGTCTTCACCTCTGTGTAAGCTGTCCATCCTCCTAGGTGATTTCACTCGGTAGGATGACGCAGTGAATTCACAAACACCTTGTAACATACTTTTACTCTCTTTGACAATAAGTCTTTCTATGTCTACTTTTACTTTTAACAGAATTTATTTTTTCCCTATTTTTAGTCCTACTGCCCTGCTTTCTTGTTTCAGTAGTTTAAATGCTTGCTTTCCGTTGTTTATTACCCCCTGAGGCCGTGTTCCATGCCTTTCCTACATTCCATTCTTTTACTTCCCTTCTGTTGCCTCATTTGGAGGGAAATGCTGACACTCAGATGCCCCGCCCCTCCACTCCCCCTAATCTGATGCTATTTAAACAATCAGAAAGCAGGCACCTCTAAGGCTGGGTTCACACGGGGCGTATTTTCGTCGGAAATCTCGCGGTTTGGCCGCAGCAAAAACCGCGAGATTTCCGCCGGGAGAACCACCGCGGTTTAAGCCGCGGCGGCTTTGAAGCGGTCCGGCCGCATGCTTTTCCGTTGCGGCCGGCGCTCCCATAGAGGAGAGCGCGGCCGTAACTTAAATAAACAAAAAACCGACTGTAAACAGACATTCTGCTTCTTTTGAAACGGTTTCAACCGGATTTTCCGCAGCGGATTAGCCGTCCCGTGTGGACGAGGTTTCCGAGAAACCTCGTCCACATGGCTGGCTAATCCCGAGATTAGCGGCCGCGGGCGGATCTACTGCGGCAGAACCGTGGCAAATCCACCCTGTGTAAATCCAGCCTTAGGCTGGGTTCACACGGGGCGTATTTTCGTCGGAAATCTCGCGGTTTGGCCGCAGCAAAAACCGCAAGATCTCCACCGGGAGAACCGCTGCGGTTTAAGCCGCCGCCGGCTTTGAAGCGGTCCAGCCGCATGCTTTTCCGTTGCGGCCGGCGCTCCATAGAGTTTGATTACAGCACAATTTTGGCCGGCCATATTAACATAGTGATGGAGAAATGAAACATGGTTATATTTTTGCACCTTGAATGGTGTCATGAATGCTGTCACCTCTGTGTGTGACTGTATTCATGTAGATTCCTGGAGAGTAGTGTACTTTTTGACTTTTTTCAAACACCTGTACCGAGGAAGAGAGGACCCTACCCGTGGATTCCTACAAGCTTTATACTCTTAAACCTTCATTATCTTCTTCACCTCTCCTCGCAAACATGTCATATGTCACACCTCCCCGGAAGTCTCCTGGGAGGTCATCATTGATGTTCCTGTTGGGCCTTGTATTGGCTGCAGCAGTCACATAATGTCTTCTTCTTGCGGAGCGAGTTGTATTTTTCAGGTACTATTTAATGTACCATATAATGTACTGAAAAACTTGAAAAAAAATTCTAAGTCGAGTGAAATGGAAAAAAAACCCAAATTCTGCGATCTTTTGGAGGGTCTTGTTTCTACGGCGTACATACTGCAACAAAAATAACCTGATAACTTTATTCTATGGGTCAGTATGATTACTATGATACCAAATTTATATATATATATTTTTTGCTGTATTACTTTTACAGACAGGGTGATACCAAATATGTTTTTGGGGTTTTATTATTTAGATTCTTTTTATAAAGATTATAAATATGTCAAAAAAATTTTTTTTTAAAGTTTTTTATTACCTTTTAATGTTTAATGATTAATAAAACTTTTAAAAACTTTTTTAAACATTTTTTTAGTCCCTAGAGGGACAAAAACTTGCAATGGTTTGATCGCTTCTGCAGCATGATGTAATGCCATAGCATGATCTGACAGATAATCTATGAAGCCACACCTCAGGCATGGCTTGATAGGCAGTCTGCTATGGCAGTCCTGAAGCCTTTCAGATGGCCCCTGACTGCCATGGCAACTGCACGGCAACCCGTGATTTAATCATGGGGGGCAGTGTGGGACCCCCGAAAATCAATTAGGGCATTTAAAAGGTTAACATTTCTGATCAGCTTCCCTGCTTTTCAGAGCTGTTGTGGGTGGGAGTCGGCTGTAAGATATAGCTGGCACATGCATTGTATGGAGCAGGATCGACCCCTGATCGGTCTCCATACAAACTCCTAACCTCCAGGACGTAACTGTATGTCCTGTAACATTAAGGGGTTAAGCAAGGATTTTTGGGGTAGTTGAGTCATCTGGATTATAAGTGTTACGTAATCCTAAAGGATAGCATGTTTTATCAGTGAAGTAAAGTATTTTCGAAGTTTCACAACTTTTATATGAAGAGTTAATCTATTAGAGAACTCAGTGTTCGAAGTTGAGCACCAAACTGTATAGTGACCTGCTTGATACCTTGTATAGCCATAGCTTCAGAGGGGTCTCGATGCCTTTCTTGAGCGTTACAATATTAAAGCTTATAGTCAGTAATTACTTCAGAAGAGTTCTTCATCCAGGGATCATACTGATTGCCAGACTGAAGCCAGGAAGGAATTTTTTTCTTTAAATTGTGAAAATTGGCTTCTACCTTATTGTTTTTTTTTTTAACCTTCCTCTGGGTCAACATTTTGGGAAAAATAAGCTGAACTGGATGAATATGTGTTTTTCTTCAGCCTAACATATGAAGGCCGGATTCACACGACCGAAAAATTGCGCAAGATTTGTGTTCAGCGAGACGCGCAAATCTCACATGTATATGAAGCCTATTCCTTTGATAGTGATAGTTCTCTGCATGGCACCGCGATCCAATGCTATGCAGGAGACAAATCGGGGCATGTTCTATTATGCTGTGTGATCTTGCATCGCAGCACCCATTGTCTGCAATGGGGCTAGTGGCAGCATCGCACCACGTGCAAAGTGCATGCGCAGCAATGCAAGATCTTCCATCGAAAACAATGGGAGAAACAGAGCCCCTTCCCGCCCACCACCCGCCGCAGCTAACAGCATCCCCACATCCCCAAAGCGATGCAGGGCTGTTTTCAAATGAAAGTGCCTCACATCCTCAGGACTTTCACATGGATGGCGAGCGCGATATGGGGGCGTGATTCATGACCCCATATCGTGCTCAGCCGTGTGAAGGTAGCCCAAGTTACTACCTAATTAGGAGAACTCTATTAAACACAGTATACAGCATATTGCATCAGCACTGAATGCTATATACTACAGGTGGCTTAGCACTCCCAGGTTTGCTAGGAAGGTGTTTATATCTTTAATTTCTATGGCTCTTAGTATTTTAATTTAGTTCAATAAAAGTTAGATTTTGGGCAATTTTGCAAACTTTTGAGTATATTAGAGAACTCAGTTGGTGTTCAAAGATGAGCATCAAACTCAACCGCAGAAATTCAACTGCCAATCAGAAGAAGAGCTGAATGGTGCAAAGAGCAAAGTGTTACCGTGCAAAATGTATATCATAAATAGTCTTTCTGAATGGAAATTACAGTCTGTTACAGCTTTATCTCCTCTCCCCAATGTTCCTCCTGGAGTTTTCCCCTGAGAACAGTTGAAGCATGAAAACGTTACAAAGTCCACTATAAACTTTATTATTCTGACATTGCAGTAATTTCAGCCTTTTATAGATGATGCTGCAGTAGTATACTAGAAATACAGAGCAGGCTATTAGAGTAAGTAACTATTTACAAATTAGCACCTAATTAAAATATTTAGTATCCATGTATTATATCTCTGACAAAACAATAATAATTAAAAACGTATTTCATTTTTTTAAAATGCTCGTTTGTTTCTACGTATATACGCTCTAAGATTTATTTGACTCTTTACTGCCATCTGTTGGCCAAATATAGTATTTTTTTAGTAAAATTTTCACTATTTTTTTTTACTTTGCAGGCAATATTTCTTACCTACAAGTCAGTTTATTGACCTTTAAATCTACGTGTGAATACTTGTCACAGTTTAGCAAGTAAGAAGCATAACACAAAGGACATTGCATCACACAGTAGATTACCATAAGGTTATCGTTTTAGTAAAAATCATTAAAATAGTGAAAGTAGTTAAAAATTTAAAAATAAAATCCTCTAAAAGTATTTTGGATTTAAGTGCATTTTTCCATAAGCACCTGCACATAGCATAATTGATCTTATGTGAGATGTTATTGATGTGGCAGACGTCACCGAAGTCCAGATCCTTCAGTAGTGTAGCCAGGATGATAGGTTTTTGTATTTAAAAAAGTGCCAATATAATTTATAATTACATATTTTATTAAAATTTGCTAATATTTAATATTTGTTATAATTGTATTATTACTATACATTTGAACAGAACACAGAATTTGTACATTGTTATTACAAAAATGCCCACAGGATGGCACTGTTGGAACATAAATCGAGAACTGAAAAAGGCTTTCAGTTCAGAGTGATACAAAGTGTTTACTAGAGATAATTTCCATTTATATTTAAACTGTTTTTACACAGTGTATAAGTTTTATAACATAGATCCAAGCATTAAACTGTCTCAGTGAAACTGTCTTTTCGTCTACAGCAGCTAATGAGAATACAGCTAGCAAATACTGTAACAATCAGGTGTCTACTTTGGTATACATGGAGTATCCAATACCAAATTGCAAAAAAGTTTAATTTAAAAGATATTCATTAGTGCTAGAAAAAAAATGGGACTGGACAACTTCATAAAAGGAATATTAATAGGCTGCGTTCCATTTTGCTCCGATTTCTTTCAGTGTGCTTATGCTCCTTTAGAAAGTGTGACAAACTGATTCCTGTTCTGCTGAATGTCAAGTCCGGTCTTCTGTGAGATAGCTCTCTACTGATGATTTTTCACCTGTCCTAATCATCTTTGATATTTGTTCAGTTTTCTCACTCCACTAAACAGAGGACAATTTGAAAGTGACCTTTTCCTTTTGCAAACAAATATGATCTCAGCTATCAGCTCCAGTTGTTATATACTGCATGTTATTTGCAACAATATATTTCATCCTAACTTTATAGCCAGATTGCAATAGTTTATAGGAATACTCAGGGTATGGGTTCATGTACAGGGTCATGCACGGATTCTGCATGGGGAATTCCACAAGAAATCCGTCCCTGCCTGCTGCCGGCGACTATGCTTACCTGTGCTTTCTTCTTTTCTTCCGTACTGTGGATGGGCCGCCAGTGCGCCCAATACAGATTTCCCCCACGCCGTCGCTAGGCAATGACATGGGTTCCGCGGCCTTTCTGCAATGATGATTGAAGAAGGACTGCAGATAGGACGGCTTCCATTGACTTCAACTCATGTGCATGAAAAGTAATTTTCCCATTGTGTGCTATGGGTAGACATTGATGCAAAATCCGTGGGCAGATGCCCGTTGCGGATTCCACAGCAAAACTCTGCCCTAACACTGTGTCATGCTCAGGAGTGTGCCTAGCCCTCCTGTTTCCTGAGGCAAACAGCAAACTATGGCTGGCTGCACACCACCAGGTGCATCATGCAGTGGAATCTGACTCTATGCACAGCTGGCATCCGCACGTACCTGCTTTCTTCTCTCGCCAGCTGTACTGCGGATGGTCCAAACAGCGAGCCGTCGGACATGCACAGAGCAGTTTTTTTTAAAATTCAATCTATTGCAGCGCACAGTCTCGGCAATAGATTGGCATTCCTTCCTAGGCAGTACATGTTACATCACTAGTGACATAGCGTACATTGCCCTATGCGAGGAATGGACGCTTCATCACCGGAAGAAGAGGATCTGGCCAGTTGAAGGTGACGTGACCCAGGAGACTGTAGGAGACAGTAGAAGATTAGCTGGGAGAACAGCCCCCAGTGCCTGCAAATGACAGGCGGAGGCCCAGACATCAACCACAGAGTCCAGAGCAAAGATCCAGACAACAAGCAGCGAGTACAGAGCAAGCGCGCCAGGGTGTCATGGTAATGGGAACACGGCATGGGGCGGTATCCCGGTGAGTCTCCAGGACCCGGCTAACTAGGCACACGTTCCCTGCGTTCGGGAGCGCACACCCGGAGCCGGCGCACCGGATCATGGTGGCCAGGGGAGGTCACTAAAACTGGGGCTCCCCTGTGTCGCACTCCCACAGCTCAGGAACTAGGACCGGTGGTGTGGGCACGGAGACCCCGAGAGCCGCCGGACCTGACAGTATACCCCCTCCTACGGGGGGACACCGGACCCTCAAGACCAGGAGCAGGCTTGAAGGGGAAAGCCCTCAGGAAGGGATAATTTATATGCCACTGGGCTTACAACCTGAGAGATAGTAAATGGACCAATAAAACGGGGAGCCAGTTTTAAGGACGGAACCTTGAGCCTGAAATTTGTTAGACGACAGTAACACCTGATCCCCGACCACAAAGGGCATTTCTTATTTGCCTGTTTAAGAAGTTTCTCTTGGGAACCCTTAAGGTTCTTACAAAACTGGGTCCAAACTGTGCACAGTTCATCAATAGATGTATCAGCAGACGGAGTGTCAGAAGCAGAGGGAGTAGAGAATTTAACCAGGGATGGAACCCATAATTACAGAAAAACGGCGATACTTGGGAAGACGAATTTACATGATTATTGATGGTGAATTCAGCGAGAGGTAAGTAATTGGCCCACTGAAACTGGTTATCAGAAGCAATAAATCGTAGTTACTGGATTAATTCTTGATTCAGGCGCTCAGTTTGTCCGTTCGATTCAGGATGGAATGCAGACGAAAAAGACAGATTAATGTTTAGGTTCTTGCAGAAGACTCGACAGAAGCGAGCAACAAACTGTACCCCTCTATCCGAGACAATATTCTCTAGAATCCCATGTAGCTGGACAACCTCCTTAATAAAAACTTCTGATAATACTTTGGCGTTAGGTAGCTTGCATAGCGGAATGAAATGTGACATGTTGGTGAACCAATCAACTATTACCCAAATGACCATGTTCCCAAGCGAGGGAGGCAAATCAGTTATAAAGTCCATGGACAAATGGGACCATGGCCTGGAAGGAATCGGCAAGGGGAAAAGAAGACCTTCAGGACGTCTCCTGAGATTCTTCCCCCTGGCGCATCGGGCATGCCGTTACAAACAACCGTGCATCTCTAGTTATCTGAGGCCACCAATAAATTCTGGATAGTAGTTCCTGAGTACCCCTGATACCGGGGTGACTAGCTAGGACTGAAGCATGCGTCTCCTCTAACAACTTCAACCTCTATGACAAGGGAACAAAACATTTGCCTTCCAGAAGGGCTTTAGGGGCCGATTGTTGAGCAGCATGTATTAGAGGTGAGAGGTTAGAGGAGACAGCAGCGAGAACCACCCCGGGGAAGAGGATAGTCTCAGGCTCAGACTCCGTAGGTTCCAGGGTACCAAAACTTCTAGACAAGGCATCAAACTTAATGTTTTTTGAGCCGGGTCGGTAAGTAACTAAAAAGTTGAAGAGTGAAAACCACAAGGCCCAGCGGGCTTGCCGAGCATTCAACCTCTTAGCTCTTAGAGTCTAAATAAATAGATTTTTATGGTCAGTAAGCACTGTGATCTGATGGCGTGCTCCCTCCAAAAAATGCCTCCATTCCTCAAACGCCCACTTAATAGCAAGTAATTCCCGGTTGCCTATGTTGTAATTTCATTCGGTAGTTGAGAATTTCTTGGAAAAGTAGGCACGTGGTCTGAGATTCGTGAGTGTGGAGGGACCTTGAGACAGTACCATTCCAACACCAAACTCTGAGGCATCTACCTCCACCACGAATGGACAGGATAGGTCAGGTTGGATGAGGACAGGCGCAAAGGGGAAGGCAGTCTTCAGCTACTAACATCAGCCTCTTTTCTGGTGAGATCCGTTAATGGCTTAGCCACCACGGAGAAGTTCTTAATAAACTTACGGTAGTAGTTAGCGAACCCCAGGAAGCGCTGCAATGCTTTTAACATGACTGGCTGAGCGCATTTCATGATGGCCTTCACTTTAACTGGATCCATCTGAATATCACAAGGTGTAATGATATACCCCAAGAAGGATATTTTCTGAACGCCAAAAACACATTTCTCAAACTTAGCGAATAACTTGTTTGCTCTAAGATGAGTCAGTACAGTGTGTAAATGGACACAGTGTGTTTCCCAGTCAGAGGAAAAGATCAAGATGTCATCCAGGTAAACCACCACAAAGACACCCATGATATCATGGAAAATAGTGTTCATGAACCCTTGAAAAACAGCAGGGGCATTGCATAAATCAAATGGTATAATGAGATATTCAAAGTGCCCAAGAGGTGTATTACAGGCAGTCTTCCACTCATCCCCTTCTCGTATATGGATTAGGTTATAGGCTCCCCTCAAGTCGAGCTTTGAGAACCACTGGGCCCCAGTAGGAGACTCAGAGGGTCAGATGTGGCCCTGGGCCAAACTGTCCTGAATATAGTCCTTCATAGACTCTCTCTAAGGGCTCACACCCACTGGCATTATTTTTTTCTCTTGCGCTGCGAGAGCAAGTGAAAACACTCGCCTTGCAGTGCAAGAAAAACGCTGGGTTCTCGCCAGTGTTTTCAATGGGGACAGCGGCAGCAGCGTTAGCCCTATTGAAAACATAGAGAGAATACCGTGGACTTCTGCCACAGCTGTCACAGCTGTGACAGAAGTCCAGCATGCTATCCCATTGCTTTCAATGGATGCTGCCGGCCCCATTGAAAGCAGTATTTGTGGCAACCCCCGCAGCATGATTTTCAGGGAAGGGTTTGAAATATAAGCCTTTCCCTGAAAATCATCATTAGCTTGTTAAAAAAACAAAAAAAAAGTTACTCACCTGTCCGCCGCTCAAACACGTCCTCCGGCTGGCTCCCCTGCACTGCTGTCCAAAACTTTCAGCAGGCGGGGATTTAAAAACCCCTCTGTCTACAGGTGTTGTCCAATGGAGGAATCCCATTCTGCAGTTTACTGTGGGTGTTCTCCACTCTGAGAATCTGTCCTTTCTGGTTATGGAAAGGATGTCCGTAGATGTGGTGTTTGGTATGCCCTGGTTGGCATTGCACAACCACCAAATTGATTGGTCCACCCGGGAATTGACATGTTGGGGGTTGTCCTGTCGTAATCACGTAACTACTGTATCGATGTGCTCAGCAAATACCGTACTTATCCCAGAATATTTGTCTGATTTTCAGGACGTATTCTCTAAGAAACTGTCTGAGACTTTGCCTCCTCATAGGGAGTGGGACTGTGGTATTGATTTGATCCCCGACAGTCATATCCCTAAGGAAGCCATTTTCAATTTTTGCGAGCATGAAGCCATTTAGTCCTATATCTCAGAGTCTCTGGCCAAACGACATATCAGGCCGTCCAGGTCCCCTGCCGGGGCAGGTCTCTTCTTTGTGGAGAAGAAGGATGGGACATTGAGGCCTTGTGGGGATTATCAGACTTTAAAGAAAATTACAGTGAAGAACCAGTGCCCCTATTTCCTGACTTATTGAATCAGGTAGTAGTGGCCCACTGGTTTTCCAAATTGGACTTAAGGGGCGCTTACAATCTAATTCGCATTCGAGAGGCAGATGAGTGGAAGACCACGTTCAACACCCCGTTAGGACATTTTGAATGTCTGGTCCTGCCCTTTGGACTTTGTAACGCCCCTGCTGTGTTCCAGGGATTTATGAACACGGTGTTCCATGACTTTCTGGGGGTATTTATGGTCATATATCTGGATGACATTCTGGTGTACTCCCCGGACTGGGATTCCCATGTGCTGCACCTGAGGTTGGTTCTGACCCGTTTGCGTGAATACCAACTTTTTGTCAAGTTGGAAAAATGCATATTTGGTACTAAACTTGTGTTTTTTCTGGGTTACGTGATTTCACCCACGGAGATTCAAATGGAATCTGATAAAGTGGCTGCAATCTCCCAATGGGTCAGACCAGACAACTTAAAAGCTCTCCAGCAAATTCATTAAAAATTACGCAGTTATTGCCCAACCCCTGACCGATCTTACCAAAAACGGGGCCGACTTAGTAAGATGTTCACCAGAGGCCCTAGATGCTTTTAGTCATCTAAAAAGGGCATTTTCCACTGCCGGACGCGCGGCAACCATTTTTTATTGAAGTCGATGCATCTGAGGTGGGAGCAGGGGCAGTTTTGTCTCAGGAGGTGAGCGGGAGATCCAGGTATAGTCCATGTGCTTTCTTCTCAGGGAAGTTTAATTCGGCGGATTGTAATTATGACGTGGGGAACCGTGAGTTGTTGGCAATCAAGTGGGCTGTAGAAGAGTGACGACACCATCTTGAGGGGGCTAGGGGACTCATCGGTTTTCGCAGGCCATCCGGGGGTTCAGGGTACTCTGGATCTTTGTTCTAGACTCTTCTGGTAGCCAGGCATGTCTCAGGAGATCCGCGACTTTGTTAAGGGATGCTCTGGCTGTGCACGCAGTAAAAGTCGGCAGCGGCATTCGGAGGGGCCTCTGAGACCGTTACCGGTACCTTCTCGTCCGTGGTCGCAGTTATCAGTAGATTTTATCACCGATCTACTGGAATTTCAGAAGTACACCGCTATTTTAGTGGTTGTAGACCGTTTCTCAAAAATGGCACATTTTGTGGCATTAAAAAAGCTACCTTGAAATTTTCCAAGATTTTTGTGAAAGAAGTCATTCATCTACATGGGGTTCCTGAGAACATTGTATCTGATCGTGGGGTTCAGTTTGTTGCGCAGTTTTGTCGAGCCTTCTGCAAAAGCCTGGGAATGTCGCTGTCCTTCTCTTCAGGCTTTCACCCGCAAACTAATGGTCAGACTGAGCGGAAGAACTACGATTTAGTGCTATAGTTATGGTTGTTTGCCAGTGAAAAAGCTCATCAGTGGGCAGACTTCTTGCCATTGGCAGAGTTTGCGCTAAACAATCTCACTTGTTCTTCTACTGGGGTATCTCCATTCTTTTGTGTATATGGCAGCATCCTCACTTTCTTACGGCTATTCCTACTCTATCTGCCTGTCCTGCAGCTGATGTTGCCACAGATATGCTGCAGGGAGTATGGAAAGAAGTACAGGAAAACTTGGAAGCGACGGGGGCTCGTATGCAGTTGCGTAGTGGGAAGAGTCTGTCAGTGTCTGAACCTTACAGGGTGGGACAAAAGGTATACCTGTCTTCTAAAAATCTCAAATTGAAGCTTCCGTCTTTAAAACTGGCGCTGCGTTATGTGGGGCCCTTTGTTAACACGCGGGTAGTGAAGCCTCTGGCTTATGAACTTGATTTGCCAGCCACATGGAGGGTTCACAGGGTGTTTCATAAGTCTTTATTGAAGCCTTTTGTTCCTTCTTCCCACAGTTAGCGACTTGATGACCAGATTCTCCGCAGTACAAACAGAGGTTTTTCTTTAGTTGATATTCTCTTCCCTGTTGAGGTGACATAGTACCTAATTCCACGGGTTCAACGGAGAGAGGTGAAGCAGTCTGAACTTCAGATGATGTAACCGGTCATACCAGACTGGTCCTAGTGGATCACCTGGCCCTTAGTCGTCGATCAGCTCGAATGGCTAGTGACATAGCTTGCTCAGGGGTTCTTGGCTCAGGATGTGCAACCAGCAGATCCTTAAGGCCTTTGGATAGGCCTTAAGGACTAATCCTTGAGGGCTGAATTTTTCCACCCTGACTCTGTTCAGAGTTGTCTGAACTGGGAGCAATAGTCCTCTGCCAACTTCTGCCCCTGGCGCAAGGACAACAGTTTAGAGACAGCGTAAGCAGCCTGGTCAGGTTCGTCATAAATCTGAGCCAGAGCAGAAAAAATGGTGGCTAACGACTGTCGTGTGGGGGAGTCCGAGGGTAAGGAGAAGGCCCAATGTTGATGGTCTCCTCTCAGGCGGGAGATCACGATTCCCATTCTCTGGTACTCAGTGCCAGAAGAGTGGGGTCGCAGATCAAAGTACAGTTTACAGCCTTCCCGAAAGGCAAAACACTGTCTCCTCTCACCAGTGAAAAAAAATCAGGCAGCGTAGCCCGAGGCTCAGAAACTGTCACTGGGACCGCGGGAGGCTGACCCTGAGGCATAGACAACGCCCATATCAGGCTCGTCAGGGTCTGGACCTGGTTGGCCAAAACCGATACAGTCTCCATAGAAGGAGTAAACGTGGCAGGTCAGATAAAAAGTCTGACCTTCTTTGGGCCAGTTTAGCTGTCAAGGAACTGGGGTTCAAGTACTGGAAGTCCCTGAAACTGCCCGCAACCCCTGTCCCTACCTACTTGCCCCCCTGGGTGCTAAGCCCCAGGGTGACAACTGGGCAACAGTCCCTAGACTCTCTAGGGATGCAGAGCGAGTGGTCAGACAACAAACAAACACTGAGACAAATCAACACAAAGGCTGGTCAGTCAATTCGGGTCAGCAACAGCATGGTACGCAGTACAAGGGGTCAGGTGAAGGCGAAGTCAGGGTCCAAGCAAGTACGTCAAACAGGGAGTCAGTCAAATCCCAGGAACGCGAGTTCAGCAGAAGACCTACCATATACTGGAACTGGGGGAATGAACACTGAACGTTTAAATGCTGTAAGAACTCCCGCCCCAGCAGCTGATTGGGGCGGCTAGCCTGACAGCAATAGGAGCCAATCCCAGGGCGATCGGAGAACAGCCCCCAGTGCCTGCAAACGACAGGCAGAGGCCCAGACATCCACCAGAGAGTCCAGAGCAAAGATTCATACAACAAACAGCGAGTGTAGAGCAAAGATCCAGACAACAAGCAGCGAGTGCAGAGCAGGCGCGCCAGGGTGTCATGGTAACGGGAACAAGGACCCAGCAAACTAGGCGCACGCTCCCTGCGCATGGGACCGCACGTCCGGAGCTGGCACACCGGATCACGGCGGCCAGGGGAGGTCACTAAAACCGGGCTCCCTGCGCCGCAGCTCGGGAACCAGGACCGGTGGTGCGGGCACGTAGACCCCGAGAGCTGACAATTATATGTGACAATCTTCAAGTGGAGTTCATTCGGGGCAGAGACTTCCCATATTTCTGGCAGTTGTGGAAGGGAAAGGATCAGGATCAGCCTCCTACAAAACCATTTTCTCAGTCTAAGTAGCCCAAGTCAGAAACAAGCCTGTAAGCAGTTGGTGGCTGGAATTTCACTACCTGATCGTGTGAACTGTCTAAAGTCTGGAGAAGCTGCAGCTGAAGAATGGTGAGATCATTCCAGGGACTGGTGAAAGAGTGCAGCATGAAAATGCTAATGTATGCAATGTTGCAAATGTTTTGCAGGAGGTGTCTGTTGCAAACATGTGTACTGAAAACAACCCCCCCCCCCCAAAAAAAAATGTGATAATGTTTATGCAAAGTCATGTGATGTGTTTTCTATGCAGGATGGTGCAGTGGAATTTGCACAATGTGCATTAGCATTTAAAAAATGTGTCTGAAGAGTGCATTGATAAAAAGATAAAAATATGTTGCATGAAATTTTGTGTAATGAAACTGACACAGAATCCTTATATGATGTGGTTAATGGAATGTCTTGTTCTGTGTATGAAATGCCTATAATCTTTGGAAGTAGTCCACAGTCTACACAGGTGAATGCAGAGTGTGAACAGGCTGGTACAGAAAGCTCAGCCACAGCCCATGTGGGAATTAGCTCAAGTGTGTCTCTATTGGTAAAGCATAAAAAGAACTAGCCCGGGTACCCTATACAGAATGCATGCAATACAAAACGTGACATTTTAATTAACAAAAGATGATATCAGAATGTACGCATAAATACGTGGAAAGACACCTATGCTGATTAATTCTATGTTAATGTATTAACTTAAAATAGACAAATTCAATGATTCTTGCATTTAAAGGGGTTGTCCCGCGAAACAAAGTTGGGGTATACACTTCTGTATGGCCATATTAATGCACTTTGTAATATACATTGTGCATTAATTATGAGCCATACAGAAGTTATTCCCTTACCTGTTCCGTTGCTAGCGTCCTCGTCTCCATGGTGCCGTCTAATTTTCAGCGTCTAATCGCCCGATTAGACGCGCTTGCGCAGTACGGTCTTCTCCCTTCTGAATGGGGCCGCTCGTGCCAGAGAGCTGCTCCTCGTAGCTCCGCCCCGTCACGTGTGCCGATTCCAGCCAATCAGGAGGCTGGAATCGGCAATGGACCGCACAGAAGACCTGCGGTCCACCGAGGGTGAAGATCCCGGCGGCCATCTTCGCAAGGTAAGTAAGAAGTCACCGGAGCGCGGGGATTCGGGTAAGTACTATCCGGTTTTTTTTTAAACCCCTGCATCGGGTTTGTCTCGCGCCGAACGGGGGGGCTATTGAAAAAAAAAACAACCCGTTTCGGCGCGGGACAACCCCTTTAAGATTTTTAGTAACTGCAAGGCCTTTTGATAAACAATGTTGCTGTTTTTTCCATCAGGAGGGTAAACAAAAAGATTTCTTCCATTCCCAACTCTTGAAAATGCCACATACAACTGATTGTGGAAAAAGTAGGACTCCAGGGGTCTCCTTGGGCCACTTTACAGCACTGCAATATGAACATGGTTTGTTCATTCAGCCAATAGAAAGCTTGGGATGACACTCGTAGTTTTTGTTTGAATTGTATGTAAAAACTTCCCCCTTCAAGAATTTCCAAGCTGTTCTTCTCAAAATTGATGTCTCTCTCGGTCTGAAGAATGCTTCGCTTCA
Organism: Eleutherodactylus coqui; assembly: GCF_035609145.1. NCBI lineage: Eukaryota > Metazoa > Chordata > Amphibia > Anura > Eleutherodactylidae > Eleutherodactylus > Eleutherodactylus coqui. Next base: position 42,051,962 of record NC_089838.1, on the reverse strand, counting down.
TCAGTTTCTACAATTCGAGCAGCCGCTTGTCGGTTAGATTGATTCTTGAGTCGGCCGTTAGTTTGCTCCCGCGTCTCAGCTAGTCAAGCGGTGGCTGGTCGAGTACGTTGATTCTTGAGTCGGGTGTTAGTTTGCTCTGGCATCTCAGCTAGTCGAGTGGCGGCTTCTCGAGTGTGTTGATTCTTGAGTCGGGTGTTAGTTTGCTCCGATGTTTCAGCTAGTCGAGCGGTGGCTTGCTGAGTGCACTGATTCTTGAGTAGCCCTTAGTTTGCTCCGGCGTCTCAGCTAGTCGAGTGGCGGCTTGTTGAGTGCATTGATTCTCGAGTCGGGTGTTAGTTTGCTCCGGCGTCTCAGCTAGTCAAGCGGCGGATTGTCAAGTGCATTGATTCTCAAATCGGGTGTTAGTTTGCTCCAGCGTCTCAGTTAGTCGGGCAGCGGTCAAGTGCATTGATTCTCGAATCGGGTGTTAGTTTGCTCCAGCGCTGCAGCTATTCAAGCAGCTGCTACTTTAAGTGTGGCTGTTGTCCTTCTGCCCAAACAGGTCCTTCGCTTGCTTGGCATTTTATAGCTAAAACAGATTTTGTTTGTCTTGTATACAAATCCCCAGTTCTGGTCCGATTTGAGTAAAATTTGGCATTTTTTGTTGCCAATAACAACCAATCATAGCTCAGCTTTCATTTGTTATTCTGCTGAGGTAAAATGTCATTGGTTTGTATATATTATACTGCTGAGGTAAAATAAAAGGTGTGCTGTAATTGGTTGCTATAAGCCACAGCCTTTAATCCTCTTACTGCTGAGGTAAAATTATTTTCAATGTTTTTAAACTGCCTGTGCACCTTCACGTGTTTTTAATAAACATGAACTAGATTTTTTCACCAGCATACGTTGTGCAGACCATCTATTCTTACTTGTTCTATTGATGTTGGGCTAAAGGAGTGCTGGCCATATAGGAGCTCCATTTGCTGTGCTTACTTGTTATAGTGGCTTCACACGAGCGTGTTTTTGCTCGTACATAGGTGCGCACCCATGTATGTGCAAAAACACGCGTGAATGCAGGTCCGTGCAGTGTTTTCAATAGAGCCGCTGCTGCTGCCAGCGGCTCCATTGAAAACAATGCTCTGCCGGCACTCCTGCATTCTTTTTCAGGGAAGGGCTTTACATATAAATAAATCTTGGTATTTGTATAGCGCCAACTTATTATGCAGCGCTTTCAGGTAATTATTATTTATTACCCCCCACCAAGCTGGGTTCTCATTTTACCGACCTCAGAAGGATGGAAGGCTGAGTCAACCTAGAGCCGGCATCCTGAATCACACGGGGATTGAACTTGCAACATTCAGGTCGTAGGCGAGAGCTTACACTCTTCGCCACACGAGGCTCATTTCCCTGAAAAATAAACATTTTAGTGTAAAAAAAAACAAACAACTTACCCCTCCGCTGCTGCCGTCACACCCGCGGGGATGAAGGACACATCGTCCGCATGCGGCAGATGTTTTCTTCATCCCCGCTAGTTAAAAGAATTGTGGCAGATGCAGCAGAGGAATTCTTCAATTCTCTACCTCAGTTGTCACACATGTCAGCTGCGGTAGAGGATTCTGCTGGCAATTGATTTCAGGGAAGGGCTTCAAATATAAGCCCTTCCCTGAAAATCAAGTAAAAGTGCTGTCATTCATTCGGCGAGAGCTGCCTGTGATTGGCTGAGCCAATCAACAGCTCTTTAAAATTCCCGCCTGCTGGAAGATCAGCACTAGAGAGCTGGGGACAGCCAGGAGAAGACGCGGCTGAGCCCGGCAGCCGAATGAAAGTATTTTTTTGTTTTGTTTTGTTTTTTGAGCACTTCTACTTGATTTTCAGGGAAGGGCTTATCCCCGCGGGGGTCACGGCAGCAGCGGAGAGGTAAGTATATTTTTTATTTTTTTACACTAAAATGTTTCTTTTTCAGGGAAGGGCTTATATGTAAAGTCCTTCCCTGAAAAACAATGTAGGAGTGCCAGCAGAGTATTGTATTTCAATGGAGCCGCCGGCAGCAGCCACGGCTACATTGAAAACAATGCGTGCATTCCCAATGGTGCACACATGTCCTATCTTTACAGGCACATGCCTGTAAAGCATGGACGTGTGAATGCACCATAGGGAATGCAATGTTGCAAATACAAGCATGTATGCAAGCACAAAAACATGCTCATGTGAAGCCACCCTTAATCTGAAGTCCTGCTAGAGCTGGTGAGTGTTTTTTTTTTCTTGGTCCTTTTACTGCTCAGGTAAAATGAAGCCTGTGCTATGATTGGTTGCTATGGGTAACAGTTTTCAATCCTCAGTGCTGAGATAAAATGTAAGCTGCTCTGCGATTGGCTGCTATGGACAACAGTATTTAATCCTCTTAGTGCTGAGGTAAAATGAAAGCTGCTCTGTGTTTGTTTACTATACGCACCAAAAACAGTTTTTTTCACTGTTTGTTGATTTACTGTTAGACAGTTTTGATAAATGAGGGCTGATGTTCATAAATTTGCTCCATGTATTCCTGTCTGGGGACATATGATTTTTGCAAACTGTTATCCAAACAGACATCCAAGGAGGAATTAGGAAGGACAAAATGGGCAAATGATTGGTGGCTGCACCAGGGTTAGACAGGGGCTAAAAAGCAGTCCTGAAACACAAATGTTCAACACTCAGGGCTCAGTCACAATTTTAATGCAGCAACCCCCAAATTTGCTTTCACCAATGGATTCTACGCACTCGATTTAGTATTCCTGGTTATTTCCAACAAGTAATTCCCACTAGAAGAGTCATACTCAGGGCTGTCACACGGGCGCATCTGGGCCCGTCTTCCTGCAGGATAAGGTGGCCGCACTGCAGGTACGGACGACTCTCCGCACCACCGGCAGAAAGAACACATGACCGGCTCCATTGCCGGTCATGTGTTCTTTCCTCCGGCGCTGCAGAGAGTCGTCTGCACCTGCAGTGTGGCCGTCTTCTTCGTCTTCTTCTATTGATCTTTCAGTGCTATCAGAAGATGCTACAATGCCTTTCACAGCTGAAGCGTATGATGTGCCAAGTCCTGTAAAATGATGATTTGCTTGCCCTCATTAACAAGAATATCTTATTCTTCTCTGGCTTTACATAATATGGCGTCTTTGGGCCTATAAAAATATATTCAGTAAATTCCCTGCCTTGGACGGCTGACATCCGAAGTTTTGGGGCCCAGCGCCCTGTGTATTCTGTCTATTTTTATAGGTCGATCAGGCGGTCGTCCCCACCGACTTAAAAATAGGGCTTGTGCCCAGGGCTCCAACTGATTTCCCTCAATCTCCTCAATGAGGCCTCTAATATGCAAATTATTTCTTCTATTCCTATTCTCCAGGTCATCCAAGTGCATAGTGAGACCTGCAATCTGATATACCTGTGCTTGCAGGCCTGTCTGTGAGACTCTAAAATGGCCACTGTCCCCTCCTGTGCTTCTTCTACTTGTTGTTTTGCCTCTTTTGTTGGGATTGCCATTATACGGGCCTTCCATACTTCCTCCCTCCCATCAGAGCCGCCATTTGCTTTTTATTTTTTGCAGTGTGGTTAACTGACCCTGCTGAGGGTCATGGTGCCATATCCCATGTGGAACTACAGCCTCTCTCTAGGGTCTGAGGCTGCCTGTCATGTGCTTGAGGTTGGGATGTTGTTAGGAGAGCAGGGGAGCTGTTACCAGCTGTACTCACTGTACCAGATGAGGTGCTGTCCCCAGCATTCCCGGGGCTGCTGGCTCCTGCAACTCTTTGTATGTCAAAGCCCTGGGTGGAAAAGCCCTGCACAGGAGAGCTCCCTGCTGCCTCCCTGCTGGCTGCTTCTGTTGGGAGACAGCCGGCCACCTCTGCTGCTCTCTCCACTCATGCACCTAAAGGAGCGGGCACTACCTTGCATCCTGCTGCCACTGGGTGCGGAGCGCAGGGGAAACACTCCATAGCTCCGCTGTCTCCTCTCTCCGCCGCTCCCTCAGGCTTGCCCATCCTCCTCTTCACCATCTCACTCTTTTGATGTACCTTCAGGACGGTTTTGCCGATGCCCTATTCCCTTCGCTGGTGAGTGCCGTGGGAGCTTACTAAAGCCGCGTCTCACTCTGCCATTTTATCATCTCTTTTAGTTACCACAGTATATTTCTTGCTTTAGGCCTTAGTCAGACGGGCGTTTTTTTGCGCGATTTGCGGATCGCATGACGGATGCGCATCCGCAAATCGCGTGACCGGTGCGCGCAAGTCGCCCGCAAATCGCCCGAAAATCGCCCGAAAATCTGCTCCTAGCCGCGTTTCATTAGAAACGGGCCGGAGCTGTCCAGCGCATTGCATTCAATGGAGACGGCAATAGAGCCGCCTCCATTTAAAGCAATGCGCTGCGGGCGAGCCCGGGATGAATTGTCGGTAAGGGCTTAAATATATAAGCCCTTCCCTGCAATTCATCCTAAAATGTGTTAAAATAAAAAAAAAATTGTATACTCACCTTCTCCCGGCAGCCGGAGCTCCGTGCGGCCGTCCTGCAGTGGGTGTGAAGGGGGTGTGAGTCAGACCTGCCCCCTGATTGGCTCAGCGCTGAGCCAATCAGAGGCATGCCTCACTCACACCCATTCATGAATTCATGAATGGATGTGAGTCAGACCTGCCCCTGATTGGCTCAGCGCTGAGAGGCAGCAGTCACTCACCCATTCATGAATTCATGAATGGGTGTGTGAGTGAAACCGGCCTCTGATTGGTCAGGGCTGTGACCAATCAGAGGCAGATCATTCAGCAGGCGGGGATTTTAAAGCCCCGCCGGCTGAATAGTGCCGAGAAGCAGTTCAGTAGAACTGACAGCGGCCGCGGCTGGACTCCGGCTGCAGCGGAAAGGTGAGTATACAATTTTTTTTCATTTTAACACATTTTAGGATGAATTGCAGGGAAGGGCTTATATATTTAACCCCTTCCCGACAATTCACCCTGCGCACGCCGGCAGCCCATTGCTTTCAATGGAGCGGCTGTATTGCCGCTCTATTGAATTCAATGGGCAAACATCGTTCTTCTCTGCCACAGCTGTTACAGCTGTGGCAGAGAAGAATGATTTGTCTTCTATATGTTCTCAATGGGGTCGGCGCTGCTGCATATACAGAAGAGCGCATATACAGAAGAGAACAGGAATCGCAGATCGCAGATAGGTGCGATCTGCGATTTTTTGTTCTATAATTTATCGGACGAGCGCATAAAAAGCGCTCATGTGTCCGATACCATTGCAAAGCAATGGTTTTATAAAATCGCCGGACGCATGCGCATGCGTAAATCGCGGCTAAAAATGCCCGTCTGACTAAGGCCTTAGAAAGGATAAATGAGGTAAGATATAAGAACAACCTATCTAATTTTGCAGTTCTTAACCTTGTTTCTTATTATCAATATTTCAGAATTGTCTCACACCAAGAGCTATAAAAAAGGAATTCTAATCTTTGATATTTATTTCATCTGTATTCTGGAGATTTGATACGCAGTACCACTGATCGCAGTGTCGAGGTGAGATGGGCCTGCCTGCATCCATTGTAGGGGCCTCCCTTCTGGTGTCTCCTGCCTCTGAGGATTAAGAGACACTGTGGGGGCCTCTTGATCTTCTCTTTGCCTCAGATAGTTGCCATTTGTGAAGCCAGGAGAGATAAAGAACACTGCCCCATAGGTACCCCCATATAATTGTGAAAATGTCAGGGCCTGCCGGTGATGGGCAAGAGGCGTGGAGGATAGAGGAGAGTAATAGGAGAAGGTGAAAGAGAGAGCAAAAGGAGAGAGAAGAGGAAGGAAAATGAAAAAAAGGGAGTTAAAAAGGAAAACTAAAAGGAGGAAGAAGAGAAGAGGGAAAGAGGAAGAAAAGTGCCTGCTTTTTCTTTTTATCTCAGGCCTGTGGCCCTCTATTCCTTAGATCTTCAGGATTTCATTTTATGGAAGACTCTTCATTGATTACTCATTTGGTGAACAAACACTGCCACCTAGTGGTGCTTATGCAACTCTACTATTTCAGGACTAAACCCTCACCAACCTTTGAAGTTATGTTTTGATGAAGATAAATCTGCAATGACCTAAGACATTGTTGTGGGCCAGACCTAGGAGGGGTTAAGCAGTGAGGGAAATTAAGATGGTAGTCACAGTGGCTCTGCTGCTCCTCCTGGAAAGGTTGTGAATATGGTCTGGATGTGGTGCTACAACAGTGGCAATATTTTGCAGTTCTCACTGCATGCTGCCTGCATATTTGGGTAGGGTAAGTTGGTGATACCCCAGTGGGGAGCTACCCATGGAGCTGAGTAGGGGAAGATGTTGTTTTGTCGTGACACCAGTCTTTATATGGGTAGGGACCCATTCTGAACAAAAATAATAAAAACAAAAAGTGGAGAACTAAACAAAAATTGGAGTAATAGTCGTTGGAGTGTATAGTGTGGTACCTCAGTGCAGATGTTATAGATGGTGGGAAGGTACTCCCGGAAACAGGACTTAGCTGTTAAAACACGTTAACACTTTATTGGCAGAGAGATCGTTGATTACTTGGCAGCAGTTACACAACTTGAGTTATATTTACTTTACGTAGATGAAGACAACTTGACATTTGAAAAACACTTCGATTAGCTTTGAGAGATGAGTGTTAAATTTTCCAAGGATCTCGAAAGATCAAAAAATTCCTTAAAAATGGAGTTTCTCAGTAAAACTTCTGATCTTCGAAAATGTTATTTCCTCACCTAAAGAAGCAGAAGTTGTGTTCTCTTAATGGTTCATCGTCCCACCCCAAGAAGAAGTATCCAAACTGTCTCCTAGAAAAAGACCATCAGTTCTCAACCAGGAACGGTCTAAAATACCTACAAAACCTCTGCTTTAATATAGTACTGCCACTCATTTGTTTATACTTTTTTCTTATTCTTTTAATGTGAGTGACAGCCTCCCAAAGTTTTTCAATAGTTTGTCTACTTACGCAATTTGTACCTTGGTCAAAATGTTTTAGTTTTATCTCCATACTTAGTACTCCTTTCCGCTCTTATTTAGAGTAGGGCTCACACTCCTTGTTCTGTTGAGTTGATATTCACCCCCCAATACAGATTTTAATCTACCTTTTTACCTACAACTCATTTGTTGGTTTACATAGAACCTGAACTAATTTTGACTTTTGATTTATTTTTATCTTTTGTTTTGGTTACTTTTCCACGGTATATGGCTTTTTACTACGCTTGTGCAAAATTTCTCAAAAATTATTACTGATAGGTATATATCTAGACTGTTCACTCCTGTAGATCCATATTATTTACTTAGGATCCACCCTTAGAGGAGGGGGACTTGTTCACAACAATTTGAGCATATAGTTTGTTGCTACAATATATGGTATTTAAAATCTCTTCTTTAAATGTAAAGGGTCTTAATAGCCTTAATCAATAGGTCTTAATGAGCAAGCACCAAAATGCTCGAGTGCTCGTTACTCGAGTCGAACTTTTAGTGATGCTCGAGAGTTCATTTCGAGTAACGAACCCCATTGAAGTCAATGGGCGACTCGAGCATTTTTGTATATGACTGGTGCTCCGCTAAGGTTTTCATTTGTGAAAATCTTAGCAAATCACCAAAGTCATGTAAAAAAACACAGAAATGCATAGGGCAGGCGAGGAGCAACATGCAGGGCTGCATTTCGTGCTCGGAGGTCTCATATTAAGCCACAATAGTGGCAAGAGTGAGACACACTGTCAGCATAAAGATCGTTCTCCTCTGCCACAGCTGTAACAAGAAGAACGATGTTAGCCCATTGAATTCAATGGAGCCAGCAATACAACCGGCTTCATTGAAAGCAATGGGCTGCCGGCGAGCGCGGGATGAATTTTCGGGAAGGGCTTAAAAATATAAGCCCTTACCTGAAAATCATCCTAAAATGTGTAAAAATAAAAAAAAAAATGTATACTCACCTTTCCGCTGCAGCCAGAGTTCAGCCGTGTCTGGCCGGCAGTTCTCCTAAACTGCTTTCTGTAGTATTCAGCAGGTGGTCCCTGCGCTGAGCCAATCAGAGGCAGCACTCACTCACCCATTCATGAATTCATGAATGGGTGAGTGAGAGCTGCCTCTGATTGGTGAGGCTGTGACAAATCATAGGCAGCTCATTCAGCAGGCGGGGGTTTTAAATCCCCGGCTGCTGAATACTACTCACAGCAGTTCAGGAGAACTGCCGGCCAGCCGCGGCTGAACTCCGTCAGCCGGGACAAGGGGAGTATTTTTTTTTTTAACTTTTTACACATTTCTGGATGAATTTCTGGGAAGGGCTTATATTTTTAAGCCCTTCCCGAAAATTCATCCCGCGCTCGCCAGCAGCCCATTGCTTTCAATGGAGCCGGCTGTATTGCCGACTCCATTGAATTCAATGGTCAGTGCTCGTTTAATCGAGACGAGTACCGCGTGGTGCTCGTCTCGAGTAACGAGCATCTCGAGCACCCTAATACTCGAACGAGCATCAAGCTCGGACAAGTATGCTCGCTCATCTCTAGTCTTAATCAACTGCCCCTGCAGTCATACCAATTCAACCACAACACGGCCTAGGGTGGCTTCACACGAGTGTGTTTTTGTGTGTAGATAGGTGCGTACATTAGTGCGCACCCATGTACGTGCAAAAACACCCGTGAATGCAGGTCCGTGCATTGTTTTCAATGAAGCCGCGGCTGCTGCTGGTGGCTCCATTAAAAGCAATGGTCTCCCGGCACCCCTGCTGAAAGAGCTGAATGTAATTGGCTGAGGTGCTCAGCCAATCACAGGCAGCTCTCCCTGAATGAATGACAGGCGAGAGCTGCCTGTGATTGGCTGAGGACCTCAGCCAATCACATTCAGCTGTTTCAGCAGCCAGGGATTTTAAATCCCTGCCTGCTGATAGATCAGCACCACAGAGCAGGGGACAGCAGGAGAAGATGCAGCTGAGCGCTGAAGCAAAGTGAGTATCTATTTTTTTTGTTTTTTAAAGCACTTTTACTGGATTTTCAGGGAAGGGCTTATATTCAAACCATAATAGAGAATTAAAGAATTCATCTGCTGCATCTGTCACAGATGTGGCAGATGTAGCAGTAGGGAATTCTTTTTACTAGCAGGGATGAAGGAAACATCCGCCACATGCGGCATATGTGTTCTTCATCCCTGCAGGGGACACAGCAGCGGCGGACAAGTACGTTTATTTTTTATTTTTTTTACACTAAAATTTTTGTTTTTCAGGGAAGGGCTTATATGTAAAGCCCTTCCCTGAAAAACAATGCAGGGGTGTCGGCAGACCATTGTTTTCAATGGAGCCGCCGGCAGCAGCAGCCGCGGCTCCATTGAAAACAGTGCGTGCATTCAATATGGTGCACGCATGTCCTATCTTTGCAGGCACACACCTGTAAAGCCTGGACATGTGCACACACCATAGGGAATGCATGGGGCTAACAGATGCATTTTGAAGCCACCCTTAATGTTTGACCATTGTTTATGTGTATAACATCCCTCACTCTCCACCTCGCCATACCGTGCACCTCTCCAGCCCCTTTACCTTCTGTATACCCCCATTATCAGTAATATGTAAGCTCGTTAGTACAGCACCCTCACCCCTACTGTTTCCATCAATTGATTACTACATGTAACCGTGGTTTTTGTATTTTTGTACTTTTGTCTTTCTGTATCCCCCTGTTTTTTTATAAGCGCTATGGAATATGTTGTCGCTATAAAAATAAAGATTATTAATATATTAGTAGCTCTCTCAAACAATCTCTTTTTTGTTGTTGAAAGAAGCCTTTAACCCTTTAAGGACATTGCCTATTTTTGAAATCTCCGTAACATGAGAAAAGCTGCCCGCTGCCAGCTTTTCTCATCTTACGGATCTTTCAAGTGGGTCCTGCAATCCAGCAGGACACAGAAGCCCAGCAGCCCAGCGGACGAACTAGGGGATTTACATACTAACGAGGAAGTGGAGGTATTGGTGAGGCCTCTCAACAGGGGCTCTCGCCAAACACCGGGTGAGTCCATCTCATTTTGTCTTGGTTATAGCACTCCTTTAGAGTGTTATATCTATTTTATTTGATAACTCCTAGTCTACACCGGTAGTGCTTCCCTGACGTGTGTTTGTGTTATTTTTGAAATCTGACATCTGTCACTTTATGTGATAATAACTTTTGAATGCTTTTACTTATCAATGTGATTCTGAGATTGTTTTTTCGTGACATATTGTACTTTATGTTAGTGGATAAGTTTTGTCTTTATTAGGAAAAAAAATCCTAATTTACTGAAAATTTGAAAAAAAAATCAAAATTTTCAAATTTAGAATTTTCCTTTTTGTAAGACAGATAGTCAAACACCACAAAATAGTTAATAATTAAGGATGAGCGAGTATACTCGCTAAGGCACTACTCGTCCGAGTAATGTGCCTTAGACGAGTATCTCCCTGCTCGTCCTTAAAGATTCGGGGGCCGCCGCGGAGCAGGGAGCTGCGGGGGAGAGCGGGGAGGAACGGAGGGGAGATCTCTCTCTCCCTCTCTCCCGCCCGCTCCCCCCTGCTCCCCGCCGCGACTCACCTGTCAGCCGCAGCGGTCCCCGAATCTTTAAGGACGAGCAGGTAGATACTCATCTAAGGCACATTACTCGGACGAGTAGTGCCTTAGCGAGTATACTCGCTCATCCTTATTAATAATTACCATTTCCCATAGGCATACTTTATACTGCAATGCTTTTTTAAGTGTTATTTATTTTTTAAGGACTCCACATATTATATAAATTTAGCAGTATTTTTTCAAATTTACAAGCAAATTTCCAAATGTGAAATTTTCAAGGACCAATTTAGTTCAGAAGTGGATTTTAAAAGCCTGTATATCAGAAAACCCCCATGAATCGCCCCATTTTAAAAACTACACCATTCAAAGTATTCAAAATAGCATTTAGGAAGTTCATTACCCTTTAGATATTTTACAGGAACTAAAGAAAAGTGGATTAGAAATTAGAACAGTACCATTTTTTTTTACAGATTCTCAATTTAAGGTTGCATTCACACAAGTGTGTGCGTATGCGTACATTAGTGAGCACAAAACCGCGCTCTGACGTACGTGTACAAACACGTGTGAATGCAGGTCTGTGCAGCATCACTTTTAATGGGGCTGCGGCTACTGCCAGCAGCCGCATTCACAGCAATAGGGGCTTGAAATATAAGCCCTTTGCTGAAAATCATTCCTAGAATCTATTAAAAATATATATATACTCACATCTCCGCAGCTGCCGGGGCTCAGGTGTGTCCAGCATCTAAAATCCCCGCCTGCTGAAAGGGTTGTATCTGATTGGCTGAGTGCTTAGCCATAAATGCCTTTTACCTTTTCTCTCTGAGGTAATTTCTGCATAGCTGAAATTCTAGACACCATTGCTTCTTTAAAACTAAATAAATCCCCTGGTCCTGATGGACTATCTAATGAATTTTAAAAAAAATGCCAGTGTTCTTTCTCCAAACCTTTTAAGAATCTTTAATCATGCCATTCAATCAAGATCCTTCCCCTTTAGAAATACTGAATGCTTTGATTATCATGCTTCCTAAAGCAGGTAAATCACATACTACCCCTGAAAACTTTAGGCCTATCTCCCTGCTTAATTCTAATGTAAAAGATTTTGCTAAAATCCTAGCCTATGGTCTCACTAATGTTTTACCAAGTTTAATTCAAAATTATCAAGTGGGCTTCATTTAAAAAAGGCAATATTAACACACGATTAGGAGATTCATCAACCTACTCAATCTAGTTGAATTCCTTCTCTGCTTTTATCACTAGATGCAGGGAAGGCATTTGACAGAGTTCACTGGGGATACTTACAAGCTGAATACTTAGGGCGCCCACCCACTAGCGTTTTTTTTCCCTGCGAAATTCGCAGCATTTTTTTCTCTGCAGGGGTCTATGGGACTTGTAATGTTAAAATCGTGATCGCGCAAATATAAACTTAATCTACCCTTCATCTAAATTATTTGAATACAATTTTAAACCCCTCTCCTTATCCATTAAAATGGAACTAAATAAACTTAAGACATATGAGATTTCTTAGCTGTCTTCAGTCCTTATCTGGGGGGAAAAGAAACCCAGAGTCAGAAGGGAAATTCTCTAGATGCATTGGAAGAATGGAGGTCTGGGGACTACTTTCATGATTCACTACTATAGCGCGACTATCCAAGACCAGTTTTGTGTCTAAATGATTTCACAAAAGAATGGGTTTCCATTGAAAACTTTAGATTAAATAAGCACTTTCTAAAGTATTTTTTTATTAGCTCAATTAATTTTTGAATTCTAAACTTATAATTTAGCTACTTTTCTTGCCACTATTAATGTCTGGGATGTAGTGGCAAAAAAGATAATTTCCTTTACCGAGGAAAGACAGAGGTTGTCACTGAAAATCTGTAACTTTCTAATTGGAAAAAATTAGGCCTATAAAACAATTTTGGGAGGAGGAAGGTTTTTTTTGTCTTTTCAGAACTAACTACTATAGTAGGTTTAATATTCCCCAGTCAGATTTTTTCAAATACCTCCAAATTTGACACTTTTTAAAAACAGTTTTCCCTTCTACAAGAATTAAAATATCCTCCAAATGGAAGAAAGTGAGGTACAACAAGGCTCTGTCCTGAGCCCAGTGTTTAACATTTTTATAAATGATCTAGAGGAGGGAGTTGAGGGAAAACTGACATAAAGCTAGGTAGGGATTGCTAACACTGGAAAAGAGAGAAGGAGAATTCAAAAAGATCTGGTCAAACTTGAACAGTGGGCGGCGACTAACAGAATGGTATTTAACAAGGAGAAATGAAAAGTACTACATCTGGGCAAGAAAAATGAAAAAAGCACATACAGAATGTGAGGAATAGAGCTAAGCAGCACACATGAAAGAGACTTGGGTATACTAATAGATCACAGACTGAACATGAGTCAATTGTGTGATGCAGTAGCAAAAAAGGCAAACACAATTCTGTGATGTAGTAAGAGAAGCATAGAGTCTAGCTCACATAAGGTAATTATTAGAGCTGAGCGAGCACCAAAATGCTCGGGTGCTCGTTACTCGAGACGAACTTTTCGCGATGCTCGAGGGTTCGTTTGGAGTAACGAACCCCATTGAAGTCAATAGGCGACCTGAGCATTTTTGTATATCGCCGATGCTTGCTAAGGTTTTCATTAGTGAAAATCTGGGCAACTCAAGAAAGTGATGGGAACGGCACAGAAACAGATAGGGCACGCGAGGGGCTACATGTTGGGCTGCATCTCAAGTTCCCAGGTCCCACTATTAAGCCACAATAGCGGCAAGAGTGGGCCCCCCCTCCCAACACTTTTTACTTCTGAAAAACCCTCATTAGCAAGGCATACCTTAGCTAAGCACCACACTACCTCCAACAAAGCACAATCACTGCCTGCATGACACTCCGCTGCCACTTCTCCTGGGTAACATGCTGCCCAACCCCCCCGCACGACCCAGTGTCCACAGCGCACACCAAAGTGTCCCTGCGCAGCCTTCAGCTGCACTCATGCCACACGCTGGCCTCATAGCCACACCACCCTCATGTCTATTTATAAGTGCGTCTGCCATGAGGAAGAACTGCAGGCACACACTGCAGAGGGTTGGCATGGCCAGGCAACGACCCTCTTTAAAAGGGACGGGGCAATAGTCCACAATGCTGTACAGAAGCAATGAGAAATCCAATCCTGTGCCACCTCCATCAGGAGCTGCACACGTGGGCATAGCAATGGGGAACCCATGTGCCACACACTATTCATTCTGTCAAGGTGTCTGCATGCCCCAGTCAGACCGGGATTTTTTATAAATAGTCAGAGGCAGGTACAACTCCACAATGGGAATTCCGTGTGCACCCACAGCATGGGTGGCTCCCTGGAACCCACCGGCTGTACATAAATGTATCCCATTGCAGTGCCCTGGACAGCAGAGCTAACGTCAGATTAAATTCAGGTGGGCTACGGCCCACACTGCATGCCCCAGTCAGACTGGGGTTTTTTATAAGTAGACACTGGCAGGTACAACTCTGTGTGGACCGACAGCATGGGTGGGTCCCAGGAAGCCACCGGCGGTACATAAATATATCCCATTGCATTGCCCATCACAGCTGAGGTAACGTCCGATTAAATGCAGGTGGTCTTCGGCCCACACTGCATGCCCCAGTCAGACTGGGGTTCTTTAGAAGTGGACACATGCAGTTTCAACTCCGTGTGGACCGACAGCATGGGTGGGTCCCAGGAAGCCACCGGCGGTACATAAATATATCCCATTGCATTGCCCATCACAGCTGAGGTAACGGGTAACGTCCGATTAAATGCAGGTGGTCTTCGGCCCACACTGCATGCCCCAGTCTGACCAGGGTTTTTAATACATAGACACTGGCAGGTACAAATCCCTAATGTGAAGTCCCTGTGGACCCACAGCATGGGTGGCTCCCTGGAACCCATCGGCGGTACATAAATGTATCCCATTGCAGTGCCCTGCTCAGCAGAGCTAACGTCACATACAGTATAGGTGTGCTTCGGCCCACAGTACATGCCCCAGTCAGACTGGTAATATGTACCTTAACAGTAACTGCGTTGGTGGGAATGTGGTGGCGACTGCGGACCTAGTGGCGCGGTTTTATTTAGTTGGTTTTCGGAATGTGGCCAGGATTAAGTGGACCGTGGCGGGGGGATGGTGGGGGGGCTCTCTTGTTGTGTCGATAAAGGTGAAATTCTTGGACTGCCACCAGACGGACCAATGCAAAGGTATTTGCCAAGAATATTTTCATTGTTGGAGGAGGTGGGGGATGTTTTTGAGGCACTACTTGTCCTCTCCACGTGTCCGTGGTTATATGCACCTTAACAGTAACCGCGTTGGTGGAAAATGGCCTCGCCACCATCATGTATTTGGGAAGCCTCCGTTTCCACACCCCAGTGACATAGCATTAGCAGCGGTATAGGTAGAGCCTAGAATTAGTAAAATTTCAGCGGTAGCATTAGGGACAGGCCCCAGTACCATATCACTAGCAGCATTATAGGGGGAGCACAGTATTAGTTCCATTTCAGTAGTAGTAGCAGTCCAGACAGGCGCCAGTAACAATTCCGAAGCAGCAGTATAGGGGGAGCACAGTATTAGTTCCATTTCAGTAGTAGTAGCAGTCAAGACAGGCCACAGTAACATTCCCGTTGCAGCAGTTTAGGGAGATAACAGTCTCTTTCACATTTCAGTAGTTGCAGTATAGACAAGGCCCCAGTTACATTCATGTTTATGTAGCAAAAGTGTAGGCCAACCCCACATACCTTGCTGTACCATGAGTGCAGGCGAAGCCCATAAAAATTACTAGGATTACACTGTAGGCGAGGGCCCAAAAAAATTGGTGTACCAACAGTACTAATGTACCTCAGACAAATTGCCCATGCCCAACCAAGAGGGCAGGTGAAACCCATTAATCGCTTTGGTTAATGTGGCTTAATTTGTAACTAGGCCTGTAGGCAGCCCAGTTAAAATAAAAATTGGTTCAGGTACAAGTTTCAACGCTTTAATGAAAATTAAAATGTATAAACATTGTTTACTAAAGTAATATGACTGAGCCTTGTGGGCCTAAGAAAAATTGCCCGTTCGGCGTGATTACGTGAGGTTTCAGGAGGAGGAGCAGGAGGAGGAGGATGAATATAATACACAGATTGATGAAGCTAAAAGGTCCCCGTTTTTGATGGTGATAGAGAACGATGCTTCCATCCGCGGGTGCAGCCTACGTATTGTTTACGTACCGCTGCTGTCCGCTGGTGGAGAAGAGAAGTCTGGGGAAATCCAGGCTTTGTTCATCTTTATGAGTGTAAGCCTGTCGGCACTGTCGGTTGACAGGCGGGTACGCTTATCCGTAATGATTCCCCCAGCCGCACTAAACACCCTCTCTGACAAGACGCTAGCCGCAGGACAAGCAAGCACCTCCACAGCATACAGCGCGAGTTCAGGCCACATGTCCAGCTTCGACACCCAGTAGTTGTAGGGGGCAGACGCGTCACGGAGGAAGGTCGTGCGATCGGCTACGTACTCCCTCACCATCCTTTTACAGTGCTCCCGCCGACTCAGCCTTGACTGGGGAGCGGTGACACAGTCTTGCTGGGGAGCCATAAAGCTGGCAAAGGCCTTGGAGAGTGTTCCCCTGCTGTACATGCTGCCTGATCTCCATGCCTCCCCTGCTACCTGGCCCTTGGAACTGCGCCTTCTGCCACTAGCGCTGTCGGATGGGAATTTTACCATCAGTTTGTCCGCCAGGGTCCTGTGGTATAGCATCACTCTCGAACCCCTTTTCTCTTCGGGTATGAGAGTGGAAAGGTTCCCCTTATACCGTGGGTCGAGCAGTGTGTACACCAAGTAATCCGTAGTGGCCAGAATGCGTGTAACGCGAGGGTCACGAGAAAGGCATCCTAACATGAAGTCCGCCATGTGTGCCAGGGTACCTGTACGCAACACATGGCTGTCCTCACTAGGAAGATCACTTTCAGGATCCTCCTCCTCCTCCTCCTCAGGCCATACATGCTGAAAGGATGACAGGCAAACAGCATGGGTACCCTCAGCAGTGGGCCAAGCTGTCTCTTCCCCCTCCTCCTCATGCTCCTCCCCCTCCTCCTCCTCCTCAACGCGCTGAGATATAGAGATGAGGATGCTCTGACTATCCAGCGACATACTGTCTTCCCCCGCCTCCGTTTCCGAGCGCAACGCATCTGCCTTTATGCTTTGCAGGGAACTTCTCAAGAGGCATAGCAGAGGAATGGTGACGCTAATGATTGCAGCATCGCCGCTCACCATCTGGGTAGACTCCTCAAAGTTTCCAAGGACCTGGCAGATGTCTGCCAACCAGGCCCACTCTTCTGTAAAGAATTGAGGAGGCTGACTCCCACTACGCCGCCCATGTTGGAGTTGGTATTCTACTATAGCTCTACGCTGCTCATAGAGCCTGGCCAACATGTGGAGCGTAGAGTTCCACCATGTGGGCACGTCGCACAGCAGTCAGTGCACTGGCAGATTAAACCGATGTTGCAGGGTCCGCAGGGTGGCAGCGTCCGTCTTGGACTTGCGGAAATGTGCGCTGAGCCGGCGCACCTTTCCGAGCAGGTCTGACAAGCGTGGGTAGCTTTTCAGAAAGTGCTGAACCACCAAATTAAAGACGTGGGCCAGGCATGGCACGTGCATGAGGCTGCCGAGCTGCAGAGCTGCCACCAGGTTACGGCCGTTGTCACACACGGCCATGCCCGGTTGGAGGCTGAGCGGCGAAAGCCAGCGGTCGGTCTGCTCTGTCAGACCCTGCAGCAGTTCGTGGGAGTGTGCCTCTTCTCTCCCAAGCTGAGTAGTTTCAGCACGGCCTGCTGGCGCTTGCCCACCGCTGTGCTGCCACCCCGCGCGACACCGACTGCCGGCGACGTGCTGCTGCTGCTGACACATCTTGATTGCGAGACAGAGGTTACGTAGGAGGAGGAGGGTGGTTTAGTGGAGGAAGCATACACCGCCGCAGATACCACCACCGAGCTGGGGCCCGCAATTCTGGGGGTGGGTAGGACGTGAGCGGTCCCAGGCTCTGACTCGATCCCAGCCTCCACTAAATTCACCCAATGTGCTGGCAGGGAGATATAGTGGCCCTGCCCGCCTGAGCTTGTCCACGTGTCCGTTGTTAAGTGGACCTTGGCAGTAACCGCATTGGTGAGGGCGCGTACAATGTTGCGGGAGACGTGGTCGTGCAGGGCTGGGACGGCACATCGGGAAAAGTAGTGG
Source organism: Eleutherodactylus coqui (assembly GCF_035609145.1). NCBI lineage: Eukaryota > Metazoa > Chordata > Amphibia > Anura > Eleutherodactylidae > Eleutherodactylus > Eleutherodactylus coqui. The sequence continues at coordinate 42,034,218 of NC_089838.1, read as the reverse complement.
TGACTGGGAACCGAGTAGCGCGGGGCCGCCGCCGCCAGCATGTTTTTGAAAGCCTCCGTTTCCACAAGCCTATACGGCAGCATCTCCAGTCTGATCAATTTGGCTATGTGCACGTTTAACGCTTGAGCGTTTGCGTGCGTGGCGTCGTACTTGCACTTGCGCTCAAACAGTTGTGCTAGCGACAGCTGGACGCTGCGCTGAGAGACATTGCTGGATGGGGTCGAGGACAGCGGAGGTGAGGGTGTGGGTGTAGGCCGGGAGACGGTCGTGCCTGTGTCCTGAGAGGGGGGTTGGATGTCAGTGGCAGGTTGGGGCACAGGGGAGAGGCAGTGGTGCAAACCGGAGGTGGTGAATGGCCTTCGTCCCACCTTGTGGGGTGCTTGGCCATCATATGCCTGCACATGCTGGTGGTGGTGAGGCTGGTGGTGGTGGCTCCCCGGCTGATCTTGGCGTGACAAACCTTGCACACCACAGTTCGTCGGTCGTCTGCACTCTCAGTGAAAAACTGCCAGACCTTTGAGCACCTCGGCCTCTGCAGGGTGGCATGGCGCGAGGGGGCGCTTTGGGAAACAGTTGGTGGATTATTCGGTCTGGCCCTGCCTCTACCCCTGGCCACCGCACTGCCTCTTCCAACCTGCCCTGCTGCTGCACTTGCCTCCCCCTCTGAAGACCTGTCCTCAGTAGGCTTAGCAAACCAGGTGGGGTCAGTCACCTCATCGTCCTGCTGCTCTTCCTCTGAATCCTCTGTGCGCTCCACCCTCAGACTTACTGCAATTACTACTACCTGAGTGATAGACAACTGTGTCTCATCGTCATCGCCTCCTCACCCACAGAAAGCTCTTGAGACAGTTGCCGGAAGTCCCCAGCCTCATCCCCCGGACCCTGGGAACTTTCCTAAGGTTGGGCATCGGTCACGACAAACTCCTCCGGTGGGAGAGGAACCATTGCTGGCCATTCTGGGCAGGGGCCCGAGAACAGTTCCTGGGAGTCTGCCTGCTCCTCAGAATGTGTCATTGTAATGGAGTGAGGAGGCTGGGAGGTAGGAGGAGCAGCAGCCAGAGGATTCAGAGTTGCAGCAGTGGACGGCGTAGAACTCTGGGTGGTCGATAGATTGCTGGATGCACTTTCTGCCATCCACGACAGGACCTGCTCACACTGCTCATTTTCTAATAAAGGTCTACCGCGTGGACCCATTAATTGTGAGATGAATCTGGGGACCCCTGAAACTTGCCTCTCTCCTAATCCCGCAGCAGTCAGCTGCGATACACCTGGATCAGGAGCTCGGCCTGTGCCCACACCCTGACTTGGGCCTCTGCGTCCTCGCCCGCGTCCACGTCCTCCAGGCCTACCCCTACCCCTCAGCATGGTGTATTACGAGTAGAGCAGAAACAGAACGCTGTAATTAAATGAGCCGCTTATTGGCCTGTGGTTGGAGGCTGACTTCGCTTACGGAACGCACAGCAGAGCCAGGAAGCAATTTTGCGCACGCCTGTAGTGAGACGTAGGTGCGTAGGACTGAGCTAGTGGAATTCACAGCGCAGAAGCAGTCAAGTCGCCAAAGGGCAGTGGTACGCCTTAAGTATTTGGCTTCCCTTTTTTTAAATGATGAGCTGAAACAGCAGACAGATACTGTATGCAGCGTATATTATGTATACTGTTTCCCTCTGGCGCTATCACGGCGATGATGTAACGGAGACAGCAGAGCCAGGAAACAATTTTGCGCACGCCTGTAGTGAGACATAGGTGCGTATCACTCAGGTAGTGGAATTCACAGCGCAGAAGCAGTCAAGTCGCCAAAGGGCAGTGGTACGCCTTAAGTATTTGGCTTCCCTTTTTTTAAATGGTGAGCTAAAACAGCAGACAGATACTGTATGCAGCGTATATTATGTTTACTGTTTCCCTCTGGCGCTACGACGGCGGTGATGTAACGGGCACAGCAGAGCCAGGAAACAATTTTGCGCAAGCCTGCTGTAACGCTTAGCTGCGTATTAATTAGGACTACTACCCCCAGCAGACACGCAGTACACTGAAGACGGTCACAGGCAGCCCAAATATAGTATTTTTCCCCAATTTTTTTGAAAAAGCCCACTGCCTATATAGACAGTATATCTCTTTCACCTTTCTCTCTTTCCCTGCCTCACCAGTACTGCCGCTATACTCTGTACAATGACTGCAGACTGAGGACGCAATGGTCTGCACGCCCGATATACAAAAAAAATAAATTGTGCAACACTGCTAAAAGCAGCCTCAACAGTACTGCACACGGTCAGATGTGGCCCTAAGAAGAACCGTTGGGGTTCTTCAAGCCTAAAATAACACCTAACGCTCTCCCTATAGCAGCAGCAGCATCACCAACACTTTCCCTGATCTCTGTCAGAATGCATGTGTGCGAGCCGCGGGCGGGGCAGATTTTAATACTCGGGTGACAACTGATCTCGCCAGCCACTCACTGCAGGGGGGTGGTATAGGGCTGGAACATCTAAGGAGGAAGTTGTAATGCCTTCCATGTCTTTCTATTGGCCAGAAAAGTGCGCTAACGTCTCAGAGATGAAAGTGAAAGTAACTCGAACATCGCGTGGTGCTCGTCTCGAGTAACGAGCATCTCGAACACGCTAATACTCGAACGAGGATCAAGCTCGGACGAGTACGTTCGCTAATCTCTAGTAATTATCCCTAAAGTTAAACAAATATATATCTAACCTACTCTGATAGGTTTATATTTTTTCACCAGGCCTGCATAGAAACTTGAAAAAGTTCATTGATCTATTGGGAGACACTCACAAACACCTTGTATCTTGAACTGAGATTGGGTCTCACTTAAAGGGTGAGAAGGGTGTCAGATGTGTAGTCTTGAGGCGATTTAACCACTTAAGTATGGAAAGAAATGTATGAGATATGTGTATTATTTTTGTGAGGGAACCATTTGCTGTTTGACTTCTGACTTGTAAAAACCTGTAAAAGTTTGTACACTGTTCTTGCTTTGCCTCATCTTGGAATAAATGCTGTTTGCTTAAAATAACTTGTTTTCAGGATCAGTGATTTTTATTCATTATTTTAATAGATTCGACTAATATTGATGTAGTGATTTCAAATTTTTTTGTTGTTTTGATTTTTTAATGGTAAAAAGGGGAAAAAATTATTTGTACAATTTAAATTTTTTTTTTTAATAATAACAAAAATCTTTAACAGTTTTTTTTTTTTAGTCCACATAAAGGTCTTGATTTGAACTAACAGCCTAAAAAAGGTATACAAACTGCAGGCAGCATTTTATAGAGCAGGTGGAACAGCAGGTATTTTATTGATTTAAACCTTTGCTCATTCTAAGCTCAGAGGTCCAGTGGGTGTTCCTTTCAGTGATTAACAGCTATATGTCTATACCTCTACATCTCTATAAATCACTGATAGGACCACCCACTGGGCCATTAAACCCATAATGAGCAGATATATAAATGAATAAACTACAAGTTATACTGAATCTTTCCCACCAAAACTATATATCAATCTGCTTAAGACATTTTGCTTTTGTAACATGCTACCTGCAGTTTGGACAGGATGTTTGAGCTGACATGTTTCCTTTAAACAACATAAATATTGATCTATATTATATTTTAAAGGGGATTCTATTAATAGTAAGAAAAGAAAGCAGCCCTAGGGTATACCTGGCTAAATAAACAATTACCAAGGGTGTGAGTTAATAAAGGTGCTATGCAGGTAGCCTGGTTATAGGTTTCCAATGCTGATTGCGCATAAATCACAGTTGTGACAGAGGCTGGAATTGTCAGAGAGGGCTCTGTCAAACCGCAAAGAAACTGCCTGAATGCCTAACTATCTATAAGCATATTGCATAGTAAAGTCATCCCTAAACCTAATCTAAAAAACATGTGACACATGCCCTCCCAACATGTTTCGCCACAAGGTTTTATCCTTTTGAGCTCTTTTGATAAAGCCTTGTGGCCAAGAAAGTCTGTTAGACTCAATTAAGTGATCAAAGTATTAACTAACTGTGTGTTCTTAAATGAATCAAGTAGGTAACAACCCATCAAGGCCGCACCCAAATGGGTGAGTGTGAATGCGGTCCAAGATATGTCCGCCGACACACGAGTTCACATCGATGCAAGGTGTCCTCCATGCAAACACATAAAACTATATATCCTAGGAAGTACTATCTCTATGGTTCCTGATGAGTCGCTCGTGTGACGAAATGTGTAGAACGTGAACTATTGAATCGAATAATAGGCACTATTGCTTGCCATTCTCCAGTCTACCTTTTTTTTTTGGTATATCAGAACTGTACACTGACACATTATGTAATGGGACCATATTCCATTTGGTCCCACTAACGTGTCATGTCTAGAGTGTGCATCCTACGATCAAACGATCATTCGCAGTTTACTCTACAAGGATTTGCGTCACCCCATCTGGAATTTGTCATTCCAGACAGAAAGTTCTCTACCATCTATCTGGGCTGTTCCAATTTTGACTCTCTATTTTACTGCTAATATTACTCTCTTTGAAGAGTTAGAGGGTATTCACCAGTAATTAGTGCTTCAAAACTGAGCTACAATATTATTACCTCATTTATACATCAAACACATGACACATCGGTTATGCACTTCTATAGAGGTCTTTTTTCAAGAGTGGTGTTTGTGTACTTTTAATAGTTTCCTTGTATCTAATATAAGACACAACTGGTGTTGGAGATACTATTGTAAGCCATCCTAGCATTATAGAGAGTGGTGGATGTATAACCACTTATCTCATCACCCACTCTATACACTTAATTATTTGTTTGTCTACCCCATATGGTCCAAATATATTTTAGATATTATTTTATAAAAGTTATTTTCTAAAGGGGTCCCCACTAGAGATGAGCGAGCACCAAAATGCTCGGGTGCTCGTTACTCGGGACGAAATTATCGCGATGCTCGAGGGTTCGTTTCGAGTAACGAACCCCATTGAAGTCAATGGGCGACCTGAGCATTTTTGTATATCGCCGATGTTCGCTAAGGTTTTCATTTGTGAAAATCGGGGCAATTCAAGAAAGTGATGGGAACGACACAGCAACGGATAGGGCAGGCGAGGGGCTACATGTTGGGCTGCATCTCAAGTTCCCAGGTCCCACTATTAAGCCACAATAGTGGCAAGAGTGGGCCCCCCCCCCCAACAATTTTTACTTCTGAAAAGCCCTCATTAGCAATGCATACCTTAGCTCAGCACCACACTACCTCCAACAAAGCACAATTACTGCCTGCATGACACTCCGCTGCCATGTCTCCTGGGTTACATGCTGACCAACCCCCCCCCCCGCACGACCCAGTGTCCACAGCGCACATCAAAGTGTCCCTGCCCAGCCTTCAGCTGCCCTCATGCCACGCCACACTCATGTCTATTTATAAGTGCGTCTGCCATGAGGAGGAACCGCAGGCACACACTGCAGAGGGTTGGCACGGCTAGGCAGCGACCCTCTTTAAAAGTGGCGGGGCAATAGTCCACAATGCTGTACAGAAGCAATGAGAAATCCAATCCTGTGCTACCTCCATCTGGAGCTGCACACGTGGACATAGCAATGGGGAACCTATGTGCCACACACTATTCATTCTGTCAAGGTGTCTGCATGCCCCAGTCAGACCGTGGTTTTTTATAAATAGTCACAGGCAGGTACAACTCCGCAATGGGAATTCCGTGTGCACCCACAGCATGGGTGGCTCCCTGGAACCCACCGGCGGTACATAAATGTATCCCATTGCATTGCCCATCACAGTTGAGGTAATGTCGTGCTTAATGCAGGTGGGCTTCGGCCCACTCTGCATGCCCCAGTCAGACTGGGGTTCTTTAGAAATGGACACATGCAGTTACAACTCCGTGTGGACTGACAGCATGGGTGGGTGCCAGGAACCCACCGGCGGTACATAAATGTATCCCATTACAGTGCCCAACACAGCTGAGGTAATGTCGTGCTTAATGCAGGTGGGCTTCGGCCCACACTGCATGCCCCAGTCAGACTGGGGTTCTTTAGAAGTGGACACATGCAGTTACAACTCCCTGTGGACCCACGGCATGGGTGGCTCCCTGGAACCCAACAGCGATACATAAATATATCCCATTGCAGTGCCCAACACAGCTGAGGTAATGTCGTGCTTAATGCAGGTGGGCTTCGGCCCACACTGCATGCCCCAGTCAGACTGTGGTTCTTTAGAAGTGGACACATGCAGTTACAACTCTGTGTGGACCGACAGCATGGGTGGGTGCCAGGAAGCCACCGGCGGTACATAAATATATCCCATTGCAGTGCCCAACACAGCTGATGTAATGTCAGCTGTAATGCAGGTGGGCTAAAAATTAATTTGATTACACTGTAGGCGAGGGCCCCCAAAAATTGGTGTACCAACAGTACTAATGTACCTCAGAAAAATTGGCCATGCCCAACCAAGAGGGCTGGTGAAACCCATTAATCGCTTTGGTTAATGTGGCTTAATTGGTAACTAGGCCTGGAGGCAGCCCAGTTAAAATAAAAATTGGTTGAGGTGAAAGTTTTAACGCTTTAATGAGCATTGAAACGTATAAAAATTGTTTACAAAAATTATATGACTGAGCCTTGTGGGCCTAAGAAAAATTGCCCGTTCGGCGTGATTATGTGAGGTTTCAGGAGGAGGAGCAGGAGGAGGAGGAATATTATACACAGATTGATGAAGCAAAAAGGTCCCCGTTTTTGATGGTGATAGAGAACGATGCTTCCATCCGCGGGTGCAGCCTACGTATTGCTTAGGTATCGCTGCTGTCCGCTGGTGAAGAAGAGAAGTCTGGGGAAATCCAGGCTTTGTTCATCTTGATGAGTGTAAGCCTGTCGGCACTGTCAGTTGACAGGTGGGTACGCTTATCCGTGATGATTCCCCCAGCCACACTAAACACACTCTCTGACAAGACGCTAGCCACAGGACAAGCAAGCACCTCCAGGGCATACAGCGCGAGTTCAGGCCACGTGTCCAGCTTCGACACCAGTAGTTGTAGGGGGCAGAGGCGTCACTGAGGACGGTCGTGCGATCGGCTACGTACTCCCTCACCATCCTTTTACAGTGCTCCCGCCAACTCAGCCTTGACTGGGGACCGGTGACACAGTCTTGCTGGGGAGCCAGAAAGCTGGCAAAGGCCTTGGATAATGGTCCCCTGCCTGCGCTATACATGCTGCCTGATCTCCACGCCTCCCCTGCTACCTGGCCCTCGGAACTGCGCCTTCGGCCACTAGCGCTGTCGGATGGGAAGTTTACCATCAGTTTGTCCACCAGCGCCCTGTGGTATAGCATCATTCTCGAACCCCTTTCCTCTTCGGGAATGAGAGTGGAAAGGTTCTCCTTATACCGTGGGTCGAGCAGTGTGTACACCCAGTAATCCGTAGTGGCCAGAATGCGTGTAACGCGAGGGTCACTAGAAAGGCATCCTAACATGAAGTCAGCCATGTGTGCCAGGGTACCTGTACGCAACACATGGCTGTCCTCACTAGGAAGATCACTTTCAGGATCCTCCTCCTCCTCCTCCTCTGGCCATACACGCTGAAAGGATGACAGGCAAGCAGCATGTGTACCCTCAGCAGTGGGCCAAGCTGTCTCTTCCCCCTCCTCCTCATGCTCCTCCCCCTCCTCCTCCTCCTCAACGCGCTGAGATATAGACATGAGGATGCTCTGACTATCCAGCGACATACTGGCTTCCCCCGCCTCCGTTTCCGAGTGCAAAGCGTCTGCCTTTATGCTTTGCAGGGAACTTCTCAAGAGGCATAGCAGAGGAATGGTGACGCTAATCATTGCAGCATCCCCGCTCAGCATCTGGGTAGACTCCTCAAAGTTTCCAAGGACCTGGCAGATGGCTGCCAACCAGGCCCACTCTTCTGTAAATAATTGAGGAGGCTGACTCCCACTACGCCGCCCATGTTGGAGTTGGTATTCCGCAATAGCTCTACGCTGCTCATAGAGCCTGGCCAACATGTGGAGCGTAGAGTTCCACTGTATGGGCACGTCGCACAGCAATCGGTGCACTGGCAGATGAAACCGATGTTGCAGGGTCCGCAGGGTGGCAGCGTCCGTCTTGGAGTTGCAGAAATGTGCGCTGCCCCGGCGCACCTTTCCGAGCAGGTATGACAAGTGTGGGTAGCTTTTCAGAAACCGCTGAACCACCAAATTAAAGACATGGGCCAGGCATGGCACGTGCGTGAAGCTGCCGAGCTGCAGAGCTGCCACCAGGTTACGGCCGTTGTCACACACGACCATGCCCGGTTGGAGGCTCAGCGGCGCAAGCCAGCGGTCGGTCTGCTCTGTCAGACCCTGCAACAGTTCGTGGGCCGTGTGCCTCTTCTCTCCTAAGCTGAGTAGTTTCAGCGCGGCCTGCTGACGCTTGCCGACCGCTGTGCTGCCATGCCGCGCGACACCGACTGCTGGCGACGTGCTGCTGCTGACACATCTTGATTGCGAGACAGAGGTTGCGTAGGAGGAGGAGTAGGCTGGTTTAGTGGAGGAAGCATATACCGCCGCAGATACCACCACCGAGCTGGGGCACGCAATTCGGGGGGTGAGTAGGACGTGAGCGGTCCCAGGCTCTGACTCTGTCCCAGCCTCCACTAAATTCACCCAATGTGCCGTCAGGGAGATATAGTGGCCCTGCCCGCCTGTGCTTGTCCACGTGTCTGTTGTTAAGTGGACCTTGGCAGTAACCCCGTTGGTGAGGGCGCGTACAATGTTGCAGGAGACGTGGTCGTGCAGGGCTGGGACGGCACATCGGGAAAAGTAGTGGCGACTGGGAACCGAGTGGGGCAGGGCAGCCACCGCCATCATGCTTTTGAAAGCCTCCGTTTCCACAAGCCTATACGGCAGCATCTCCAGGCTGATTAATTTGGCAATGTGCACGTTTAACGCTTGAGCATGCGGGTGCGTGGCGGCGTACTTGCGCTCGCGCTCAAACAGTCGCGCTAGCGACGTCTGGACGCTGCGCTGAGAGACATTGGTGGATGGGGCCGAGGACAGCGGAGGTGAGGGTGTGGGTGCAGGCCAGGAGACGGTAGTGCCTGTGTCCTCAGAGGGGGGGTTGGATCTCAGTGGCAGGTTGGGGCACAGGGGGAGAGGCAGTGGTGCAAACCGGAGGCGGTGAACGGCCTTCGCCCCACCTTGTGGGGTGCTTGGCCATCATATGCCTGCGCATGCTGGTGGTGGTGGCTCCCCAGCTGATCTTGGCGCGACAAAGGTTGCACACCACAGTTCGTCAGTCGTCAGGCGTCTCTGTGAAAAACTGCCACACCGTAGAGCACCTTGACCTCTGCAGGGTGGCATGGCGCGAGGGGGCGCTTTGGGAAACAGTTGGTGGATTATTCGGTCTGGCCCTGCCTCTACCCCTGGCCACCGCACTGGCTCGGCCTGTGTCCACACCCTGACTTGGGCCTCCGCGTCCTCGCCCGCGTCCACGTCCTATAGGCCTACCCCTACCCCTCAGCATGGTGTATTACCAGTAGTGCAGAAACAGAACGCTGTAATTAAATGTGCCGCTTATTGGCCTGTGGTTGGAGGCTGACTTCGCTTACGGAACGCCAGGAAATAATTTTGCGCAAGCCTGCTGTAACACTTAGCTGGCTGCGTATGAATTAGGAGGACAACTACACCCAGCACAGACCCAGAACACTGAGGACAGTCACAGGCAGCCCAAATAGATTTTTTCCCCAAATGTTTTTGCAAAGGCCCACTGCCTATATTCAATAAATATATCTCTTCTCTCTCTGCGTCATCACTTCTGTCCCTGGAGTATGTCAAATAACTGCAGAGTGTTGCACTGTGGACTGGAATACAGCGGTGATTTAACAGCCAACACAGAGCCAGGAAATAATTTTGCGCAAGCCTGCTGTAACACTTAGCTGGCTGCGTATGAATTAGGAGGACTACTACACCCAGCAGAGACCCAGAACACTGAGAACAGTCACAGGCAGCCCAAATAGATTTTTTTCCCCAAATGTTTTTGCAAAGGCCCACTGCCTATATTCAATCAATATGTCTTCTGTCCCTGCCTCACAATATATGTCTTCTGTCCCTGCCTCACCACTACTGGCCCTGCACTATGTCCTATTACTGCAGGGCGCAATGCTCTGCACGGCCGATATACAAAAAAAAAAAAGTGCAACACTGCAAAAAGCAGCCTCCACAGTACTGCACACGGTTAGATGTGGCCCTAAGAAGGACCGTTGGGGTTCTTGAAGCTTAAAATACTCCTAACGCTCTCCCTATAGCAGCTCCACCAAGACAGCACTTTCCCTCCTCTATGTCAGAACGCATCTGTGGCGAGCCGTGGGAGGGGCCGATTTTTATACTCGGGTGACACCTGATCTCGCCAGCCACTCACTGCAGGGGGGGTGGTATAGGGCTTGAACGTTGCAGGGGGAAATTGTAATGCCTTCCCTGTCTTTCTATTGGCCAGAAGAGCTCACTAACGTCTCAGAGCTGAAAAGTGAAAGTAACCCGAACATCGCGTGGTACTCGTCACGAGTAACGAGCATCTCGAAGACACTAATACTCGAACGAGTATCAAGCTCGGACGAGTACGTTCGCTCATCTCTAGTCCCCACCAGTGATAGTAGACTTAGGAGTTCACTAACACTGTGGGAAAGAGAGGAGGGGGGCTTAGTCTGCACAGAATGTTCCCTAAAGGGGCTAAAGTGGAGAGAGAACTGCATGGTTCCCACTTCACTCACCGCCAATCCCCTGCTGGCACTGGAGTCAGTGTATAAGTATATGGTGGGAGTGCATCTGCAGTACCTGAGTGGGGCCAGCCAGGCCAATGATCTTCTACAGGACAGGCAGGGCCCAAGTCCAGTGAGAACCCAGTGACAAGTCAGCAAGCTGGCGAAGGTGCCAGGGTAGTGCAAGCCCCGTGGTTGCAGGCTGCAGATAGGCCTCAGTCCCTGCGGTAACTAGAGAGCGCTGCGGAAGCTCAAAGGTGGTCCAATGGTCAGCGAGACGGCCCCTCTATTGCAGGGTCTACTGGTTGATCCGCAGAATACAACTCAAGCCCTGGATCAGAGGGGTTTCAGCCTGTGTTCACAAAACTACCGAAAAATGCAGCCACACCACTTGGCAGTTAGCCATACCCCCATAAAAGCAGTAGTTTTTAAGTTGGAATATTTTAGTAATTTCCCCCATATTGTTAGGTTTGTAACAAATAATTTTGTTAGAATTCTGATTTTTGTCTCTTTTGAGAAGCTTAATTGGTGTTTAAATCAATATGGTAAATTGTAAAAAAGGTTCAGATGTTCAGACAGGTAAAATTTCACTAAAAAGTCAAGATGTTGTTAAACAATTCAGTGCTACAGAAGCAGACACATCACCGCCATGTTCATCATGTTTTCTCGCTTTTTTTTTTTTGTCACTTAGACTTTCCAAAGAAATGTGGTAAAGAAACACCATCTATGAATTAATCTGTCATGTTGTCTGGTTCAGCACTAAATGATTGAGCTGTCAAAATAGAATATACAGTAAGTGATGATGAAGAGACAGATTCAGAAAGTAATAGGCCTTTTTTCTTTTTATAAACACTGCATTTCCTAAATACTTAGAACAGATGCGGTAATAATTTAGACATAGCATGTGGGGATTTTGGAAGCCAGGTTATAGTAACATAATGTGAGAGGCTGCAAAAAAGGTTCAGACTACTACCCCCCAATGTTGATCAAGAGGAAGGCGAAAACACTCCATAAGGTAGAGACCACTTTTTCTCATTTTCTGAAAAAAATTCCAAATCTGGCAATCAAAATTATTCCCTGGATCAACCCCCTTCTGAAGTAATCAGTTACTGTAACATGTAATACTGTAACTAGAGATGAGCGAGCACCAAAATGCTCGGGTGCTCGTTACTCGGGACGAAATTTTCGCGATGCTCGAGGGTTCGTTTCGAGTAACGAACCCCATTGAAGTTAATGGGCGACCTGAGCATTTTTGTATATCGCCGATGTTCGCTAAGGTTTCCATTTGTGAAAATCTGGGCAATTCAAGAAAGTGATGGGAACGACACAGAAACGGATAGGGCAGGCGAGGGGCTACATGTTGGGCTGCATCTCAAGTTCCCAGGTTCCACTAGTAAGCCACAATAGCGGCAAGAGTGCCCCCCCCCAACAATTTTTACTTCTGAAAAGCCCTCATTAGCAATGCATACCTTAGCTAAGCACCACACTACCTCCAACAAAGCACAATCCCTGCCCTCATGACACTCCGCTGTCACTTCTCCTGGGTTACATGCTGCCCAACCCCCCCCCCCCCCCCCGCACGACCCAATGTCCACAGCGCACACCAAATTGTCCCTGCGCAGCCTTCAGCTCCCCTCATGCCACACCACCCTCATGTCTATTTATAAGTGCGTCTGCCATGAGGAGGGACCGCAGGCACACACTGCAGAGGGTTGGCACGGCTAGGCAGCGACCCTCTTTAAAAGGGGCAGGGCGATAGCCCACAATGCTGTACAGAAGCAATGAGAAATCCAATCCTGTGCCACCTCCATCTGGAGCTGCACACATGGGCATAGCAATGGGGAACCTATGTGCCACACACTATTCATTCTGTCAAGGTGTCTGCATGCCCCAGTCAGACCGCGGTTTTTTATAAATAGTCACAGGCAGGTACAACTCTGCAATGGGAATTCCGTGTGCACCCACAGCATGGGTGGCTCCCTGGAACCCACCGGCGGTACATAAATATATCCCCTTGCATTGCCCATCACAGCTGAGGTAATGTCAAGTTAAATGCAGGTGGGCTTCGGCCCACACTGCATGCCCCAGTCAGACTGGGGTTCTTTAGATGTAGACACATGCAGTTACAACTCGGTGTGGACCGACAGCATGGGTGGGTGCCAGGAAGCAACCGGCGGTAAATAAATATATCCCATTGCATTGCCCATCACAGCTGAGGTAATGTCATGTTAAATGCAGGTGGGCTTCAGCCCACACTGCATGCCCCAGTCAGACTGGGGTTCTTTAGAAGTGGACACATGCAGTTACAACTCCATGTGGACCGACAGCATGAGTGGCTCCCTGGAACCCACCGGCGGTACATAAATGTGTCCCATTGCAGTGCCCTGGACAGCAGAGCTAACGTCAGATTAAATGCAGGGCATAGAGCGCGAGTTCAGGCCACGTGTCCAGCTTCGACACCCAGTAGTTGTAGGGGGCAGAGGCGTCACCGAGGACGGTCGTGCAATCGGCTACGTACTCCCTCACCATCCTTTTACAGTGCTCCCGCCGACTGAGCCTTGACTGGGGAGCGGTGACACAGTCTTGCTGGGGAGCCAGAAAGCTGTCAAAGGCCTTAGAGAGTGTTCCCCTGCCTGTGCTGTACATGCTGCCTGATCTCCGCACCTCCCCTGCTACCTGGCCCTCGGAACTGCGCCTTCTGCCACTAGCGCTGTCGGATGGGAATTTTACCATCAGTTTGTCCGCCAGGGTCCTGTGGTATAGCATCACTCTCGAACACCTTTCCTCTTCGGGTATGAGAGTGGAAAGGTTCTCCTTATCCCGTGGGTCGAGCAGTGTGTACACCCAGTAATCCGTAGTGGCCAGAATGCGTGTAACGCGAGGGTCACTAGAAAGGCATCCTAACATGAAGTCAGCCATGTGTGCCAGGGTACATGTACGCAACACATGGCTGTCCTCACTAGGAAGATCACTTTCAGGATCCTCCTCCTCCTCCTCCTCCTCCTCCTCCTCAGGCCATACACGCTGAAAGGATGACAGGTAAGCAGCATGGGTACCCTCAGCAGTGGGCCAAGCTGTCTCTTCCCCCTCCTCCTTATGCTCCTCCACCTCCTCCTCCTCCTCCTCAACGCGCTGAGATATAGACAGGAGGGTGCTCTGACTATCCAGCGACATACTGTCTTCCCCCGCCTCCGTTTCCGAGCGCAAAGCGTCTGCCTTTATGCTTTGCAGGGAACTTCTCAAGAGGCATAGCAGAGGAATGGTGACGCTAATGATTGCAGCATCGCCGCTCACCATCTGGGTAGACTCCTCAAAGTTTCCAAGGACCTGGCAGATGTCTGCCAACCAGGCCCACTCTTCTGTAAAGAATTGAGGAGGCTGACTCCCACTGCGCCGCCCATGTTGGAGTTGGTATTCCACTATAGCTCTACGCTGCTCATAGAGCCTGGCCAACATGTGGAGCGTAGAGTGCACTGGCAGATTAAACCGATGTTGCAGGGTGCGCAGGGTGGCAGCGTCCGTGTGGGACTTGCGGAAATGTGCGCAGAGCCGGCTCACCTTTCCGAGCAGGTCTGACAAGCGTGGGTAGCTTTTCAGAAAGCGCTGAACCACCAAGTTAAAGACGTGGGCCAGGCATGGCACGTGCGTGAGGCTGCCGAGCTGCAGAGCCGCCACCAGGTTACGGCCGTTGTCACACACGACCATGCCCGGTTGGAGGCTCAGCGGCGCAAGCCAGCGGTCGGTCTGCTCTGTCAGACCCTGCAGCAGTTCGAGGGCCGTGTGCCTCTTCTCCCCTAAGCTGAGTAGTTTCAGCACGGCCTGCTGACGCTTGCCCACCGCTGTGCTGTCGTGCCGCAGGACACCGACTGCTGGCGACGTGCTGCTGCTGACACATCTTGATTGCGAGACAGAGGTTGCGTAGGAGGAGGAGGGTGGTTTAGTGGAGGAAGCATACACCGCCGCAGATACCACCACCGAGCTGGGGCCCGCAATTCTGGGGGTGGGTAGGACGTGAGCGGTCCCAGGCTCTGACTCTGTCCCAGCCTCCACTAAATTCACCCAATGTGCCGTCAGGGAGATATAGTGGCCCTGCCCGCCTGTGCTTGTCCACGTGTCCGTTGTTAAGTGGACCTTGGCAGTAACCGCATTGGTGAGGGCGCGTACAATGTTGCGGGAGACGTGGTCGTGCAGGGCTGGGACGGCACATCGGGAAAAGTAGTGGTGACTGGGAACTGAGTAGTGAAGGTGCCGCCGCCGCCATCATGCTTTTGAAAGCCTCCGTTTCCACAAGCCTATACGGCAGCATCTCCAGGCTGATCAATTTGGCTATGTGCACGTTTAACGCTTGAGCGTGCGGGTGCGTGGCAGCGTACTTGCACTTGCGCTCAAACACTTGCGCTAGCGACGGCTGGACGGTGCGCTGAGAGACATTGGTGGATGGGGCCGAGGACAGCGGAGGTGAGGGTGTGGGTGCAGGCCGGGAGACGGTAGTGCCTGTGTCCTGAGAGGGGGGTTGGATCTCAGTGGCAGGTTGGGGCACAGGGGGAAAGGCAGTGGTGCAAACCGGAGGCGGTGAATGGCCTTCGTCCCACCTTGTGGGGTGCTTGGCCATCATATGTCTGCGCATGCTGGTGGTGGTGAGGCTGGTGGTGGTGGCTCCCCGGGCTGATCTTGGCGTGACAAAGGTTGCACACCACTGTTCGTCGGTCGTCTGCACTCTCAGTGAAAAACTGTCAGACCTTTGAGCACCTCGGCCTCTGCAGGGTGGCATGGCGCGAGGGGGCGCTTTGGGAAACAGTTGGTGGATTATTCAGTCTGGCCCTGCCTCTACCCCTGGCCACCACACTGGCTCTTCCAACCTGCCCTGCTGCTGCACTTGCCTCCCCCTCTGAAGACCTGTCCTCAGTAGGCGTAGCAAACCAGGTGGGGTCAGTCACCTCATCGTCCTGCTGCTCTTCCTCCGAATCCTCTGTGCGCTCCTCCCTCGGACTTACTCCAATTACTACTACCTGAGTGATAGACAACTGTGTCTCATCGTCATCGTCCTCCTCACCCACTGAAAGCTCTTGAGACAGTTGCCGGAAGTCCCCAGCCTCATCCCCTGGACCCCGGGAACTTTCCAAAGGTTGGGCATCGGTCACGACAAACTCCTCTGGTGGGAGAGGAACCATTGCTGCCCATTCTGGGCAGGGGCCCGGGAACAGTTCCTGGGAGTCTGCCTGCTCCTCAGAATGTGTCATGGTAATGGAGTGAGGAGGCTGGGAGGAAGGAGGAGCAGCAGCCAGAGGATTCAGAGTTGCAGCAGTGGACGGCGCAGAACTCTGGGTGGTCGATAGATTGCTGGATGCACTTTCTGCCATCCACGACAGGACCTGCTCACGCTGCTCATTTTCTAATGGACCCATTAATTGTGAGATGAATGTGGGGACGCCAGAAACGTGCCTTTCTCCTAATCCCGCAGCAGTCGGCTGCGATACACCTGGATCAGGAGCTCGGCCTGTGCCCACACCCTGACTTGGGCCTCCGCGTCCTCGCCAGCGTCCTCTAGGCCTACCCCTACCCCTCAGCATGGTGTATTACCAGTAGTGCAGAAACAGAACGCTGTAATTAAATGTGCCGCTTATTGGCCTGTGGTTGGAGGCTGACTTCGCTTACGAAACGTACAGCAGAGCCAGGAAAGAATTGTAACACTTAGCTGGCTGCGTATTAATTAGGACTACTACCCCCAGCAGAGAGGCAGTACAGTCAGGACGGTCACAGGCAGCCCAAATATATTTTTTTAGCCCAAATTCTTTTGGAAAAGCCCACTGCCTATATAGACAGTATATGTCTTTCACATTTTTCACTGTCCCTGCCTCAGCACTACTGGCCCTATACTATGTAAAATTACTGCAGACTGAGGACGCAATGCTCTGCACGACCGATATACAAAAAAAAAGTGCAACACTGCAAAAAACAGCCTCAACAGTACTGCACACAGTCAGATGTGGCCCTAAGAAGGACCGTTGGGGTTCTTGAAGCCTAAAATCACTCCTAACACTCTCCCTATAGCAGCTCCAGCATCAGCAGCACTTTCCCTGAGCTATGTCAGAATGCATCTCTGGCGAGCCGCGGGAGGGGCCAATTTATATACTCGGGTGACACCTGATCTCGCCAGCCACTCACTGCAGGGGGGTGGTATAGGGCTTGAACGTCACAGGGGGAAGTTGTAATGCCTTCCCTGTCTTTCTATTGGCTAGAAAAGCGCGCTAACGTCTCAGAGATGAAAGTGAAAGTAACTCGAACATCGCGTGGTGCTCGCCTCTAGTAACGAGCATCTCGAACACACTAATACTCGAATGAGTATCAAGCTCGGACGAGTACGTTCGCTCATCTCTAACTGTAACACTCAAGAAAGGTGTCCAGGTCCCTCTTAAACTCTTTTAGCTAGTTTACCATTACCACGTCCTCAGGCAGAGAGTTCCATAGTTTCATTGCTCTAACAGTAAAGAACCCCCTTATATATTGGTGTAGAAACGTTGAAAAAAAACGCACTTGACTGTGATTTTGCACAGATAAAGTGTGCTGTCCACTTTCCCTTGCTGCGGCTGTGACAGCTGCAGCTGGGGATTCCTTAGATGTAAAACCCCTGGATGCTGTCACATCCAGGGGTTTCACCTTTGGTCAATGGGGCCAGCGGCAGCCCCATTGACACACACAGAAGATCGGGATCCTCTGTCACAGCTGTTACAGCTGTGGCAGAGGATTTCTTCATCTCTGCGGTGAGTCCCCTGGTCATTGAACACTGTGACAGCATTGTCACAGTGTGCAGTGACAAGGGGACTTCCTGGGGAGATGAAGAAATCCTTTGCCACAGCTGTAACAGCTGTGGCAGAGGACCACAATGCTATCCCATTGAATTCAATGGAGCCGGCACTACAGCCGGCTCCATTGAAAGCAGTGAGATGCTGGCAGCCCCTGCAGTGATTTTTGGGGAAGGGCTTTAAATATAAGCCCTTCCCTGAAAACCGTCCCTAGAATGTGTAAACAATAAAAAAAATATATACTCACATCTCTGCAGCTGCTGGGGCTCAGGCACATCCAGCAGCTTCTTCTCCTGAACTGCTGTGAAGTGCTTTCAGCAGGTGGGGATTTAAAATCTCCAGCTGCTGAAAGGGCTGCCTCTGATTGGCTGAGCAATGTGACCAAACAGAGGCAGCACTCAGCTATTAAAAGACAGCCCATTGCTTTTAATGGGGCTTCAAAAGCGCCAACCCCTTTGAAAGCAATGGGAGAGCATCGCACTCCTGTGCCACAGCTGTTACAGTTGTGCCAGAGGATTATGATCTTCACTGTATGTTCTCAATGGGTTTAGCGCCGCTGCCGCCGGCCCCATTGAGCACAGGGTGAAACCCCTTAGTGTGACAGCATCCAGGGGTTTTACATCTAAAAAAGACGGATGCCGCAGTTACTTGTATTTTTAAATCCGCTGCCCTATGTTTACCATTGTGCATTTTTGTGTACAGGTAAATATCGGGCATGTGACCGCTGCCATTGAAAAGCATTGGTACTTAATAGATGCAGATTGCAAACGCAAGTAACATGCGCAGCAAAAAGCACCCATCTGACTGAGCCCTAATATAGTAATAGATTTTCAGTGGCTTCTGTTATACTTGGTGGCCTATAGCAAACCTCTAGGAGGATTATATTATTGTTTTTCCTCCATGTATTTCTACCCATGGAGACTTCACTGGTTCATTTCTTTTATATTAATCTTCATGTCAAATCTTCAGGACTTTACATAAAGACAAACTCCTCCTTCTTTCTGCTTTTTGCAATGCTAAACAAACAATAAGCCTGTAAATTAACTGTCCAGTCGCAGCTTTCATCCAATCAGGCCTCAGTTTTCCCCACTATATCCTAGTTTTTGTCAAACATTATTTTTTCAGTTTGTCAACCTTATTGGTCAGACTTCTAGCATTAGTCACTATGCAATTTACAAGCTTATGGTTATTTTTTTTATTTTAATTGTATCCCTATTCACTGTTTTGCCAGCTCTAATTGTACTAACCCCTATTTTAATTATTTAATCTCAGAACACTATAGCATCTTCCCTTCTAAGTCTCTGGTTGATCTCTCATCAGTCCCTAGTTTAAACATTTCTCCAACCTTCTAGCCATTTTATCCCTCAGCATGGCTGCACCCATCCATTAAGATGCAGCTAATCCCCACGGTAGAGCCTGTAGCCAATAGCAAAGTCGGCCCCGTTCTCCAGGAACCCAAATCCCTCCATTTTACACCAACTCTAGAGCCACTTGTTAACCTCCCTTATCTCCCTGCTGCCCTTCTGGAGTGGCACGTGTTACAGGTAGTATTCCAGAAAATACTGCTTTGGAGGTCTTTGCCGTAAGTTTAATTCCTAGGTCCCTGAAATTATTTTTAAGGATCTTCCACCTACCTCTAACTTTGTCATTGGTGCCAATGTGCACCATAAGCACTGTGTCCTTACCAGCCCCTCTCAGTAATATGACATCCTGATCCATGGTTTTTCAAACTCGAGCACCAAGAAATCAACATACAGTTCAACAATCCTGGGCTTTGTAGCAGATTGCCTGTTTGCCACCTAAAAATGAAGTCCCCCACTACCAGGACCTGTCTACCTTGCCCTGAACTCTTATTCCTCTTATTACTAGAGTACAAATCCCTCTGGCGGCCAGAGGGCATGTCATGCTGCAACAGTGCTAGTAATGGCATTCCCCCAACTGCCATATTTACAAACTTGTTGGGGTGTGCCAGTTCAAGACTTGCCTTCCTAGCACTCTTCCCTCTACTCCTCTTTCTGTCATCCAGCTAGCTGCCTGATTATCTTGCACTTCCATGATGCTATCCAGCTGCACATCTACCTCAATTAATGTCTGCCAAGTGAGCTGCAGACTCCTTTCGAGATTGTCAATAGATCTCCTCATCCTAAACATTTGTCGGACCATGTGCAAAGACATTTGGGGCAAATCCACTTCTTCCAATTAAAAGAGAAGCTTCTGGAGGTGGCCAGGAAACTAGGTCCAGTACCGGCGCCATACCTAACTGCAGCAACTCTGACGTGTTTTAATTGTGATTAAAAATTGCATAGCATTCCAGCGAATACATCGGCTTCCATTTATACCCAAAACAAAAAAAAGAAGGTATTTTGTTCATAAAATTTTTTGTAAACATTTTAAATGAAAATTAGGTAAATTACTTATATGTGGACATTTTAATGCTATCTGAGATGAATTTATTATGTCGAAACTACAAAAATACCAACAGTTTTCATTGCTCTAGATGCTGAAAAGCCATTTGATCGCAATAACTAGTTGTATGCTTTCACAGTCCTAGCTAAAATGGGATTTAGTGGCCCCTTCCCAAAGCTATATCTGCACTCTACTAAAATTGCTTAGCACGATAATTTACAAACGAGGCCTTATCAGATGAATTTAATATTACCAATGGTACCAGGCAGGGTTGCCCACTGTCCCCATTGATATTTATACTGTCCTTAGAACCATTGGCACTAACCCTTAGAAAAAGTTATTTTATCATAGAAATACAGATTGGAGATCGCTTTCATTTACTATCACTATATCCAGATGATATTATTTTGACACTAACAAAGCCCATATCCTCTTTAGAAAATGCATTGGAGGTAATAAAAGAGCTTGAACAAATTTCTTATTACAAGATAAACACACTGAAATCTCAAATCTTGCCTATGAATAAATCTACTGACATATTACTTTATTTACAAAAGAAGCAGTCTTCTGACTACTGTCTACTGACAACACACGGCTATAAGATACTTGGGTACAAGCATAGCCGCGTTACACAAAAAAACTCTATGGGTGAGAAGAAAAGCTTCTTTTAAAATGCTTTTATTGTCAAAGTTGCTACTCTCCCTATCAAACTACCATATTGTTACTATAAAGATATGAAAAGGATCTAGTCTCAATTTATTCTGGGCACAACACAAACCTTGCTTGACTATTACAATTCTTTCTAAAGATGGTTGGGTAGGAGGCCTAGGCCTCCCAGATATTCAGGATTGTTATCTACGCACACATGTCTCCCAAGTAGCTCTATGGTGGAGGTCTGACACTGTAGTGTCTAACTGGCACTGGATAGGAGCCACAGGTGTAGTAGCCAAGCTGTTACCAAGCGGCGGTTGCTGGTCCTCCCAGGGCGGCGGTGTCCCACGGTGGGGCGCGTCTCCCGGGCTTGCTGTCCGGCTGCCAGGGACATGGGTGCCTGGCCGGCATGGTGGTGTGGTGCTGGTGGCGCATGACACCGTGTGCGCATGCACCTGTGAGTGCAGCTGCCGTGCACAAGCTCCCTTTTATTATGTTCTGTTGGGAGTTGGCTGTCTCCCTCTCTCCACCCCTGGGCAGAGGCTTTTGTTTAAAGATCGGGCAGAGACTGGCAATCACGGATAGTTATTGGTTTCTCTCAGTGTGCTAGCTAGTCTGCCTCAGTTGGTCTCCTGCTTCTGTCATCTTGTCTGCTATACTTTGCTATTATCCGCCAGGTTTTACCATCTGTCTCAGTTCTGCTTAGTATTGTTTGGTCTCAGCGAGAGTAGGGATCGCCACCCAGTTGCCCGCCTGGAGTTAGCCAGTAGTGGATGCAAGTAGGCAGGGACAGGGGTTGTGGATGAGATCTAGGGCACCCGGGCTGGCGTATTAAGGGTAGTATACCGTAACACAAGAAGGACCGGAGAGTGGTCAAGAGGAAGCTGGAGATCATCAGCAGGTAGTCATGTCTGCGGTACAATGGATGAGGTGGAAAGCATAGTCAAGTGGAAGCCAGGAGTTGTTATCGGGTAGTCACGTTTGCGGTACAAAAGGATGAGGTGGAAACCGTAGTCAGGCGGAAGACAGGAGTCATTATAAAGTAGTCTTTGCAGAATAGTGGAGGAGCAGGTAACATGGAGCTTGACTAAACAGTGCTGTGAAGCAAAATAGTCATGCAAGAAGCAAGTGGCAAGGCCAGGCTTTTATAGAGAGTCCCAATTAGTGGCAGAGTGGGGCCAGGAAAAAGAGGCAGGGACTAGATAAGGAGAAATACAGAACAAGGCTAGGTTTCAGCAAATGAACTGTCCAAGTCCTGGATGGCCTAGTGCAGGGAACTGCCAACTGGAATGCGGGAGGTTGTGGGTTCAAGCCCTGACATAAACACTGGATCTATATACAACATTATCTAGCCTTTCCTATATTTTCTATCTCAACTAAGACTCTGTTTGTAATTCCATTATGGAATTTGCCTCTACCCTCCCACTAGATGAGCGAGCATGCTTGGATAAGGCAGTGAGCATCGCTCTTCTCGATTAATTGCATTCTTATTCGAGCAGGCTCGGGGGCAGCAGGAGGGAGAGTGAGATCTCTCTAACTCTCACCCCCTGCTCCCCCCCCCCCGAGGCTGCTAGGATGAAAATGCAGTCACTAGAGAAGAGCAATGCTCGCTCAAGTAACTGGCTTATCCAAGCGTCCTTGCTCATCTCTACCTCCTACCTATATTCTTAAAGGCATGGAAAACATTCCATGATTATGCGAAACCCCATGGTTGAATATATCAAGGTGGGTATTACTAACCTTGCACATTTATCGCAAAAGGAATCTTTTGTCCCATTCGAACAGGTAAGATATTTTTATTGAGATTGTAGGGGACAATTGCAAGTACAACATTTTGTACATATACATATGCATAACCCAACTATACTCAAAATATTCTCCAAATGAATTATAGTGTTAAAGCCTATATAATAACATGATCGTACTAATTTTAGCAATGGACAGGGGTCAACCTAGACACTCTGAGTAATCTGTGGCCACACAGCCCCATACACGACAATTTACAATGCTTTGTGTGTTTTGACACCTTTATATCATAACCAGCACTAACATTTTTAGCAATTTTGACTACAGTGGCTGTTTTATGAGATTGTACCAGAAAAGCTAGCTTTCATCCCCATAAATCCCCCCAATGCTCATCCCCATGAATGAGCATTGTGCATACATGACCCTGTCACCAGTTCTCTGGTTATTCCTTCTTGGACCACTTTTGGTAGGTACTAATAACTGCACAGTGGCATCACCCCACAAGAAGTGTCATTTTGTAAATACCCTGACCTAGTCATCACAATTTGGCCCTTGTCAAAGTTGCTCAGATCTTGTCCTCCTAACATATCACCAATAGATGACTGTCCATTTGTCCCCAATATATTCATCCTTTAACAAGTGGCCTTGAAATGAGATAATCAATGTCACTCACTTGGTTTTAATCTTATGGCTGATTCGTATATTTAAATTGCAAATATTTAGATGCAGGTCGAAATGGGTAAGTGGTAAAAAAATCTAGTACATATTTAATTTCAGAAGCTGGTTTATAAACAGCAAATTTATTATTGGTATATCTCAGACTATGAAAATAGAGATGGCAATGCTTCAGAATGCATTTTCACTTGTGACCACCAGATGGTGCAGCATGATAAAATAAACACTGCAATAAGGAAAGGGCGTTTCCATTCAGTCTTTTGTTTCATTCATTTTATAGTTAATACTTGGGAATCCTAAGGATCAAGATGTACAGCTGTTTCTTATCTGTTGCTACATGTGGACTATTATCTGAATCTGTGTTCTTGACCTCTGATCAAAGGAATCTAAGGCTGTGACAGGGACACATTTCTTAAACAGCCCAGTCTTTTATGACATTGCTATGTCTGCTGTGAGGGAAGCATTTCAAGGTGCTTGTGACAATTATGACAAAGACTTGCGTACTGACATTATTGTCTGACCTCCATTTTCGATGAAGTGACCCACAGGCTGTGAAGAGGTATTTTCAGGTGAATATAACACTTTGTATTTTAAATAAGATTATATTGAAATTCTACAAACTCCAGTCAGATACTATGCTGGTTTAGTATATGTGTTATGTTACCTATTAAATATTAAAATTGATACTAAAAAATGAACATATATGTAAAATGTTGATGAAAAATATTTGCAAACTGTAACTGATGATCATTCCTAGCAAGATATTCCCTCTTATCTTACCACTTCACAAAACTGTGAGCACTGAACTAACTAAACTAGAAGAGTGTAGCTGAAAGTTATTGCTGTCGATATAATTTGTGTGAAATTCTATATAAAGTGTTTATATTATGACAATAAAAATATTTATTTATGTGAGTGATTTATGTTTTAATTCCAATGAAATACTGTAACTACTGTATATAATATTTATGTTCTCTGGATTAAAATAGTTCTACTGTCCAAACTTAAAATGTCACTATACATGGCAAATGTATAGCCAGCTGCCTCTATTCTGGTCAGCTGCCCTATTCTACACAAGATGGTCATCACAAGCTCAGATTTCTTAATGCAAAGTGCTCTAGGAAAGTGTAAGGCATCCCCCACTCCACTGCCTTTAGATAAGTAGACATGCTTATGAACACACAGGCAGCATAGACTGGGTAATGACATTTCTGGTTTATTCAAGGCCCATGGAGAGGGGTCACTCATACACGTTAGACAGAATGTTGTCTGAATGTGCCAATTTTGGCAGGACTGGTCGACCTTCCTTGACAGACAATGTTGGGAAGAGAAAGATTGGGCATGTTCAGTGTCATGGCCTGATGCTTTAGTCATCACTAGAGATAAGCTGCTAGCTGCGACTTTCTCCACTCTTCCCATGGAAAACACATGAATGCTCATCTGAATCAACCAAATTGTTTGTTTGGGGCATCAGTGAGGAAAATAGCTGTTGAGCCAATAGATCTTTGTAATATTAAATGCTCTTGTATAAAAAAGACAAAAGTATTACATAGCTGATACGTTTATTGGCTAACCAGAAAATTATGTAAGCAAGCTTTCAAGGCTACTTAATGCCCCTTCATCAGGTTTATTCAGATAATAAATGAGGAAACATATATATATATATATATATATATATATATATATATATACACAACAAAACAGAGACAGAGTGATGAATTTACATTAAAAAAGACAGGATGACAAATGGGAGGATCATCACAGCATTTAAATAATGATAAAGTAGAGTTATACAACTATGGTTTGTGTATAAGATGAAAGGAGGAGAAGTGATGATTGAGGACGTGACCGGTTAAGCTGATGGGTATAAAGTGTTCCTATAATGAGACTTATAGCCTAGTGCTATGTTAAGGCCATGTGTTAATTTCTGGAAAGTCCTCATCAGTCTAAATTCACATATTTTTCTTCCCCTGTCATTATTAAAAAGTCCTTTGAATACCAAAAGTTTTTACAGTTGAGTTAAACTTTGCTACAAATGCTCATTAGACATTATGTTCAATATTGAATAAATCAAACTTGTAAATATGCCTATGAATGTTTATCATATTTAACTTTTTAATTGTAGCAATTTGTGCTCCAAACCTTTAATTCCTAGTATATTTGGGAACATGAAACTAAAATTCAAAATCAAGTAACTAGTTTACATTTATGGAGATTTGTATTTAGGTCATCCGATTGTCTGTCTACATTTATTAATCTTACATTTTAGTTTGTGTGTTAATAACTTTGTATAATAATTGTTACTTGGATAACGAACAGACCACATTTTATTAGTAACGAATGCAGAATCTGAGTAATTACAAACAGTTCACTTACTTTTCTTGCAACTGTAAATGTAATGGTCTAGGGGAAAACAACAGAATGATACTGTAAGCTAAAGGATTTATTATGATTTTGTTTCAATCCTAATGATTTCAGTACAAAAACACATAGTGGTAAGTTTTTATTTTATTTAGACTATTCAGTTTATGTGTTCGTTTTTTCAACTTATTATGTAGGTCGTCATTCTTAGTTTGTACACTGGGTGACACTATAGCTTCATTTTTCCCAGCCAGAGGACTAAAAATAAGCTTCCTGTGTGTGCTGGGAGATGTAATGGCTGCTGATCTTCACATATTTTAAGACAAAAAAAATAATCGACTGGCTCATGGAACTGCAGATCTGATCATCTGTCCGGCAATGGAAATTTCATTATTAAATTGGACTAGCCGTATGAGTCTTTTCAGAGGTGCATTTCTGCTGCCGATGGTTTTGGATCTGGTGTTCTGTCAGCTTCACTACATGATCCCTGAAGAATCCAAACACGGCACCTTTGTTGGAAGGATAGCACAAGATCTGGGTCTTGAGATCTGGGAGATTAACTCTAGAATGTTGCGTATTGTCTCAAGAGATGAGAAAGACTATTTTCAGGTAAATCTACAAAATGGAATTTTATTTGTTAACACTATTATAGATAGAGAAGAAATCTGCCAAAGGATTAGTGTTTGTGTCATTCATCTTGAAATAATTGTGGATAAACCTGTCCAAATATATCATGTAGATGTTGAAATTGAAGATATTAATGATAACTACCCTATGTTTTCAGCTAAGCAATATAACATTGTGATAGCAGAATCTAGAGTTGTGGGAACTAGGTTTCCACTAGAGGGCGCTGTAGATGATGACATAGGTATAAATTCTGTGAAGAGCTATGAGCTTACCCCAAATGCCTACTTTTTATTAGAAGTACAGAAAGACAAGCATCAAAGTGAATCACTTAATGTTGTTCTGAAGGAATCACTTGATAGAGAAAAAGAACCCTTATTAAATTTAACTCTTACTGCTTTTGATGGTGGCAAGCCAAAATTAAGTGGTACAACTCAGCTTATTATAACTGTACAGGATGTCAATGATAACGCACCAACTTTTTCAAAGTCTGTCTATGAAACATATGTGTTAGAAAATGCACCAAAAGGAACTGTCGTTGTTAAGCTGAATGCTACTGATGCAGATCTTGGAGAGAATGGAGAAGTTATTTATGAGTTTAGCAACCAGGTGCCACCATTGATAAGGTCAATATTTGATTTAGACAAGATTTCTGGTAAGATCAAAGTGGCTGGTGAAGTGGATTTTGAACAAAACAGTCACTATGAAATACGTATTAATGCCTTTGACAGTGGTCAAAATCCAATGGCAGGACATTGCAAAGTGCTGGTCAATATAATAGATGTGAATGATAACCCACCGGAGATGACAGTGACATCTCTTTCTTTACCCGTTCCAGAAGATTCCACAGTGGGAACAACTGTAGCAATTATAAGAATACAAGATAAAGATTCAGGGTCCAATAGTAAAGTAAACTGTCAAATAACTGAAAATGTACCATTCAAACTAAAACCTTCTCTACGTGAATACTATTCACTAATAGTGGCTGGACCTCTGGACCGCGAAGCTATTGACATATATAAAATTGAAATTACTGCAAAGGATGAGGGTATCCCAGCACTTTCCACTTCGGAGACTCTTCTGGTGGAGATAAGTGATGTTAATGACAATGCTCCAACATTTAATCAACATTCGGACATTATTTTTATCATAGAAAATAACCCACCAGGTTCTCATGTCTTTACTGTTTCAGCCACTGATGGCGACACAAAACAGAATTCCTTTATAACATATTCTCTTATCGACAGTGTTATAGATGGAATGCCAGTCATTTCCTACCTCTCAATAAATCCAGACAATGGAAAGCTCTTTGCCTTGGTATCCTTCGATCAAGAACAAGTCAGTTATTTTCAATGCTCTATCAGAGCTACAGATGCTGGATTTCCATCACTAAGTGGTAATTTGACCCTGAGTATCTTTATTATTGATATCAATGACAATGCTCCAAGTCCATACACAACATTGTTTAATATTGATTCGGAAGTTGCAGAGATTGTCCAAAGATCAGCGAAAATTGGAACCGTGATAACTAAAGTGAAAGCAACAGATGCTGATTCTGGTTATAATGCCTGGCTCTCATATGACTTTTTAGACCCAGCTGAAAATGTCCCATTTGGAATTGGACATCATAGTGGAGCCATTACTGTCATTGATTCTCTTCTTGAGTCAAATCAGGGTGAATACAAACTAGTCATTGTTATAAAAGACCATGGGGAACCAGCAATGTCTACCACCATGACAATGACTATTGTGCTAACTGAAAATCTACAAGAAATAAATGTTGAAGAAAACCAAAAGGGATTCAAATATGAGGATTTTACAAATGCCAATGTTTTCTTAATCATGGCAATCTGCTTAATATCAGGGATCTTCATAGTTACTCTTATCGTGTATACACTGATACGATGGCAGCAGTGCACTCAGGAAATAGATGAACTCAGGCAGAACAATATGGGATCTATTGCTAGAAGCTGGACCTATTCCATGCAACGCCAATACAAATACTCTATGAATGGGATTACCCCCCAAAATAACCTTATTTTATTCACTCCAAATTTACCTCAAGATATTGAAGGAAACAGTCATCAGCCTGGACTCATGACAGGCCCATCAGCAAAGGTAAGGAAATCTAAACCTAACCTCAGATTGTTTCATTTTACTTGTATAGCATATACATATTCCACATTGCTGTACATATTGTAACCACTCACACTAGGCCATGTTCCCATGGTGGCTCACAATTTAAATTCATCTATTAGTATGACTTTGGAAGAAAATCCACGCAAACATGATAATTTACAACCTCCATGCAGATGTTGCTCTTGGTCAGATTTGAACCCAGGACTGCTAGGCAACAGTGCCAATCACTGAGAGACCTCAGTGGACACTCTTATTAAAATAATTACAAGTGCTTATTGCTGCTGTAAGTGTGATCACTGATACAGTATGTCTTCATGGAAGTTATGGATTTCTACGCGAGTAGTTAAATAATAACTGATATCTCTTTCTAATATATTCTTCTACTGGGTACCATCTACCAGTTTTGTAAATGTAGGGGACTGAATGTTTTCTATCTGATTGTCTTGTCCAGGGACATGAGGCACCAAGCAATGAGCTGTACTTTGTGGAGGAACCTATCAGCAAGTGCTAAAGTGACATCAGAGAGGAAATGAAGCATTATACCATATCCATTGAAATCAGTGGACTGTTGATAAGTTGTACAGATATGATAGGTCCTCCAGAGCTAGAGATGAACTTTTTAGCCACCCCCTTCTCTGGCTGCTAGAGAAGGCAGTCCTATTTTGCCGACTTATCTGTATTTGTATTAGCTAAAAATTCCATGATAGGATGGTTAAAAATGTTTTCAGTTTTGTCTTTTTTTAAAAACTCACAGTAGAGATATAGAAAACTTTAACTTGACACTTAACATGTGAAAAGCACAGTTGTAACAAATTTTAAATTACCACTCAACACAACAAAAGCCATTGAAAAATAATCAAGTTAAAGTTGGTACAATTGTGAATTTAATAGTTAGGTGTCTTCATTTATTAACAACACTTAGGACTGTTTCATAATAACTGTCTAGATGTTTTTTTTACTTTTAAATGTGCAATGTTTGTAAAAATTTAATTTTAATGTTATATATATTTTTATTCTTCTATTTTTGACATTTACACTAACATAGACTATTAAAATAGGTTCCCTATTTTGATTTGTTCATTTTGATACATAATATGTACTTGCATTGTCTTGGTTGTATGATGCAGCTATGGTGACGGTTTGTGTTAGCATAGGTGGTGTGTATTTTGGGGTCATTATTTGCATTATATTTTCTAGCTATTTTTTTTCTATATTCCTCTATATTTTAACAATATATGTCTTCCATGAGGTCAGAAAATACCTTTATTTGAAATTCACTGTAATAATTTTTTCATTTTACAGTTTTTCATTTGGGCATCCATAGGATGCCCAGTCACAAGGTAAAACAGCCCCATGTCATGACATGTTTTGATGTTATGTATGTTGCAAAGTTAAGAAATAAGTGGTTGCAAACCAATTCTGCATTTGCCCAGACACTCAGTCTGTATTTTATAGATGTTCATTTACAGCACCGTTGGTTTAAAGCTCAGAATCACACACTGTACATGTGAGTTGCATAGTCATTGACAGCCTAGACAATTTGTTTTATAAAACAAGACTGAAAACAAAACAAATGCCGCAACATACAAAAGACAATAAGGAAAACTGAACTGGAGTTCTTGTTACATCTACCATTTTGGTTGCAAGTAACCTCAAAGACTGGGATGTTTGTTAAGAAAAGGTTGGATTTTTTTAGTGCAAGGTTGCCGGGCTACACAACAATATTTAGTTTTGCTACCCCTGTCATGGCTAAAGATGTCATGAAGTCCTACCCTTAGTCTTGTGGTAAACTTTCAGGCTTAAGTGAAGTTACCTTCCATGAAAATTACAATATATCTAAAAGGCTAATATTTCTCCAGTTCTGTTTAACCTAAAGCTTTGTTCACACAAATTATCCCTTCTGTTCATAACAGAGCCATAGTAGCTAAGACAGATCTGGGCCACATTTTCAAGGCAAAAAGAAAATATACTGTAAATATAGTAATATAACATAAAAAGATACATTTCTAATTATAATCTAATTTAAAAGATTACATAATATTTCATTTTAATTAAGTAGATCATGTTTTAATTACTCATCTTGAATAAATCTTAATTATTGCTTAATGACTTAAGATCGAAACAATTTGTGACATAGGAAATAATGAAAAAACAATAGAATAATACTGTACTGTAGAAAATTCGAAATGTTGGAAAATGGATATAGAATGACTAGTAATATAATAGGATATACACAAGTATGGCACAGTAGGTTAAAACTGTACATACTGCATTGACAAAGCTGGTCAATAAAATCAGGACTTATTCTAGTAAATGTTTTAGTGTCCAGTTTTAACTAGTGTATGAGGTTGTGGGCAGAATTTAAGAATTATGCAGCAATTGTCAGTTATTAATATAATGGCATCACTAGGAGAGATATCTATTACCTTAGGATATCTATTACCTTAGAAGAAACAAAACTAAATGTTCCTTCAATAACTAAGTGCCCCTTCTCCAATCTCTCAGATATGCCCTATATATTACAGACCCAATTCCAAAAAGTTTGAATGCTGTGTAAAATATAAATAAATGTTAAGAAAAAAAGAATGAAATGGTTTGGAAATCTCATATAACCATATTTTATTCACAATAGAACACAGATGAGAAGGTGAAAGTGTGAGATTTTTCAGTTTCTTTAAAAAATTAAATAATTTAGAAATTGATGGCAGCAACACAGCTTACAAAAGTTGGGACACAGTCATGTCTACCATTGTATAGCATCTTCTTTTTACAATAGTCTGTAAATATCTGGGAAGTGAGGAGACCAATTACTGGAGTTTTGGGAGAGGAATGTTGCCACATTCTTGTCTGATGTAGGATTCTAGCTGTTTAATTGTCCTGGAACTTCTTTTTCACATTTTGCATTTCAAAATGCGCCAAATGTTTTCTATTAGTGAAAGGTCTGGACTGCAGGCGACCAATTCAGCACCCAGACTCTTCTTTTGCGAAGCCAATGCTGTTGTTATGGATACAGTATGTGGTTTAGCGTTGTCTTACAGAAATATACAATGCCCTCCCTGTAAGAGAGCTTGACTGGATGGAAGCATGTGTCTCTATATACTATTCGGCAATGATTGTGCCTTTTAAGATGTGTAAGTTGTCCATGCCATAGGCCCTAATGTAGCTCCATATCTTCAGAGATGTAGGCTTTTGAGTAACGTGGATGGTCCTTCTCCTCCTGAGTCCACAGGGCACAGCATCCATGGTTTCAAAAAATAATTTCAAATTTTGATTAATCTGACCATAGAATAGTTTCCATTTTGCCTCAGTCCATTTTAAAATAGCTTTGGCCAGTGTTTCTGGATTACGTTGATATATGGCTTTTTTGATTAATAAAGCTTTAACTTGCATTTGTAGATTGCCCGGTGAACTGTGTTCACAGACAATAATTCTTGGAAGTATTCCTGAGCCCATACAGTGATTTACTTCACAGAATCATACCTGTTTTAATGCAATGATGCCTGAGGGCCTGTAGATCTGGAGCATTTATTATTGACCATCGGCCCTGTACCTTGTGCACATCAATTTCTCCAGATTCTCTGAATCTTTTGATGATGATATATACTGTATATGGGGGAATATTCAAAGTCTTTATAAATTTACATTGAGAAACATTTTTCAGATTGGTTAACCTCTGACTATCTTTGCTTCTGAGAGACTGCCTCTCTAGCATGCTCTTTTTATACATGGTTATGTGATTTAAAAATTGACCTTCCAGTTTATCTTCATTAGTATCACTTAATTATCCAGGCTTTTGTTAACCATATCCCAACTTTTTTGAGAATTGTTGCTGACATTAATTTTTAAAGGGTTTTTTTTATGAAATGGAAAAATGTTTCACTTTCAACTTCTGATACATGTGTTATTGTGAATGAAATATGGTTATATGAGATTTCCAAATCATTATTTTCTCTTTTTTTCTTTACATTTATTTACATTTTACACCGCATCCCAGCTTTTTTGGAATAGGGATTGTAATACAGCATCACTTGTCTGATTGGGGGCTGGTTTTAATGGACTCAATCAACATACAAAGCCAACTGTCAAGCAATTTCCTGAATAGGACTTCATAACACCACTCAAGAAGTTCCGGAGTACATGATGGTTTGCTTTGCTTAGTAAAAATGATTTGTCCTACCGGTAGACTAGGATTAAAAATATTAAGTGACCATTAGGGATGAGCGAGCGTACTCGGAAAAGCACTACTCGCTCGAGTAATTTGCTTTATCCGAGTATCGCTGTGCTCGTCCCTGAAGATTCGGGTGCTGGCACGGAGCGGGGAGCTGCAGGGGAGAGCGGGGAGGAACAGAGGGGAGATCTTTCTCTCCCTCTCTCCCGCCCGCTCTCCCCTGCTCCCCGCTGCGACTCACCTGTCAGCCGCAGCGGCACCCGAATCTTTAGACCCGAGCACAGCGATACTCGGATAAAGCAAATTACTCGAGCGAGTAGTGCTTTTCCGAGTACGCTCGCTTATCTCTAGTGACCATTGTATAACCTGTTTGAATGTACAGAGCTAAGTACTAGAGGATAACACAGATGTTTGGCTTCATTACATTGGACTATCATTTTTATAAGACAAATATTCTGATAATAGGTTAATCACTGGATTTCTCACTGCTTTTAGATTACCCCTACAGATTCAGCTGATTAGCGGTAAACTGTAGAGGAGCTGAGCAGCAAGTATTCATTTTCCCACATCGCCACCACAGGAGTAATGATACCTTATACAATGGGCCATTTGTATAATACATGAACATACTGGGTCTACTAAAGTGCATAATACTATTTGTAGTTTCTCTTTTGGTAACCGATGAAGGTCCTGAACAGGAGACTAGACAATCCATTTTATTGTATTACATTTTTTGCACAATTTTGTCTGATATTCATTATGTAGAGTATTTTAGATTAGCAATAATTAATATTAGTTAAAATTTAAAAAAAGCTACTCTAATCTTCTTACATTGTAAGGCCTGGGTCAGACGAGGGTGTCTTTTGCACATGAATAGGTACGCAGAAAGATTGCATCTATTAGAACCATTGGTTTCCTATGAAGTGTTCACTCCCCATTTTTTAGGGACACAAAATACTTGCACCTGCAAAGGAAAGGACATGTGAATGCTAATGCACCCATTCACGTGCATTTTGCACATGTATGGAGTGCATTTTTTTCACACACATAAGCGTACAAAAAAACATGCTCACCTGACCGAAGGCCTAAAGGTCCTTTTACACACACAGATGATCACTCAGAATTCGTCGGAAACTGACAGTTTTGAGCGATCATTTTGCATTAGCTACTAATGAGCTAATCAGCCCATTAGTAGCTAACTGGCTTTAATTGCATGTATTTAGAGAACAGCAGCTGGTTTGTTCTCTAAATACATCGCTATTGTTCTCCAGCAGGACAGCTGCTGAAAGAATGTTATCAGCGCTGCCCACAGAGAACTCCACGTGCGGTCCATCTTATCAGTACCAATGGATTTTAAGCTGAGCTAAACTCAGCAATGGACAAAAAGTGCACGGTAAGTGCATGACGTGCACACATTTACACTCTATGATTATCGCTCAAAAAATGGCCTTTGAGCAAATAATCGTTGTGCATAAAAGGGCCATAAGAAACATCGGCACATCTGTGTTTTTTTTTTGTATGTTAATGTTTTTCATGTCGCTTTGTGATTGGCAGACATCTTTTAAAATAATTTATATATAGTAACAGCAGAACATATGAATAGCAAAAATGTGTGAGAGTTTACAGAAGGGGAAAATTAAGCATAGGAACATGTTTCCAGTTTTAATTAACACACGAAAAGCTCATTATGATCATGTAGAAAATGTAATATCTTATTTCTCAACAAATGTCAGCAATTGTGGGCCTTTATGAGGTTAATGCTTTTTTATGCTTGGACACTGAAATTTTTTAAACTAAATTAGATACTCAAGTCCTAAAATAAAAATAATGACAAGATTACGTGTATATTGCAAATGTATCTTACATTATTGTACTAATCACTGTAATCTGTGATGAACTGAAACAAATTATAATTTTCCAATGTATTTGAAATATCTATTTTAATATTATAATTCATTTTTATCATGCATTTTTGAAAAAATCAAAACACAACCAAAGCAGTGAAACAAGTGTATAAAAGAAAATTGAATGCAAAATGTTATCTAGTATATTCAAAATAAAAAAATTATATTTAATAAATGCATAGACTTTGACTTTTTGTTTTAAAACATAAAGTATTAGGGCAGGAATTTGGGTTAAAATTAAACAATTACTTTTTTATAGCAAATCTTGGATTTTGTCATTATTTGATTTCTGTTTAAGAGAATTTCATTTCTTTAGTTGATGATGATGATGATGAACTTTTTTCATTTCACAATAAAGTTTTATTTAAAAATGTGTCATTGCAGCAAACATTTAAATGATATTAAGACATCCCATTCTGGGGTTAAAATAAACTTGAGCAAATTTGAAAACAGATGCTTGTATTAGGCACATTATTTTTTTAGGCTGCAATACATTTTTTCACTTTTTCCTTGCAGAATGCATAAGTAATTTGAACAAAAGCAAAAATGTGCTTTCTGAATGTATTGGTTGATTAATTTATTAAATGTCAACTTTAATATTTTTAACAGTCAAACTATAAAGTTTAGTTTTATAAATAAAAAAATTTTCCTCTTGTAGTTCAACATTTTATCACCAGATGTCAGGCTTACACAATTTTTGTGGAAAAAACCCACAGCTTCCAAGCCATATTTTCACTGCGTCAGATTTTACAGTTGCTGTAGAAGACTGTTTTTTGTCTTCATAGAAAGATTTTTCCTCCTTATAAATAATACTCAGTAGCAGAAATGTTTCTGCATTTATACAAATTCTTATTCAGACAAAGACTGGGTTTTGTATTCATCATACAAATGGCTGCTGATCTAGTGATGTGCCAGCTCCACTATGTTGTACCTGAAGAATCCAAGCATGGGAAATTTGTTGGAAGATTAGCTCAAGATCTGGGAATACACATCAGTGATATCAATTCCAGGAGACTAAGAATTGTTTCAAAGGATGACACAGATTATTTCCAGGTAAACCTGCAGAATGGTATTTTATTTGTAAATAGGATTATAGACAGGGAACAATTGTGTCCTGAGATCAGCATTTGCATAGTACAGCTAGATATCATTGTAGATAAACCTGTACAGATTCATCATGTTGATGTAGAAATTGAAGATATTAATGATAACTATCCAGTTTTCTCTGCAAATGAATTTAAACTGTCTGTATCTGAAGTATTGCTGATTGGATCTCACCTTCCACTAGAGGGTGCTATTGACCCAGATATAGGCACAAATTCTATAACAAATTATGAACTCGGTACAAGTGAACACTTTGCACTTGATATTCTGACATATACACATGAAAGTAAATCTGTTCAGCTTGTGCTGAAGAAAACTTTAGATAGAGAACAGATTCCGTTTCATAATGTAACACTGACTGCATATGATGGAGGTAAACCAAGACTAAGTGGCACGGTGCAGCTCCTTATTGTTGTGCAAGATGTTAATGATAATGCGCCAACATTTAGTCAGTTATTTTATCGAGCCAGCTTGTTGGAAAATGCCCTTAATGGGACTATTGTCATCACACTGAATGCAACTGATACAGACCAAGGACAAAATGGGGAAGTATTTTATACATTCAATGAACCAGTTTCCCAGCAAGTATTATCAGCTTTCAATATAGATTCAGGATCTGGAATAATCCGTGTTATTGGTGAAATTGATTATGAGAAGAAAAATGTATATGAAATTCAGGTAGCTGCTATTGACAAGGGTCCAATTGCCATGACGGGACATTGTAAGATATTAGTGAACATTATAGATATGAATGATAATACTCCAGAGATTATGGTGACATCACTTAATGTCCCTGTTCCTGAAGATGCTCCTAAAGGATCAGTTGTTGCAGTTATCCGAGCATATGATAAAGACTCCGGAGAAAATGGGAGAGTCAATTGCCATATATCCAAAAATCTACCATTCATAATATTGCCGACCTTAAGAGAATACTTTTCATTGACAGTAAAAGGAGAACTTGATAGGGAAACAATATCAGAATTTGACATTGAAATTACAGCTACAGATGAAGGGTCTCCTTCCCTTTCAGTAACCAAATCACTAAAAATTCAAATAAATGATGTTAATGATAATCCACCAACATTTTTGCCAATATCAGAACCAGTGTCTATTAAGGAAAACAACCCACCAGGCTCCCATATCTACACAGTGTCAGCATTTGATCCAGACAAGAGCCAAAATTCATTCATTACATACTCAATTGTTGACAGCAGCATTGATGGAATACCCATATCTTCATATATATCTATTAATCCAGAGAATGGGAAATTATTTGCACTGTTGTCCTTTGACCATGAACAGGTTGCACAATTTCATTGTAAAGTAAAAGCCACAGATGCTGGATTACCACCTTTGAGCAGTGAGGTGATGCTCTACATATTCATAGAAGATATTAATGATAATGCCCCAAGTGTTATCATTCCCTTACCAAATATTGAGCCTGAAATTACAGAAGTTATCCCAAGATCAGTCAAATCTGGGTATCTGGTGACTAAAATCAAAGCTATTGATGCAGATTCTGGCTACAATGCTTGGATTTCTTATGAATTTAAGGATTTGGGGAGAAATATTCCTTTCGCTGTTGGAAAGCATACTGGAGATGTCACTCTAATGCGTCAACTGTTGGAGTCAGATGATGCTAATCACAGATTGCCTATTGTAATAAAAGATCACGGAGTCCCCGCAATGTCCATTACAGTAACGGTTGTCCTCATACTGGTGGACACTGGTCAAGATTTACCTGCAGAAAAAAATAAAGAAAAAAGGAAGGATGTTGAGTTTCTAGATGAAAACATGTACTTGATTCTGTCCATTTCTTTAATATCTGGGATATTTCTTGTTACACTGATCACATACACAGTATTGAGATGGAATAAATATACCCAAGAAATTGCAGAACTGAAACAAAATACAATGTGCCCCAGTGTAGCGGGCAGCTGGACTTATTCTCAACGTCAGTATAATGTCAGCTTGAATGGTGCATCACCAAGGAATGATTTAATTCTTTTCACTCCGAACATTCCTCAATCATCATTGGGTTATGCAAATTTTAATACTGGTAGCCTGGCACCAGAA
This sequence comes from Eleutherodactylus coqui, assembly GCF_035609145.1. Taxonomy (NCBI): domain Eukaryota; kingdom Metazoa; phylum Chordata; class Amphibia; order Anura; family Eleutherodactylidae; genus Eleutherodactylus; species Eleutherodactylus coqui. The sequence continues at coordinate 41,996,856 of NC_089838.1, read as the reverse complement.
GCTTCTGCAATGGTAAGTGATCAATACTCTAACAAATTTGTTGTAGTTATGTATTAGTAGTAGCAATATTACAGATAACCATATGGCAAATAGAAAATATGAATATGAGGCCTAACTTTGTGTGATCTCAGCCAGTGCGCTAAAAAATTAGGACATGCTTGTGAAGGCTTCAACTGTGCTTTTTTCACTATTTCATTGTAACTTCCTTATTTCTTTCATCTTCCTCACCCTCCATGATCCACAATAACGATTAAAAGAATTATCTGGTTACCATATTTTTCAAAACCTAATTAGCCTGCTGTACCGACATGGCCCTTAGATAAACCTGTTAACTACTCCCCACTTTTGATGCTTTTTCGAACATTGGAATTGAACTCCCTCAGCTGCTGGACATAATGACTGCCATAATGTTGGTAACCTGAATTCAAAATGAAACACAATTATGATATTTTAAAACTAATATTAACTAGAGATGAGCGAGCACCAAAATGCTCGGGTGCTCGTTACTCGGAACGAAATTCCCGCGATGCTCGAGGGTTCGTTTCGAGTAATGAACCCCATTGAAGTCAATGGGCGACCGGAGCATTTTTGTATTTCTCCGATGCTCGGTAAGGTTTTCATGTGTGAAAATCTGGGCAATTCTACAAAGTGATGGGAACGACACAGTGACGGATAGGGCAGGCGAGGGGCTAGCTACATGGTGGGCTGCATCTCAAGTTCCCAGGTCCCACTATTAAGCCACAATAGCGGCAAGAGTGGCCCCCCCCCCCCCCCCCCGCACTGTCAGCGTAAAGATCGTTCTCCTCTGCCATAGCTGTAACAGCTGTAGCAGAGAAGAACGATGTTTGCCCATTGAATTCAATGGAGCGGCAATACAGCCGCTCCATTGAAAGCAATGGGCTGCCGGCGTGCGCGGGGTGAATTGTCGGGAAGGGGTTAAATATATAACCCCTTCCCTGCAATTCATCCAGAAATGTGTAAAAATAAAAATATATACCGGCGTATAAGGCGACGGGGCGTATAAGACGACCCCCCAACTGTCACCTTATACGCCGGCAATACAGTGGAGCAAAGAATAAAAAGCATTACTTACTTCTTCAGACGATCTGCGGCGCTCCTGCAGGCTGTCACTCCCTCCTGGTGTTTGCAGGCTCTTGCTCCCTCCTGGTTCCCGGCAGACTATTGCTTTCTCTACGAAAGGCTTGAAATCCCCGCCTCCAGAACCACAGCCAATCACAGCCATTCAATGACATCATTGTCATTGGCTGTGATTGGCTGAAGGCACATGTGTTTCTGGAGGCAGGGATTTAAAGCCTTTCGTAGAGAAAGCAATAGTCTGCCGGGAACCAGGAGGGAGCAAGAGCCTGCAAACACCAGGAGGGAGTGACAGCCTGCAGGAGCGCCGCAGATCGTCTGAAGAAGTAAGTAATGCTTTTTATTCTTTGCTCCACTGTATTGCCGGCGTATAAGGTGACAGTTGGGGGGTCGTCTTATACGCCCCGTCGCCTTGTACGCCGGTATATATTTTTATTTTTACACATTTCTGGATGAATTGCAGGGAAGGGGTTATATATTTAACCCCTTCCCGACAATTCACCCCGCGCACGGCGGCAGCCCATTGCCGCTCCATTGAATTCAATGGGCAAACATCGTTCTTCTCTGTCACAGCTGTTACAGCTGTGGCAGAAAAGAAGGATTTGTCTTCTATATGTTCTCAATGGGGTCGGCGCTGCTGCCGCCGGCCCCATTGAGCGCATATAGAGAAGATTTATGGCCTTTAGAAGGACCGTTGGGGTTCTTGAAGCCTATAATAACTCCTAACACTCTCCCTATAGCAGCTCCAACACGATAGCACTTTCCCTGAACTAATGTCAGAATGCATCCGTAGCGAGCCGCGGGAGGGGCAGATTTCAATACTCGGGTGACACCTAATCTCGCCAGCCACTCACTGCAGGGGGGTGGTATAGGGCTTGAACGTTGCAGGGGGAAGTTGTAATGCCTTCCCTGTCTTTCTATTGGCCAGAAAACCAGACGCTAACGTCTCAGAGATGAAAGTGAAAGTAACCCGAACACCGCGTGGTACTCGTTAAGAGTAACGAGCATCCCGAACACCCTAATATTCGCCCGAGCATCAAGCTCGGACGAGTACGTTCGCTCATCTCTAATATTAACCTTTTTTAGATTGTTTTTGAAAGCTATGAAAATGTTATGCTGCACTATGATATTTCCTACGATATTGGAGTACAGATTAACAGAATGTTCCCATTTATCAAGAACATTTGTGTACTGTAACTTACTAAAATAAAATCTTGTTTTCTCAGTAAATGTACACATTGTTCTAAAGAAAACCATGCAAACATATAAAAATATATAACGTATAACATATTATCATTTCATATTCCACAATGCTGTGTTTGTATTTCTGTAACTTTCTAAAACTTTTCAGGACAGCTTCATGCTTTGGCTGAAGGATGTGTATTTGATGCATATGTATGAGGCTATGCTGTAATATCAAACAAAGCCCATATTTAGAATAACCTTGTGAATGAAAACAGACCTCTTCAAAATATCAGATAACTCTTTAAGGAGGTGTCTCTTTAAAACAGCCTATTTCCATATGTCATAGTGAGGCACATGGACATTGTATTGGGAGGTCTCATACTAGGAACTCTTCTCTATTAACTTGAGATGACTGCCACCACTAACAAAGAATAGCTCTTACTCTAGTTGACCCACTTTATCCATTAAATGATGCAGTAGTTACTGAAGATGAACCAGAGGGGAAAATTTTAACACCAAGTTAGCATTAATTTGAAAAGTTGTGCTCTTAATGAAAACTCGTTAGCACTCACAGAATTTTAGAACTATATTTTGTTGTTTTTCTCACATCTGACTACTAAGAACTATTCTTGCATCTGCTTTTATATTTAGTCAAGTGTTCTTGCTGTATTTCTTATATTTGCCTAGCATGTTTGCCATGATGTGTTTATATCTTGCTGGCCACTGCCTTTTAATAGTGTTCTAACCAGTGTCATATTATTGTTTTTTCACTCTATTTCATATGGTTTCTGCATATAGTTTGATCTTTAAAGGGGTTCTACCATTGAGGACATTTGTCCTATCCACAAGATTCCCCATGTGAATGGAATGGTGGTGTGCATGCTGCACTACTGCTCCATTCACTTCTATGGGAGATTAATGCACTTTTCTATTTCCCCTCATCCAATAGAAGTGAATGAAGCAGCACTTGAGCATGCACATCGCCTCTCCATTCACATGTGTCCACATATATCTCCTCCTTCCCCTTTACATCACATAGCTACACTCCCTGTGGTCTGGCCAACTTTTTAGGTATTTTTCTGTGAGTCTTTGTTCACCTGTCCAGTGGCACACAGACAGATGACACAGAACAAACAAATACTGAAATACAGGTCCATCATATATTCTTTTACACATAATAAAAAATATGTACTTATATGCCAAAACAAGAGTCACAAGCAATAGATTTTCCTCAAGAAAAGAAAAGAAATAAAAACATTATCTAAATGTCAGTGGAAAAAATTGTCTGCGCTAAAACAAAATGATATCCTATCTTCTATACGGTGATCACATTTATCTGTAGATAGGCAAATTATCTTCATCATTCCTGCAAATAAGCAAAATATTAGTTGTCTTGCATATATATATATATATTTATGGAAAATTTTAGTTGTCTCGCACCTACAAGTGCAGCACATACCACACCTAAACATGACTTACAGCACAACCAATCAATATAAAATAACAAGACAATCTTTATTAATAAGCTATTTTAAAATAATCAGGAATGTATGCAGCCATAATAAAAATCAGACTGAGGCTGCATTCACACGACCGTATATTGGCTCGGTTTTCACGCCAAGCCGATATACGTTGTGTCTCTCTGCAGGGGGGGAAGTGGGGAGGATGGGAGAGCCAGGAGCAGGAACTGAGCTCCCGCCCCCTCTCTGCCTCCTCTCTGCCCCTCTGCACTATTTGCAATGAGAGGAGGCGGGGTGGGGGCGGGGCTAAGTGGTGCGAATTAGCCCCGCCCATCCCACCTCTCCCCATTGCAAATGGTGCAGAGGGTCGGAGAGGAGGCAGAGAGGAGGCGGGAGCTCAGTTCCTGCTCCTGGCTCTTCCATCCTCCCCGCCCTGCAGAGAGAGACAACGTATATCGGCTCGGCGTGAAAACCCAGCCGATATACGTTCGTGTGAATGCAGCCTGAAGGTAAGCATACATTGACAAAGTGCAAATAACAAATAAATTGCTGCCAAAAGACACATAGTAATCAGTAAAAAGAACTCTAATAATAATAAAGTGCAAATGCAACAATACTTAGAGAGAACAATGTGTCTTAGAAAGTTTAACACAAATAGCCAAAGGAAGTATTACATTATATCAGGTAGCCAAAAAATACAATAACGGCATCTATGACAGCAAACCTGAAATCTGGTGCCCTTGATGTATTTTTCGCCCTGTGCTTTCTCATGGGAGAACATATGTGGGAACGTCTACATCAATGTTAGGAAGAAATTTCTGAGCAATGTCTGAATTCAATTGTAGAAAGAATGCTATAGCAGCTAGAAGTGGTTGTTAATTTGATGAGTCAAAAATCTAGATTTAATTAGGTATGCTTATATTTAATCAAAAGTTTAAAATACGTTTACACAATACAAAATATGAAAGATGAGCTCATATGTGTTACTTCTCTGAAGACATAGTGCTCCATGTCTCCTGCTGAAGAAAGACAAACAAAATAAACATTTCGTTTCTTTCAAGTAAGCCATATACTAGAATAATTTACAGTGTTCTACACACAGCTAAATTCACAGCACACACATTTCTAACTAAATTTCAAATAGTTGAAATATTATATCTGTACCAAGGACCTAAACACACAACTCAAAATTAACTCTAGCACCTCACTTGCTTTCACTGCTGTGTCGCTATGTCAAAGCACCTTTAGATTACTTTCTGTTAACATACTGCATAGTCTCAATAGATACTTTGTGCAATACATTCCAGCTCTAAGTAATTTTACACATACAACTCAAAACAAATACACATACATATGTAACCATGCAGCTGTTTTAAATTATTGAAAAACAATTTTGCCGGATGTGTTGCAAAATGCTATCCATCCTTCCCAGTGTGTATCAGGACTGTCGAATGCATCAACTCTAGAGATGAGCGAACGTACTCGTCCGAGCTTGATGCTCGGGCGAATATTAGGGTGTTCGGGATGTTCGTTATTCGTAACGAACACCACACGATGTTCGGATGTTCGGGTTACTTTAACTTTCTTCCCTGAGAAATAATTTCTATATGCGCTCAATGGGGCCGGCGGCAGCAGCGCCAACCCCATTGAGAACATATAGAAGACAAATCCTTCTTCTCTGCCACAGCTGTAACAGCTGTGACAGAGAAGAACGATGTTTGCCCATTGAATTCAATGGAACCGGCAATACAGCCGACTCCACTGAATGCAATGGGCTGCCGGCGATTGCGGGATGAATTGTCGGAAAGGGGTTAAATATATAAGCCCTTTCCTGCAATTCATCCAGAAATGTGTAAAAATAAAAAATATATATATACTCACCTGGTGCCGACAGACGGAGTTCAGCGCGGCAGGCTGCAGTTCTCCTGAACTGCTCTGAACAGCTGTGAGTAGTATTCAGCAGCCAGGGATTTAAAATCCCCGCCTGCTGAATAAGATGCCTCTGAATGGTCACAGCCTGACCAATCAGAGGCCAGCCCTCACTCACACCCATTCATGAATTCATTTCTGGATGAATTGCAGGAAAGGGCTTATATATTTAACCCCTTTCCGACAATTCATCCCGCGATCGCCGGCAGCCCATTGCATTCAGTGGAGTCGGCTGTATTGACGGCTCCATTGAATTCAATGGGCTAACATCGTTCTTCTCTGCCACAGCTGTTACAGCTGTGGCAGAGGAGAACTTGCTGTGTCGTTCCCATCATTTTCTTGAATTGCCAAGATTTTCACACATGAAAACCTTAGCGAGCATCGGCGAAATACAAAAATGTTCCGGTCGCCCATTGACTTCAATGGGGTTCGTTATTCGAAACGAACACCCGAACATCGCGGGAAGTTCGTTTCGAATAACGCGAACCCGAACATTTTGGTGTTCGCTCATCTTTAATCCACTCACATCTCACTTAGGTGTCCAGCATGTCTGGAATAGAGGTTAAGAGCTAACAAGTACAACCAACTGGGTCCAATTGCCATTCTCTCCCCCCTCCAAAACCCTATCATCTCACCTCATATCATTCCATGCATTAATTTGTAGATAGTATGAATGCAAGATTACTGAAATCTAGCCAGCATTGTAACAGTTCAAATTATCTTGGTGGGAACCTCCAAATATTTTATGGTGAGTTACATACATACATGGTAAATATTCAGGTTTACTTAAAGTGATAAGCAGTGGAAATATCATGTAGAGTTATACATGGTTTGTAAGTTTCCTGCAGACAAAGGCTGGGTGGAGTCCACCATTAAATAGTTTTGGTGACGTCTATTCTCGGTCTCTGGGGCTGATGAACATCGACGACTCCATCCAACATCGATTTGCCATGTACCTCGGATGCTGAGTATAATATTGTTTTGTTTTTCCTCGCTGATACACTATTTGTATATCCTGCTTGTCTTGATATCATGAATGTCTTTTGATATCTTGCACGTTTCTCTACTTGTTATCCCTTTAAATATACTTCATGAATTTTTAACATATGTGTATGTGAACCTCTTTGTTCTTGCCTTGTAACTCCCGATGCACGCAATGACTTTGGTTCCCCTTTCTTTTATCCACTGGGACTTGTTTTGAACTATGTTTCCCATGTACTAAGCATCTTCAGTACTCAAGCCTCTTGACTGCTTCACTTGTTTGATAGGGGACATTAGCCCAAATCATTGCATATATCTGTGGATGTCTGGAGATATTCAATAAATCCTAAGAGCATTCTACAAAAGGATACCAACTGTGTACTGTGCATTTCTATTGTCCTGGTTATTGTGGATTTCTGGACGGATTAAAGTATAGACCTATAAGTATACAGTGAGGAGGATGAACTGTCATGTTCTTCATTATAACTGTGCAAGCAGCCTCTAATTATCAGCAGTAACTGCAGTAGAATTTTTTTGCAATGATATGTACTTTATTTACCTAAAATGATGTTTTTGTGCCTTAAAATCCCTTGAAAGTGCTGTCTCCCTTCCTCTTAGCTTGCTGTCTAAATTCTGCTAGCTGTTTATTGACAAGAAGACACTAGGACAGCAGAGTAAGGGATGCATCATCATGCTTATTGAGCTGCATGCAGAGAATAGGGTGGAGGGGGAGGGAAAGACATTCACACTTGGAGAGTAGCAAGTAGAGCTAACAGTGAAATCTTCTGCTATTTATACACATGTACATTGCTAAATCATTCTATACACATGTGCCTAATGAGATAATGTCTGTGTGTGTAGTAGGCATTTAGAAAGCAAGATATTTGTAGTTATCTCTACAGAGTCTATAGCTCATTAAGCAGCAACTCCTCCCTCCAGGCCAGAGAGGATAGACGAATAGATGTACAGCTTGCACAGGGAAAAAATGTAGGATGTAAGTCATATCATGGCTGGAAAAGTGGTTATCACTCATGTATACACATGACAGCTTATTCTAAAAAGTTATTTGAAACTCAGGTACATTTTAAAGATTTCAACACCTGTAAATGTTTGGCTGTTTGAACTATGTTGACAAATAAATAGTATATATTACAGTATTATACCCATTCATTATATTATGCTATTGCTACCATTCAACCAACAACATGTTTAAATGAGGGCTTAACATTACTACAAGTTGTAATGACTATTATTCTCAGATGTTATTGATATTATTTTGGATGTGTTAATTCTGTTACGGTTTTAACAATGTTAATCTTCAATATATTGTACTATCGTCAACTATTATTGTACTATTATCAATCCATTTAATAATCTTCAAATTTAAGTGATACACGCACATGCATACAAAAAATCAACTAAAACACAGAGAAAAGTCATTATTTTAAAGTGCCATCATTGTAAAAATCATCATCATCATCATAATATCCTTAACTTAATCAAAGTTAGAAGTTGAGTACAAAAGTCTAACAGGGTTTTTTTTTATTTCTAGTTATAAAAAACACGAATTTTGTAGTCACATGTAAAAAATGAATACATTAAATTATGTAATAATTATATATAAAATTGCATCATAACAATTGTATGTAATTACAATATATATAATTGCCAAATAAGCCTAGTTTGCAGGTTTTGCAATGGGTGTTAAATAATTTCGATAGCAAATATCACTTTATTTAATCACAATATATTTTTTAGAATTTTTTTACATTTTGATTGAATTAAGTACAATCTTTAGATTATTATGATGCTAATAGTGATTTGTAAATGCTTGTTTGTTTCTTCTACAGATAGATAAGTAAATGTCAGCTAGAAACAGGTATATACAATATGTAAATATATGTAAAACCATAAAAAAGTGAAATATAAATTCGAATGATTATGCTCCTTGACTTTCCCCTCCTTTTTGCACTATAGATATGCACTATATAAAGAGCCTTTTGTGTGTGCAATCAGAATGAGGAGGGGTACACAGCAGAGGGATCACAAATGTTGTAGAGTATAATAACTTATTTTAGATACTAATGTTATGCTTTTGCTGCTTATAAATACCCATTTGTCTAACTAAAATTATGTCATTAATAGGGAAGTTTGGCAGCTATGCAACTATAGAAATTAGCAATAGAGTTTGATGGGTTAATACTACAATTGATGATAGTTCAAAAATTAAATAAAAAAATTACTGAAGATTTAGGGGATTATACAGTACAAGCAAGACTGTATTACCTGTATTAAAAGGTTAAATTAAAATTATGGAATGTTTGCAATATTTTTCTCAGCTAGAGAGACTCTTGCCTGGATGATAATGTAAGCTCCCCACTAAATATCACTAGCCTAATGCAGGCAGAAGTGCAGAGCCATCTTAAAAAGATCAAAAATTGCCATTTGGACCCAGTGATTTGTCCTACACCCTTGGGTTTTAAGGGAATTAAGTAATGTGATACACAGACCCTTGTTTCTTATATTTAAGCTCTCTGTAGGGATGAGGTCTGTTCCACTGGATTAGCCGGTATTCAAAAGGGGTCAAAAAGTGAGCCTGAAAATTACAGACCAGTAAGTCTTATTTCTATTGTGGGTAAAATGTTTGAAGGGTTTCTAAGAGATGCTATCCTGGAGTACCTCAAGGAAAATGACTGTATAACTCCGTATCAGCATGGGTTTATGAGGGTTAGCTTCTGTCAAACCAACCTGAGCAGCTTCTACGAGAAGGTAAGTTCTAGACTGGACCCAGGAAAATCACTGGATCTTGTGTACCTGGACTTTTCCAAAGCATAAAACGTTGGTATATAAAATATGAATGCTTGGTCTGGGAAAAAATGTGTGTAAGCAGGTAAGTAATTGGCTCAGTAATAGAAAGCAGAGGGTGGTTCTAAATGATACATACTTTTATAGGGTCACGTTACTAGTGCGGTACCAAAAGGCCGAATACCCATGGATGTATTATCGCTGTGGAATTCACGGTCAGACAGCCGCTGTGAATTACGCAGCAATGTCTGTCCATAGACATGCAATGTTAAACGATTTTCCCCTGCGATCAACTGCGATTTTTCACTTCCAGGGGAGAATCGCAGTATGTTCTATTTTGTGCAGAAAATTGCATGTTTGGCTTCCATTGCAGCCAATGGAATCTGTCTATCCCACGATACTTCTCCTGTGAGCACTTAGAAAGTATCGCGGAAATCCGCGTCACAACCCAGTGCCGGCGCATCATGCACTGCACTATGCATGTGCGCCAGCTTACCGGCCGAGACATTACCCACGGATCCGGACAGATGAGTATAAGGTCTTTGGGGGGCCACTGAGTCTGATTCCGCTGTGAGATTTTGCAGTCGGAATCCAACCCGGCCATGGGTATAAGGCTTTAGGGTCAGTTTTGGTCGCTATTCTTTTCTTTTTAAAATATTTATTAATGACCTGGTAGAAGTATAGAAAAACATCAATATTTACAGATGAACACAAAACTATGTAAAACAATTACCACGAGAGGATGCAAGGCAGTAGCAAGAGATAATTAGGCACTCATTTAGAAATGGAAAAGTGTACATATGTACCCTACTTTATACCAAACTGTTCATTCTGGGGTGTTGACTTTCATTTGAACACATATAATATATTAATGTTACTTGAGACGGGGATATTAAGAAACCAAAATATTTCTCATTTCTCATTATATATAGATTTAGAGAACAATAGGAAATGTGAATATCTGGAGGTGTAAGGGAATCACATTTATGTATTCAATTTTTAGACAAGTAAGGGTGCAGTCACACTAGCAATTTTTTAGCACATGTTTGGTGCGCAAAAAAAAAATCAGACATTGCATTGGTTAAAAATCATGTGACATAAGCATAAAATGGCACATAGATAGTGCGATCAGTATCCCCTGCTACGGCTGTGACACCTCTTGATGCTGTCACATCCTGGAGTTTCACATTGTTGTCAATGGGGCCGGTGGCAGCAGCGCTGGCCCCATTGAAAACATAGGTATAAGATAAAGGAATCCCCTGTCACAGAGGAGCATGATGCTATCCCATTGCCGCCCCATTGAGAGCAATGGGATTAAGGCAACCCCCGCAGCGATGATTTTTTTTGGGGGGGCTTGAAATACAATTTTGCTTTGGTACACGTTGTTTAGACATGTGCATTTAAACACGCTGTCCTATCTTTTACAGGTGCAATTTTTTTTCGCTTTTAAAGATCGGACATGTGACTGCTTTCATAGGAAAGCATTGGTTCTTATAGTTGTGATTTTTTGGCTCCCCTATACATGCACTAAAAAAGTCACTTGTGTCAGTGCACCCTGAGGCCTCGGTCACACGGGCGTTTTTTCCCGCAATTTGCGAATCGCATGACGTCTGCGCATCCGCAAATTGCGTGACCGGGGCCAAAAAATCACCCGAAAAATCTGCTCCTAGCCGCGTTTTATTAGAAACGGGCCGGAGCAGTGCAGCACTGTCCAGCGCATTGAATTCAATGGAGCGGGCAATACAGCCGGCTTCATTGAAAGCAATGGGCTGCGGGCGATCTCAGGATGAATTTTCGGCAAGGGCTTAAAAATATAAGCCCTTCCCTGAAAATCATCCAAAACTGTGTAAAAAGTAAAAAAAATATATACTCACCTTGTCCCGGCAGATGGAGTTCAGCCGCGGCCGGCAGTTCTCCTGAACTGCTGTGAGTAGTATTCAGCAGTCGGGGATTTAAAATCCCCGCCTGCTGAATGAGCTGTCATGAATTCATGAATGGGTGAGTGAGTGCTGCCTCTGATTGGCTCAGCGCAGGGACCAATCAGGGGCAGCTCTCAGCTGTCAAAGGTATGAATTCTAGATCATTAGAAGATAGGTGTTCCAAATGTCCTTCTATTTTTTTTACCTTGGAGCAGTGAAAGAGTACAGAATAATAGCCTGGTACATGGCACAAACTCCTGAAGAAAAGTTCTTGTGGTGGATGTAGTAAAACAGAGTGATTTTTTTCAAATAATGCCAGCAATAAAGCAAGACTAAGAAGCCCCTTCAGCAGTTACATTGTATAACAGACAGTATATGGCTGTTAGAAAGGGGAAGGACTTTAATAAATATAGGGTTGGAAGTTAAGGTACCAGTGGGTATCGTAAATCAAATGTGTCACTGCAGATGCTGGTTTAACCCCCCTCCCCACCCCACCCATTGTTATCTGCATTTCCTGCTTCAGGCATGTACTTGGGTTTGCTCCACTTTTTTCTCTAAGCCTCATTGTATGACTCAGTTGTTCATTTTAAATTTCTCATACTTTGCCTCAGAAAGATTATTTAGGGCAGCTAAAAGCCGGTTGATTATGACCACCACCTAAGTAAAAAATAACCTTTATTATATAAGTGAAATAAAACATGAAAATATTAAAATAGCAAGACTCTTGCAGCTCTTATAAACTAAAGTATTCATGAATTATAGATGATGCCATAGAAATTGGTAGGTAACCAAGCTGACTCCTATCATACTTGAGTATGGAGGGATTGAATACAAATCTCCATGTGTATATACAAAGCAGCAGTAAAATCCTGAACTAAAATGTAACCCCTAGCCATACCCAACATGTTTCACCTAACTAGCCACCGGGGAAAGAACAGGGCTATAATGAAAACGGAGCTGCAGTGACAGCTCTTAAATTGCAGATAGCATAGTGACAAATTATCCAACCTACAATGGGATCACATACATAGTTTCATACAATAGGAAGACATTATTCGTGCTTGCCGAATGCATTCGTATAATAGACAGCACAATCCAACAATTGTAGTGATTTCCTCATGCCCAATCCAGGAGCATCACCTGCACATGCTCAGTGAGCATTGGGTGTGTCAGGGACCAGGGGACATGATCATTAGAGTAAAGGCTACACTTTGTCTCCACAAAGTCACTACTAGCCAGTCAGCTACAATAATAGACACCAAGTCAGTATTAGCAAAGTTATTAGTAGAGCAACCAAACCCTGCTAAAAACATGTTCTATATTCTCAGTCTGTTACGGGCATAAAACCAGATACAACAAGCAGTTAAGAGGAAAAAGGGCACTTAAAGCAATATGCATATAAATTATTTTATCTTTTTAAAGAACACCATTCAAATCTATCTACTTAAAGGCTGTCAAAGAGGTGTTGAAAAAAGTGGAAACAGAAATCAATATAGTATAATAGGATAGAGTGTATGAAATAACAAATTAGATAAATAAACCTATCAAATGAAAGCAGAAAAGGAAAAACTCTCATTCACTCTCATAGGGCTCCTGGTGTTAAGTCTGAGTATCCATTTAGCCTCTTCTCACATCAATTTGGAACCTAATATCCCATTTCATGGTACAATATTACCTCCATGCATGCTGTTCATGTCTAGCTACTGGAGTGTCAGTGTCAGAACGATTGCTGATACTCCAGCAGCAAAGTATACAAACAAAATGCATGGTGGTAATATTGAATCCTTAAAATTTTGGGGAGTCCGTCTCATGAAATTTGGGTCACAAGGTGAAAACTTAGATTCAAAAGTGGATCTAGACCTTGGAACAAATTTTGGGATAAATTATGACCTCAGTACAAATGATTACTTTGCACTAAATTTTCAAAAATATATGAACCAATTCAGATCATTATAGCTTGAACTGAAGACATCTTTAAACAGAGAGAAACAGTCAGTTCACAAGCTAAGGCCTCGTTTACATGAGCGTGTATTTGTGCGCGCATATGTGTGCACAAAACCGCGTTGTCTATTAGAACCATTGCTTTCCTATGCTGTGTTCACATGTCTGTGTTTTACAGGCATGCAAATTCGCGCACCTGCAAAACATAGGACTTGCGTTTACTTGCTGCGCATAAATATTCCCCGCGGGAGTCCCCTTATCACTGAACACTGTCACAGTGTTGAGTGATGATGGCACTCCCCGTAGGGGGTGAGTATATATATATATTTTTTACACAAGCTAGGAATAATTTTCAGGGAAGGGCTTATATTTAAAGCCTTTCCTCGAAAATCACTGCAGGGGTTGCCTGCCTGCGTGTCTTCTTGTTACTTACTGTGGGGGTACACTCTTGATCAACATATTGACCATCTTACATACATCTTTCATTTATGGTCTTCTTATGTTTGACTTATGTTGTCTCCCGTGAGTATATTATGGTTATGAACTAGCAGTTTAGGGAATGTCTCTATATCGGTATCCCTGTCCGATTAGTTGTATTTGTGTATTTTGTGTGTTGTTCATCCCTTGTCGTCAGCCCCCTTTTTTAGTTCTTAATATTTCATTAACAGTTATGTTTTAAGGGTTTCCCCAGTGAATTTAAGACAGTCTTTTTGGTTTCATTTGCACCATTAGGCCTTAGTCAGATGGGCGTTTTTTCGCGTGATTTGCGGATCGCATGACAGATGCGCATCCGCAAATCGCGTGAGCGGTGCCCGAAAATCGCCCGAAAATCTGCTCCTAGCCACGTTTCATTGGAAACGGGCCGGAGCTGTCCAGCGCATTTCATTCAATGGAGCCGGCAATACAGCGGCTCCATTGAAAGCAATGCGCTGCGGGCGAGTGTGGGATGAATTGTCGAGAAGGGCTTAAATATATAAGCCCTTCCCTGCAATTCATCCAGAAAAGTGTTAAAATAAAAAATATATACATACTCACCTGCTCCCGGCAGTCGGAGTTCCCCGCGGCCGGCCTGCAGTGGGTGTGAAGGGGGTGTGAGTCAGACCTGCCCCCTGATTGGCTCAGTGCTGAGCCAATCAGGGGCAAGTCTGACTCACACCCCCTTCACACCCACTGCCGGCCGGCCGCTATGAACTCCGTCTGCCGGGACAAGGTGAGTATATATATATTTTTAATTTTTACACATTTCTGGATGAATTGCAGGTAATTCTGTCTTTCTCTCTTTAATCATGTAGCGATGCGATCTTAGGCTTGCTTTTAGTTTTTGTCCTGTTTCTCCAACATAAACAGACCCAACAAGACATTCACTGATCTGGATCAGGTACATAACATTGGACGTGGAACATGTGAATGTCCCAGGGATCTTATAGTCCTGTTTTGCGGATCCGTATCATGTGGTCAATACATATGAGCAGGTCTTACAGCTCCTTACCTGGCAAGGATAGGTTCACTTTTGTGTTTCAGTGAGGGTTCTCAGGTAACTCTAAAACGTAACTTTTAATTACAGTCTTACATAAAAAGGATTCTGTTTAGTCAAAGTCCTAGCTTACAGACACACAAACAAAAAATGTTAAAATGTCTAACCCCTAGCAACTTCTGGGGAAAGAACAGCCAATGAGCCACCCTTGAAAAAAGTGTATAGTTACACAGTATCGGGAAATCAGGAATTCCCGATACTTCTCAAGTTTAATATCGTATACAACTTGAGACAGAGTATTTAAGTTTGGCTCAATGGAACTAGCTAGATTGTTCCCATCATAGTGAACAGATAGTACAGCTATTCAATGAAAATGAATGCTGTCAATTTCATCAACAGGCCGTGGTTGTGTCTCTTGGTTGGGATGAGATATACTTTTTACGGCTAGTCGAAGAAGAAAAAAATTTTTTTAAAGCTGACAATCGTCAATCATTATGGCTCAACATGGCATTCTTATAAGCCAATGTATAGCCACAAAGTGCAGCAACCAGCCTCAGTGGTAGGCAGGTAGCTATGGACCACTGAGGCTGGTTGCTGCCATTTTTTTATTTTGTTCCTGAAAAATCTTTTCTGGGGGAAACTGGGCTTATCTTTTCTAACCTAGTGATAGGATCGTCTATCTCCTCTGAGTGAATGCAGGGTATCTCCCCACCTTGGGACTTACCTTTCAATCTCCAATCCTGCAGTTTTATTTTCTGTCAGGAAGCGGACTTATTTGTTCTCATTAATTGGTAGAACAGTCCACTTTCCTTCTATTTAAAGAGGGGTGAGTCTCGTTTTCGGGACTTACCGATCTCTTTATAGCTGACTTATTGATCCATAATTGATGGTTCCTGATGAGGCTGCGTTTATCGTAGCGGAAACGCGTCGAACCCAGTTAAGCATTTTTTCAGCAGTTGATGCACTGCACTTTGTGGCTATACATTGGCTTATAAGAACGCCATGTTGAGCCATAATGATTGACGATTGTCAGCTTTAAAAAAATTTTTTTCTTCTTCGACTAGCCGTAAAAAGTGTATCTCATCCCAACCAAGAGACACAACCACGGCCTGTTGATGAAATTGACAGCATTCATTTTCATTGAATAGCTGTACTATCTGTTCACTATGATGGGAACAATCTAGCTAGTTCCATTGAGCCAAACTTAAATACTCTGTCTCAAGTTGTATACGATATTAAACTTGAGAAGTATCGGGAATTCCTGATTTCCCGATACTGTGTAACTATACACTTTTTATAAGGGTGGCTCATTGGCTGTTCTTTCCCCAGAAGTTGCTAGGGGTTAGACATTTTAACATTTTTTGTTTGTGTGTCTGTAAGCTAGGACTTTGACTAAACAGAATCCTTTTTATGTAAGACTGTAATTAAAAGTTACGTTTTAGAGTTACCTGAGAACCCTCACTGTGACGAAATAAAGAATTATCCAGGTGTTCCCCCTGCTACTGCGAAACCACTTTTGTGTTTCAGAGGCACTTAATTTCTTCCCTTTTTACTCTTCGAAACGCATTAGGGATAATATTCCCCCACTCTTGACACAGTGTGAGAACCCAAATATTATAATACAATAGTAATCTTTATTTGTATAGCGCTAATTTATTCCGCAGGGCTTATATTATAAAGATAAAATATTTTCTTTTATACTAGTTAAGTATGACATTGGCAAATATGTCCATGCTTTAATTTCTATAAATAGCTTTATAATTGATCCTGATTTTACTGTATTTATTTATGAATTTCATAAAAAGTTAATTACATTTTGTTCTTAATTTTCATACAATGTACATGTATATTATACATATATATTCACAAATGCTTAGTAAGAGTAATAGTGATATAATGCTTTCATTTATAATTTTCAGACTGATTTCCATTACAATTTTAATGCCTGTAACTCATGATATTATGGCATTTATCTTCACATTAAATCAGACAATAACAAACATTTAATTGCTTTCTAGACATAGAAATGAGATTTAAATATTTTAAAAGGCCTTAGTCACACGGGCGTTTTTTCCCACGATTTGCGGATCGCATGATGGATGCGCATCCGCAAATCGCGTGACCAGGCCGAAAAATTGCCCCAAAAAACTGCTCCTAGCCGCGTTTCATTAGAAATGGGCCGGAGCTGTCCAGCGCATTGAATTCAATGGTGCCGGCAATACAGACGGCTCCATTGAAAGCAATGCGCTGCGGCCGATCTCACGATGAATTTTCGGGAAGGGCTTAAAAATATAAGCCCTTCCCGGAAATTCATCCAGAAATGTGTAAAAATAAAAAATATATATATACTCACCTGGTCCCGGCAGACGGAGTTCAGCCGCGGCCTCCGGCAGTTCTCCTGAACTGCTCTGAGTAGTATTCAGCAGCCGGGGCTTTAAAATCCCCGCCTGCTGAATGAGCTGCCTCTGATTGGTCACAGCCTCACCAATCAGAGGCAGCTCTCACTCACACCCATTCATGAATTCATGAATGGGTGAGTGAGTGCTGCCTCTGATTGGCTCAGCGCAGGGACCAATCAGGGGCAGCTCTCAGCTGTCATTCATGAATGGCTGAAGTGCTAATAAAAGAGTTTTGCAATCTATATTAAGTCTTTTTAGGAGTTGGTAGATGTGCACAGATTACCTATCATAATGATCATGTGGAGCTTTAACCAGTATTGTTTGAACACTTTTAAAAATTGTTTTTAAGTACATGTGTGTTTATATATTCATATCTGTTTAGTAAAATGTGTCACAGTAATCCATTTTTTGCCTATATTTCTATTGGTGTGCTATTCTTTCTTGCCTGATATTATAGTTCTAAGTGTGTTGTCTTACAACACCCCATTTATTGGATTTCTTTGTTAAATATTTAAGTCGTGCCAGTTTTTTTTCATTGTTATTGTTGTATATAACTGTACAATATTATAATATGGGGAAGTGGGATAAAGGCATATTTAAAGGTATCTGTGAGTTGTTCTTAAATTGTAAAACCTTAATATAAATAATAATATGTAAATGATAATAACCTTAAGGCCTCTTTCACATGAGCACAGTCCCCGCAATATATAGCTATGAGCAAAGATCATGGCTGTATAGCTCTGAAGATCGCGTTAACAGGTTAATTCCTGCTACTTGAAGTAGCCCATTCACATGATCTGTGGTGCAAGGTGCATGCTTTCCAGCTTCCATAGGAGTCTATGGTAAGGATGAAGCAAAGATAGGACAAGTTCTATCTTTGCATGCACCACGAAGTTAGAGGCGGGCATAGCACTTGCATGTCCTATCTTTGTGACATGAGAGTATTTACTGCGGCTACAATTCCTGCATGTGAATGCTTCTATAGGAAACAATTATTTCCTATAGAAACGCTTTCTGTGCGATCCTGTCCAGTGTGAAAACAGCGCTCGTGTAAAAGAGGCCTAATAGAAATACTTTGATTAAAAACAACTTACTTAGCATTTATAAAAATACAACCTGTTTGCACATTTTAGAAAAAATATTTTTTATGGATAGCAATTGCTAGAATCATGGAGACATTTAAATTATGTAATTTACATCAATTTAAAAACATGTATCAATTTATAAATTAGGCATCTTATCACTGGCTGGAATCAGAAATACAAATCACAGAATTACAAATATCTTTCTAATAGTAATGGAAATTTCTTTGTTTATTGTATACCCAAGTTTTTCAATATTTAGCAGATAAAGTAGAAAATTATTTGTATGCATATGTATACTGCAATGTGTGAAGAGTGGGGGTAGGCATTTTGTTTTATTATATTCGTTGTTTTTATTATCATATGCTCAAAAAGAAGACTGTCTATTGTTTGCATATTATAGCTGGTTTACTATAGTTTTTCTAATCTAATGGGCCATCAAGAAATGTAATATACATTAAACGTCTAATAGATTGGCAAAGTTTTATATGTATTGCAGCTACAAATATTTATAATCTTTCCATCTTATTTATTTTATTAAAGAACTATGAGGGTTGTTTCTAATTTAAAAAAATTATGAGCTGGTATCTATTAGGAATCAACCCCCCAACAGTCTTAACACGTTTTCAAATCCGAAATCCGTTTTTCTATATTGAACTGCTTTGATGCTATAAAGGATATTATAAGTAAAATTATATTGCAAGTGTTGTTCCTTTTTATTTAGTTTCCTAAACTAAATTCTCATCAAAAACTATACTATTTCTTAATTTTTAAAAACTGCTTTTAAAAATTTGCTAATTTTATGTTGTAAGTTTTGCACTTTATTATACTATTCTTTAAGCTAAATCCTCACATAATCTAGGGGGAGTCAACCTTGAGCTGGATACTTGAACTGTGCGGGGATTGAACTCACAACCTTCTGGTCATGACAGGAGCTGAACATTCTGCACTACACGATTAATTAATGTTATTTATTTTAAAGACTTTGCATATATTTCTTGGTTTATTACAATATAATTTAATTTTAGCCAAAAAAGAGTAATTTTGGAAATATTTCTGAAACATTCTAAAAAATAAAACTATTTGAACCCTTGTTTGATATTCTTTAGTACGTCTTAGCTTACCGCAAGAGAGAAATTCAGATTTTTGAATGTTAATTTCTTTAAAAATCCACTTTGAAGTTAATGTTTGATTGCATCATTTTTTGTATTGAATGCTATATCACTATATCATCTGACACTATTTCTATATTTGAACACATCTTTTATCATGGAATACTGCATGATGCTCTGACAAACCATCTGTGGAACAAAGCTCAATGGCAGAGCAAATCTAGGGCAAACTGAAGAAAATATGTACTGTAGAAATTGAGTTCTATCAGCATTCCAAGAAGAACCAGAGTAGCTACATGTAATATTAATATCACATCTGCATTTGTGCTTTAAGGGTCTTTAATGTGGGCAGATGATCATGAACAAATATTTACCAGAACATTCGTTCACCCAATCATCTATCCCCAAACTCATGACAAATGGGCAAGCACTCATTTGTTGGGTGATCACATCTTTTTATGCAATATCAAAAATCATTTGCTGTTGGCATCGCATCACCATGTGCAAATAGTGATGTGCTGCTGACAACAATGGTGCTGCATGTCCCCAAATGAGTGCATTAATATTTGTTTGGCCACATATGGTAGTGCTTATCACTCCATGTATATGAGTCCTGATGGATTTGTAAAAATATTGACTGGGTTTGCTCCTGGCAGAAAATCTGTCAATATAAAAACACCCTTTTTATTGTTAGAAATAGTCGATATCATTATTTTGGCAGAGTATAAATATGATATAGTGCAGTCAGAAATTTTACATGTAAAGTGCACTTATTTGGTCTTTTTTATAAATATATATTTCCTCTCTTTATATTTAGTAAGTGGATGGCCTTTGCTCTGATTGATATCAGAACTGTGCTTTG
Organism: Eleutherodactylus coqui; assembly: GCF_035609145.1. Lineage (NCBI taxonomy): Eukaryota > Metazoa > Chordata > Amphibia > Anura > Eleutherodactylidae > Eleutherodactylus > Eleutherodactylus coqui. The sequence continues at coordinate 41,976,612 of NC_089838.1, read as the reverse complement.
TGGATTATAGACATTGTCCAAGATGCAAAACGAAGGCTTATTATTTATTGACTTTTATGGGAGTTACAAAAACAGCATAGTGAAGCCCTCTGTGCTGTTTTTACGCAATCCCAACCACCCCCTGGCCATCTGATACAGCCCGGCTGAGGGTGGTAGAGGACGGAAAAGGAGAGATGCATGGGTCCCAGAGGTGAGGTTGCACTTATGTGATGTATGGTAGTATTAATAAGTGAAAGAAGTTTGGTTATGGGCTTTGGACAAGCCCTTTACAGCACTATTTATCTCCCTCTTATTCAGTCAGCATTTCATACAGTATTTAAGAGGCACCAATGTGGAAGCTGTGTTCCATAGCCTCTTTATTGCCTAAAACTTGATGTTTTACACTAGAAAGATTTTTGAAGTTCCTCAACATTTGTAAGCATTGGGTAGTGGAAGGAGATCTACTAGTTGCTAGAGTCTGATACATATATTATTAAGTTCTTTATACTGATATTGTATGTAAAACAAAGTATATAGTTATGATTTAACTATTTTAAAGATCATTTCTCTTAAGTCATGTCTACACCATAAATATGTTAGTAAATTTGACATTTCATTTGAGATTGTTCTTAAAATAGCAGTTCATGAGAATGTATAAGTAATATATAACACATATGTAAACATGAATACATTGTTTAATACATACCATGAATGGACAGTGCACGACAAGGGCAGGTTCTAATAACACCAAAATGATTAGTCATGTAGAGGACCTTCAGGCCCTCTATTAGGCATAACAAATATGCCATTATTAGCCGTGAAATAAATACTAGAGTGATTGTCAAAACTAATCTATCATAAGTAATCTATTCATAATGATTAATGCATAAAAAATCTGTGGTAAGCAACTACATTATTTTGAATACTGATGTATCCAAACTTACCTTGCCTTGAATTTCTTCAAAGACTTGGCTTGACAGAGAATTGGAATGGGTTGGTAAGTTTTCAAAAGGCAACTTTTGTAATGGATAAATAAAGATACTTATGACTTTTAGATACTATATGGATGCTGTCACATGTTTATAGATTGTAGATTATTCTGAAGTGACCTGAAGTGACAAGAATATAAGAAATGTGTGTCAATAAAATACTCCTATAAGATATTTTAAGATTTGTTGGTTGTTTCATTAATCTAGAACAGAATGTGTTGCAGTTAAATAATGTATACATTTTATATTGATCCTGAACACCAAAAAATTGCAAACATTAGTTAATCTTTGATATTTATATTAGTATTTAAGTTCACTGAAGAACAATGAACTCATAAACAATAAATAAGAAAATACAATCTATACATCATTAAGATTGTATTCAAATAACTTCCAATTCCTGTACAAAACACAAAAAAAATGCGAGAATTAAAAATTTTTTAACAGAAGACAATAAATGTATTTAGTTATGCCATACACCAGATGCACCATTAAAGCAATGTATATCTGAAAAACGTCACAGAAGGAGCATGTTTATCCAATGTTACCAGCCCAACATTTTACTGTACAGATAGTGGATGTTATAGAATTTTTCTCCAATACCTAGATCTTGACTAATGTGGATGACTTATTTATTAGAAAAAATACCTTCCTCTTCTGTGAATTTAAGCAATGCTTTATTTAAGGAAACATTTTCAAAGAAAGAGCATGTTGGTCCATTTCTTATTTATACAAATAACACTGAATTTGGTCCTCAGCTATATTATCTCATCGAAGCATGGCACATTTGTTGGGAGAATTGCTCAGGATTTTGAACTGGATATAGGTGACATTAATTCCAGGATGTTGCATATTGTCTCTAGAGATGAGAAGGAATATTTCCAGGTTAATCTGCAGAATGGAATCTTGTTTGTTAAGGAGACAATAGACAGAGAAGTGCTGTGTCCAAATATACCATGTTGCATTATTGCTCTGCAGGTTATTGTAGATAAGCCTGTGCAGATATATCATATAGATGTTGAAATAGAGGATATAAATAACAGTAGTCCAGTATTCTTTTTTTTAGAGAATTCAAATTAGAGCTCAAACCTGCAAAAACCTCTAAAAGAAGCTGTAGATCCAGATATTGGCATAAATTCTATTGTGAACTATGAGCTCAGTGCAATTGATTATTTTGCATTGGATTTTCAAAAATATATGAATCAGATCAGACCATTGGAACTTTTGCTAAAGAAAACTTTAGATAGAGAAAAGCAGTCTGTTCACAATCTGACACTTACAGTTAATGATGGAGGCAAACCAAGACTAAGTGGCACAACTGCAACATCAGTCAGTTTTGAAGATGTGAGTGATAATGCTCCATCTTTTAATCAACCGTTACCATTGTAGTGTGGCTGAAAATGTTTCTCAAGGAAATTATATTTTAAAGTTAAATGCTACAGATTTGGATCAAGAGAAGAATGGGGATGTAATTTATGAATTTAACAACATGAATATAAAGGGACTCGGGAGTAAATATTGTTTTCAGTCTGGACAAATGGAGAAAGGGATATTGGAGTGAAAGGAAAAGCTGACTTTGAGCAAGCAAATATGTATGAAATACAGATGGATGCTATTGATAATGGAGATCATCCAAAGGTTGGACACTAGATAAAGTTTTAGTAACAGTTTTAATTGCCAATGATAATCCTCCTGAGATTTTACTGACACCTGTGTCAGTTCCTGTTCCAAAAGATTCACTACGGGGAACAACAGTTGCGATTATTAATGTTCATGATAAAGATTCAGAATTAAATGGAAAAGAAAGTTATGAAACTGAACAAATACCATTTAACATAAGTCTAGCTTTTATTGGTGTTTTGACTTGACTGTTAATGGGCCCCTGGATAGGAAAATGGAAGATTAATATGAAGTTATTACTTTAAGGATCTTGGAGGATCTGGGAAATCACCTTTTGTAATTTCTCAACAAACTGGTAAAGTCAATTTAAAGCACTCTTTTACAGAAACAGACAATGAAGAGTACAGATTACAAGTAGTGGCACAGGATCACAGAGAGCTAGTCATGACTACAACAACACAGATTACCATCTCAAATGTGAAATCAGGAGATTATATCCCATATTAAAAACCATTTTTAAAGATTGTTTATAATTCTCTAGATCTTTATTTCTTAACCTAAGGTACGTGTTACCAAAGGGGCTTACCATGTCTCTAGGGGTTGTTCACATTGTGTTCATGCTGTACGTTTAACTGGCAACACAGTATATTGATGTGATCTGCTTGAGCACGGGTTACTTGGCTTAGGAACCTAGAAAAACATTGCTCTAAATGACCCATTCCTTCAAAGCGATTGTATGGTTTAGAGAATCAATATATAATTAGGGAATTCTGAGTTAATAAAGAGGGGTTCTAATCCATGGTTTTCTAACCGAAGATCAGGGGGCTGTAAGGAGTGCCTATCTGGAGAACCTACCACATACAGACATACAATTTATTATGATGGACAACATGTAATATACTGTATAATTTTCCCTGTGTGTTGATACTTCAGAGAAATTTAAAACAGTGCTACAGATGTAACAGTGCTAAACCAAGCATAGCATAACCATTTTAATGCAAACTGAGTATGAGAATGCTATACAAATATTGTAGGCATACTCTGTTAATGGTGTAGCTTGCCACACGTGTCCAGGTTAATGCTACTGTATCTGTAGCTTCACCTGCAGATAGGAGCTGATTGCTAAGGGTTGTAGCAACAAAAATCACAGCTTATTTTTAATGGATCCCTCTTTCATAAAAAGGATGGCCAAAGTGAGCTACCTCTTTAATTGAAATTAACATGAATTAAAGCATCCCTCCAACTCCAGTAAAAATTTCAATATACATGCAGAATATTTAGTAAGCATATCTGGTGCCCTAATTTTCTAAATTGCTCCCATAGTTTGTCTAACTCCCAGGCCCCTCTTCATGTATGTAAAATAGATGTCAGATTCTCAGACTACCATATGCACAGTATGCTATGGTAGTCTGAGATAGCCCACATGCTTTTGGGGGCAAGGAACCTGTAGGGGAAGGTAAGAAGATAGACACAGTGCTTATGTCATAAGTTCAGATCCATACTCTTGACTTCTAGATTCGCTGTTGATGAACATATTGTAAATACTTCAATGGACTTTGCTAGTTTTTCTGTTACTATAGTCTTTGATTTCTTCATTTTTGCACTGTTCAGTAACCTTTTTAATAAGGGTCTTTAAGTCTTATTGGCACATTGAAGACTTTTGTGATTTTTGAGCCTATCACCAAATCTTGAAGTGAAAGAAAAATAATATATTAGTAAGATATAAGGAATGTAAAATATACCTTAAAAACCCTTTTCTAGACCAGAAGTGATCTTCTCAAAGAGGTAGTCTGTCAAAAAAATTTCACTGCATCTTAAAAATTGTAAAACTATAGAGATATTTTGATAAATTAAGACTTTTTAATTATTTGTAATGGTCACAGAATTATTCAACTAAAGAGATAAATGTTACTGGTAAAGTTACAACTACATTTCTTAATGTGAATCTTTTACCTGATATGGTAAGATTTTCAAACTAGCCTGAAAAGAAAAAAGAAACTCATCCTTTTAAAGACTGGCAGGATTATTTTGTGAAATTTAATGTAAAATTTCAATTGATCTTTTTGACAACTTAAGATGCAGTCACACAGGCTCATTTCTATGCTCAAACATTCCTCCAAATATTCATTTGCCCAAAAATTGGGCCATATAAAGGGACCAATGCTCGTTCAGCAGCTAATTGTACAGTTTGAGTGAGCATTTTTATGTTAAGTATGTGAACCTGCACATGTACTGCCAGCCTATGGGAAAGAATGATTGTATTAGTGATTGCTCTTCCCATGAGTCAATTCTTCATCTGTGCAAAAGAAAATGAACCAAGCACTGAGCAACATGCATATTGGCCAAAACCAGTTCGATTAGGCCTAGAATTTGGCTCAAGGACCTTTAGATCTGTTTTTTTTTACTTGGGGATGGATGGAGGGTCACATTTAATTTCTTCCCTTGTTATCTGAAAAAGCAAAAATAGAAACTATACAAAATAAATAAATAAAAATGTATATTATTATTTAGTATTATTGTAATCTTCAAGGGAAACTAAGTAAAATTAATTATCAGAAAATCAGAACTATCTTTGGTAGACCATTATTTGTAATCTTTATAATAAAAATATGTAAAACAATCTATAATTTTATGTTTTATTTTGCATTATGCTTTTAGTTTAAAAATTAAAATGCTGTAAAATATTCTGTAATATATACATTTAAACTACATTTTTAACTTGAAATAATGAAAGAGTAAATAAATTACTGTATAAGCAAGAAAAAAAACACAAATACCTCACATGCAAACTAGAAACTGAGCACTAGATGGCACTACACACTAGCTAATAACAGGAAGGAAAGAGGAACTGCATTGCTCCGTCATTAAATGAAATTCTTGCTGCACGGATTCCGGCCATGACAGATTTTTTTCTAATTTCTTCATTCTTCTACTAGCGTGCGTGCCTTTGTTATTGGGGAATCATCACCTTAATCATCACTGGTTTTAGGAAATGCTTTATCAGAGACAAAATTATCAAATAAGGAGTGGATTGGTCCATTTCATTTTGTTACAAATGTATTGGGATGTGGTCCTGAGTCAGCTGCATTACATGATACCGGAGGAATCTAAGCATGGCACCTTTGTGGGAAGAATTGCCCAGGATCTTGGACTGGATATAGGTGAGATTAATTCCAGAATGTTACATATTGTCTCTAGAGATGAGAAGGAATATTTTCAGGTTAATCTGCAGAATGGAATCTTGTTTGTTAAGGAGACAATAGACAGAGAAGTGCAGTGTCCAAATACACCCTTCTGTATTATTCCTCTGCAGGTTATTGTAGATAAGCCTGTGCAGATGTATCGTGTAGATGTAGAAATAGAAGATATAAATGACAATAGTCCATTGTTCTCCTCCAGTGTCACTAATCTTCTCATATCAGAAATGAAACATGCAGGCTCTCGTTTCCCATTGAAGGTAGCTGCTGATCCAGATCTTGGAACAAATTCTATAACAAACTATGAGCTCAGTGCAAGTGATTATTTTACATTGGATTTCCAAAAATATATAAACCAAATCAAATCATTAGAGCTTGTGTTGAAAAATAGTCTAGACAGAGAGAAGCAGCCTGTTCACAATCTGACACTTACAGCTTATGATGGAGGCAAACCAAGACTGAGTGGCACTACACATATTATTGTTAATGTGGAAGATTTTAATGACAATGCACCTGTGTTTGATCAGCCATTCTACCAATGCAGTGTTAATGAAAATGCTGATGAAGGAACTTTAGTGTTCAAGTTAAATGCCACTGATCTGGATGAAGGAAGAAATGGAAAAATACTATATGGATTTAGCAATATGGTGTCATGGGAAGCAAAGGAATCATTCATTTTAGACAAAAACACAGGTCAAATAAGAGTGAAAGGCAAACTGGATTTTGAAACAGTTAATATGTATGAAATTCATGTTGAAGCTATTGATGATGGATTAGAAGTTCAACATGTTGGACATTGCAAAGTTCTAGTGAATGTTGTAGACATCAATGACAACCCACCTGAGATGTTGGTGACATCATTATCAGTTCCTGTACCTGAAAATTCTCCTCAGGGGACAACAGTAGCCATCATCAGTGTCCATGATAAAGATTCAGGATCAAATGGAAAAGTCCATTGCTACATTTCTGAGCCTTCACCATTTAAAGTAAATCCAGCTTTTATGAATGATTTTTCTTTGACTGTGAATGAACCCTTAGATAGAGAGTTGAAAGATGAATATGAAGTTACAATTACTGCGAAAGATGAAGGTTCTCCATCCCTATCTACCTCAAAAACTCTGAAGATTGATATAAGTGATGCCAATGACAATGCCCCAAGATTTATCCAGTCAATAGATACAATATTCATTAAGGAGAACAACCCACCAGGGTCCCATATTTATACAACATCCGCCTCTGACCCGGATATTGGGCAAAATTCTTTCATAACTTACTCACTCAAGGAGCGCACAATTGATGGGATCCCTATTTCTTCATACATTTCTATTAATCCAGAGAATGGAAAAGTCTTTGCTTTAGTGTCATTCGACCATGAACAGATTGCATATTTCCAATGTCACATAAAAGCCACTGATGCTGGCCTACGAGCACTCAGCTCTAACCTTACCCTAAATATATTCATAGAAGATATTAATGATAATGCTCCTACATTCACTCCACTTCATTCTGCATTAACAATTAAAGCTTCAAGGTCAGCAGAACCCGGACACCTGATAACTAAAGTAAAGGCCGTAGATCTGGATTCTGGATACAATGCTTGGACATTTTATAAGTTAAAGGATCTTGGAGGATCTGGAAAATCACCATTTACCATTGCACATCAAACGGGAGAAATTACTTTAAAGCGGTCATTCACAGACTCAGATAATGATGAGTACATATTGAATGTTGTAGCTCAAGATCACGGTGAACCAGCCATGATGGCAGAGGCACAAATTATCATATATGTGGTGGAGTATGGCGAAGAATTAAAGTTTGATAATCAAGAGATCAAGAGGAATGGTTATGAGTTTTCTGATGCAAATATTTACTTGGTTGTTGCAATCTGCGTCATATCAAGTATTTTTCTGATCACTCTAATTGTGTTCAGTGTTTTAAGATGGCAAAAATACAGAGATGAAGTCAATGAACTGAAAGAAAATTACAAAATCTGCTCCAACACTGGAGGGAGCTGGATGTATTCCCAACACACTCAGTATCAAATAAGTTCCAATTCACTGCGACCAAAAAGTGACTTGATTGTGTTCACTCCAAATAACTCCCAGACACCAGGGACTGAAGAGCAGGTCAATCCTCAAGGGATCATATTAAACTCTGCCTATAAGGTAAGAATAATAATGTGTAACATTTTCTGGCTTTTCTTAAAGAAGTTTCTTGGTGCCTTTCATACTCATTTATGTAAAAAAAAATTTATGTTTTTAAAATCCTTTATGACTGAAAACATACAGAGTAGATCCTCATGTGCACTACTGTCATGCTTTCTGTGCATAAACTAAGTCATTATTTGGTGACAGTTACATTTTGAGGATTTAGAACCTGATGGACCAATTAAGTTTATGGTTTTGTCAATTCTCCAGTTTATTTTGGAAGCAAGAGCTTTTTAACTTTTACATTTTATTAGCTGGGTGGCATGAGATTGTATTTTTATATTCTGAGAAATGGGAATCCTTAACATGATTCAATGTTAACATATTAAGATATGTCCATTGTTAGAGTTAACAACGGACATATCTGTAGGTTACGACTATTTTACTAATAAAATAATAAAAAACTTGACAGAAACCAAGACAGTCCCACTCAACGAGAATGTGAAGAGAGCTTAAACCAACCTAAAGTAATATTTACAGAGGCAGTCAATAAGGTTACTATCAAGTTACATTATAGTTTAAGGCCTCACACAGTTCTCAGTGATTCTGTACTGCGGAACCATAGAGACTCCATGTGTATTGTATAGAGCTTCCGTAAGACACCATATTGTGGAGGTATACTCCATTGGAGGCAGTGAATCTCTGGGAAAATTCATCAAAATTAGTCTCTTGCTATATTATTGTATCACTTTTTTTTTAATAAAAAAAGAGGCATTATGTTTGCACAGGCCTTCCCAATCCTTTACTACTAAGGCTTTACCAGCAAGAAACAATGATGACTGGGTATCACCAGTTGTTAACGTCCATTGCAAAGATAAAAATGTCTTTCAATTTTTCTTCCAATTCCCTGAGTTTATGATTATATTAAAAGAAGCAGGAAAGGAGCCAATTATTTTACTGAAGTACTGAGCACAAGTCTGGACACTGTGTATGATAGATTTAATTTTTGCAACTTTTCTAAAGTATTTGATATGGTTCCTGACCTAATTATTGAACAAAGTAAGATCCGTTTGTACTTTCAGCTACATTTTTGGACAGAGAGGGGATGTTCATTTTCAGAAAAATGACAAATATATTTTCCTGTCAATTTACATACACACACACAAAAAGACTCATGATGTTTGAACATATTCTAAGAACAATAGAGGCAGCTGTGTGCCGCACATTTTATAATTTAATCTTTTCCCTATTGAGTTCTGTACTTACTCAGATGGCCACATTTTTTTTTTATTTTTGCCTTTTCACACATAAGTAAGGATTTAATTTATTGTAAATTTTATTATAAATCAAATAGACAAACAGAAGCAGTTTTGCATTTTTATTTAAGCTCTTTACTGATCACTATGTATAAATTCTATGCTGCATTGTATACTTATGGGGATGCCAAATACGTCTTGATGTTCTTTACTGTGTTGCGGTTTATTTAACAAATTGTATAAAATATACATTTATTGAAATATTTTTTACACTATTACCGTATATTTTATTAATTTTAACTTTACCAAAAAAAGCAAATTTAAATTTTTATAATTTCTTTTTTTACTGTACACATAATACAGTATATTCGCATTTCTATGTGCTAGTAGACTCTGCCTACCAAGAAGAATACTGTTAATGTTTTTAGACAGAGAAAATTCTATCATAGACAGCACTGCATCCTGTTGCTCGTCGTCTGTGTTTCTGCCATGGACAAGGTCCCAAGTTTGAGACCAAGCAATGATAAAGTCAGTTGTAATTTAAGTAGACCATAAGCACTGGACTGTTCACAATATTTGTCTGCCTTCCCTACCACTGCCTGACATGCTGTGTCTATAAAAAACACCCATTCTTTGTGTTAGCATTTGTAACTGGGTGTTACTAATTTCCTTTTAAAAAGCTTTTTTCCCTACAGACTTTCAGTTTCCCATCATGGCTGACAGTATTACACGGTGTAGCGACAGAACCTCTTTACAGTGGCAATTATATTGTCTATTTGTCATACAGCCTTAACTACACAGAGGCTTTATGTGAAATACAAGGATTTGCTATATCAGACTGGTCAGGAGGGGTGACAACTCCTCTATCTATTGACTCACAGATGCCATTGTATCTGATTGAATACATTTTCTTACTTTTTCTTCTCCATGCGGCCCAGAATACCAAGACTTCACCTGACGACCACAGAGTTTGTTGCTAAGATTTCTTTGGCCCCTCACTATTGCAACAATCTAGAGCCTCTATAGCAACATAAATTAATTTAGGCAATAGACTAGACCCCAACATAAATTACAACTACAGAGCAAACCCCAGGATAAATGCAGACACCCCTAAATACAGATCCAAGTCTGCTTCATCTATTATACTATCCAGAACAGACTGCTAAATAGATACAGATCCTCTAAATACAAACTCAGACCATAATCCTTAAATAGATATCTACTACAAGAAAACCTAAATAAATTCAAAGCCAGACCTCCCAAATACAGGCCCACACCCCTTACATAAATTCACACTTCAGACACACTAAATAAAGTACATACTCAAACCCCCTGATTAAATTCAGATTCCAAGAACTACTAAATGCAGACCCAGGCCAACCACCCTCTAAATAACTTCCAACCCCAAGACTTCCTAAATACAAACCCCAGACCTATTAAATATAGACAAAAGGCCCACAAAAAAAGAGGACAGATCCCTAAATAATTTCAGTCCCTGCAGACCTCCTAAATACAGACCCAAATTCCATTAACTTACATTTGGCTCACACTCTCTTCCTCCTCTGCCTCCCTGCTACTCTGTTGTCTGGCTTGAGGATTCGTGAAGTCATGTGATCTTGTCTCTAAAGGTCCTTCTGTAGGTCCTTAGAGAATCAGAGTCTTCTTTTATCACTGTTTTGCAGTAAATCATACCAAAATTCTTTACAGAATTGCTTTGTACATCAAGCTGTTGGGAACTTTTAACAGCAGTGTCCTCCCTCCCGAGATTCTTAGGTTGTGAGCAGCTACCCAAAGTGCACATATTATAAACCGCCATTAGATAAGGTAACAGAAAAGTTAAAATAGTAGTTAAAGGAAATCTTTCAACTTTCTCTAGTATTATAAACTAATTGTAAAATAAGATGTGGGACATAAGGATGAAATTAAGTGAACCTTTATGTCTTTTACCAAATCCTCCAATGCAGAAATATCATCCTTTCCATGCTTTCGGCATAGTATGTGTCTTCCTGTTAAACCAACTGGTGGGTGGTTCATTTCTATTACGCAGCATGATTCTCTCCTTTTTCTTTTTGTAAAACATTCCCAGGATCATTTTGATTGATGTCTCTAGCACTCAAGCAGCCGGAGCTGCTGTGTGTTCCAGATCCTTTGTGTCTGCGGCACACAGAGAATAGTGCATGCATGGGATGTCATTTCTGACCTAAATGCATGAGAGTATATCACTATGCATGCCCTGACTGTTTGAGCTGTGATTATCTCCATCAAGATTATCATTTGGCATGTTTTACTGAAAGAAGGAAAAGCCTGGAAGAGTAGAGGAGTAAATCATCCATTGGATGGTTTAACAGGAATTTGTTTGCCGTGCAAGAAGTGTGGAAAAATATTTCTGCATTGGAGAATCCGGCGAAAAAATAAATAAAGTTACAGATATTTTCATCACTTTGACTCACATCTTAAGATAAAATTAGAATCAGGTACCCAATTTTCTTTAAATATATTACAGCACAATATATATATATATATATATATATATATATATATAAATCTATCATACTCATAGACCACTACTTTTTGAATGAAAATAAAGAATAACATATTCTTATTTTTATTATAACTAAAAGTTTTTGAAGTGTTATTTTTGAGTCTCAAATGTTTGATATCTAAAACAGTTCTAAATGAATGCTTAAGCAATAAAGAAATGTTTACATACCTGAAATGCAACTAAGGAATTGAGCACTAGATGGCAATACACACCAACTAATAGCAGCAAGGAAAGAGGAACGTCATTTCTCCATAATTACAAGATATTCTTGTAGGGATTCCGGCCATGATAGATTTTTTTCTATTTTTCTCGTTCTGCCATCAGCTTGAGTGCCTTACTCGGACAAATTCATACCTTTATATTCACTAATATTAAGAGATGCTGTATCAGAGACAGGATTATCAAGCAAGGAGCAGATTCGTCCATTTCTTTCTGTTACAAATATCTTGGGATGTGGTCTTGACACAACTGCATTATATAATTCCTGAGGAATCCAAGCATGGCACCTTTGTGGGAAGAATTGCCCAGGATCTTGGACTGGATATAGGTGAGATTAATTCCAGAATGTTACATATTGTCTCTAGAGATGAGAAGGAATATTTCCAGGTTAATCTGCAGAATGGAATCTTGTTTGTTAAGGAGACAATAGACAGAGAAGTGCAGTGTCCAAATACACCCTTCTGTATTATTCCTCTGCAGGTTATTGTAGATAAGCCTGTGCAGATGTATCGTGTAGATGTAGAAATAGAAGATATAAATGACAATAGTCCAGCATTCTTCCCCAGTGTGACTAATCTTGTCATATCAGAAATAAACCCTGCAGGATCTCGTTTCCCATTGATGGTAGCTGCTGATCCAGATCTTGGAACAAATTCTATAACAAACTATGAGCTCAGTGCAAGTGATTATTTTACATTGGATTTCCAAAAATATATAAATCAAATTAAGTCATTAGAGCTTGTGTTGAAAAAAAATCTAGACAGAGAGAAGCAGTCTGTTCACAATCTGACACTTACAGCTTATGATGGAGGCAAACCAAGAATGAGTGGCACTACACATATTATTGTTAATGTGGAAGATTTTAATGACAATGCTCCTGTGTTTGATCAGCCATTCTACCAATGCAGTGTTAATGAAAATGCTGATGAAGGAACTTTAGTGTTCAAGTTAAATGCCACTGATCTGGATGAAGGAAGAAATGGGGAAATACTCTACAGATTTAGCAAGATGGTGTCAGCGAAGGCAAAGGAAGCATTCATGTTAGACAAAAACACAGGCCAAATAAGAGTGAAAGGCAAACTGGATTTTGAAACTGTTAATATGTATGAAATGCAGGTTGAAGCTGTTGATCATGGAGGAGATGTTCAGTATGTTGGACATTGTAAAGTTCTAGTGAATGTTGTAGACATCAATGACAATCCTCCAGAGATGTTGGTGACATCATTATCAGTTCCTGTACCAGAAAATTCTCCTCAGGGGACAACAGTGGCCATCATCAGTGTCCATGATAAAGATTCAGGGTCAAATGGAAAAGTCAATTGCTATATTTCCGAGCCTTCACCATTTAAAGTAAATCCAGCTTTCATGAATGATTTTTCTTTGACTGTGAATGGACCTTTGGATCGAGAAATGAAAGATGAATATGAAGTTACAATTACTGCAAGAGATGAAGGTTCTCCATCCCTATCTACCTCAAAAACTTTGAAGATTGATATAAGTGATGCCAATGACAACGCTCCAAGATTTATCCAATCAGCAGATACAATATTCATTAGGGAGAACAACCCACCAGGATCTCATATTTATACAGCATCTGCCTCTGACCCAGATATTGGTCAAAATTCTTTCATTACTTACTCGATTAAGGAGCGCACAGTTGATGGGATCCCTATTTCTTCTTATATTTCTATTAATCCAGAGAATGGGAAGGTCTTTGCTTTGGTGTCATTTGACCATGAACAGATTGCATATTTCCAATGTCACATAAAAGCCACTGATGCTGGCCTACAAGCACTCAGCTCTAACCTTACCCTAAATGTATTCATAGAAGATATTAATGATAATGCTCCTACATTCACTCCACTTCATTCTTCATTAACAATTAAAGCTTCAAGGTCAGCAGAACCCGGACACCTGATAACTAAAGTAAAGGCCGTAGATCTGGATTCTGGATACAATGCTTGGGCATTTTATAAATTAAAGGATCTTGGAGGATCTGGAAAATCTCCATTTACCATTGCACATCAAACAGGAGAAATTACTTTAAAACGGTCATTCACAGACTCAGATAATGATGAGTACATACTGAATGTTGTGGCTCAAGATCATGGCGAACCAGCAATGACGGCAGAGGCACAAATTGTCATATATGTGGTGGAGTCTGGAGAAGAATTAAAGTTTGATAATCAAGAAACCAAGAGGAATAGTTATGAGTTTTCTGATGCAAATGTTTACTTGGTTGTTGCAATCTGCATCATATCAAGTATTTTTCTGATCACTCTAATTGTGTTCAGTGTTTTAAGATGGCAAAAATACAGAGATGAAGTCAATGAACTGAAAGAAAATTACAAAATCTGCTCCAACACTGGAGGGAGCTGGATGTATTCCCAACACACTCAGTATCAAATAAGTTCCAATTCACTGCGACCTAAAAGTGACTTAATTGTTTTCACTCCAAATAACTCCCAGACACCAGGGACTGATGAGCAAGTCAATCCACATGCGGTCTTATTAAGCTCTGATGTTAAGGTAAGACTCGTGGTATCTAATATTTTCTATAATCTAGTATATTTCTTAGTGCTTTTTATACATTAAATTACGCTCAAAAACAAAGAAAACACAATAAAAATTAAATATTATAAGTAAAATCTTTTATGACTTAAAAAACATTCGAAGTACAAGCTTCATGTACACTACCATTATGCCTTATGTGCATTATCTAAGTCATTATGCTTTGACTTCTATGTGTTTGATAAATTTAAACAGACACCGATGAAATCCTTACATTTTTGGTTCTGTCAAGGCTCTATTACTTTTGGAAGCTAGAGCAAAGATACATTCTACCTTAACATTCCCTTAACTTGACAAATCCCAGGATATGCGGTGCAAAATGACAAAAAATGTGTTTGTCTAACCATTGTCTGTGATTGATGCCTCTGTTAGGCATGCATCATCATAAACTTCCATTTTAAGAGCATGTAAGTTTAACATACACCATGTCTTACTAGATGGCATGAGATTGAATTATTTTTGTATTCTAAAAATATAGGTAGGAGTCCTGAACGAAATTCAAGAAACATTAAGGGTGGACACATTTGTAACTCTGCAGGTATCTAATTTCGATATGCTTGTGCTGTCATGCGCCATTCCCTTTAGTCTTATTTTACAGTGGAACATAACACACCAGTTTTCAGCACTTCTTGAAAATCATTATAATAACTGTATCCCCAAACATTTGTCAAATTCTAATTATGATGTACTGGTACTGATTGTTGTATTATTTTATTTGGAAAAAATAAACTTTTTCATAATAGAAAAGTTCAATGCGGAATCATTGAACAATATTTTTTTAGAAAGTGACATAGTTCCCAGCAGTCACCATGTGTTTATCAAAAGGAGGTCTTCTGAAACAAATTGACTTGCTTTTTATAAAGTTTTGAATAGGAATCTGGATATTGTAAACAGTGAATTTTATTCTTATAGGGTTTTTCAAAAGTCTTTCCTATAGTACCTGCAGACGACTCCCTTTATGTCTCAACCTATTTAGTGTACCCAGCATTCTATACACCAGTATGGTACTAGTGACATTGTCATCAAAATTTATGCTGTATTTTAGGGTGGAGGGGTTTAATTTATTTTAAAGTGATGCAATGAATTATACCAAGATTTATAGTTATCCCATAACAACAGGGGAGGGGAGGATCAGTTGGGTCTGACCACTTTGGCCTCCATCAAACCTAAAAATGAACACTGTTACAGTCCTTGCATGAATGAAGCGAAGGTCACACATATGTGCTGCTGCTCCATTCATTTCAATGACAGCACCGGAAACTGCAGAATATGAGGCTTGTCAATCTCCAGTACTATCCCTGAAATAAATGGAGCTATGGGGCACATGCAATCCCACAGCTCCATTCATGTAGAGTCCATTGGGACCCCCATTCTTGGGATGCATGTGGATCCCAGCAATTGGACTCTCAACAATTATAACGTTATCCCTTATCCCATGGAAATATATTTATTTTTTAGTTTTTTTTGTGTTTTTTTTTTTTTTTTAACAAACGCACATATTTAAAAACAAAACATGATGCCTGAGCATGCCCTAAGAAGAAGAAAGGCTGCTGTATTTCACAGAGATTGTCATTTAATTTTTTTTGCTATTGAATCCTGTTCATGTTCAGATGGAAAGGAGAATGTATTAGTTTTCGCCTTTCCGCAAGAGTAGTTATAACTGGTTAATATTTATTGAAAAAAAAAACTGTATTGGGCTGATTTCATACAAGAATATTACAGGTACATTTCTGCATCCATAAAATGATGCAGCCATTTCCATTAAGCCTTCAGATAAGGAAGGGGGAATGTGGTGAGTTTGGGCACCTCTGATTATTGTAGAATGTATGAAAATCTTTTATGTTATTCTATTGGATATAAGTCCTATCATCAGATCCTACTCAGCATAACTGGCTTGAATTAAAGAGCTTATTGCACAAGCCAAGAGTGATAACCTAATTAGTTCTGATGAATGTGAATTTCTATATCCTAAGTTTCCGGTCTGGGCAACTTTTTATAGCCTTTCCTAAAATTTACCAAGCGTTAACTCCCTTGAAAATTCATCCAATTGTTTTTTGGAGTTGGGTGTTTATGTCAGAATTTGGCATATATATTGATTGTATTTTGTTCCCATCTGTCTCCACTCTGTTGACTTTTATAAAAGATAGTAGCGATTTATTGAGGTGCATTGACGGCATTTCTATTGACTCATGTACTTGATTGGCTTCCCTCAACATTGAAGCATTTTATCTCTTTATTTCCCATGAATTTGGACTACGTGCAATGCCTTATTTTTTGGCTGCTAGGGAGTGCTAGTAAGGGGTACATTATCAGTTTGTACTGCAACTGCTTAAATATGTCCTTACAAGAAATACTTTCCTGTTTAATAGGCATGACTTCCAGCTCAGGGGCACTGTGATGTTCTTGTGCCCCATCATATATCAACCGGCTCCTGGGCTGGTGGGAGGAGACACTGGTCTTTGGTGATCCAGTTATGGAGGGCACCGAATCTATTGGTCAATGGCTTTGTTATATAGATGATATTTTTGTGGTTTGGTAAAGGGACAAGGGTGTCTTTTTGGAATTTGCCAACAGAATTAATCAAAATGAGAAGGGTCTCAGTTTCACTTGTGGGATCCATATTGACAGGCTTCCTTTTTTGGATGTTTGTATATCTAAATCATCAAACTGTAAACTTGGTACCACCATTCACTCTAAACCTACATCCACTAACTCCCTCCTTCACTGGAGCAGTTGCCATCCTGCTCCTCTGAAGACAAGGATGCCATAGGGCCAGTACCTCCGATTAAGAAAAATATGCCCAAACAAGAAGAATTTCATTAAATAGTCGGTAGAAATGCAACAATGATTTTGCAGTCGGGGTTACCTGATCATATTTTGTGATAAGCATATCACAGAGCCCTACATCAAGACAGGATTACTCTTTTACATGATTCGCATCAGGGTTAAACAGTTTGAAAAAACCATCAGACTCATCACTACTTTTGATGGAGCTGCCTAATATCTAGTAGACACTGGGAAACAATGTGTATGGACCATAACTTGATGGAATCTATCGGCACTTGTCCTTCCATAACGTATCAGAGGCGCAGATCATTACAAGACAGATTAGTCCACAGACACTTTGTGGCTAATCGTTCTGGTGTGTCATGTCTGTAGTCATGTGTTGTGGGGTGTTATCGTTGTAGTAGCTGTGTTCATATGTACATATGGGACACACTTTTTGGAGTAAGCATTCTGCCAACAGTGCAAAATTAAATATTCCATTAACTATAGGTCTATGGGAGTAGTCTATTTACCTTCATGCCAGTGTGGTAAGCAGTATGTAGGTAAGACAGTTCCGGAGAAAAATTGGCGAACATATCAATGATACACAACATAATAGGGATACTGCATTTGATCTCTGTTTTAATGGTAAATATACAGGCTCAATTAATTACATCAAATTTATGGGTATTGAAATGAACCCTCCCTCCCACACGTGGAGGTGATTGGGATTGTCTATTGCTGCATAGAGTGAAATCTTGGATTTACACTTTACATACTATGGAACCTGAGAGGTTAAATGACAGATTGAATTTATGGTGACTTTAGTAAAAACACTGATGGTGGATTTGGTAGTTTTCCCAGTTTATTTTACCTTGGTTGTTAATGTGAGTTGACCAGAGAATGGGAAAACCAACCAAGGAATGACCCTTTATTGTGTGTAAAGCGTTTTAACATCTGAACGCTGCATTTTGTGTTTCTTCTATAATTTCCTTGTTGCTTCGCATGGAGGAGTGGGTTGCTACAGAAGCAGCTCCCCCAGTATTGACATCACCTGATTGCCAGGAACTGATGTGACTGACCTGCAATTGTGCCTTTACAAATGATGTAGCACCATGGAGCAGATAGACATCATTATATTGCCTTTTCCACATAGAAGGGATATTTTCATCTTTTCTATTTTTACTGCTATATGTGGTCATTTGCTGCCATATGCAGCTGATGCTAGCCATGTGCTGCATTATGGTGTCTTTGCTATGTAGCACAAATACCATATACAATGTGCTTACCAATGACACATTTATGCAGGCATGCTGTGTTGGTATCTGCAGGACTGTTTATTAGGTTTGTGGTTTTTATCTACCACATACTGCATGATTGCAATTTTTGGCATTGTCACTTTATGTAAAGTGCTTCACAGTGGTTATGTGCAATTTATGATCAATATTGCATGCATTTTATATGGCATTTAAAAAAATTCTTGCAGAATTGTTTTTCTGCTACTCAGTGCTTTGGTTCTGTTTTTTCTTCTTCTATTGGTCCCCTGATGAGCCTGTGAGTAGGATGAAACACATTGGGACATTTCAACATTAACTTCATATCTCACTTTATCTCATTGTTGTTCCTGTTTGTATTTCCTGCATATATACTCTAAATAGGACCATAACAGGGTTTTCTAGTTTTCGGGTTATCAGCGGAGCCACTCTTTTCAGGGCAATCACTCTGCATGTTGCTGCATAGGGTGATTTAGTTACTAGGGATATTCAGGGACAGTTCATCCAATCCCTTTAAGCTCACCCTTAAGAGGAAGCTCCTGTTGACAGACAGCAATGTTCATGAAAAATTGTACCTAGATAGACAGACAGGTCTACAGGAGCAGTAAGCTCCATCTTTTTTATCATCACAATTATCACCTTTATCGTCCCTGGAGTATACTTTGTCAGAGGTTACCTTCTTATACTGTGTTATAGAGTAACTTTATCCATACATGTGCTATGACATTACACATTTGAAAATTATGAATGTCTTTTCTTCGTATGCTGTATTTTGACAAATTTATTGTGGATTATTGAGATGTCATATATTTTAACCTTATATTAGTCAAGGTTATGTTTTAAATTTGACATTGTTCACTTTTTGCTTGTCTATGCCATCAGTTGTGTTTTGCAAAGGTAGGATTGCTATACAGTCCCATACTGTGATTAGTCCTATTCAACAACTATTCTAATCCACATTGTAACAGGAACTACTTAACTAAAGAGAAACACTAACCCATCATTACTTTAAGATATGAAGCCAAGTTAATTCAGAAAATGAAAAGACCTTTGAAGGTATTCTCAAGTGCAATCATGAAAACCATCACACGCTATGATGAAACTAGTTCTCATGGGGACCACCCCAGGAAAGGAAGACCAAGAGTTACCTCTGCTGCAGAGAGTAAGTTCATTAGAGTTATCAGCCTCAGAAACCACAAATTAAAAACACCTCAGGTTAGAGCCCACATAAATGCTTCACAGAGATCAAGTAGAAGACACATCTCAACATCAACTGTTCAGTGTAGACGGCAAGAATCAGGGCTTTATGGTCAAATTGCTTCAAAAAAGACACTTCTAAGGATCATTAACAAGAAGAAGTGAATTGCTTGGATGACAAAACACAAAGACTGGACATTAGACCAGTATAGATCTGTACTTTGGTCTAAAAAGTCAAAATTTGAGATTTTTGGTACCAACTGCCATGTCTTTGTGAGGCACAGAAAAGTTGAGTGGATGGTTTCCACATGTGTGGTTCCCACCATGACCTATTGAGAGGTGTGATGGTATGGGGGTATTTTGCTGTGACCTTGTTGGTGATTTATTCAAAATTTGAGACAAACAGGGTGCTTTTAAATGGAGTGAGAAATCTTTCACGCAAACAAAGGACCAAGCGATGTTACAGTTTGCTTATTCTCTCAGGTGCTCAGCTCAAACACACAGAAAAATCTTTTATTTATTTAAAGAAGAATAGAAATAAAATAATTGAAGATTTTCTTGGCAATTTTTTTCCTGGATGAACCCAGTTGTATTTTTGTAATCTGAGAATTCTTCCCCCTGAGGGCTCAGTCACACGGGTGCATCTGAAGACAGCCATCTCTCTGCAGCGCCGGGAGGAAGAACATGTGACCGGCTCCATTGCTTGTCATGTGTTCTATGATCAGCACTGGAGAGAGACGGCCGTCTTCAGGTACGGCCGTTTTCTGTCAGTCACATGGGCACATCAGCACCAGTGTACGGGTGCCAATGCGCCCGTGTGACTGAGCCCTTATGTGTTCCAAGTGTTAGGAACGAGAACAAAGATCTGGTACCGTGTTAGCCAGTAGAGCAAAATGTGATTGTTCTCAGCAAGAGAAACGACGTAATTTGTAGATATGATACCTTTTAATGGCTAACAAAAATACATGATGTAATAATAGCGAGCTTTCGTACCAACGCAGAAGTACCCTGCGTTGGTACGAAAGCTCGCTATTATTACATCATGTATTTTTGTTAGCCATTAAAAGGTATCATATCTACAAGATTACGTCGTTTCTCTTGCTGAGAACAATCACATTTAGGAACGAGAGACACAGGAAACCCCAAAAGTCAATATTGGTTCCAGTTTTTAATATTTATCCACCCTTTGATATCCATGGACTGGACAAAATATGTTTGGCAAAATGGCAGCAATAATCTCTCCCTATTATCTTAGCAAATTTTATTAGAAATATTAAAATTAGGGCTAAACCACGCACATAAATAGACTCCTGCAGACCCACTCACAGAAAAGAAGTTACCAGGAGAAGGAGTGCGGGTCTCTAGACATACGAACAACACACAAATAGTCAACCAGCTATAATAGATTATTGTCTCAGTGATCCAGAGATAAGGATCCCCTGAAAAATTCTTCAGATCCCTAGATCCTGTCGACCAGTTTCTTTCTGGATGTGTCTGATCCAGTGCTGGTTAAAAGAATAGGAATTTGATATTATCTGGTTAGTCTATTAATAACATAGTTAGGTCAGTTTGATGGACGTTAGTGGGCTGAGACATTCAGGATAACCTCATTTATTCCCATCGAGAGATCTGTGATATGATCCTTAAAGCTTCAATTGTAAAATTAATTGGTTCTATGTTCATTTATAAAATTTCTTGATTCATTAATGCAATTGGTTGGTTCTTGGTTCAACCCGTTTCCCTGTATCTAACAGTTCTCCTGGTAACTTTTTTTCTGCGAGTGTGTCTGTAGGAGGCTCTCTATGTGTGTGTGGTTTCAGGCCTAATTTTAATATTATTATTCATATTCCTAATATTAATATTATTATTCAATCTGTGCCATTACATGTCCACATTAAAATACAGCCAGAGGACCGGTTTCAGCCCTTAAACAGAGCCTTGATCAAGGCTCTGTTTAAGGGCTGAAACTGGTCCTCTGGCTGTATTTTAATGTGGACATGTAATGGCGTCGATGGAATAAAGTAAAGCATGTCTTTTTTATCATACATCAGCTTCATGATCTTCTTCTGAAGAAAAAGAGAATAAAAGTCATGTAATCTACCTTTTCAGGACTATCCAAATACTTCAGCATATCTCCTAATGGCCAAATCTTACCCAATTTAACTGGTGAAAGGTCTTGTGTTCTTCTGTTACTCCCTTTTATTTTGTAATAGTTTTACTTGTATGTATGTCCTTTTAATCCCATCTTTTTGTAATGTTTTCTAAGCATTGCACCTCTTGTATTAAAGCTTAAAATGTTTATATGTTCAGTCTTTCTTGCTCTGTAGAGGTGATACTCCCTACTGTTAAGTTTGACTGCTGGAGCACAGTAACAGCATGTGTACATTGATAAATTACAAATTTGAATATGAGACCTGCCTTATAATATAAAATCATGAACGCTGGAAACGTGTGTATCTGGGGTCTGTCAGACTGCGTTGGGGTATGAATTATCCTCTATCTTGCAAGTGAAAGTAGATCAACCTCTTGAGGTCAAGTCCACATCAAGCGCTGAGAAAGTTTGGTATGTGACAAATTTGTGGCAGCAGTAGGATCTACTGCTTCTAGTTCTTCTCAAGATGCACCACCACACACAACCAGTTGTCGGGTGTAGTACTAGTTTTGGAAGATCGCAGTCATATATTTCTTATTCTGAACAACTTCAATTATGCAGTTCATCAAACAGTGGCAATTGTCTGCATCTAAAACCAATAACATTATGAATTTAATGAAGGCCAAGACACTATATTATAAAAATGTATAAAATATATATAAGTAGAAAAATACTACAAGACAATCATAATATATTATTCGATAAAAGAGTATAGTGAATATTGCATTTCAAAAACAGTATATAAATGAATGCTTAGAAAATTACACACAAAAATAAATACCTGACATGCAACCTTGAAACTCAGCACTAGATGGCACTCCTCACCAACTAATAGAAGCAAGTCAAGAGGAACTGCATTTCTCCATCATTAAATGAAATTCTAGCTGTAGGGACTCCGGCCATGATAGATTTTTTGTTCTATTTTTCTCCATCAGCTTGAGTGCCTTACTTGGACTAATTCTTTCCTCTACCTTCACTGAGTTTAAGAAATGCTCTATCAAAGACAGGATTATAAAGCAAGGAGAAGGCTGGTGCATTTCTTTCTGTTACAAATGTATTGGGATGTGGTCCTGACTCAGCTGCATTACATGATCCCGGAGGAAACCAAACATGGCACCTTTGTTGGAAGAATTGCTCAGGATCTTGGACTGGATATAGGTGAGATTAATTCCAGAATGTTACATATTGTCTCTAGAGATGAGAAGGAATATTTCCAGGTTAATCTGCAGAATGGAATCTTGTTTGTTAAGGAGACAATAGACAGAGAAGTGCAGTGTCCAAATACACCCTTCTGTATTATTCCTCTGCAGGTTATTGTAGATAAGCCTGTGCAGATGTATCGTGTAGATGTAGAAATAGAAGATATAAATGACAATAGTCCAGTATTTTCCACCAAAGTGAATAATCTGGTCATATCAGAAATGAAACCTGCAGGATCTCGTTTCCCATTGAAGGTAGCTGCTGATCCAGATCTTGGAACAAATTCTATAACAAACTATGAGCTCAGTGCGAGTGATTATTTTACATTGGATTTCCAAAAATATATAAATCAAATCAAATCATTAGAGCTTGTAATGAAAAAGAGTTTAGACAGAGAGAAGCAGTCTGTTCACAATCTGACACTTACAGCTTATGATGGAGGCAAACCAAGACTGAGTGGCACTACACATATTATTGTTAATGTGGAGGATTTTAATGACAATGCTCCTGTGTTTGATCAGCCATTCTACCAATGCAGTGTTAATGAAAATGCTGATGAAGGAACTTTGGTGTTCAGGCTAAATGCCACAGATCTGGATGAGGGAAGAAATGGAGAAATACTATATGAATTTAGCAATATGGTGTCAGGGGAAGCAAATGAAGCATTCATTTTAGACAAATACACAGGTCAAATAAGAGTGAAAGGCAAACTGGATTTTGAAACTATTGATATGTATGAAATTCAGGTTGAAGCTATTGATAATGGAGATTTCAAGCTTGTGGGACATTGCAAAGTTTTAGTAACTGTTGTGGATGTCAATGACAATCCTCCAGAGATGTTGGTGACATCATTATCAGTTCCTGTACCTGAAAATTCTCCTCAGGGGACAACAGTGGCCATCGTTAGTGTCCGTGATAAAGATTCAGGGTCAAATGGAAAAGTCCATTGCTACATTTCTGAGCCTTCACCATTTAAAGTAAATCCAGCTTTCATGAGTGATTTTTCTTTGACTGTGAATGGACCTTTGGATCGAGAGTTGAAAGATGAATATGAAGTTACAATTACTGCAAGAGATGAAGGTTCTCCATCCCTATCTACCTCAAAAACTCTGAAGATTGATATAAGTGATGTCAATGACAACGCTCCAAGATTTATCCAATCAGCAGATACAATATTCATTAAGGAGAACAACGCACCAGGATCTCATATTTATACAGCATCCGCCTCTGATCCAGATATTGGACAAAACTCTTTCATTACTTACTCAATTAAGGAGCGCACAGTTGATGGGATCCCCATTTCTTCTTATATTTCCATTAATCCGGAGAATGGGAAGGTCTTTGCTTTAGTGTCATTCGACCATGAACAGATTGCATATTTCCAATGCCACATAAAAGCCACCGATGCTGGCCTACAAGCACTCAGCTCTAACCTTACCCTAAATATATTCATAGAAGATATTAATGATAATGCTCCTACATTCACCCCACTTCATTCTGCATTAACAATTAAAGCTTCAAAGTCAGCAGAACCCGGACACCTGATTACTAAAGTAAAGGCCGTAGATCTGGATTCTGGATACAATGCTTGGACATTTTATAAGTTAAAGGATTTTGGAGGATCTGGAAAATCACCATTCACCATTGCACATCAAACGGGAGAAATTACTTTAAAACGGTCATTTACAGACTCAGATAACGATGAGTACAGATTGCATGTTGTAGCTCAGGATCATGGTGAACCAGCAATGACAACAGAGGCACAAATTGTCGTATATGTGGTGGAGTCTGGAGAAGAATTAAAGTTTGATGATCAAGAGATCAAGAGGAATAGTTATGAGTTTTCTGATGCAAATATTTACTTGGTTGTTGCAATCTGCGTCATATCAAGTATTTTTCTTATCACTCTAATTGTGTTCAGTGTTTTAAGATGGCAAAAATACAGAGATGAAGTCAATGAACTGAAAGAAAATTACAAAATCTGCTCCAACACTGGAGGGAGCTGGATGTATTCCCAACACACTCAGTATCAAATAAGTTCCAATTCACTGCGACCTAAAAGTGACTTAATTGTTTTCACGCCAAATAACTCCCAGACACCAGGGACTGAAGAGCAAGTCATTCCTCAAGGGGTTATATTAAACTCTGCCTATAAGGTAAGTCTAATGAAAAATGTTATTTGGGGGCTTCTTAAAAAATCATATATAAAGTATGTTAAAAAGCAAACAGAATATAAAGATTAGGTATTGCAAGTAAAAGTATATAAAACTTAAAGACATAGAAAATGCACAAGTGTAATTTCTACTGATCCAAAACCAAGTCATTATCCTGTGATGGATCTGCTGTTGACAAATTCATACAGATTCTGATGGACCTCATAAAAGTTATGGTCTTATAAACTCTCCAGTATTTGTTACAGCAAGAATACTTATATGTCCTCCATTAGCTGTTCCCTTAACTTGCCATATCTAGAAATATGTAAGAAAAGTATGTCTGTTGGATGTCTTTGATTGATTACATCCATCATCAATCACTTTCATAGGCTCCCATGTTAAAAAAAGATTTTTACTTGGTGACCCAAGATTATGTAATTTTTGTATCCTGATAAATTGAAGGCCTTAATGAAATACCAGATTGGTTAAGGATGGACACATCTGTATTTCTCCAGTGTAAGTTAATTTTGCTGACATAATGCCTAATACCAAAATATAGAAAAGCTTGAGAGAAATCATGAAAGCAACCCTGAATACAGAAGTGGATAGAGCTTTAAGCAACCTAAAAAAGTAGCTTCAAAGCCAGGATGTATTTTTACCAAGAAACAATATAGATAATGGCCTAATGGACATGGTGGTTTTGCATTTGTTCTGTACTTAGGTGTCATACTGTAGACCCTGCCGTGTGGTGCTTTTGTAAGGCACCACATTATGGGCTCAGTCAGACGGGCGTTTTTTCGCGCGATTTGCTCATGTGCATGTGTCCGGCAATTTTATAAAACCATTGCTTTGCAATGGTATCGGACACATGAGCGCTTTTCATGCCGTCGTCCGATAAATTATAGAACAGAAATCGCAGATTGCACCTGTTTTGGGTGAGTGAGTGCTGCCTCTGATTGGCTCAGTGCAGGGACCAATCAGGGGCAGCTCTCAGCTGAATGACATGCGCTGAGCCAATCAGAGGCAGCACTCACTCACCCATTCATGAATTCATGAATGGGTGTGAGTGAGAGCTGTCTCTGATTGGTGAGGCTGTGACCAATCAGAGGCAGCTCATTCAGCAGGCGGGAATTTTAAATCCCCAGCTGCTGAATACTACAGAGAGCAGTTCAGGAGGACTGCCGCCGGCCGCGGCTGAACTCCGTCTGCCGGGACCAGGTGAGTATATATATTTTTTTTATTTTTACACATTTCTGGATGAATTTCCGTGAAGGGCTTATATTTTTAAGCCCTTCCCGAAAATTCATCGTGAGATCGCCCGCAGCCCATTGCTTTCAATGGAGCCGGCTGTATTGCCAACTCCATTGAATTCAATGTGCTGGACAGCTCCGGCCCGTTTCTAATGAAACGCGGTTAGGAGCAGTTTTTTCAGGCGATTTTTCGGCCCCGGTCACGCAATTTGTGGATGCGCATCCGTTATGCGATCCGCAAATCGCGGGAAAAAAACGCCCGTGTGACTAAGGCCTATAAAGGTATTCTCTCCTGGATGCAATGATTCTATGGGGCAGTACCACTGAATAATCCTCTTTATATACTGTTATTTCATTGCAGTAATTCCATTTGTAAAAGAAGACATTATATTTCAGTTGGGATTCCTTAATTGATGTCCATTCGAAAAGTATAAATGTATTTCATTTTGTAATTAGTTTCCTGAGCTCAAAATTACATGAAAAAATGAAATAAAGAGTATGTTTCTAAGCCTTTGACCAATGCAGTCAGATAAAGACATTTGTAATATATGTTCACTTCTCTCAAAATTGCCTCCATAGCTGTGTCTCTCTCGCCAACAACTGCAGAGGGGGGCCGTATATATTGTTGATATAAAAAATCATGATGAATCTAATATTTTTATGATTGGATTGTGAACTTTGGAAATTTCCATGTGTATTTTGCTTGTTTCGGTTTTCTGGTCATCAAAGAGTAATGAAAACATAAAAGATATTTACCATAAGCTTTGTATCAGCTTATCCAATTAAAGATATCACTTAAACCCTTTCTATGACTTGAGAAAGCAGAATTATTAAATACATTTTTCTAATCTTATTATTTCATCATTATTATTGCTTAGCGGGGGCTGAAAAAAATGTCCAAAAAGATTCATAGAAAAATGTGAATAAAGTTCCAATCCCTTATGTTTGCTTTTTCTTTTCAATACCTTGAGAATTTAGCTCATTCATTGCCAAACCATTATTTTTTATGTTTAAGGACTGCTAACATGTATGGTACCAATGGCCTGGCAAAAGGTTTATTTTATTACTACTTTCAAAAATGTTTCCGTGAGTGTGCTTGACATATAAACAATTATGTTTAGAATAGAGATGAGCGAACGTACTCGGTAAGGGCGATTTCACAATCGAGCACCGCGATTTTCGAGTACTTCACTACTCGGGTGAAAAGTACTCGGGTGCGCTGCGGGGCGGGGGATTGCAGAGGGGAGTGGGGGGTAGCAGCGGGGAACAGGGGGGAGCCCTCTCTCTCTCCCTCTCCACCCCACTCCCCGCTGCAACCCCCCCGCTCACCCACAGCGCACCCGAATACTTTTCACCCGAGTAGTGAAGTACTCGAAAATCGCGGTGCTCGATTGCGAAATCGCCCTTACCGAGTACGTTCGCTCATCTCTAGTTTAGAATGTAAATTTGGGCATTTAGTTGAAAGTTTGATGTGTGATCATTTAAGAGCATTTTTTTAGAAAGCCACCATGGCTTCATGAATAAAGCTCTTGTGAATCAAATTTACAGGCTTTTTATTAATTATTGAGCAGGAATCTGGACATATCATACGGTTGATTTATTATTTTTTTACTATAATATTTAAATTGGTTCCTAACATGCAGTTATGGATCAACTTCACATCCATTTCTCAGGATATCACTATTTGTTACACTACACAGCTAAAAAATGTCCAAAAGTAGTTTATTTGCCCCCTTGGATGATAAACTCATAGTGGGCCATTTATGACTCCACTTTTTTCATCTACCCAATATTTAGTTCTTGCTATGTTTTTCAAGGGAGAGATATTTTTTAAATAAAAAAATACTTTAAACATTCCAGTTTTTGTTGTGTGTAGAAATGACAAGAACATATTTTAAACACACTGTAAGTAGACGATAAGCAGCTGTATGTTTCAAAAGTTTATTTTGTGAAATTGCCCTAGGAATACTCTGGCTTATATACACAATCTGAATTGCCAAAAGCAAAAACTACTCTTAGGTAACATCCCCTGAAATATAATATTAACACTTTAATATTCAAAAAAGACTAAAACAACATCGAATGATATTTAAAATAAAGTTGCAAATGGTGGTAGCAATGAAATGTGACCAGCAGTCATCAATTAGTATCATGTGTGTAATTATGCATAAACATACTAAGACATAGGCCTGGATGGCCAGCATCAAAAGGCCTATGTGGTGGTCGGCACCACCAAAACCCTATTAAAATCTAATCTATAGCCACCCCGACATGTTTCCCTTTGCGGTGTCCTCAGGCAAGCAAAAAGCCAAGGCTATAGAGTCTCACTAATGCCCTAATTGTTGCCCCCCCCCCCTGAGGACGATGCAAGGCAAAACATGTCGGGGTGGCTATATGTGTGTAAAGCACAATTACACACATGATACTAATTACTAATTAATGACTGCTGATCACATCTCATTGCTACCACCATTTGCCCCTTTATTTTAAATATCATTTGATGTTGCCTTTGTTAGTTTTGAATAACAAAGTATGTATATTATATTTTAGGGGATATCACCTATGGGTATATTTTGCCTTTGGCAATTAGAATTGTGTTTCAAAATTACGTAATTTAATCTTTTTCACTATTGGGTGCTACACGTGTTCTGAATCTTTTTTGTTTCTCTAATTCCACAGTCATAGCTATACCTTTTATAAGGTTGTCCTTTTTGCGAGAAGATCTATAGTTTTTTAGGTGCCATTTTGCCATACACATAGGCATTTCTTTTCTAGTTACTTTCATTGTGGGTTGAAGCCAGAGAAAAAAAAAACTACATTGCCATTTTTATGTATGCTTTTTACTGAATACCATAAATAATCACCATATTGTTTGCATGTCATTTACTGTTTTGTAATGTTTATTTAATAAAATATAAATAAAAATGCATTGATTGAAATTGTTTATACACTGCTATGTTTAAATAACTTTTACTGTTCCTCCAAAATGAGACTTTTGACAAGTTTTTTTTTAAATCTAGCTCTAATATACGGATGTAGCTCTATATACCAGTGCATTCTCTTATTGTATGGGTTGTTTTCTGAAGGAATCTTTACTCTGACCATAGATATTTAATGATTTGGGCAGCAGCACTTAATGGGAGGGGAGGGACGTTTAAGAAGCGAGTACTTTTTTAGTTTTATTTTAACTGCTAATCTGCCCCCTTTGCATTTGTAACTGTTTTTAAAACTAATTTAATAAAAGGTGTGGAAGCCTTGAGAGAAACTTATCAAAATTAATATATTAATCTTTAAGAAAAGAAGAATGAAAGTGGCATGATAATTCTTTGCTAATTAGGCAAATGATTATTATCATATTTAAAGAGAAATCAGGTTTGCTAAATCCAGAGTTATTTGTAATTGATTTTAAAAGGTGAGGAAGAAATTTTTTAACTCTAAATGGTACAATCACAAAGAGCAGAATTGGTAAGGATTTTGTGCAATGAAAAATCCACATTAAAATTTGAATCATAAGTCAAAATCCATAGCATTGGTGCAGGTTTTCACATGAATCTGCAGCAGACTTTACTGTTTCAATTGAAAGAGTGAAATCAGCTGCACATCCTTATCAAAAACAGTGTTCTAATCCGAAGAAAATCATGCAGATTTAAATATGAAGTTTGGTGCAAATCTACTCCAGAAATCAGCAGCACAAAACATACTATGGATCTTGGTTTGAAACCACACCAAAGTCTACTAATTTTGAATGTTTATCTGGTTTATAGCATTCACAGTTGGTGTTTCTTTTCCTCTTGAGGCCTTAGTCAGACGGGCGATTTTTCGCGCGATTTGCGCATGCGTCCGGAGATTTTTTAAAACCGGTATCGGACACATGAGCGCTTTTTATGCGCTCATCCGATAAATTATAGAACAGAATCTGCGATTCCTGTTCTCTTCTCTATATGCGCTCAATGGGGCCGGCGGCAGCAGCGCTGACCCCATTGAGAACATATAGAAGACAAATCATTCTTCTCTGACACAGCTATAACAGCTGTGCCAGAGAAGAACAATGTTTGCCCATTGAATTCAATGGAGGCGGCATAACAACCGGCTCCATTGAAAGCAATGGGCTGCCGGCGTGCGCGGGATGAATTGTCAGGAAGGGCTTAAATATATAAGCCCTTCCCTGCAATTCATCCAGAAAAGTGTTAAAATAAAAAAAATATATATATATATACTCACCTGCTCCCGGCAGCCGGAGTTCCGCGCGGCCGGCCTGCAGTGGGTGTGAAGGGGGTGTGAGTCAGACTTGCCCCCTGATTGGCTCAGTGCTGAGCCAATCAGAGGCAGGTCTGACTCACACCCATTCATTCATTGCCGGCTCCATTGAATGCAATGCGCTGGACAGCTCCGGCCCGTTTCTAATGAAACGTGGCTAGGAGCAGATTTTCGGGCGATTTTCGGGCACCGGTCACGCAATTTGCGGATGCGCATCCGTCATGTGATCCACAAATTGCGCAAAAAAACGCCCGTCTGACTAAGGCCTGAGTTTGCAGCGCTAAAAAGTAGAATTGCATACATGTGTAGTACTTTGATGGTAAGGTCTCGGTAACATGAGCGTTTTTTCCGGGGCGCAAAGAAAGATTGCCCCTACATATAGAAAAGATTGCGTGAATAGGGGAATCCAGCTATTTTAAGTAGCCCGTTTTCCAGCTCTCATGGGAGTCTAGGGAAAGCATACTCCAGAGATTGGACAGGTCCTATCTTTACACACACCACAGACCTTAGATGCAAGTTTCATTCGCATGTCCTATCTTTGGCAAGTGCAAGTATTTTGCACGTCTAATAATCGTTCATGTGAACACATTTATAGGAACGCATTGGTTCTTTTAAAAGCTATCTTTTTGTGTGCCTCTTTTCATACGTGTAAAAAATGCTCATGTGACCGAGGCCTAAGGGCTCAGTCAGACGGGCTCTTTTTACATCCTTTTTCTTTCGCGTAAAAAAGATTGCACTGTGCACGTAAAAAAAGCGTGAGCACGTTCATTGCCACCCCTATGTTCTGTCTTTTGTAGGTGCGAATTTTATGCACATGAAAAAATTGGACATGTGACCGCTGCCATTGAAAAACATTAGTTTTATATAGACGCAGATCGCAAACACAAGTAACATGCGCAGCAAAAAACGCCTGTCTTACTGAGCCCCTAATCAGCAAAACATTACTTATATTTTAAATCTTTTTTTTCCTTTCCTTTGCTCTTTTTTTCCTTTTTATTGAAATTGTCATTTTTTTTTATCTCTTTGTAGTTTACGGCCAAAAACTCTGTTCTACTCAAACATTATATAAAAACTTAGAAATTACTCAGATACACAGTCAAAAATAGAAGTAGACATCAATAAATCACTAATTGTTTTTAATTTATTATTTTATATTTATATACTATAGGGTTTTTTTAGTCCCTACTTTTACAGCTAACAGTATTAGATTTTCAATTATTATGATCTGTTCGTTTGTTCATTTCTAACTTTAATTTTTTACTATTTTTTTTATAGTGTAGTCCTTTCACTCCCATACCAGAAACTCTAACATTTGACCTTCTTCCTGATTTTGGATTAAAATTAAATTTGAGCTTATTTTTCAATGATGCTAGACTATTGCCAATTCTGGACTAATATGTTCAGCTTTTAGATCATTTATCAACCTTTTGAATTGAAACTAGCACATTATTTAACAAGCGAGATACCATGAATTGATCAGGCCATGACAACTACATTCTTTCTTGTATGCAAAGTCTGGAAAGTTATGTGATATTCTATGTACTTGGTCTAATGATGGGAGAATTACTGAGAAACTCTATTTTGAAATATCCTTACAAAGTACGTGACTGATATCTAATGAAACTTCCTTAAAATGAAAAACAAAAATCTAGAAAGGTAATCTGCTCAAAGAAGTGGGCTGCTATTTATAAGATACTCAGAGTATTGCTAAATGTCACAAACATTTGTTCAATATCAGGGCAGTTTGTTTTTGTGTGTCCTGTAAGAAAATTTTCATTGTATACCAGATATTTTAAAAATTAGAGAACTATCTTGAGAAATTCTTGGGCCCTTGTTCATTCAAATAGGATATACTTTGAATTATTTAACTGTATGGAAAGGAATTAATGATGATGACGTTACTGTTTAATAACCATGCGCCACTGTTTTACCCAACACTTTTAAAAACCATTCCATGGTCAGATCCTCAACCTAATATTAAAATAAAATGGACAAATAAATATGATAATTTAAAAGTTATTCCACTTTTTAAGCTTAGTCATTCTTATTATTACTACATTCATTTTGGTAAATTATTATTTATTGTATATTATTTATTTAAAACATTTTATAAATTTAGTAAGGCATGTAAATGTACTTTCTTTACTTTTAAAGCTTTCTAAGGATTATTTCTCTTAGTATTATTATTACTACTATTATTTTACATGAGGTGAATTGATTGTGTAATACAAAAATATTTAATAACAAAAAATATTCAATAGGAAAACAATTAAAATGAGGCAACAGTTTTATGGTATAAAATATAATCTATAAATTGATATTTTTAAGTTAAACACATTTTTGATAAAAGTGGATTATTAGTATTACGTTTCAAAAATCCATTTAAATTGATGCTTATAAAAAGACAAAAATACATACCTGACATGCAACTTATAAATTGATCACTAGATGGCACTACATACCAACTAATAACAGGAAGGAAAGAGGAACTGTATTTCTGCATCGCTAAATGAAATTCTTGCTGCAAGGATTTCGGCCATGATAGATTTTTTCCAATTTCTTCATTCTCCCATCAACACGAGTGCCTTTATTGCTAGGAAAATCACCACCTCTACCTTCACTGGTTTTTAGAAATGCTCTATCAGAAACAGGATTATCAAACAAGGAGCAGATTCATCCACTTCTTTTTGTTACAAATGTATTGGGATGTGGTCCTGAGTCAGCTGCATTATATCATTCCGGAGGAATCTAAGCATGGCACCTTTGTTGGGAGAATTGCCCAGGATCTTGGACTGGATATAGGTGAGATTAATTCCAGAATGTTACATATTGTCTCTGGAGATGAGAAGGAATATTTCCAGGTTAATCTGCAGAATGGAATCTTGTTTGTTAAGGAGACAATAGACAGAGAAGTGCAGTGTCCAAATACACCCTTCTGTATTATTCCTCTGCAGGTTATTGTAGATAAGCCTGTGCAGATGTATCGTGTAGATGTAGAAATAGAAGATATAAATGACAATAGCCCAGTGTTCTCCTCCAGTTTCACTAATCTTGTCATATCAGAAGTCAGACCTGCTGGATCTCGTTTTTCATTGATGGTAGCTGCTGATCCAGATCTTGGAACAAATTCTATAACAAACTATGAGCTCAGTGCAAGTGATTATTTTACATTGGATTTCCAAAAATATGTAAATCAAATCAAGTCATTAGAGCTTGTAATGAAAAAGAGTTTAGACAGAGAGAAGCAGTCTGTTCACAATCTGACTCTTACAGCTTATGATGGAGGCAAACCAAGACTGAGTGGCACTACACATATTATTGTTAATGTGGAAGATTTTAATGACAATGCTCCTGTGTTTGATCAGCCATTCTACCAATGCAGTGTTAATGAAAATGCTGATGAAGGAACTTTAGTGTTTAAGTTAAATGCCACTGATCTGGATGAAGGAAGAAATGGGAAAATACAATATAGATTTAATAAAATGGTGTCAGGTGAAGCAAAGGAAGCATTCATGTTAGACAAAAACACAGGCCAAATAAGAGTGAAAGGCAAGCTGGATTTTGAAACTGCTAATTTGTATGAAATTCAGGTTGAAGCTATTGATGATGGAGATATTCAGCATGTTGGATATTGTAAAGTTTTAGTAACTGTTGTGGATGTCAATGACAACGCTCCTAAAATAATGGTGACATCATTATCAGTTCCTGTACCTGAAAATTCTCCTCAGGGGACAACAGTAGCCATCATCAGTGTCCGTGATAAAGATTCAGGGTCAAATGGAAAAGTCCATTGCTACATTTCTGAGCCTTCACCATTTAAAGTAAATCCAGCTTTCATGAGTGATTTTTCTTTGACTGTGAATAGACCTTTGGATCGAGAGGTGAAAGATGAATATGAAGTTACAATTATCGCAAGAGATGAAGGTTCGCCATCCTTGTCTACCTCTACAACTCTGAAGATTGATATAAGTGATGTCAATGACAACGCTCCAAGATTTATCCAATCAGCAGATACAATATTCATTAAGGAGAACAACCCACCAGGGTCCCATATTTATACAGCATCCGCCTCCGACACAGATATTGGGCAAAATTCCTTCATTACTTACTCAATTAAGGAGCGCACAGTTGATGGGATCCCCATTTCGTCTTACATTTCCATTAATCCAGAGAATGGGAAGGTCTTTGCTTTAGTATCATTTGACCATGAACAGATTGCATATTTCCAATGTCACATAAAAGCCACCGATGCTGGCCTACGAGCACTCAGCTCTAACCTTACGCTAAATATCTTTATTGAGGATATTAATGATAATGCTCCTACATTCACTCCACTTCATTCTGCATTAACAATTAAAGCTTCAAGGTCAGCAGAACCCGGACACCTCATAACTAAAGTAAAGGCCGTAGATCTGGATTCTGGATACAATGCTTGGACATCTTATAAGTTAAAAGATCTTGGAGAATCTGGAAAATCCCCATTTACCATTGCACATCAAACGGGAGAAATTACTTTAAAACGGTCATTTACAGACTCAGATAACGATGAGTACAGATTGCATGTTGTGGCTCAAGATCACGGGGAACCAGCCATGACAACGGATACACAAATTGTCATATATGTGGTGGAGTATGGCGAAGAATTAAAGTTTGATAATCAAGAGATCAAGAGGAATAGTTATGAGTTTTCTGATGCAAATATTTACCTGGTTGTTGCAATCTGCGTCATATCAAGCATTTTTCTGATCACTCTAATTGTGTTCAGTGTTTTAAGATGGCAAAAATACAGAGATGAAGTCAATGAACTGAAAGAAAATTACAAAATCTGCTCCAACACTGGAGGGAGCTGGATGTATTCCCAACACACTCAGTATCAAATAAGTTCCAATTCACTGCGACCTAAAAGTGACTTAATTGTTTTCACTCCAAATAACTACCAGACACCAGGGACTGAAGAGCAGGTCATTCCTCAAGGGGTTATCTTAAACTCTGCCTATAAGGTAAGAATAATGAAATATATTGTTTGGGGGATTTTTTTAAAAATCATATATAAATTATGTTAAAAGGCAAACAAAATATAAAAATGAAGCATTGCAAGTGAAAGTATATAAAACTTAAGCACATACAAAGCACAAACAGATTCTGATGGACCTCATAAAAGTTATGGTTTTGTCAAGTCTCCAGTATTTTTGACAGCAGGAATACATATATACCCTCTATTAGCTGTAGAAATATGTAAGAAAACTGTCTGTTGGATATCTTTGATGGATTACATTCATCAACAATCATCTTTATAGGCTCCCATGCTTAAAAAGAGGAGTTTTACTTAGTGACCCAAGAATTTGTCATTTTTGTTTCCTGATAAATTGGAGGCCTTAATTAAATGCCAGAATAGTTAAGGATGGACACATCTGGATTTCTCCAGTGTAAGTTAATTTTGCTGTAAAAATACGTAATATCAAAATATGGAAAAGCTTGAGAGAAATCATGAAAGCAACCCTGAATACAGAAGTGAATAGAGCTTTAAGCAACCTAAAAATGTAGCTTCAAAGCCAGGATGTATTTTACCAAGAAACAATACAGATAATGGCCTATTGCACATGGCAGAGCTGCAATGGTTCTGTTCTTAGGTGTCATGCAGTAGGCCCTGCTGCTTGGGGCTTTTGTAAGGTACCACATTATAAAGGTATTCTCTCCTGGGAGTAATTATTCTATGGGGCAGTACCTCTGAATAATCCTCTTTATATACTGTTATTTCATTAGAGTACTTCCATTTGTAAAAGGAGACAATATATTTTAGTTGGGATTCTTTAATTGATGTCCGTTCGAAAAGAATAACTGGAATATGTCGGCGCTATAACAATAAAGAATATTATTATATTACTCGTTTCCTGAGCTCAGAATTACATTTAAAAATGAAATAAAGAGTATGTTTCTAAGCCTTTGACCAATGCAGTCAGATAAGGACATTTGTAATATATGTTCGTTTCTCTCAAAACTGCCACCATAGCTGTGTCTCTCTCACCAACAACTGTAGAGCGGGGTGTAATATATATTGTTGAGATCATGATGGATCTGATTTATTTATGATTGCATTGTGAGGTTTCTTGGGAAATTTCTATGTATATTTTGCTTGTTTGGGTTTTCTGGTAATCAAAGAGTAATGAAAACATAAAGGATATCTAACATAAGTTTTTTTCAGCTTACCCATTTAAAGATATCACTTAAACCCTTTTTTATGACTTGAGAAAGCAGAATTATTAAATACAGTTTTCTAATATTATTAATTTCATCATTATTATTGATTAGCGGGGGCTGAAAAAAAATGTCCAAAAAGATTCATAGAAGAGCAATGTGAATAAAGTTCCAATCCATTATGTTTACTTTTTCTTTTCAATACCTTCAGAATTTAGCTCATTCATTGCCAAACCATTATTTTTTTATACTTAAGGACTGCTAACATGTATGGTACCAATGGCCTGGCAAAGGTTTATTTCATTACTACTTTCAAAAATGTTGCAGTGAGTGTGCTTGACATATATAAACAATTATGTTTAGCAGGTAAAGTTGGGCATTTAGTTGAAAACTCGAGGTGTGATCATTTAAAAGCATTTAAAAGTCACCATGGCTTCATGAATAAAGCTCCTGTGAATCAAATTTACTGGCATTTTATTAATTATTGAGCAGGAATCTGGACATTTCATACTGTAGATTTATTATTTTTTACTATATTATTTGAAATGGTTTCTTACATGCAGTTATTGATCAAGTTCACATGCATTTGTCAGGATATCACTATTTGTTACACTACACAGTTAAAAAGTGTCCAAAAAGTAGTTTATTTGCCCTCTTGGATGATAAAATCATAGTGGGCCATTTATGCCTCCACTTTTTTCATCTACCCAATATTCTACACACCAGTAATAGCAATAGTGACATTTTTATAACCATTTTTGCTGTGTTTTTCAAGGGAGATATAGTTTTTTAATTAAAAAAATACTTTAAAATATGTGCCTGTCATTTCTACACACAACAAAAACTGGAATGTTTAAACACACTGTAAGTAGAAGATAAGCAGGTGTATGTTACAAAAGTTTATGTTGAAATTAATAAGTCGTCACCACCAAAACCCTATTAAAATCTAATCTATAGCCACCCGACATGTTTCCCTTTGCGACGTCCTCAGGCAAGCAAAAAACCAAGGCTATAGAGTCTCACTATTGCCCTGGTTTTTTGCTCCCCCTGAGGATGCTGCAAGGCCAAACATGTAGGGGTGGCTATATGTTTTAGTGTGTATATGCACAATTACACACATGATACTAATTGATGACTGCTGGTCACATCTCATTGCTACTACCATTTGCCCCTTCATTTTAAATATTATTTGATGTTGTCTTAGTCTTTTTTGAATAATAAAGTATTTAGATTATATTTTAGGGGATATCACCTATGGGTATTTTTTGCCTTTGGCAATTAGAATTGTGTTTCAAAATTTGCAATTTAATCTTTTTTACTATTGGGTGCTACACTTGTTCTGAATCTTTTTTGTTTATGTATTTCCACAGTCATGGCTATACCTTTTATAAGGCTGTCCTTTTTGTGAGAGGATCTGTAGTCTTTTAGGTGCCATTTTGCCATACACATAGGCATTTCTTTTTTAGTGACTTTCATTGTGAGTTGAAGCCAGAAAAAAAGCAATATTGCATTTTTATTTATGCTTTTTACTGAATACCATAAAAATCGCCATATTGTTTGAATGTCATTTACTGTTTTGTAATGTTTATTTAATAAAATATATTAAAAATGCATTTATTAAAAATTGTTTATACACTGCTATGTTTAAATAACATTTACTGTTCCTCAAAAATGTGACTTTTGACAAGGAATTTTTATTATAGTTTTTAATATACCAGCATAGCTCTATACTTCTCTATATACCCGTGCATTCTCTTATCATATGGGTTGTTTTCTGAAGGAATCATTACCGAGACCATAGATGTTTAATGATTGCTGCGGAAATTAATATTTTTTTGTATCAACATAAAGCTAGGTAGAGCTATAGATACCACAGATGCAGTAACTTGACATTCATCATGTTATCATAATTGTAGACTACTCCTATTCTGTAAATCGAGTTATCAGGATGTGCCTGTCACAGTAATGATTTCTACATCTGTTTGTCTTGAGTCTTGAAGGAGCACCCATATAAACTAGATAAAAGGGCAGCTTAATAGTAGATGAGGTTTAAAGTTCATATATTTGAGCTTATACATTTTGGGACAAAAAGTACAAACCATTTATATCCAGAATGGATAAAATTTGAATGAGACTGTAGTGGTGGAAGATTCAGGTATGATTATTGATAATAAATGTAATAATATAGTTAAGCATGCAGTGAAAATCTGCTGTATATAAAGAAAACAATATTGAAAGAAGCAAGTCTGCTCAGGAAGCCATTATTTTATCACTTTTTAAAGAAGTACATATCTCGAGTATGCAATGTAGTTTTGGGCACCATTTAATGAAAAGGATATCACGGAGGTGGAGAAAGTTCAAATGTGAACTTCTAAATTGAAAAGAAGTTTTCAGTGAACATTAAGCAATTAACAGAACCCAGATTAGTAGGTAAATTATAACCCCTCCCTGCTTACAGTTCTGCTGTTTCACAATGGAGCCAGATACTCCTGCTGAAGACACGTGCTGTTCATTATTCAAGTGACTGCTCAGCTAATTACTGACTTCAGTACTCAGGTGACATTTATGCACACATGACATCTGAGGCAAGTGATTCTCTGAAGGAAAGATTAGAAATCACAGGTGCAGGGGAGTAAGAAAATGTAACCGCTATCACTGACAAAACTCCTTAAAATACAACTTTTAATTAAGAAATGCTAAAAACTAGAGAATTGCGGCTTTATGTGCAAACAACACAAATGATGGTCTACCCTGACAGGCACTACATGTAATTACTGAAAATTAGCTATGTCCAAGTGTGTGAGAGACATAGAATTCAAAAGACGCTCAATAACAAGAAAGTGGTC
Source organism: Eleutherodactylus coqui (assembly GCF_035609145.1). Lineage (NCBI taxonomy): Eukaryota > Metazoa > Chordata > Amphibia > Anura > Eleutherodactylidae > Eleutherodactylus > Eleutherodactylus coqui. The sequence continues at coordinate 41,936,802 of NC_089838.1, read as the reverse complement.
CTGACAAAAGTTAGACGGAAGCAACAAAAGTGCCAGTGTTTCCTAACCACTAAAAAAGTGCCTGTCTGCCCGTCACTTGAAACATATAGGCCCGTCCATCAAAGACAGAAATGAGGACCAATTTGTCGTATCTACAAATATAGGGATAAGACCAGAAATATAAGGTCTAGTATCAAATTTTCATGTGCGAGAATCAAGCCAGATATAGGGCTCTAGAATACATATAGGCCCAGTGAGACAAAAAATATGTGGATTCTGGATGATTCCTCAGCATAGTCATGTGGTTCACTGGAAACAGTTCTAATATGGCTCAGTGTGGCTCAATGCATTTCTGTCGTAAGCACGACTCTTCAGAAGCCTGATTAAAAAAATGAACCATAGAGATAATAAACCTAGTAAGTATCCTGCTGAACCTAAGATTAACCCTCGTAGATGAGGACAGTGCCTAGTAAATACTAGAACTCCACAATCCTAGAGATGACCTAGGAATTGTATAGAGGGAGGGCAATGCCCTGTTATGCTAGGAAGAATGGTTCTCAAATGGGTCAGTATTTGCATAAAAAATTGCGTATATCACCATGTGGGTTTAGATAAGCCCCGCAATATCTATAGGTGACATAAAGCTAAATGCCATAGAGACCCTACGAGTATAGGAATAACCAAAATTCCAGTAATTGCTTGCAGCCGCTAGCTAAATAAGGAAATATGTAGCTAAGAGAACCCAAAATAATAAAATCTGAAAAAGCCTAGCAGCATCTTCAGCCTTGAAGGTAGGCTTTATTAAAGGTTATATTTTAAGGAGTTGTGTCGGTGATAGCGTCTGAAGGAAAGATGAGTGGCATGTGACGATGGCTGGAGCAGCAGCACTTGACGGGAGGGTAGGGTTGTTTAAGAAGTGAGTACTTTTTTACCCTTTATTTTAACCGCTAATCTGCCCCTTTACATTTGTAACTGTTTTTTAAAAACAATTAATGAAAGGTATGGAAGTCATGAGAGAAACTTATTAAAATGAATTTATTAATCTTTTAGAAAAGAAGAATGAAAGTGACATGATAATTCTTTTCTAATTAGGTAAATGACTATTATCACAATTAAGAAGAAATCAGGTTTGCTAAATCCAGAGTTATTTGTAATTGATTCTAAGAGGTCAGGAAGAAATTTTTAACTCTAAATGGTACAATCACAAAGAGCAGAATTGATGAGGATTTTCTGCAGTGAAAAATCCACATTAAAATCTGCATCATAAGGCCTTAGTAAGACGGGCGTTTTTTCACCCGATTTGCGCATGCGTCCGGCGATTTTTTTAAACCATTGCTTTGCAATGGTATCGGACACATGAGCGCTTTTTATGCGCTCGTCCGATAAATTATAGAACAGAAATCGCAGATCGCACCTATCTGCGATCTGCGATTCCTGTTCTCTTCTCTATATGCGCTCAATGGGGCCCGCGGCAGCAGCGCTGACCCCATTGAGAACATATAGAAGACCAATCATTCTTCTCTGCCACAGCTGTAACAGCTGTGGCAGAGAAGAACAATGTTTGCCCATTGAATTCAATGGAGTCGGCAATACAGCCGGCTCCATTGAAAGCAATGGGCTGCCAGCGTGCGCGGGATGAATTGTCGGGAAGTGCTTAAATATATAAGCCCTTCCCTGCAGTTCATCCAGAAATGTGTTAAAATAAAAAAAATATATATACTCACCTTGTCCCAGCAGCCAGAGTTCAGCGCGGCCGACCTGCAGTGGGTGTGAAGGGGGTGTGAGTCAAACCGGCCCCCTGATTGGCTCAGCGCTGAGCCAATCAGAGGCAGGTCTCACTCACACCCATTCATGAATTCATTATGTGATATTCCATGTACTTGGTCTAATGATGGGAGAATTACGGAGCGACTCTATTTTGAAATATCATAACAATGTATGTGATTGATATCTATTTACACTTAATGAAAACCAAAAATCTAGGAAGGTGGTCTGCTCTCAAAAGAGATTTAAAAAAATGGTTAATTTGAAGGTAGTTTACACTATTTTAGTATATATGCATTTGTTTGTACTGTGTTACATTTAAAAGATATGGATTCTCTGAAATGACATTTACTCCAGATAGGCTGTGGGACAGTTTTTCTATATGGGCCATAAGACAGGTGGTTTTAGATGGACGTTTATATCTATGATCTATATAAATGCTTAGAGGAAGTTATTTCACTTTTGTTCTATTGCAGTGAGGTTAGGGTTCATTTTTGTCCCCATAGACTGAATGCTGAGATTGGCTAGGTTACCACAACACATGAGACGTCACATGACCTATACGTCATCTTGTGGTCATGTGACTTACTTCCGTGAAGCGCTGACTGCGTTCCAGACGAGCAGCAGTGGTTTCACAGGAAGTTACATATATCGGCAGAGAACGGAAGTGACGTGTATGGAGCGGTCATGTGGTCCTCACTAGGAGACGCGATGTGCGTTCCAGCAGCTGAGTTATGACGATAGCGGAAGACCTGACTCCTCGGTCCGTGCCAGAATGGCGTTTTCAAACTGACAGTATTCAATCAGCTGTTTTCTATGCACATTAGCTCACGGTATGTTTTCAGCTATATATAGCAGAGTTGTTATTTGAATGTATGCTTGATAAAGGCGTCACATGACGCAAAAACGCGTTACATATTTTATTGTACGATAGAGGTATGGGTTACCTCGTTTCTTTCTCTTTTGTATATTTTAATAAAACTATCTTTTAAAGGATCATTCTATTGAGGATATTTTCCTCTTTGTGGACTTTAGAGGCTGATCCATGGTAGCGCAAGCATTAAAAGGGTTTTTTTTATTTTTACTTATTTTCTCTACCCGATTTTTTTGCCAAAAAATCGGAGCACCCCTTAAATGCTGCAGCTCTCCAAGGTATTGGATGAATGGAAAGCCCCTCAAAAGTAACTTGCTAAAGGCTCACCTGGATTCCAGGTGCAGGCGGGACACTTATCATTAGTATCCTGCCTGACACCGGGTAAGTTCTTTGGATTTTTGATTACATTGTGGATATATAGAGTGTGAGGCGCTCTCTTTGACCTTTTATTCATATCAAAAATGATAATACATTGACATTTCCACCAACGTTTGGTCTTTAGCAAGCTTTATCGAGTTTGATGGCAGAATAAAACTTTCTTGGATTTTTCTGCACCCATTGATGCTGCCACCATTATTATAAATTGCTGAACTTCTGGGACTTACATAACAAAGTATGAGATTGATATCTAATGAAACTTCCTTAAAATGAAAACCAAAAATCTAGAAAGGTGGTCTGTTCAAAGAAGTGGGCTACTATTTATAAGATACTACGAGTTATGAATTGATCAGGCCATGACGACTACATTCTTGTATGCAAAGTCTGGAAAGTTATGTGACATTCTATGTACTTAGTCTAATGATGGGAGAATTACTGAGAGACTCTATTTTGAAATATCATAAAGTATGTGACTGATATCTAATTAAACTTCCTTAAAATGAAAAACAAAAATCTAGAAAGGTGGTCTACTATGTTTAAGATAGTATGAGTATTGATAAATGTCACAAACATTTGTTCAATATCAGGGCAGTTTTTTTTGTGTGTCTTGTAAGAAAATGTTCATTGTGTACCAAATATTTTAAAAATTAGGGAACTATCTTGAGAAATGCTTGGCCCCTTGTTCATTCAAATAGGATATACTTTGAATTATTTAACTGTATGGAAAGGAATTAATGATGATGACGTTACTGTTTTAATAACCATGCGTCACTGTTTTACCCAACACTTTTAAAAACCATTCCATGGTCTGATCTTCAACCTAATATTAAAATAAAATGGACAAATAAATATGATAATTTAAAAGTTATTCCACTTTTTAAGCTTAGTCATTATTATTATTACTACATTCATTTTGGTAAATTATTATTTATTGTATATTATTTATTAAAAACATTTTATAAATTTAGTAAGGCATGTAAATGTACTTTTTTTTACTTTTAAAGCTTTTTAAGGATGATTTTTATTAGTATTATTATTACTACTATTATTTTACACATGGTGAATTGATTGTGTAATACAAAAATATTTGATAACAAAAAATATTCAAAAGGAAAACAATTAAAATGAGGCAACAGTTTTATGGTATAAAATATTATCTATAAATTTATATTTTTAGGTTAAACACATATTTTGATTAAAATGAATTATTAGTATTACATTTCAAAGATCTATATAAATTGATGCTTTAAAAAGACAAAAATACATACCTGACATGCAACTTATAAATTGATCACTAGATGGCACTACACACCAACTAATAACAGGAAGGAAAGAGGAACTGTATTTCTGCATCGCTAAATGAAATTCTTGCTGCAAGGATTTCGGCCATGATAGATTTTTTCCAATTTCTTCATTCTTCCATCAACACGAGTGCCTTTATTGCTAGGAAAATCATCACCTCTACCTTCACTGGTTTTTAGAAATGCTCTATCAGAAACAGGATTATCAAACAAGGAGCAGATTCATCCACTTCTTTTTGTTACAAATGTATTGGGATGTGGTCCTGAGTCAGCTGCATTATATCATCCCGGAGGAATCTAAGCATGGCACCTTTGTGGGAAGAATTGCCCAGGATCTTGGACTGGATATAGGTGAGATTAATTCCAGAATGTTACATATTGTCTCTAGAGATGAGAAGGAATATTTCCAGGTTAATCTGCAGAATGGAATCTTGTTTGTTAAGGAGACAATAGACAGAGAAGTGCAGTGTCCAAATACACCCTTCTGTATTATTCCTCTGCAGGTTATTGTAGATAAGCCTGTGCAGATGTATCGTGTAGATGTAGAAATAGAAGATATAAATGACAATAGTCCAGTGTTCTCCTCCAGTGTCACTAATCTTGTCATATCAGAAATGAAACCTGCAGGATCTCGTTTTTCATTGATGGTAGCTGCTGATCCAGATCTTGGAACAAATTCTATAACAAACTATGAGCTCAGTGCAAGTGATTATTTTACATTGGATTTCCAAAAATACGTAAATCAAATCAAGTCATTAGAGCTTGTAATGAAAAAGAGTTTAGACAGAGAGAAGCAGTCTGTTCACAATCTGACACTTACAGCTTATGATGGAGGCAAACCAAGACTGAGTGGCACTACACATATTATTGTTAATGTGGAAGATTTTAATGACAATGCTCCTGTGTTTGATCAGCCATTCTACCAATGCAGTGTTAATGAAAATGCTGATGAAGGAACTTTGGTGTTCAAATTAAATGCCACTGATCTGGATGAAGGAAGAAATGGGGAAATACTATACAGATTTAATAAAATGGTGTCAGGTGAAGCAAATGAAGCATTCATGTTAGACAAAAACACAGGCCAAATAAGAGTGAAAGGCAAACTGGATTTTGAAACTGTTAATTTGTATGAAATTCAGGTTGAGGCTATTGATGATGGAGGAGAGGTTCAGCATGTTGGATATTGTAAAGTTTTAGTAACTATTGTGGATGTCAATGACAATCCTCCAGAAATAATGGTGACATCATTATCAGTTCCTGTACCAGAAAATTATCCTCAGGGGACAACAGTAGCCATTATTAGTGTCCGTGATAAAGATTCAGGGTCAAATGGAAAAGTCCATTGCTACATTTCTGAGCCTTCACCTTTTAAAGTTAATCCAGCTTTCATGAGAGATTTTTCTTTGATTGTGAATGGACCTTTGGATCGAGAGTTGAAAGATGAATATGAAGTCACAATTATCGCAAGAGATGAAGGTTCACCATCCTTGTCTAGCTCTACAACTCTGAAGATTGATATAAGTGATGCCAATGACAATGCTCCAAGATTTATCCAATCAGAAGATACAATATTCATTAAGGAGAACAACCCACCAGGATCTCATATTTATACAGCATCCGCCTCTGACCCAGATATTGGGCAAAATTCTTTCATTACTTACTCAATTAAGGAGCGCACAGTTGATGGGATCCCCATTTCGTATTACATTTCCATTAATCCAGAGAATGGGAAGGTCTTTGCTTTAGTGTCATTTGACCATGAACAGATTGCATATTTCCAATGTCACATAAAAGCCACCGATGCTGGCCTACGAGCACTCAGCTCTAACCTTACACTAAATATATTTATTAAGGATATTAATGATAATGCTCCTACATTCACCCCACTTCATTCTGCATTAACAATTAAAGCTTCAAGGTCAGCAGAACCTGGACACCTGATAACTAAAGTAAAGGCCGTAGATCTGGATTCTGGATACAATGCTTGGACATTTTATAAGTTAAAGGATCTTGGAGAATCTGGAAAATCACCATTTACCATTGCACATCAAACGGGAGAAATTACTTTAAAGCGGTCATTTACAGACTCAGATAATGATGAGTACAGATTGCATGTTGTAGCTCAAGATCACGGGGAACCAGCCATGACAACGGAGGCACAAATTGTCGTATATGTGGTGGAGTCTGGAGAAGAATTAAAGTTTGATAATCAAGAGATCAAGAGGAATAGTTATGAGTTTTCTGATGCAAATATTTACTTGGTTGTTGCAATCTGCGTCATATCAAGTATTTTTCTGATCACTCTAATTGTGTTCAGTGTTTTAAGATGGCAAAAATACAGAGATGAAGTCAATGAACTGAAAGAAAATTACAAAATCTGCTCCAACACTGGAGGGAGCTGGATGTATTCCCAACACACTCAGTATCAAATAAGTTCCAATTCACTGCGACCTAAAAGTGACTTAATTGTGTTCACTCCAAATAACTCTCAGACACCAGGGACTGAAGAGCAGGTCATTCCTCAAGGGGTCATATTAAACTCTGCCTATAAGGTAAGAATAATGAAATATATTGTTTGGGGGCTTTTTAAAAATCATATATAAATTATGTTAAAAGTCAAACAAAATATAAAGATAAAGTATTGCAAGTAAAATTATATAAAACGTAAGCACATACAAAGCACACAATTCTCATTTCTACTGTTCCTAAGCCATAGAGATTCTGGTGGACCTCATAAATGTTCTAGTTTTGTCAAGTCTCCAGTATTTTAAGCTCCCATGCTTAAAAAGAAGATTTTTACTTGGTGATCCAAGAATTTGTCATTTTTGTTTCCTGATAAATTGGAGGCCTTAATTAAATGCCAGAATAGTTACGGATGGATACATCTGTATTTCTCCAGTGTAAGTTAATTTTGCTGACAAAATACATAATATCAAAATATAGAAAAGCTTGTGAGAAATCATGAAAGCAACCCGGAATACAAAAGTGAATAGAGCTTTAAGCAACCTAAAAATGTAGCTTCAAAGCCAGGATGTATTTTACAAAGAAACAATACAGATAATGGCCTATTGCACATGGCAGAGCTGCAATGGTTCTGTTCTTAGGTGTCATGCAGTAGGCCCTGCTGCTTGGGGCTTTTGTAAGGTACCACATTATAAAGGTATTCTCTCCTGGGAGTAATTATTCTATGGGGCAGTACCTCTGAATAATCCTCTTTATATACTGTTATTTCATTAGAGTACTTCCATTTGTAAAAGGAGACAATATATTTTAGTTGGGATTCTTTAATTGATGTCCGTTTGAAAAGTATAACTGGAATATGTCGGCGCTATAAAAATAAAGAACATTATTATATCACTCGTTTCCTGAGCTCAAAATTACATTTAAAAATGAAATAAAGAGTATGTTTCTAAGCCTTTGACCAAAGCAGTCAGATAAAGACATTTGTAATATATGTTCACTTCTCTCAAAAATGCCACCATAGCTGTGTCTCTCTCACCAACAACTGTAGAGTGGGGCAGTATATAATGTTGAGATCATGATGGATCTGATTTATTTATGATTGCATTGTGAGGTTTCTTGGGAAATTTCTATGTATATTTTGCTTGTTTTGGTTTTCTGGTAATCAAAGAGTAATGAAAACATAAAGGATAGCTAACATAAGCTTTATTGCAGCTTACCCATTTAAAGATATCACTTAAACCCTTTTTTATGACTTGAGAAAGCAGAATTATTAAATACAGTTTTCTAATATTATTAATTTCATCATTATTATTGATTAGCGGGGGGCTGAAAAAAAATGTCCAAAAAGATTCATAGAAGAGCAATGTGAATAAAGTTCCAATCCCTTATGTTTGCTTTTTCTTTTCAATACCTTGAGAATTTAGCTCATTCATTGCCAAACCATTATTTTTTTTATACTTAAGGACTGCTAACATGTATGGTACCAATGGCCTGGCAAAGGTTTATTTCATTACTACTTTCAAAAATGTTTCAGTGAGTGTGCTTGACATATAAACAATTATGTTTAGCAGGTAAAGTTGGGCATTTAGTTGAAAGCTCGATGTGTGATCATTTAAAAGCATTTAAAAGCCACCATGGCTCCATGACTAAGGCTCCTGTGAATCAAATTTACTGGCATTTTATTAATTATTGAGCAGGAATCTGGGCATTTCATACTGTTGATTTATTATTGTTTTACTATATTGCTTGAAATGGTTTCTTACATGCAGTTATTGATCAACTTCACATCCATTTGTCAGGATATCACTATTTGTTACACTACACAGTTAAAAAGTGTCCAAAAAGTAGTTTATTTGCCCTCTTGGATGATAAACTCATAGTGGGCCATTTATGCCTCCACTTTTTTCATCTACCCAATATTCTACACACCAGTAATAGCAATAGTGACATTTTTATAACCATTTTTGCTGTGTTTTTCAAGGGAGATATAGTTTTTTAATTAAAAAAATACTTTAAAATATGTGCCTGTCATTTCTACACACAACAAAAACTGGAATGTTTAAACACACTGTAAGTAGAAGATAAGCAGGTGTATGTTACAAAAGTTTATGTAGAAATTAATAAGTTGTCACCACCAAAACCCTATTAAAATCTAATCTATAGCCACCCGACATGTTTCCCTTTGTGGCGTCCTCAGGCAAGCAAAAAACCAAGGCTATAGAGTCTCACTATTGCCCTGGTTTTTTGCTCCCCCTGAGGATGCTGCAAGGCCAAACATGTAGGGGTGGCTATATGTTTTAGTGTGTATATGCACAATTACACACATGATACTAATTGATGACTGCTGGTCACATTTCATTGCTACCACCGTTTGACCCTTCATTTTAAATATCATTTGATGTTGTCTTTTTTGAATAATAAAGTATTTAGATTATATTTAGGGGATATCACCTATGGGTATTTTTCGCCTTTGGCAATTAGAATTGTGTTTCAAAATTTGCAATTTAACCTTTTTTACTATTGGGTGCTACACTTGTTCTGAATCTTTTTTGTTTCCACAGTCATAGCTATAGGTTGTTCTTTTTGTGAGAGGATCTGTAGTCTTTTAGGTGCCATTTTGCCATACACATAGGCATTTCCTTTCTAGTGACTTTCATTATGGGTTGAAGCCAGAAAAAAAGCAATATTGCATTTTTATTTGCACTGAATACCATAAATAATTGCCATATTGTTTGCATGTCATTTACTACTTTGTAATGTTTATTTATTAAAATATATTAAAAATTCATTAATTTAAAATTGTTCATAAACTTTTATATTTTAATAACATTTACTGTTCCTTAAAAATGGGACTTTTGACAAGTTATTTTTATTATAGGTTTTAATATACCAGCATAGCTCTATACTTCTCTATATACCCGTGCATTCTCTTATCATATGGGTTGTTTTCTGAAGGAATCTTTACTGAGACCATAGATGTTTAATGATTGCTGCGAAAATTAATATTTTTTTGTATCAACATAAAGCTAGGTAGAGCTATAGATACCACAGATTCAGTAACTTGACATTCATCATGTTGATATCATAATTGTAGACTACTCCTATTCTGTAAATCGAGTTATCAGGATGTGCCTGTCACAGTAATGATTTCTACATCTGTTTGTCTTGAGTCTTGAAGGAGCACCCATATAAACTAGACAAAAGGGCAGCTTAATGGTAGATGAGGTTAAAAGTCCATATATTTGAGCTTATACATTTTGGAACTAAAAAGTGCAAACCATTTATATCCAGAATGGATAAGATTTGAATGAGACTGTAGTGGTGGAAGATTCAGGTATGATTATTGATAATAAATGTAATAATATAGTTAAGCATGCAGTGAAAATCTGCTGTATATAAAGAAAACAATATTGAAAGAAGCAAGTCTGCTCAGGAAGCCATTATTTTATCACTTTATAAAGAAGTACATATCTCGAGTATGCAATGTAGTTTTGGGCACCATTTAATGAAAAGGATATCACGGAGGTGGAGAAAGTTCAAATGTGAACTTCTAAATTGAAAAGAAGTTTTCAGTGAATATTTAGCAATTAACAGAACCCAGATTAGTAGCTAAATTATAACCCCTCCCTGCTTACAGTTCTGCTGTTTCACAATGGAGCCAGATACTCCTGCTGAAGACACGTGCTGTTCATTATTCAAGTGACTGCTCAGCTAATTACTGGCTTCAGTACTCATGTGACATTTATGCACACATGACATCTGAGGCAAGTGATTCTCTGAAGGAAAGATTAGAAATCACAGGTGCAGGGGAGTAAGAAAATGTAACCGCTATCACTGACAAAACTCCTTAAAATATAACTTTTAATTAAGAAATGCTAAAAACTAGAGAATTGCGGCTTTATGTGCAAACAACACAAATGATGGTCTACCCTGACAGGCACTACATGTAATTACTGAAAATTGGCTATGTCCAAGTGTGTGAGAGACATAGAATTCAAAAGACGCTCAATAACAAGAAAGTGGTCCTGACAAAAGTTAGACGGAAGCAACAAAAGTGCCAGTGTTTCCTAACCACTAAAAAAGTGCCTGTCTGCCCGTCACTTGAAACATATAGGCCCGTCCATCAAAGACAGAAATGAGGACCAATTAGGTATCTACAAATATAGGGATAAGACCAGAAATATAAGGTCTAGTATCAAATTTTCATGTGCGAGAATCAAGCCAGATATAGGGCTCTAGAATACATATAGGCCCAGTGAGACAAAAAATATGTGGATTCTGGATGATTCCTCAGCATAGTCATGTGGTTCACTGGAAACAGTTCTAATTTGGTTCAGTGTGGCTCAATGCATTTCTGTCGTAAGCACGACTCTTCAGAAGCCTGATTAAAAAAATGAACCGTAGAGATAATAAACCTAGTAAGTATCCTGCTGAACCTAAGATTAACCCTCGTAGATGAGGACAGTGCCTAGTAAATACTAGAACTCCACAATCCTAGAGATGACCTAGGAATTGTATAGAGGGAGAGCAATGCCCTGTTATGCTAGGAAGAATGGTTCTCAAATGGGTCAGTATTTGCATAAAAAATTGCGTATATCACCATGTGGGTTTAGATAAGCCCTGCAATATCTATAGGTGACATAAAGCTAAATGCCATAGAGACCCTACGAGTATAGGAATAACCAAAATTCCAGTAATTGCTTGCAGCCGCTAGCTAAATAAGGAAATATGTAGCTAAGAGAACCCAAAATAATAAAATCTGAAAAAGCCTAGCAGCATCTTCAGCCTTGAAGGTAGGCTTTATTAAAGGTTATATTTTAAGGAGTTGTGTCAGTGATAGCGTCTGAAGGAAAGATGAGTGGGATGTGACGATGGCTGGAGCAGCAGCACTTGACGGGAGGGTAGGGTTGTTTAAGAAGTGAGTACTTTTTTACCCTTTATTTTAACCGCTAATCTGCCCCTTTACATTTGTAACTGTTTTTGAAAAAAAATTAATGAAAGGTATGGAAGTCATGAGAGAAACTTATTAAAATGAATTTATTAATCTTTTAGAAAAGAAGAATGAAAGTGACATGATAATTCTTTTCTAATTAGGTAAATGACTATTATCACATTTAAGAAGAAATCAGGTTTGCTAAATCCAGAGTTATTTGTAATTGATTCTAAGAGGTCAGGAAGAAATTTTTAACTCTTTGGCCTTAGTCAGACGGGCGATTTTTCGTGCGATTTGCGGATCGCATGACGGATGCGCATCCGCAAATCGCATGACCGGTGCGCGCAAGTCGCCCGCAAATCACCCGAAAATCTGCTCCTAGCCGCGTTTCATTAGAAACGGGCCGGAGCTGTCCAGCGCATTGCATTCAATGGAGACGGCAATACAGCCGTCTCGATTGAAAGCAATGCGCTGCGGGCAAGCCCGGGATGAATTGTCGGTAAGGGCTTAAATATATAAGCCCTTACCTGCAATTCATCCTAAAATGTGTAAAAATAAAAAAAAATTGTATACTCACCTTCTGCCGGCAGCCGGAGCTCCGCGCGGCCGTCCTGCAGTGGGTGTGAAGGGGGTGTGAGTTAGACCTGCCCCCTGATTGGCTCAGCGCTGAGCCAATCAGAGGCATGCCTCACTCACACCCATTCATGAATTCATGAATGGATGTGAGTCAGACCTGCCCCTGATTGGCTCAGCGCTGAGAGGCAGCAGTCACTCACCCATTCATGAATTCATGAATGGGTGTGTGAGTGTTTTCAGCCTCTGATTGGTCAGGGCTGTGACCAATCAGAGGCAGATCATTCAGCAGGCGGGGATTTTAAAGCCCCGCCGGCTGAATAGTGCCGAGAAGCAATTCAGGAGAACTGACAGCGGCTGCGGCTGGACTCCGGCTGCAGCGGAAAGGTGAGTATACAATTTTTTTTTATTTTAACACATTTTAGGATGAATTGCCGGGAAGGGCTTATATATTTAACCCCTTCCCGACAATTCACCCCGCGCACGCCGGCAGCCCATTGCTTTCAATGGAGCGGCTGTATTGCCGCTCCATTGAATTCAATGGGCAAACATCGTTCTTCTCTGCCACAGCTGTTACAGCTGTGGCAGAGAAGAATGATTTGTCTTCTATATGTTCTCAATGGGGTCGGCGCTGCTGCCGCCGGCCCCATTGAGGCATATACAGAAGAGAACAGGAATCGCAGATCGCAGATAGGTGCGATCTGCGATTTTTTGTTCTATAATTTATCGGACGAGCGCATAAAAAGCGCTCATGTGTCCGATACCATTGCAAAGCAATGGTTTTAAAAAATCGCCGGACGCATGCGCATGCGCAAATCGCGGCTAAAAACGCCCGTCTGACTAAGGCCTAAATGGTACAATCACAAAGAGCAGAATTGATGAGGATTTTCTGCAGTGAAAAATCCACATTAAAATCTGCATCATAAGGCCTCAGTCAGTCGGGCGTTTTTTCACCCAATTTGCACATGCGCATGCGTCCGGTGATTTTTTAAAACCATTGCTTTGCAATGGTATCGGACACATGAGAGCTTTTTATGCGCTCGTCCGATAAATTATAGAACAGAAATCGCAGATCGCACCTATCTGCGATCTGCGATTCCTGTTCTCTTCTTTATATGCGCTCAATGGGGCCGGCGGCAGCAGCGCCGGCCCCATTGAGAACATATAGTAGACAAATCATTCTTCTCTGCCACAGCTGTAACAGCTGTGGCAGAGAAGAACGATGTTTGCCCATTGAATTCAATGGAGTCGGCAATACAGCCGGCTCCATTGAAAGCAATGGGCTGCCAGCGTGCGCGGGATGAATTGTCGGGAAGTGCTTAAATATATAAGCCCTTCCCTGCAGTTCATCCAGAAATGTGTTAAAATAAAAAATATATATATACTCACCTTGTCCCAGCAGCCAGAGTTCAGCGCGGCCGACCTGCAGTGGGTGTGAAGGGGGTGTGAGTCAAACCGGCCCCCTGATTGGCTCAGCGCTGAGCCAATCAGAGGCAGGTCCCACTCACACCCATTCATGAATTCATTATGTGATATTCCATGTACTTGGTCTAATGATGGCAGAATTACGGAGCGACTCTATTTTGAAATATCATAACAATGTATGTGATTGATATCTATTTACACTTAATGAAAACCAAAAATCTAGGAAGGTGGTCTGCTCTCAAAAGAGATTTAAAAAAATGGTTAATTTAAAGGTAGTTTACACTATTTTAGTATATATGCATTTGTTTGTACTGTGTTACATTTAAGATATGGATTCTCTGAAATGACATTTTCTCCAGATAGGCTGTGGGACAGTTTTTCTATATGGGCCATAAGACAGGTGGTTTTAGATGAACGTTTATATCTATGATCTATATAAATGCTTAGAGGAAGTTATTTCACTTTTGTTCTATTGCAGTGAGGTTAGGGTTCATTTTTGTCCCCATAGACTGAATGCTGAGATCAGCTAGGTTACCACAACACATGAGACGTCACATGACCTATACGTCATCTCGTGGTCATGTGACTTACTTCCGTGAAGCGCTGACTGCGTTCCAGGCGAGTAGCAGTGGTTTCACAGGAAGTTACATATATCGGCAGAGGACGGAAGTGACGTGTATGGAGCGGTCATGTGGTCCTCACTAGGAGACGCGATGTGCGTTCCAGCAGCCGAGTTATGACGATAGCGGAAGACCTGACTCCTCGGTCCGTGCCAGAATGGCGTTTTCAAACTGACAGTCTTCAATCAGCTGTTTTCTATGCACATTAGATCACGGTATGTTTTCAGCTATATATAGCAGAGTTGTTATTTGAATGTATGCTTGATAAAGGCGTCACATGACGCAGAAACGCGTTGCATATTTTATTGTACGATAGAGGTATGGGTTACCTCGTTTCTTTCTCTTTTGTATGTTTTAATAAGACTATCTTTTAAAGGATCATTCTATTGAGGATATTTTCCTCTTTGTGGACTTTAGAGGCTGATCCATGGTAGCGCAAGCATTAAAAGGGTTTTTTTTATTTTTACTTATTTTCTCTACCCGATTTTTTTGCCAAAAAATCGGAGCACCCCTTAAATGCTGCAGCTCTCCAAGGTATTGGATGAATGGAAAGCCCCTCAAAAGTAACTTGCTAAAGGCTCACCTGGATTCCAGGTGCAGGCGGGACACTTATCATTAGTATCCTGCCTGACACCGGGTAAGTTCTTTGGATTTTTGATTACATTGTGGATATATAGAGTGTGAGGCGCTCTCTTTGACTGTTTATTCATATCAAAAATGATAATACAGTGACATTTCCACCAACGTTTGGTCTTTAGCAAGCTTTATCGAGTTTGATGGCAGAATAAAACTTTCTTGGATTTTTCTGCACCCATTGATGCTGCCACCATTATTATAAATTGCTGAACTTCTGGGACTTACATAACAAAGTATGCGATTGATATCTAATGAAACTTCCTTAAAATGAAAACCAAAAATCTAGAAAGGTGGTCTGTTCAAAGAAGTGGGCTACTATTTATAAGATACTATGAGTTATGAATTGATCAGGCCATGACGACTACATTCTTGTATGCAAAGTCTGGAAAGTTATGTGACATTCTATGTACTTGGTCTAATGATGGGAGAATTACTGAGAGACTCTATTTTGAAATATCATAACAAAGTATGTGACTGATATCTAATGAAACTTCCTTAAAATTAAAAACAAAAATCTAGAAAGGTGGTCTACTATTTTTAAGATAGTATGAGTATTGATAAATGTCACAAACATTTGTTCAATATCAGGGCAGTTTTTTTTTGTGTGTCCTGTAAGAAAATTTTCATTGTATACCAAATATTTTAAAAATTAGGGAACTATCTTGAGAAATGCTTGGGCCCTTGTTCATTCAAATAGGATATACTTTGAATTATTTAACTGTATGGAAAGGAATTAATGATGATGACGTTACTGTTTTAATAACCATGCGCCACTGTTTTACCCAACACTTTTAAAAACCATTCCATGGTCAGATCTTCAACCTAATATTAAAATAAAATGGACAAATAAATATGATAATTTAAAAGTTATTCCACTTTTTAAGCTTAGTCATTATTATTATTACTACATTCATTTTGGTAAATAATTATTTATTGTATATTATTTATTAAAAACATTTTATACATTTAGTAAGGCATGTTAATGTACTTTCTTTACTTTTAAAGCTTTTTAAGGATGTTTTTTATTAGTATTATTATTACTACTATTATTTTACACATGGTGAATTGATTGTGTAATACAAAAATATTTGATAACAAAAAATATTCAAAAGGAAAACAATTAAAATGAGGCAACAGTTTTATGGTATAAAATATAATCTATAAATTTATATTTTTAGGTTAAACACATATTTTGATAAAAATGAATTATTAGTATTACATTTCAAAGATCTATATAAATTGATGCTTTAAAAAGACAAAAATACATACCTGACATGCAACTTATAAATTGATCACTAGATGGCACTACACACCAACTAATAACAGGAAGGAAAGAGGAACTGTATTTCTGCATCGCTAAATGAAATTCTTGCTGCAAGGATTTCGGCCATGATAGATTTTTTTCCAATTTCTTCATTCTCCCATCAACACGAGTGCCTTTATTGCTAGGAAAATCACCACCTCTACCTTCACTGGTTTTTAGAAATGCTCTATCAGAAACAGGATTATCAAACAAGGAGCAGATTCATCCACTTCTTTTTGTTACAAATGTATTGGGATGTGGTCCTCAGTCAGCTGCATTATATCATCCCGGAGGAATCCAAGCATGGCACCTTTGTGGGAAGAATTGCCCAGGATCTTGGACTGGATATAGGTGAGATTAATTCCAGAATGTTACATATTGTCTCTAGAGATGAGAAGGAATATTTCCAGGTTAATCTGCAGAATGGAATCTTGTTTGTTAAGGAGACAATAGACAGAGAAGTGCAGTGTCCAAATACACCCTTCTGTATTATTCCTCTGCAGGTTATTGTAGATAAGCCTGTGCAGATGTATCGTGTAGATGTAGAAATAGAAGATATAAATGACAACAGTCCAGTATTCTCCTCCGGTGTTACTAATCTTGTCATATCAGAAGTGAAGCCTGCAGGATCTCGTTTTTCATTGATGGTAGCTGCTGATCCAGATCTTGGAACAAATTCTATAACAAACTATGAGCTCAGTGCAAGTGATTATTTTACATTGGATTTCCAAAAATATGTAAATCAAATCAAGTCATTAGAGCTTGTAATGAAAAAGAGTTTAGATAGAGAGAAGCAGTCTGTTCACAATCTGACTCTTACAGCTTATGATGGAGGCAAACCAAGACTGAGTGGCACTACACATATTATTGTTAATGTGGAAGATTTTAATGACAATGCTCCTGTGTTTGATCAGCCATTCTACCAATGCAGTGTTAATGAAAATGCTGATGAAGGAACTTTAGTGTTCAAGTTAAATGCCACTGATCTGGATGAAGGAAGAAATGGGAAAATACAATATAGATTTAATAAAATGGTGTCAGGTGAAGCAAAGGAAGCATTCATGTTAGACACAAACACAGGCCAAATAAGAGTGAAAGGCAAACTGGATTTTGAAACTGTCAATATGTATGAAATTCAGGTTGAAGCTATTGATGATGGAGTAGAGGTTCAGCATATTGGATATTGTAAAGTTTTAGTAACTGTTGTAGATGTCAATGACAACGCTCCAGAAATACTAGTGACATCATTATCAGTTCCTGTACCCGAAAATTCTCCTCAGGGAACAACAGTGGCCATCATCAGTGTCCATGATAAAGATTCAGGGTCAAATGGAAAAGTCCATTGCTCTATTTCCGAGCCTTCACCATTTAAAGTAAATCCAGCTTTCATGAGTGATTTTTCTTTGACTGTAAATGGGCCTTTGGATCGAGAGGTGAAAGATGAATATGAAGTTACAATTATTGCAACAGATGAAGGTTCGCCATCCTTGTCTACCTCTACAACTCTGAAGATTGATATAAGTGATGTCAATGACAACGCTCCAAGATTTATCCAATCAGAAGATACAATATTCATTAAGGAGAACAACCCACCAGGTTCCCATATTTATACAGCATCTGCCTCTGACCCAGATATTGGGCAAAATTCTTTCATTACTTACTCAATTAAGGAGCGCACAGTTGATGGGATCCCTATTTCGTCTTACATTTCCATTAATCCGGAGAATGGGAAGGTCTTTGCTTTAGTGTCATTTGACCATGAACAGATTGCATATTTCCAATGTCACATAAAAGCCACTGATGCTGGCCTACGAGCACTCAGCTCTAACCTTACATTAAATATATTTATTAAGGATATTAATGATAATGCTCCTACATTCACCCCACTTCATTCTGCATTAACAATTAAAGCTTCAAGGTCAGCAGAACCCGGACACCTCATAACTAAAGTAAAGGCCGTAGATCTGGATTCTGGATACAATGCTTGGACATCTTATAAGTTAAAGGATCTTGGAGAATCTGGAAAATCACCATTTACCATTGCACATCAAACGGGAGAAATTACTTTAAAGCGGTCATTTACAGACTCAGATAATGATGAGTACAGATTGCATGTTGTAGCTCAGGATCACGGTGAACCAGCCATGACAACGGAGGCACAAATTGTCATATATGTGGTGGAGTATGGCGAAGAATTAAAGTTTGATAATCAAGAAACTAAAAGGAATGGTTATGAGTTTTCGGATGCCAATGTTTACTTGGTAGTTGCAATCTGCGTCATATCAAGTATTTTTCTTATCACTCTTATTGTGTTTAGTGTTTTAAAATGGCAAAAATACAGAGATGAAGTCAATGAACTGAAAGAAAATTACAAAATCTGCTCCAACACTGGAGGGAGCTGGATGTATTCCCAACACACTCAGTATCAAATAAGTTCCAATTCACTGCGACCTAAAAGTGACTTAATTGTGTTCACTCCAAATAACTCCCAGACACCAGGGACTGAAGAGCAAGTCAATCCTCAAGGGGTTATATTAAACTCTGCCTCTAAGGTAAGAATAATGAAAAATATTATGTAGGGGAGGGGGGGTTAAAAATCATATATAAATTATGTTAAAAAGCAAACAAATATAAGGATGAAGTATTGCAAGTAAAAGCATATAAAACTTTAACACATGCAAAGCCCACAAGTGTCATTTCTACTAATCTTAAGTTAAGTCATTATTCTGTAATGGCTCTGCTGTTGACAAATCTTTACAGATTCTGATGGACCCTATAAAAGTTATAGTTTTGTCAAGTCTCCAGTATTTTTGACTGCAAGAATACATATTTCTATTAGCTGTAGAAATATGTAAAAAAAACTGTCTGTTGAATATCTTTACATCCATCAGCAATCATCTTCATGTAAAAATGAAGATTTCTATTTGGTGACTCAAGAATTTTTTTTATTTTTGTATCCTGATAAATTGGAGGCCTTAATAAAATGCCAGAATAGTTAAGGATGGACACTTCTGTATTTCTCCAGTGTAAGTTAATTATGCTGACAAAATACCTAATACCAAAATATAGAAAAGCTTGAGAGAAATCATGAAAGCAACCCTGAATGCAGAAGTGAATAGAGCTTTAATCAACCTAAAGAAGTAGCTTCAAAGCCAGGATGTATTGTACCAAGAATCAATATAGATAATGGCCTAATGCACATGGCGAAGTTGCAATGGTTCTGTTCTTAGGTGTCATACAGTAGGCCCTGCTGCTTGGGGCTTTTGTAAGGCACCACATTATGAAGGTATTTTCTACTAGATGCAATGATTCTATGGGGCAGTACCTCTGAATAATCCTCTTTATATACCAGTATTTCATTGGAGTTCTTCTAATTTTTAAAGGAGATAATATATTTCAGTTGGGATTCCCTAATTGATGTCCAAAATTATAAAAAACAAAATGACAAAAAATATGTTTCTATGCCTCAGGGCTCAGTCACACGGGCGCATCGGCACCTGTACAGCGGCGCCGATGCTCCCGTGTGACTGACAGTTAGAAGACGGCCATACCTGAAGACGGCTGTCTCTCTCCAGTGCTGATGAAAGAACACATGACGGCAATGAAGCCGGTCACATGTTCTTTTCTCCAGTGCTGCAGAGAGACGGCCATCTTTTGGTATATCCGGCTCCTTCCTGCAGTCACACGGGCGCCGATGAGCCCGTGTGACTGAGGCCTTAGACTGGTGCAGTCAAATAAAGACATTTGTAATATATGTTCAACTATCTCAAAACTGCCTCCATAGCTGTGTCTCTGTTGCCAACAACTGTGGAGGGGAGCAGTATATAATGTTGATACAACAGATGACAAATCTAATTTATTTAAGATTGGAATGTGAGGTTTCTTGGGAAATTTCTATGTATATTTTGCTTGTTTTGGTTTTTCGGTCATCAAGAGTAATGAAAACATAAAAGATAGACAACTACCAGAAGCGTTTTTTCAGCTCATCCAATTAATAATATCACTTAAACCCTTTCTTTGACTTGAGGAAACAGAATTATTAAATACATTTTTCTAATCCTATTAATTTCAGCATTATTACTGATTAATTGTGGCTGAAAAATATTGTCCAAAAGATTCAAAAAAGAGCAATGTTAATAAAGTTCCAATCCATTATGTTTGCTTTTTCATTTCCATACTTAAGAATTTAGCTCATTCATTGCCAAACCGTTATTTTTCGTGTTTAAGGAAGTTAACATGTATGGTACCAGTGTTCAGGCGAAAGGTTTATTTCATTACTACTTTCAAAAATGTTTCAGTGAGTGTGCTTGATATATAAACAATTATGTTGAGCAGGTAAAGTTGGGCATTTAGTTGGAAACTCGAGGTGTGATCATTGAACAGCATTTTTAGAAAGCCACCATGGCTTCATGACTAAGGCTCCTGTGAATCAAATTTGCTGGTATTTTATTAAGTTTTGAGCAGGGATCTGGACATTTTATACTGTAAACTTTACTATTTTTCTACTATATTAATTGTTTGAAATGGTTACTTACATGCAGTTATGGATCAAGTTCACATGCATTTGTCAGGATATCACTATTTGTTACACTACACAACTAAAAAGTGTCCAAAAAGTAGTTTATTTCCCCTTTTAGATGATAAACTCATAGTTTGCCATTTATGCCCCCACTTTTTTCATCTACCCAATGTTCTACACACCATTAATAGCACCAGTAACATTTTAATGCCAAATTTTGCTGTGTTTTTTAAGGGAGAGATAGTTTTTTTAATAAAAAAATACTTTCAAATATCTGTCCGTCATTTCTACACACTACAAAAACTGGAATGTCTAACACACTTTAAGTAGAAGATAAACAGCTGTATGTTTCAAAAGTTTATATTATAAAATTTCCCTAGGAACACTCCGGGTTATATAAAACACAATTCTAATTGCCAAAGCCAAAAAATACTCATAGGTAATATCCCCTAAATATAATCTAAATACTTTATTATTCAAAAAAGACATTGAATGATATTTGAAATAAAGGGGCAAATGGTGGTAGCAATGAAATGTGACCAGCAGTCATCAATTAGTGTCATGTGTGTAATTGTACATATACACACTAAAACATAGGCCTGGATGGCCAACTTCAAAAAGCCTATGTTGAAATTAATAAGTCAACCTATAGCTACCTTGACATGTTTCACTTTGCAGCGTCATCAGGGGGAGCAAAAAACCAGGGCTATAGAGTCACATTATAATCTTGTTTTTTTGCTCCCCCTGAGGATGTCACAAGGCGAAACATGTTGGGGTGGTTGTAGATGAAATTTTCATAGGATTTTGGTGGTGCCGACTTACTAATTTCTACATAGTCTTTTGCCAATTGGCCATCCAGGCCTATATTTTAGTGTGTATATGCAAAATTAAGGCCACAGTCAGACGGGCGTTTTTTCGCGCGATTTGCGCATGCGCATGCGTCCGGCGATTTTATAAAACCATTGCTTTGCAATGATATCGGACACATGAGCGCTTTGTATGCGCTTGTCCGATAAATTATAGAACAGAAATCGCAGATCGCACCTATCTGCGATTCCTGTTCTCTTCTCTATATGCGCTCAATGAGGCCGGCGGCAGCAGCGCCGACCCCATTGAGAACATATACTAGACAAGTCATTCTCCTCTGCCACAGCTGAATGGGTGAGTGAGTGCTGCCTCTGGTTGGTCACAGCCCTCACCAATCAGAGGCAGCTCTCACTCACACCCATTCATGAATTCATGAATGGGTGTGAGTGAGAGCTGCCTCTGATTGGTGTGGCTGTGACAAATCAGAGGCAGCTCATTCAGCAGGCGGGGATTTTAAATCCCCAGCTGCTGAATACTACTCAGAGCAGTTCAGGAGAACTGCTGGCGGCCGCGGCTGAACTCCGTCTGCCGGGACAAGGTAAGTATATATATTTTTTTAATTTTAACACATTTCTGGATGAATTTCCAGGAAGGGCTTATATTTTTAAGCCCTTCCCGAAAATTCATCGTGAGATCGCCCGCAGCCCATTGCTTTCAATGGAGCCGGCTGTATTGCCGGCTCCATTGAATTCAATGCGCTGGACAGCTCCAGCCCGTTTCTATTGAAACGCGGCTAGGAGCAGTTTTTCTGGCGATTTTTCGGCCCCGGTCACGCGATTTGCGGATGCGCATCCGTCATGCGATCCACAAATCGCGGGCAAAAACGCCCGTGTGACTAAGGCCTTACACACATGATACTAACTGATGACTTCTAGTCACATCTCATTGCTACTACCATTTGCCCCTTTATTTTAAATATCATTTGATGTTGTCTTTGTCATTTTTGAATAATAAAGTATTTAGATTATATTTTAAATGATATTACCTATGGGTATTTTTTGCTTTTACCAATTAGAATTATGTTTCAAAAATTGTAATTTAATCTTTTTTACTATTGGGCGCTACACTTGTTCTGAATCTGTTTTGTTTATGTATTTCCACAGTCATAGCTATACCTTTTATAAGGCTGTCCTTTTTGTGAGAGAATCTGTAGTCTTTTAGGTGCCATTTTGCCATACACATAGGCATTTCCTTTCTAGTTACTTTCATTATGGGTTAAAGCCAGAGAAAAAGCAATACTGCATTTTTATTCATGCTTTTTACTGAATACCATAAATAATCACCATAATGTTTGGATGTCATTTACTGTTTTGTAATGTTTATTTAATAAAATATATTCAAATGCATTTATTGAAATTGTTTATACACTATTTCTTTTTAGTAATATTAACTGTTCCTCAAAAAATGTGTCTTTTGACGAATTATTATTATTGTAGCTCTAATATACTGGCGTAGCTCTCTGCATCTCTATACACCAGTGTATTCTCTTATGATATGGGTCCTTTTCTGAAGGAATCTTTACTGAGACCATAGATGTTTATTGATTGCTGCGGAAATTAATACTTTTTTGTATCAACATAAAGCTAGGTAGAGCTATAGATACCACAGATGCAGTAACTTGACATTCATCATGTTGATATCATAATTGTAGACTACTCCTATTCTGTAAATCGAGTTATCAGGATGTGACTTTCACAGTAATGATTTCTACATCTGTTTGTCTTGAGTCTTGAAGGAGCACCCATATAAACTAGACAAAAGGGCAGCTTAATGGTAGATGAGGTTTAAAGTTCATATATTTGAGCTTATACATTTTGGGACAAAAAGTGCAAACCATTTATATCCAGAATGGATAAGATTTGAATGAGACTGTAGTGGTGGAAGTTTTTATGTATAATTATTGATAATATAAGTAATTATGTAGTTAAGCATGCAGTGAAAATCTACTGTATACTAAAAAAAAACAATGTTGAAAGACGAAGATCTTCTCAAGAAGGCATTATTTTATCACTTTATAATGCAGTGGTTAGGCCATATAGCAAGTATACAATGTAGTTTTGGGCACCATTTAATGAAAAGGGATATAACAGAGGTGGAGAAAGTTCAAATATGAACCTCTAAATTTAAAAGGCTTTCGGGGAATATTTAAAAATTAACTGAACCCTGATTAGTAACTAAAATATAAGCTCTCCCTTGGTTATAGTTCTGTCGTTACAGAATGCAGCCAAAAATGCCTGCTGTACTCAAATGTTGTTCATTATTCAAGTAACTGCTCAGCCAATAAATGGCTTCGGTACTCAAGTGACATTTATGCACATATGACCTCTGAGGCCAGTGATTGTATGAAGGAAATATGAGTGGCATGTGACTATGGCTAGAGCATCCAGCTCCAAATTGGAACAGCAGTGTTGATGGGAGAGAAGGGGTGTTTAGGATTTGAATACTTTTTTCCCTTTATTTTAACCACTAATCTGCACTTTCCATCTTTAACTATTTTTGAAAAGAAAAATATATAAAAATTAATTTATTCATCTTTAAGAAAAGAAGAATGAAGGTCACAGGATAAGAGATGAGCGAGCATACTCGCTAAGGCAAACTACTCGAGCGAGTAGTGCCTTATGCGAGTACCTGCCCGCTCGTCTCAAAAGATTCGTGTGCCGGCGGGGGAGAGCGGTGAGTTGCGGGAGTGAGCAGAGGGAGTGGTGGGGGGGGGGAGAGAGAAATCTCCCCCCCCCCATTCCTCCCTGCTCTCCCCCGTGGTTCTCTGTCCCCTGCCGACACACAAATCTTTTGAGACGAGCGGGCAGGTACTCGCATAAGGCACTACTTGCTCGAGTAGTGTGCCTTAGTGAGTACGCTCGCTCATTTCTAATGATAATTCTTGTCTAATTAGGTAAACGACTATTATCACATTTTTAAAAAATTAGGTTTGCTAAATCCAGAGTTATTTGTACTTGATACTAAGAGGTCATGCAAAGATAATATTTCAAATGGCTGAAAGATTGAAAGATTTAGTGAGCTATTTGCATAAAGAATGTATGTCCATTAACACTTTATCATCTTCATTTGCATGTAAAAGTACATCCAGGAGCTGTTTGCATAGCCCAGCTTCTGTTTAAACACACACACAGCTGTATAAACAGCTGCCATAACATTCCTTTGTTCCTCTTGTAGATATCGGAAAATTGCATTGTTTTCCTCGTGGCTAGTGTAAACATGCAGTGAGAAGAACAACGTGCAGTCTTTTGAAAGATGAGTGAAATGCATTCAAATGGAATTTATTTGCTCAATGTTTTAGTGGCTGAACGATGGATTTTAAGTTTAACTAAAATCTCTCATTCAAACGAAAAGTGTACGATGCCCGCATTTACAAGCAATGATTATGGTTCACTTTTAGCCATTTGGACAAATGTTGAGCGATAATCATTGTGTGTAAAAGGGCCTTGGGGGAACAATCACAAACAGCAGCGTTAGTGAGGATTTTCTGCAGTGGAAAATCCACATCTGCATCAAAAACAAGTCAGAATTCATACCATTGGTGCAGATTTTCACATGAATCTGCAGCAAACTTTATCTTTTCGAATGAAAGGGTGATATCAGCTGCAGGTCCTTATCAAAAACTGTGTTAAAACCACGAAAACCGTGCAAATTTAAATGTGATTTTTGGGGCGAACCTGCTCCAAAAATCTGCAGCACAAAACATGCTATGGATCTTGGTTTGGAACCACACCAAAATCTACTGGTTTTTAGCATTCACGGTTGGTGTTTCTTTTTGCTCTTGTGTTTGCATTGCTAAAAGGTAGAATTCTATACATGTGTAGTACTATGACGGTAAAGCTTCTTATTGTTAATTTTTTTAATCTCAGTGTAGTTTACAGCCTAAAACTCTGTGCTACTCAAACGTTATAGAAAAACTTAGAAATTACTCTGATATACAGTCTAAAAATAAAATTAGACATCTTTAAAATACTGATTGTTGGGGGGGCGTGGCTAGCCAGCGGCGGGACCAGAAGCAGCACCCAAAGCTCCTGGCCGTGCAACATAAAAAAAGGACTTTGACCAGATACAAGGGCTCCCACAGGTCCGAAAACAGTCCCACGGGTTACACCAAACCCAGAGCTGTGGAACGAGACCCTCCGCGGGCCTCTAACCGACACCGCGAAACCGCGGCCTACAGGACAAGGCGCATCCCCGGGCTAGATTTGCAGACGCAGCCGACCGGAAGTTAAGGCCGGCTGCGAATAACATCAGAGGGCCGCATCAAAAGAGCACCGGAGACTGCAACGCACATCCGCGGACTGATCCGACCAGGCAGGAACGGAAAACGGAGACCCCCGAGGGGTACCACAAGTGAAAACTAGCCGGAGCCTGCAGCAGAGGGAAGCAGCGCAAGGTAGTTCCCCCCCCTCCTCCTCCCCGAGTGCAGTGCGGGGGCCCTCCACCTCACATTGCCGACGCACAGCACAGCAGAAAAGACTCACCGGGGTTGCTGCTCCTAGTTGAGCAGAATCTCCAGGGGCAGCATAACAAGCAGGCACAGCGGAGGACTAGAGCACAGATCCCATCCTTGTGTGGAGCGTCGGCCATCTTTCCTCCCCCAAGCTAATAAACTGCCAACTTGCTGCAGACCAACAAGGTCACAAACTTCCCCACCAGCAACATAAAAAGTGCAGACAGAAGGGGAACCGGGGCCAGCACCCCCATATAAGCTAAAGAAAAGAGCAGGAGCAAAATCCCCATGTTGTCTTTCTGTAGCTCCTTATATAATATGCTAATTAGCCACAGCACACTCCGGGCTACAGATTATTGCAAAACAGCACCACCTAGTGGATGAAAACCACACTTGCAGCAACTGTGCTCTGAATTCCCCCTGCCAGCAGCAATATACATTATCGCAAGCAGACAAAAAAGCCCATACATATAATAAGCTCATCAGAGGCAGCAACAGGCCAAGAAAGCAACCAGAACCTTGCTCCCACACTGCAACTCAGAACCGAGCGCAAGCAGTACAACGCCAGCAACATCTACTTACACGTACCTGACCAACCTGCACGTACAGATCTAACTGCGACTGAAAAACCGCACAGAAGCACCCGCAGCCGGGTACCCCTCCCCCCCCCACATAAATACGGGTTCATACCTAGCCAGTGGAATGGCCACGGCCCTTCCATGAGCTGCGCTCTAGCTCCATCCCAGTAAAATAGGACAGAAGAACAGCACACCACCGAACTGAACAACAATCAACAATAAAGATATAATATGTCAAGGAGGATCAGCAGACAGAGCAAAGGACAAATCGCATCTCAGTGTACATTGCCGGAGCTATTTTCAAGCAACCAGTTCGCTCCACTGACCCAAATGGAGCAATCAGCACCTAACCAGAGCCCTGAGAACCTACTCACCGCAAGTCAGAACGACTCAACCAGCACCTCGCAAACCCCAGATCTCTCAGCCTCAGAAACCGCACTCCTCAACCACATCAAAAAACTTCCGAGAAGAACTACAAACGGCAGTACACGACATCTCCAAACAAATTAAAGATTTAGGGCAGCGCACCAACGATCTCGAACAGAAAACGGACGACATCATCGACGCCCTAGACCATGAGAGAATGAGATGGGACGATTGTGCAGAAAGAGTGGAAGCCCTTGAACTCAAATGCGAGGACCTTGAAAACCGGAGCAGAAGAGCCAACATTCGCATCCGAGGCTTCCCGGAATCAATTACCAACTTAAAAGAAGCCGCAACAAACCTATTCTCCGCTCTTCTCCCCCAAATAGTTCATGAATCTTTCCGAATGGATAGAATACACCGCGCCCTCTCCAAACCGATCAACTCGGATCTCCCAAGAGACACAGTACTCAAACTACACTATCCCGAGATGCAAGACCAACTGCTCGCAGCAGCACGCAACTTGGACTCACTCCCCGGAGTCCCCACATCAGTCCAAATCTTTGCAGATATCGCCCCATCCACTCTAGCCAAACGACGAGCCCTAAAACCAATTACTTTAGCCTTACAACAGGCGAATATCAGATATCGCTGGAACTTTCCCTTTGCATTACTGGTCCGCATCAATCAAAGGTCCTACTCCATCAGATCCCTGGAAGAAGGAAAGCGAATACTGGAAGAAGAACACATCGCCCTCGAAAGCGAAATGACCAGACCACAAAGACCAACTCGCTTCTGGACCACGGCGGGGACCTCACACCGAAGAGCGACACCAACCGAAAACCGAAACCTGAATGCCTGAAACAGATATGTATCATCTATGTTTTATTACAAATGACTGAGTGGGCTTGAGACCTCCTGGGCCCCCCCAACAGGGGACCAGGGACGTCTGGGGGCCCACCCCCCCGGAAAAAGAAACACCACAAATAGACAACCACCTAAATGCTCAGATGGTCCTCTATATATATATGCATATGGACATTCTTTTCTCCGCTCACGGGTATGTCGTCGGCGGACCATTGTTCTACAAGTTATAACATATAGTAAAAGCCTGTCTGCCTGTCGGTGCGTGTCCGAGGGGGGCCCAGTAGCACCCTAAACACACGTATGAGACCGCCAGAGAATTAAATAGGTCATACATAGCACCAAAATGCTCTGGGGGCCGCTCGGACGGGCGCCGAACTAGACAGAATACAGAACCCTCAGGCTGTTCAGTTCGTTTAAGTTTAAGTTCAACGAACTAAAGTTATAGGTTCATTCACTTCTGTTAACTCTATACTGTGACTTAGCACTGGGACGGGACGGAGTTACTTGATGCCCTCTCCCTTCCAGACTATGGATACTTCCCTCCAAATGTTAAGAGGGAAGCCCAGTTTGGGACTCCTTGGGCTTTGGAACCCAATTCGGGTCACTAATCTGACCCTTGTTACACTGTATTTTATGTTACTTACTATGCAGAAACGTGATTCCACACTGTGTTCACACACCACACATAACTATGTGAGCCCCCAAGAGACACAACAAAATACTAAGCAAGCTCAGCCCCCCCCCTCCACACCCCAATGGCCACCATAATATCACACAATGTCAAAGGATTCAACTCCCCACTTAAAAGGAAAAAAGCGTTTATGCAGTACATTAAAAACAGACCTGACATTATCTGCCTCCAAGAAACTCACTTTACGTCCTCTTCAGCCCCCAGATACCTCCACCCCCAATACTCTTGCTTCTACTCCTCGGTAACAACAAAAAAACACCAGGGAGTTGTAATCCTCCTACACAATTCATTTCCCATAACAATTGACAAAGTAGAGCTAGATGCATCTGGAAGATATATCATCCTACAAGGTATATTGCACAAGCAAAAGGTAATCATAGTGAATTAATACGCCCCAGCGGACAGTTGGAGAGAGACCCACGGTGTGAACAAAGGCTATACTTTCTTCTCAGCTCCACATAAATCATACTCACGTATCGACTGGACATTAGTATCAACTCACCTCCTACCTTCCCTCGCACAAGCCAGACACATCCCCTGCGCATGGTCAGACCATGACATCGTCCTCACGCAATTCATAAACTCACCCCCCCGACCTAATACCAGAAGATGGAGGCTCAATGAATCCCTATTAAAAGATCCTATAACCCATGCCCAAATCTCAGAAAAACTTAATGAATTCATGACATTCAACGATAATGAAGCATCTCAACCGGTATGGATTTGGCTGGCACACAAAGCCTTTATGAGAGGACAGATATTTAAAATCGCCTCCATTAAAAAAAAAGAAAAATCACAAGCTTTGCAAGCCTTGGAGAGGCGTCTGGCACTATTAGAAGTGGCCAACCAACAACGCCCCGGTATAGCTCTGATCAAAAACATACGAGACACTAAACTCCAAATTGACCTCCTCTATACATCCCAGGTGGAAAGAGCCTTGCAATGGACACAATCAATCTACTTTAAGTTAGCTAACAAACCCGATAAATTACTATCGGCACGCTTAAGAGCAAAAGAAAAAATCAATTCTGTCCACTCAATCAGAACAAACAAGGGGACATGCACCTCAAATCCAGATAAAATAGCACATACATTCCTAGATTTCTACAATAAGCTATACAAATACAAGCCTCAAAGAACCCCTTCGGCCCCCCAGGACTTCCTAAGAAATATACAACTGCCAAGACTCGCAGAACATCAAAACGAAAACTTAGGCCAACACATCTCAATGGAGGAAGTAGAAGAAACTATCAAACTCCTAAAGCCAGGAAAAGCACCAGGCCCAGCTGGACTGACAGCCCTGTGCTACAAAAAATTTAGCACACTCATTACACCGCTCCTAACACGCTTCTATAATAACATCTTATTAGGCAAACCGACCCCTGACGAATTTCTAAAAGCACACATAACGATCATCCCCAAACCAAATAAAGATCACACCTCCCCCAAAAATTACAGACCAATCTCCCTTTTGAATATAGATTATAAGATCCTGACCAGCATCCTAGCAAAACGGCTAAACAATTACCTCCCGTCCCTGACACACAAGGATCAAGTAGGTTTCATCCCTTCCCGACAAGCCCCAGATAACATTAGGAAAGTCCTAAATCTCATACACACCGCCAACTCGCACAAAACTCCATTGCTAACCCTGGCCCTAGATATTGAGAAGGCCTTTGACAGCCTCTCGTGGGAATACTTATTTCAAGTACTAGGTAAAGTAGGCATCCACGGTAACTTCATCACAGCCCTGCGTACACTATACTCGACCCCCTCAGCAGAGCTAAAACTCCCAACATCGATAGAAAACAAAATATCGTTACAAAGAGGAACCCGTCAGGGCTGCCCCCTGTCCCCAGCGCTATTCGCCCTGGCGATGGAGCCCCTCGCTCAACTCATTAGAAATAACCCAAACATATCAGGCCTATCAGTAAAAAATAGAGAATACAAGGTCAGCCTTTTCGCGGATGATATCCTCCTCACCATAGCGAAACCACTCACCTCTTTACCCAATCTAATAAAAACCCTGGACTCTTTTGCGGAGGTATCTGGATTGGTAGTTAATATGGAAAAAACAGAAGCCCTTTTCCACAATATACCTGCCCACGCCCAGAAATTGATAGAATTAAATTTTGGATTCAAAGCTTGCCCACACTACATCACATACCTAGGCATCAAACTCACCCACAACTTAGACAATCTATACAAATGGAACTACCCACCTCTATTCACCTCATTAAAAGCTGAACTGAAAAACTGGACACAGCACGCCATCTCTTGGATAGGACGCATCAACTCAATAAAAATGAACATTCTACCCCGCCTACTTTATCCATTCAGATGCCTCCCGATAGAAGTCCCCACAAGAGACCTTCAGGAGATGCAAAACTCCATCTTCCATTTCATCTGGAAAAACAAAAAACCCAGAATAAAGCAAAAAATAATGCATTACCACAAGAGACTCGGAGGCCTATCCGTACCTAATTTAAAAAAATACTACATAGCGGCTCAACTAGCACAAATTCCAGCCATATCCGCAGGGAACAAAAGGCCTCTATGGGTAGATATAGAAACCGGCCTCCTAGCCCCAGTAACACTAAAGAATATCTTCTGGGACAGAAAATGGAAAGCCACCAATATACGTCAGCTGGCCCCATTAACTCATCACCAATTCCTAATATGGAGAAGAAATAGATTTAAGTACGCCCTGATTTCAAAAACTTCCCCACTACTACCAATCATCCCAAATCAAGCCCTTCCTTTAAGCTTACGAGAAGAAAACTACCAATGGTGGAAAACCAACCACCTCACGTCAATCCACCGGTTTATGTCCTGGGGTAAGCTTCTCTCCCCCCAACAACTGACTGAAAAACATAAAATCCCAGACCACCTTTGGCTTGAACTGAAACAAATCTATAGTTTCCTCCGCTCCCTAATAGATCCCACAGATCCCCCACTGGTCCCTACGTCATTCGAAGGAACATGTTTATGGGCCCAACTCCAACCAGGCATAATATCGCAACTATACTCTAACATGAACAAGCCCATTAGGGAAACGAAACTACCCTACATGCTACGCTGGAAAACAGATCTTGGCATCTCCCTGTCACTACCACGTTGGCATCACTGCTGCACTTCTATCACAAAAGGTAGTCACCAAGTAACCCTTGCAGAATCGTCAATTAAAATACTACACAGATCATATATAGTACCTATAATAAAGCATAAATATTCCCCTTTGACCTCCTCGAATTGCTTTAGGGGATGTAACAGCCCGGGCACGATAACCCACATCTGGTGGACCTGCCCACGAGTGGCCAGGCTATGGAAAGAAGTATCCAGACTTGTTTCATGGGTTCTGGACAAGGTGTTCCGCCCGGTGGCATCTGTCTGTCTACTAGCTGACAAGCCTTTAGGCTATAACAACCAACAACATAAACTCTCTCAACAGATATGTATGGCAACGAGAATCTATATTGCATCCCAATGGATGAAACCCACTCTCTCTCTAGAACCGATAACCGCTAGGGTATCAAGAATGATGCTCTACGAGAAATTAACAGCCATGAGAGAAGATAACATGGAACTATTTTTAAAGACCTAGAGACCCTGGGCGGAATACCTGGAAATTCCAGGCCTGGCCAGACCCCTTAGTGCATAAAAGGAAGAAAAGCAAGAAAGGAATAACCCCACAGCCTAAGGACAGAGGTAACCTTTAAAAAAACAAACAACTCCACAGAGAACAAATGCCCTGGCAAAACAAACTTGGGAGAGACCGACCAATCTCAAGAACAGGGATACGTACTTAAGTAAAAGGTTAAAGACATACTGCAACATAAGGTATAATAAGCGAGAGGGGGAAGGGATGGAGGGGGGGGAGAGAGACAACTCACAAACAAAACAAATTCACAAACACGATCAGCCAGTGTGGACTCACAAATGTTCATTTTGTTTAACAAATGTTATGTCATTTTCAAATACATGTAAACTTGCTATGTACCAGAGAACTCACAATTATTCTCAAAAAACAAAACAAAAAAAAAGTTTTACATTTTGATCACAAACTTGTTATATAAGACCCCCTGCGTGGGGATATTTCAGAATATATCTTACTGTTAAAATTGAAAACGTAATAAAATACTTTGAGACAAAAAATACTGATTGTTCTTAAATTATTATTTCATATTTATATACCGTAGGGTTTATTTAGTCCCTGGTTTTACAGCTAACACTAATAACAGATTTTCAATTGTTATGATCAGTCAATTTGTTTGTCTATTTCTACCTTTTTATTTTTATGATTTTTGGTAGTGTTGTCCTTTCACTCCCATACCAGAAACCCCAACATTTCACCTTCTTGGTGATTTTGGCTTAAAATTAGACTTGAGCTTATTTTTCACTGATGCTAGAATATTGTCAATTCTGGACTATAATTTTCCACTTTTATATGGCTTTGTTATATTTGATTAAATTAAGTAAATGTGTATCAACCGTTTGAAATGAAACTTGTAGATTATTTAACAAGGGAGACGCCATGAATTGACCAGGTCATGACAACTACATTCTTTATTGCATGAAAAGTCTGGAAAGTTATGTGATATTCTATGTACTTGGTCTAATGATGGGGGAATTATGGAGAGACTCATAATAAAGTATGTGATTGACAGCTAATGAAACTTCCTGAAAATGAAAAACAAAAATGTAGGAAGTTGGTCTGCTCAAAGAAGTGGGCTACTATTTATAAGATACTGTATGTGTATTGATAAATGTTACAAACATTTGTTCAATAATTCAAAATAATGGTGGCAGCATCAATGGGTGCAGAAAAATCCAAGAAAGTTTTATTCTCCCATATTAAAAATGATAATACAGCGACATTTCAAGCTTGATAAAGACCAAACTGTTGGTCGAAATGTTGCTGTATTATGGTTTTTGATATGGGAGAATAAAACTTTCTTGGATTTTTCTGCACCCATTGATGCTGCCACCATTATTTTGAATTGCTTAACTTCTGGGACTTGGTCCACATTACGGTGGGTGTTGCATCATATCTGTGTCCTACCCTTATGGGGATTCCCTTAAAGTGCTGCTGGTGATACATTTCTTCTAAAGATTTGTTCAATATCACGGCAGTTTTTTGTGTTCTGTAAGAAAATCTTCATTGTAAATTAAAATTTTACAAATTATGAACTATCTGGAAAGACTATCTTGAGAAATGTAAATGCTTCATTCAAATGTGGTATACTCTGAATTATTTAACTACATGGAGAGGAATTAATGATGACATTACTGTTTTAATAACCATGTGTCACTGTTTTACCCAACACTTTTAAAAACTGTTCCATGGTCAGATCCTCAAGCTAATATGAAAATAAAATGGACAAATTAAATGAATATGAATATTTAAAAATTATTCCACTTTATTCCACCACTTTATTATCATTATTATTACTACATTAAATTTAGTTAATTACAATTTATTGTATATTATTTAATAAAGACATTTTAAAAGTTTAGTAAGGCATGTTAATATACTTTTTTTTTTACTTTTAAAGCTTTTTAAGGATTATTTTTATTAGTATTATTATTACTACTATTATTCTACACATGGTGGACTGATTGTTTAATACAAAAATATTTCAGAAGAAAAAATATTCAATAGGAAAACAATTAAAATGAGGCAACAGTGATATGGTATAAAATATAATCTATAAATTGATATTTTTAAGTTAAACACATATTTTGATAAAAGTGGATTATTAGTATTACATTTCAAAAATCTAGATAAATTGATGCTTAAAAAAAAAGACAAAAATACATACCTGACATGCAACTTATAAATTGATCACTAGATGGCACTACACACCAACTAATAACAGGAAGGAAAGAGCAACTGTATTTCTGCATCGCTAAATGAAATTCTTGCTGCAAGGATTTCGGCCATGATAGATTTTTTTCCAATCTCTTCATTCTTCCATCAAGACGAGTGCCTTTATTGCTAGGAATATCATCACCACTACCTTCACTGGTTTTTAGAAATGCTCTATCAGAAACAGGATTATCAAACAAGGAGCAGATTCATCCACTTCTTTTTGTTACAAATGTATTGGGATGTGGTCCTGAGTCAGCTGCATTATATCATCCCGGAGGAATCCAAGCATGGCACCTTTGTTGGGAGAATTGCTCAGGATCTTGGACTGGATATAGGTGAGATTAATTCCAGAATGTTACATATTGTCTCTAGAGATGAGAAGGAATATTTCCAGGTTAATCTGCAGAATGGAATCTTGTTTGTTAAGGAGACAATAGACAGAGAAGTGCAGTGTCCAAATACACCCTTCTGTATTATTCCTCTGCAGGTTATTGTAGATAAGCCTGTGCAGATGTATCGTGTAGATGTAGAAATAGAAGATATAAATGACAACAGCCCAGTGTTCTCCTCCAGTGTCAATGATCTTCTCATATTAGAAGGCAGACCAGCTGGATCTCGTTTCTCATTGATGGTAGCTGCTGATCCAGATCTTGGAACAAATTCTATAACAAACTATGAGCTCAGTGCAAGTGATTATTTTACATTGGATTTCCAAAAATACATAAATCAAATCAAGTCATTAGAGCTTGTAATGAAAAAGAGTTTAGACAGAGAGAAGCAGTCTGTTCACAATCTGACACTTACAGCTTATGATGGAGGCAAACCAAGACTGAGTGGCACTACACATATTATTGTTCATGTGGAAGATTTTAATGACAATGCTCCTGTGTTTGATCAGCCATTCTACCAATGCAGTGTTAATGAAAATGCTGATGAAGGAACTTTAGTGTTCAAGTTAAATGCCACTGATCTGGATGAAGGAAGAAATGGGAAAATACAATATAGATTTAATAAAATGGTGTCAGGTGAAGCAAAGGAAGCATTCATGTTAGACAAAAACACAGGCCAAATAAGAGTGAAAGGCAAGCTGGATTTTGAAACTGTTAATTTGTATGAAATTCAGGTTGAAGCTGTAGATGATGGAGATTTTCCGCATGTTGGATATTGTAAAGTTTTAGTAACTGTTGTGGATGCCAATGACAATCCTCCAGAAATAATGGTGACATCATTATCAGTTCCTGTACCCGAAAATTCTCCTCAGGGGACAACAGTGGCCATCATCAGTATCCATGATAAAGATTCAGGGTCAAATGGAAAAGTCCATTGCTACATTTCTGAGCCTTCACCTTTTAAAGTAAATCCAGCTTTCATGAGCGATTTTTCTTTGACTGTGAATGGACCTTTGGATCGAGAAATGAAAGATGAATATGAAGTTACAATTATTGCAAGAGATGAAGGTTCGCCATCTTTGTCTACCTCTACAACTCTGAAGATTGATATAAGTGATGTCAATGACAACGCTCCAAGATTTATCCAGTCAGTAGAAACAATATTTATTAATGAGAACAATCCACCAGGGTCTCATATTTATACAGCATCCGCCTCTGACACAGATATTGGGCAAAATTCTTTCATTACTTACTCAATCAGGGATCGCACAGTTGATGGGATCCCTATTTCGTCTTACATTTCTATTAATCCGGAGAATGGGAAGGTCTTTGCTTTAGTATCATTTGACCATGAACAGGTTGCATATTTCCAATGTCACATAAAAGCCACCGATGCTGGTCTACGAGCACTCAGCTCTAACCTTACCCTAAATATCTTTATTGAGGATATTAATGATAATGCTCCTACATTCACTCCGCTTCATTCTGCATTAACAATTAAAGCTTCAAGGTCAGCAGAACCCGGACACCTGATTACTAAAGTAAAGGCCGTAGATCTGGATTCTGGATACAATGCTTGGACATTTTATAAGTTAAAGGATCTTGGAGAATCTGGAAAATCACCATTTACCATTGCACATCAAACTGGAGAAATTACTTTAAAACGGTCATTTACAGATTCAGATCATGATGAGTACAGATTGCATGTTGTAGCTCAAGATCATGGTGAACCAGCAATGACGGCAGAGGCACAAATTGTCATATATGTGGTGGAGTATGGCGAAGAATTAAAGTTTGATAATCAAGAAACTAAAAGGAATAGTTATGAGTTTTCTGATGCAAATATTTACTTGGTTGTTGCAATCTGCGTCATATCAAGCATTTTTCTGATCACTCTAATTGTGTTCAGTGTTTTAAAATGGCAAAAATACAGAGATGAAGTCAATGAACTGAAAGAAAATTACAAAATCTGCTCCAACACTGGAGGGAGCTGGATGTATTCCCAACACACTCAGTATCAAATAAGTTCCAATTCACTGCGACCAAAAAGTGACTTAATTGTGTTCACTCCAAATAACTTTCAGACACCAGGGACTGAAGAGCAGGTCAATCCTCAAGGGGTCATATTAAACTCTGCCTATAAGGTAAGACTAATTAAACATGACGTTATCCAGTTTCTTTTAAAAATGTCCTATATATCTTAGTGCTTTTCTTACCCACAATGAATTGTGTATAAAGAACAAGCAAAAGAAAATACTGTAAATAATGACCTACTGTTTAAATCAAGTTTTATGTTTAACATTTTTAAGAAGTTTTGTAAATACTTTTTTCTATGTCATTATCTAATTACAAAAAAATTCTAAAATATTTAAGTATTCAATTCTACATTGATAGTTCCTGTTCTGTGTAGAAAACTTTGCAGTAGACATCTGATTATCAATGACAATTGCAATGAATGGCAACATCTAATATAGGTAACACAGGATCCACTATAAAAATAGGTAGTTATTAGAGATGAGCGAACGTACTCGGATAGGCACTACTCGTCCGAGTAATGTGCCTTATCCGAATACCGCTGTGCTCGTGCTCAAAGATTCGGGACGCGCTGCGGAGCGGGGAGCTGCAGGGGAGAGCGGGGAGGAACGGAGGGGAGATCTTTCTCTCCTTCTCTCCCGGCCGCTCTGCCCCGCTCCCCGCTCCGACTCACCTGTCAGCAGCGGAGCGCCCCGAATCTTTGAGCACGAGTACAGCGGTACTCGGATAAGGCACATTACTCGGACGAGTAGTGCCTATCCGAGTACGTTCGCTCATCTCTAGTAGTTATCACAGCTCATAAGGCCGTAAAAGTCCAAACTGTTAAGATATCGCATTATGTATGTTACACAGTGATCGGCATCTAAAAAAAATGATATTGATAGAATTGTGTTTTATTGGTCATGCCAATGACACAGAAAACAGTGAAAAAAGTGAGCAAAAAATTGTATGTACTTAAAAATGCTACCAATAAATCGTTTCACTTGGCAAAAATAGGCCCACATATAGCGAAAAAAGTAGTACAACATAAAAAAACTATAGACATTTCATATCATTGTAATTTTACTGACCCACAAAAGCAAATGAGTGACTCCATTTTTACCACTCACCCCCCCCAAAGATGGCAGAATTATTTTGTTTCCATTTCACTCAACTCCAATTTTTTTCAGTACGTTACATGGTGCATTAGGCCTCGTTTACAAGAGCGTGTTTTCGCGTGCATATATGTGCGCACAAAACCGCGCATCCATTATTGGTTTGCTATGCTGTGCTCACATGTCCGTGTTTTACAGGCATGCAAACGCATGTACCTGCAAAACATAGGACATGCGTGCACGCATATGTCCGTGCTCTGCGTCAATATTTCCCACAGGGAGTCCTCTTATCAATGAACACTGTGACAGTACTGTCACAGTGTTTATTAATGATGGCACTCTCCGTGGGGAGTAAAAAAAGCGCCTGCCACAGCTGTCACAGCTGTGGCAGAGGATCGCAATGTTTTCCCATTGCTTTCAATAGGGCTGCCGCTACTGCTGGTGGCCCCATTGAAAGCAATGGGATGCAGGCAACCACTGCAGGGATTTTTGGGCTTTGAAAGCAATGGTACATGGAGCTTCATTCACTCAGGTTTTTGTACATACATGGATGCGTGGTTTTGTGCGTACCTATGTACTCGCGAACACACGCTCATGTGAACGAGGCCTTAAATAGTATCATTGAAAAATACAACTCCTCCCATTAAAGAAAAGCCCTCAGACAGCTATGTTGATGGATAAATAAAGCAGGATTTTTTGAAAGTGGGGAGAAAAAAACAAAAATGAAAGAAAAAAAAGAGCCGTATTCATAAGGGGTCAAATTGTGCAAATAAAAAATACAAGTCCTTATATTGCTATTTTGATTGAAAAATAAAAAAAAGACTGAGTTTACAAAGCAGTGAAAATCAAGCAAATGATATTCTGAAAAATGGACAATCCTTAAGTGGCTACGGACTTCCAATATATATGGTACCAATGGCCTGGCAAAAGCTTCATTTCAAAGATTGTGCTTTACAACTACAAGGGGGTATGTTCAAAAGTTAAAGTTGGACATGTGGTTGAAAGTTTGATGTGAGATTAACAAATTTAATGATTTTCTATTAATTCTTGAGCAGCAATCTGGACGTTTCATACAGTAGATGTAATTGTTTGGACTTTTCTTTTTGCCATAACAGGGTGACAAACATACAGATTTTGCACACATTTAGATCCATTTGTCTGGTTCGCACTAGTTTGTTATTAAACACAGCTAAAAAAGTGTCCAAACATTATCATGAATGCAAGGCCAACTTCAGATTCATGCAGGGCGTTGAGCAGCAAAGTCACAGTGGACTCTCTTACCATCTTTTTCATCTACCCAATATGCAACAGATCAGTATTGATAGCAGTGACATTTTCATCACTCTTTCTGCTGAATATTTGAAAGCAGAGGGGATATTTTTATAAACATGACATAAGTAAATTTTCTTTCAATTTCTATTAACACAAACACACAAAAAGCACAATATAAAAGTGTTTTAATGTCTTAGTGGTTATCACTGTTTTCCTTAGCAAAGGAGTCCCATGTTCAGATCTGACAAAGGACAACATCTACATAAAGTTTGCATGCTCTCACTGTGTTTATGTGGGTTTCTTGCTACACTCTAGACACATACTATTAGTGTAATTTGCCATAGAGTACATGTGTTTGAGTAGGGAATTTAGATTATAAGCCTCATTTGCAGGGCTGGACTGGGAGTAGAAAGCAGCCCTGGTACACAAACCCCACCAGCCCCCATGCAAAATTTCCCTGACTTTCGAAAAATAGCAGTGCACTATGCTTGCTGCAGCAAATTTTGAATTATTTGGTTAAGCCCCTTACAGCACTCTTAAAGGGGTTTCTCCTGTTTATCATTTTTTTAAAAATGCGGGAAACATTAATGTATTAGTAAGTGGCTTATAAGTGCTATTTTCAGCATATTTGTGAAAATAATGATTATGTGATCCTTTTAAACACCTAAACCATACTATAAACACTAGAAGGAAACAAATATTGGAACATATAAACACCTTATCACAAAGTCAGGGACAAATATACATTACCATTATATCAATATAACCAATTATACTGCCACACAATGAACATATAGTGTTTAGATATCTACACTGACTGAGTATAATCTATATCTTACTGAATAAAATGCACCATTCAAAGCACAATATTACCATTATTCAAAACCCAAATAATACCACCACACCATGATCCCATATTACCACCACATAGTGACTGAATTATATTACCATTATTTTGCTTGAACAAAAACACTGTATACAGACCAACATTAGCACCTAACAGCTACCATATAGTTGTAGATATCAGCTCTACACAAGCACTCTGCAGATACAGTTATAGTAACTCACCACTGATGCCCTTTCTGGAATTATTCACTTTTCTTCATCTTATCCATCCAGTTATAATGATAATATATTTCTTCTAGACATGATGAACATCTACAAAATTTACAAAAGAGACATTATTGTTCCTTGCTTTAATTTTTCAATGTCTTTTTTTAAGCCACTTCTCATGGCTAAATTTTCAATTTGCAACAACGAGACTCAAACAGAACATCAATGTGGATTAGATAATAATCACAAGACATTGTAAGTCACGTAAAGTCCCACAGAGTAGTAAAGTCCCATGTATAATAGAGTAGGTAGGACTAAATCCGTGTGATTTGATGGGGAAGTCCATAAAATACCAAGTCCTCAGTTTTTCTCCCGGTAGTAAGCAGTATAACCAAAATGAATTCTAAGTGTCATGGATGTGTACTATGCATTTTATAGACAAAGGAAACCATATTATTAACTCTAACATCAGTTGAATAACTGAAGGAAAGAGCAAGAACACATTTCAGCATAAATCAAAAGATATAGAAAGAGAAGAAGAAGAAGAGAAAAGAGGTGAAAGAGAGCAAAATGTTCTGTGGATTCCCAGACCCTTCAAAAAACTTAAGCGCTGCTATGGTATCTAACAGGAAGGGTTATCTCCAATTTGTTGTTTAAAGTACCAAAGAGTATTTTAAAAGTGGAATTTGATTCTAGCCTGTATTCTAGAAGGAGGAATGACAATAAAATTTAACCATTTGTTAAATAATTTTTTTTCAACCCTTCTTCTTTGAAAACAGCGGTTTCAACCCATTCTATTTTGAAAAGTTAAAAATGTTTCTCCAAAAATAATTTGCGAGAGGAACTTGTGTGGAAATCCAAGTCTGAAGGATTACTTTTTTCCTGCAGCAGAAATCAAATGAAAGAACTTTCTGGCCCCTAATCAAAAATTTTTTTGAGTCTATCCAACCTAAAATGACCCATTGTATGTCATAGGGAATACGGGTAGTTAAAATGGCCTAGTGTAAAATGTTAAACAACCCTCCAGAATGTTTGACTTACCCCACAGTCAGTGAGCTATAGCTGCCCTCACCTCCCCACATTTAAAACAATGATTAGAGGAATAGATGCCAATACTTTAGACTCTTGTTAGTGATATATGAGATCTGTGTATGACTTTCAATGACATCTCCATTTATCTGGAGGAAGGGTTTTGGGTGCATACATTTTCATATTTAGCAAGTCTGAGGTAGTGATATCCAAAATAATTGTTTTTCAACTCATGTGACATGTGGCCATAGTTAAGTAAAGGGAAAAGGAAGTTGTAATTTGTCAATATTTGGCCCTTGCTAGACATTGAGAAACTAAGGGCTGTATGGAATGTTTAGTTCCACTCTGAAGATTCCATTTTGCAATGGCATCTATCAACATAATTCACGGCCTCCAAATATTTAAATCTGGGAAATAAATGTTGGCCTTTCAGGGATTGTAATATAGACAGACATTTGGTTGAAAAGTTTACCAGATGTTTAAGCATGCTTATACCATCTCTATGCCACCTTTTAAAGATAGTAGTTGATTGTCTATCTTGAAAATTAGGATTTCCCAGTAGTGTTTCGTACAATGAGTTAGCAGGGTCCAGAACCTTAAGTGCTCTCATTTTCTTTTACCAAGGAGGACATGAGTAATATGTTGCTTTGCAATTGGGTTGGGAGTACTGAATATGGAGTTTAGGGAAGATTTGGTAATAATAATCTTTATTTATATAGCGCCAACATAATACTGGTAGAGACAGGATTGGTGAAAATGCATGGCCAATGAGGGGTTTGTGTGGTAATAACTGTTGGGTTCCAGCCTTTTATGATGCTGAATTGCACCACCAGATTCAGCATTTTAATATCAGGGAAATTTAAACCTCCTCAGTATCTACTATTGTTGTAGGACACACACAATAGTCGGAATTGTTTCTGATCCCATATATATTGTCTGTGAAGGAAATAAATTTTCTATGTGTCTCTAGGGTAAAGATAAATTGGTAATATGCATAGTAGATATAGAAATTTTGTTATTTTAAACATTGTCATGAGACACTCTTTACCCATGTAAGTAAGTGAAAATTTTCAGCATTTTGCCAACTTATACAAACTACCCATCCTGATATTATCTCCAGTTATGTGCCTGTTACTG
Organism: Eleutherodactylus coqui; assembly: GCF_035609145.1. NCBI lineage: Eukaryota > Metazoa > Chordata > Amphibia > Anura > Eleutherodactylidae > Eleutherodactylus > Eleutherodactylus coqui. The sequence goes on along the minus strand of NC_089838.1, from coordinate 41,894,338 downwards.
TCTTATGTGTCCCACTTCTATACCTGCTGTGTGATATGGTGCCCCCAAATACTGTATATCAGAAATAATGATGCTGCAACTATAATTACGCCATAAAAGTAGTGCCACATAGACAGCTCCCCAGAAAACAATACTACTAGATAGTGCCAATAAAAATAATAATTCCACACAGATAGCTCCACATATTAATATTATTAGTGTGCCACTCAGTAATAATGGCACATTTTGCATCTCAAAAAAGAGTTCGTCATAGTGCCCCACACAACAATACTGCCAAATAGAGGTATAAAATGCATAATACACATATCATGCCCCCACATAGTGATTATACCCATGGTAGTGAACCTTTTTAAGGTAATAATGCTCCTAGAAAATAATTAACTCAGTGTGCTCACTAGACAGTGATAATGCTCCCTTAGGTGCCCACTTAGGGCTCAGTCAGACGGGCATTTTTTCGCGCCATTTGCTCATGCGCATGCGCACGGCGATTTTATAAAACCATTGCTTTGCAATGGTATCGGACACATGAGCGCTTTTTATAGAAATTATAGAACAGAAATCGCAGATCGCACCTCTCTGCGATCTGCGATTCCTGTTGTCTTCTCTATATGCGCTCAATGGGGCCGGCGGCAGCAGCGCCGACCCCATTGAGAACATATAGAAGACAAATCATTCTCCTCTGCCACAGCTGTAACAGCTGTGGCAGAGAAGAACGATGTTTGCCCATTGAATTTAATGGAGCCGGCAATACAGCTCTGGCAGTGGAGAACGATCTTTATGCTGACAGTGCGCGGGGGCGGGGGGTTCATTGAAAGCAATGGGCTGCCGGCGAGCGCGGGATGAATTGTCGGGAAGGGCTTAAATATATAAGCCCTTCCCTGCAATTCATCCAGAAATGTGTAAAAATAAAAAATATATATATACTCACCTTGTCCCGGCAGACGGAGATCAGCCGCGGCCGGCGGCAGTTCTTCTGAACTGCTCTCTCTAGTATTCAGCAGCCGGGGATTTAAAATCATGAATGGGTGTGAGTGAGAGCTGCCTCTGATTGGCTCAGCGCAGGGACCAATCAGGGGCAGCTCTCACTCACACGCATTCATGAATTCATGAATGGGTGTGAGTGAGAGCTGCCTCTGATTGCGGGCTCCATTGAATTCAATGCGCTGGACAGCTCCGGCCCGTTTCTATTGAAACGCGGCTAGGAGCAGTATTTTCGGGCGATTTTTCGGTCACGCGATTTGCGGATGCGCATCCGTCATGCGATCCGCAAATCGTGGGAAAAAACGCCCGTGTGACTAAGGCCTTAAACAGTAATAACCTGCCTTGAGTGCCCCTTAATAATTAACAGTGGCTCCTCACAGCCTCATTGATGATTAAAAGTGGCCCCTCACAGTGCCTTAACCATTATCAGTGGCCCTTCACAGCCCTCTAAGTCATTAAAAGTGGCCCATCACAGCCCCTTTAATCATTAATTTTGGCCCCTTACAGCCCCACTAAAATTAATACTGGCCCCTCGCAGTGTCCCACCAACAAGAAAAAATGTACTCCCCTAACAGTCCTTCAATTATGAACATTTCACTTCCTCCACTGTGTTCATGCCGGTGCAGGCAACTTGATGTAGTAGCATTATTGCGCGGGTATGCCAATATCCTATCTGTGGGCAGCCTATGTCACTACAGGGAGTAGTATTACAGGGACAATCATCCTATGGCTCTTTGCTCTATATGTTTCTCAACTGTGTTGATGTCCTGTAAATGCTGATACAGTTGATAGCAACCCACTGCAACGCCACCCAGCAGGCATCTGCCTGGTTGGGCAGATTGTCAGTTCAGGCCTATCCATGCGAGAGAAGGACTGATGTGGGTGATGAAAATATTTGTATGGCATTGCATAAAAAAAGCTAGTGCTATATAAGGGCTCCTGCAGACTTGCGTTTTTCTTGCACCTTTTTTTCACACGATATCACTGCGTTTTTTTTAACGCGATTGTCAATGGGACTTTCTAATGTTAAAAATGCATCGCAAGTTGGTGGTTTGCGAGTTTTGTGCGATGCATTTTTAACATTTGAAAGCCCTTCGTAAAAAAAGGTGCAGGGATATCGCATGAAAAAAACGTGCAAAAAAACCCGCAAGTGTGCAAGGAGGCCTAAGGGTGAACAACCACTTGTGTTTTTCTTCCACGTTTTTTCACACTATATTGCTTAGTTTTTTTAACGCGGATGTCAGTGGGATTTCCTAACGTTAAAAATGCATTGCAGAAAAATGCAGAGCATCAACTTGCAATGCGTTTTTAACATTAGAAAGTACCATTGAAAATCGCGTTAAAAAATGCAGCGATGTCGCAGCGCTGAAAAAACGCAATTGGGTGTTCACCCTTAGCAAGATAAATAAATAATATCAAAACAAGAGAGCTAAACTGTAGGCCACAAATATTGTAATTTAATCATTTTACTATATAATGCTGTAATTGTTCAGATGAAGAATTTTTGTTGATGTTGCCTTCCCACAGTCATTGTTTTTATAGCCAGAATATTCTTTAATTTTTGAGCCAACATACTGCAGTGACTGCTCTATCTCTCAGTTGGCCTTGGCTCATAGTCAAATGCAAATTATTTTATTTACTTAAAATCATGTTTTCATGAAGAAAAATTGCTCAAAAGTGCTGACTAGAGATGAGCGAACGTACTCGGATAAGCACTACTCGTCCGAGTAATGTGCTTTATCCGAGTACAGCTGTACTCGTCTTGAAAGATTCGGGGCGCTCCGCTGCTGACAGGTGAGTCGCAGCGGGGAGCGGGGCAGAGCGGATGGGAGAGAAGGAGAGAAAGATCTCCCCTCCGTTCCTCCCCGCTCTCCCCTGCAGCTCCCCGCTCCGCAGCGCGTCCCGAATCTTTCAGGACGAGCAGAGAGGTACTCGGATAAAGCACATTACTCGGACGAGTAGTGCTTATCCGAGTACGTTCGCTGATCTCTAGTGCTGACCTCTAAGTGTCTCCCTTCCAGTTTGCTGTACAATCCCTGTTGTCAAGGTAAGTCTGTCTTGATTAACACAGCTAACAACATCAACAACAGGAAGTAAAAGAAGAATCTTCTGTTTTCTTCATGGTCTGTACACAAGAGATCATAGCAGCTAGTGTCCACCCACCAGCTCAGGGAAAACTGCAAATTAGATTTCCAGCCTGCAGAGGGGGAAACTGGTGAAAAATGCAGGATACAAGTCATATTATGGCCAGAAATAGGATCATTCTTTAAGTACACAAATATCAGCTTGTTCTGAAAAGTCATCTGCAAGTGTGGGCACGCTTAAGAGAAGAAAAAAGGAATCATGACAGTTCTCTTACAAATATGTAATGACTGCTATGACATATTATTTAGATTTAATAGTTTCATCAATGTAAAATATCGAAAATATTTTTGTTACTAGAAACAGAGCTTTTTCAACTGTAAAGTGGCTTATGGTATTCAGGGGTGCTTTATGCTTTTTCTTTGAATTTGTAGTACTACAAGGTTGAACTGGATGTATATATGTATATATTGAACTATGATGGTAAAGCAGATTTATTTTGTCCCATGTTTCATAGTTAATCCTAATACATTTTGAACTTTTAAGGCCTGTCAGTTTTTATTAAGGCAATTTTTTGCAGTGCTACCCATATCTTTACCTCCAACATTTGAACCGTCTGGATGATTTTGGATTAAAAATAGATGTGAGGTTATTTTCAACAGATATCAGACTATTGATAATTCCAGGCCTGATCTTTTTCCAGTTTTATATAGTCTTGCTATATGTGGAAAAATTAAATAAATGTGTAGCTATCTCATTAAATATCCTAAATCAAACTGGTAGAGAAGACTTGCAAAGATTAAAATTGACCTGGAATGATTTGACCAGGATATACTGAGTACATTTGTTTTCCTGGAAGACTGGAAAGTTATGTAGTTTTCTACATACTTAAGTCAAATGATGATAAATACTGGGAGACTCAACTTCGAAATAACATCTGGCAATGTCTATGCTTAAAGTGCAATGAAACTTCTTTGAAACTTATATCCAAAATCTAGAGGCAGTCCACTCGAAGAAGAGGGCTATTTCAAATATCTTGAAAAATTTCACATAAACATCTGTTCTAGATTGGAGTAGTCTTTCAAGAATGTTGGTCTATTAGAGAAGATTCACTGTTAATTAAAAGTGGGTGCTAGCTAGTCCAAATGTGGTTTGCACTAAATTATTTAACTGTATAGAAAGAATCTACTGATGAAGTTACCTCTTTAATAACCCTGTGCCACTGGTTTACCTAACACTCTAATGAAACCTCCAATGCTTAGACATTTAGATAAGCTGATATAAAACAAAATAAATGAAAGTGAGCAAATTTGAATCATTCAACTTTTTAAAACGTGTTTGATTATAATTATTATTATTAATATCAATGTTACAAAGACGAAAGTGAATGATTTTTTTTGAACTGTATTAGTTTTGTTAGATAATTGTATATCTTGCACTCTAAAAGATAAACAATTTAGGCAAAACTATAATAGAATAGGTATAATAGAATTCTGCAATGTAGGTTATAATTATATGCCTAAAATAAACCTAAATATTTTAAATTTTAATATTGTTTCCTAAAACTGGATTGTAAATTTTACATTTTAAAAACCTATATAAAATATTGCATAAATGATAAAATGCATGAATACATTCCTGACCTGCAATCTCGAAATTGAGCACAAGATGGCAATCCATAACAACTAATAACAGCAAGGAAAGAAGAACTGCATTACTCCACCATTACATGAAATTTTTGCTGTAGGGATTCTGACCAGGATAGATTTTTCTATTTTTCTCATTCTTCCATCAGCTTGATTGTTTTACTTGGCAAATCTTCACCTTTATCTTCACGATTTTGAGGAAATGCTTTATCAAAGACAGGATTACAAAGCAAGGAGAAGGCTGGTGCATTTCTTTTTGTTACAAATGTATTGGGATGTGGTCCTGAGTCAGCTGCATTATCTCATCCCGGAGGAATCCAAGCATGGCACCTTTGTTGGGAAAATTGCTCAGGATCTTGGACTGGATATAGGTGAGATTAATTCCAGAATGTTACATATTGTCTCTAGAGATGAGAAGGAATATTTCCAGGTTAATCTGCAGAATGGAATCTTGTTTGTTAAGGAGACAATAGACAGAGAAGTGCAGTGTCCAAATACACCCTTCTGTATTATTCCCCTGCAGATTATTGTAGATAGGCCTGTGCAGATGTATCGTGTAGATGTAGAAATAGAAGATATAAATGACAACAGCCCAGTGTTCTCCTCCAGTTTCACTAATCTTGTCATATCAGAAGGCAGACCTGCTGGATCTCGTTTCAGACTAAAGGGAGCTGTAGATCCAGATCTTGGAACAAATTCTATAACAAACTATGAGCTCAGTGCAAGTGATTATTTTACTTTGGATTTCCAAAAATATATAAATCAAATCAGATCACTGGAACTTGTGCTAAAGAAATCCTTAGACAGAGAGAAGCAGTCTGTTCACAATCTGACCCTTACAGCTTATGATGGAGGCAAACCAAGACTGAGTGGCACTACACATATTATTGTTAATGTGGAGGATTTTAATGACAATGCTCCTGTGTTTGATCAGCCATTCTACCAATGCAGTGTTAATGAAAATGCAGTGAATGGGACTTTGGTATTCAAGCTGAATGCCACAGATTTAGATGAAGGGAGGAATGGAGAAATACTATATGAATTTAGCAATATGGCTCTGACTGAGGCAAACAAACTTTTTAGCTTAAACCAGAACACAGGCGAAATTAAAGTAAATGGAGTGCTGGATTTTGAAACTGAACATATTTATGAAATTCAGGTTGATGCTATTGATAATGGAGATCTCAAGCTTGTGGGACATTGTAAAGTTATAGTAACTGTTGTAGATGTCAATGACAACCCTCCAGAAATGATGGTGACTTCATTGTCAGTTCCTGTATCAGAGGATGCCCCCCAAGGAACAACAGTAGCCATTATTAGTGTCCATGATAAAGATTCAGGATTAAATGGAAAAGTCCATTGCTCTATTTCCGAGCCTTCACCATTTAAAGTAAATCCAGCTTTCATGAGAGATTTTTCTTTGACTGTGAATGGACCTTTAGATCGAGAAATGAAAGATGAATATGAAGTTACAATTACTGCAAAAGATGAAGGTTTTCCATCCTTGTCTACCTCACAAACTTTGAAGATTGATATAAGTGATGCCAATGACAATGCTCCAAGATTTATCCAATCAGTAGACACATTGTTCATTAAGGAGAACAACCCACCAGGATCTCATATTTATACAGCATCCGCCTCTGACCCAGATATTGGGCAAAATTCTTTCATTACTTACTCAATCAGGGAGCGCACAATTGATGGGATCCCCATTTCTTCTTACATTTCTATTAATCCGGAGAATGGGAAGGTCTTTGCTTTAGTGTCATTTGACCATGAACAGATTGCATATTTCCAATGTCACATAAAAGCCACCGATGCTGGCCTACGAGCACTCAGCTCTAACCTTACCCTAAATATCTTTATTGAGGATATTAATGATAATGCTCCTACATTCACTCCACTTCATTCTGCATTAACAATTAAAGCTTCAAGGTCAGCAGAACCCGGACACCTGATAACTAAAGTAAAGGCCGTAGATCTGGATTCTGGATACAATGCTTGGACATTTTATAAGTTAAAGGATTTTGGAGGATCTGGAAAATCACCATTTACCATTGCACATCAAACGGGAGAAATTACTTTAAAGCGGTCATTTACAGACTCAGATAATGATGAGTACAGATTGCATGTTGTAGCTCAAGATCATGGTGAACCAGCCATGACAACAGAGGCACAAATTGTCATATATGTGGTGGAGTCTGGCGAAGAATTAAAGTTTGATAATCAAGAAACTAAAACGAATAGTTTTGAGTTTTCTGATGCAAATGTTTACTTGGTTGTTGCAATCTGCGTCATATCAAGTATTTTTCTGATCACCCTTATTGTGTTCAGTGTTTTAAGATGGCAAAAATACAGAGATGAAGTCAATGAACTGAAAGAAAATTACAAAATCTGCTCCAACACTGGAGGGAGCTGGATGTATTCCCAACACACTCAGTATCAAATAAGTTCCAATTCACTGCGACCTAAAAGTGACTTAATTGTTTTCACGCCAAATAACTCCCAGACACCAGGGACTGAAGAGCAGGTCAATCCACATGCGCTCTTATTAAACTCAGCCTATAAGGTAAGAATAAATAAATGTAACAAAAAAATTGATATCATGTATGAATCATCAAATACATAAACCATTTTATGAAATGTTAGCTGTGTTTGAAAACAAAACAAAACAAAAGTAAAATGTATAAGCTAAATAATACGAAAATAGATAAAGGACTAAGTCAATAAATACAAGGCTCGAAAATCTAAAAAAATCGATTTTTTAAAAATAATTTTTTACAAAAACAGTGTGGATATCATCAAGCAAAATCAACTTTGATTAAAGCCTTACGTATATGACAGTCAGCTCATATGGTTCTATGTTGTACTGTACTCTGTGCTATGTTCTTCTGTCTGTATTTTAGTACTGATTTTAAGGAATATGGCTTCTGATGGAATATAGCACATTTTTCTTTCGGATTCTGAATGATTCAAGTAGAGACTTATATTCTGCTGATAAATTTGCAGATCATCAATGGGGAATTTGATTTCGCCACTGATGTCTTAGTATTTTATTTGGTCACTCTCATAAATGGAGTCATTTTGATAATAGCAGTTTTTTAGATAACAATTTACGGGGTTAGCACAAAAACAGTGCTTGATTTTGTTTCTAGAATTAGAGTTTTTGTGCTCACCCGTTGCATGTAAAGACCTATGTGTGAATGCTCACTATTGACTCCCTAAATAATGTTCTATGATTTAAAAACCAGTGCCCAGAAAGCACCAGTTTTATATCATAACATCAGCAAATGTGGAGCCAGATTTATCAAAAATGTCCAATATTTTTCATTTTTCTAAAACAATTATCCAGAAATCAGCTTTGATTTCTTAAACTTTTGTGAATATGAAAGCTGTACTGTGATTTATTTCTATAGACACCATAATCAATCTTTCTTTTAGACAGGTTTGGGACTCAGAGGTGTTCCCAGCCAAAATAATGGTACCAAATTATTTACATATTTTATGGTGGTTTATAAAATGTTAAAATACATAGTGGAGAAAAGCAAACACAATCTGACAATGCTAGGTTGTTTCCTCCCTGGCATTGTAGTTTGCATTTTTTCACAGGCCATGATTAATATGATGAACTGATTATTAGCTGTTTTATAATGGTTTTTGTCTTAGGGCTTAGTCACATGGGCACCGATGCGCCCGTGTGACTGAGCCCTTACTGCAGGAAGAAGACTGCCGCACTTCAGGATGGACGACTCCCCGCAGCGCCGAAGAAAGAACACATGACCGTCAATGAAGCTGGTTATATGTATTTTATCTGGCGCTGCAGAGAGATGTCCATCCTGAAGTGCGGCTGTCTCCTTCCTCCAGTAACATGAGCGCCAATGCGCCCATGTGACTAAGCCCTTAGGCTGTGGTCAGACGAGTGATTTTTGTCACGGATGTATACGCATGATAAAAATCGGCTCTATTAGAACCAATGCTTTCCAATAGAAGTGGTCACATGTCCATTTTTTGAAGCGTAAAAAAACCACACCTGCAAAAGATAGGTCTTGTGAGTGCAAATGCACCTGATCACGCAATTTTTCTACATGCAACGTGTGATTTATTTTTTCCACGCCTATACATTACGTAAAAAACTCACTCGTCTGTCCAAGGCCTTACTGTTTTTTTTTTGTTTTGTTTCTTTTTTTCTAATGGAAAAATTGGTCAATTAATCTGTTCCATTCTGGCAATTAAATAGTAATAGAATCCAGATATACATCTTAGGCCTCATTCATACGAGCGTTGTTTTGCAAAAACATATACTCACCTCTCCAGCACTGTCAGGGCTGGGTGCGTCTTGATGCTTGGCTCACCGGCACTGTACTGAAGTTCTTTCAGCAGGCGGGGATTTTAAATCAGAGTCTTTTTTTATTAATTTTAATGAAAGGCTGAGCACTGCCTCTGATTGGCTGAGCGCTGTGACCAATCAAAGGCAGCAATCAGCTGTCATTCAATAAATGGCTGAGCGCTCAGCCAATCAGACACAGCCCTTTCAGGAGTTGGGGATTTAAAATCCCCGCCTACTAAAAGAGCTTCAGTACAGTGTCGGGGAGCCAAGGGTCAAGATGCACTGAGCCCCGACAGCGCTGGACAAGTGAGTATATATTTTTTTATTTTTTACACAAACTAGGGAATGGATGCTTTTATCATATTATTTATATTTAAAGTCCTTCCCTGAAAATCACTGTGGGGTTTGCCAGCATCCCATTGTTTTCAATGGGGATGCTGGCAGCACTGACAGCCCTATTGAAAGCAATGGGAGAACATTGTGGTCCTCTACCACAGCTGTCACAGTTGTGGCAGGGAATTCTTTACTCTCCACAGGAAGTCCCTTGTTACTGAACACTGTGACAGTGCTGTCACAGTGTTAAGTGATGAAGAAACTCAGCAGAAACTGCAGCATGGAACTTCCCTGTGCGCTGATGCCCTTTCTTCCACAGTTGCATGAATTTGCATGCATGCAAAAGACAGACATGTGAACACACCATTGGGAACCAATGGTTGTAATAGATGCGCTGTTTTGTGTGCACATAGGTGCGTGCAAAATAACACTCGTGTGAAAGAGGCCTTATAGATATATAGCGTGGCTAAGTGATAAAAGTTGCTTCTTGAATTTTCCCTGAGTGATGCCCAGTTGCTCATAGGACCCATAAATATTGAATGCAGTTTTTCATAAACTTCCATTATTTAATGTTTTAACTGCTATGGTTATGATTTTTCTGTTTTGATAACATGATTAACTATCATAGCATTTATTTTATTCGCTTGTATGAACATATATCTTTTCATCTCATCCTACTACTACTACCAATAGGTTTTATTTGAATAGTGCCAACATATTACCCAGAACTTTACAATTTAGTGTACACCTATACTATACAGTCAAAATCACGTACTACATAGTAACAAGAGCCCTGCTCAACAGAGCTGATATATGAGGGAACATAGTAACATAGTAGGTAAGGCAAAAAAAAGACATATGTCCATCCAATTCTGCCTATTAAACACCCCAATGTTGATCCAGAGGAAGGCAAAAAAAAAGCCCAAATGAGGTAGAAGCCAATTTTTTTTTTATTGAAGGGAAAAAATTTCTTCCTGATTTAAATCTGGCAATCGAAATAATCCTTGGATCAAAAACCCTATTGGTACAATTATAAATAGCGTGTGAAAGATTTTTAAATAATTTTTATCACTGGTTGAGTAATTGCCCTCTTACTTTTTTGAAGAGGACTGTACAGCTTTGAGTTAATGTGCCAGTTGTCTGCACAGCTGGGTGGCTGAAAGTGCTGTCCAGAAAAAACATAGAACGGGCCATAAACCTAAATTAGTGCTGTAGCCCCTTAATTCTTAAGACTTATGAAAGATCCAGAGATCAGACCCTCACTGATGATAAAGTGAAGGGATATTTTATTGATATGCTATCACTTCCAAAATAGGAATAACCCTTAAAATCTGCTGTTTTGAAGCAACTTATAGGATGTTGGTTTTAATGGGAGAAAGCTTCAGAATTTCTTGTAAGTAATGTGTGTTCTCTAAACAATAATTATTCTTATGTCTCAGCTGTATCAATTTAATTGATCATTATTTTGACAGGCTTCAAGGGTTTCATAATTATTTGAAATCTTTCCTGTGAAGATCCAACCTCTCAATATCTATGTTGTTAAATGCTGTACAATTTCTCCAGCTCTTGATGGAAAAAAGCTTTAGACTGAGCAAATCATTTCTAATGGGTACTTTTCAGGAACCCTTAAACAGTCTAAATAATATAGATAACCTGCTGATTTTAGGCCCAAAATAGAGCAATTTTCCCTGGTGTAAATCTAATCTTTCTTATAGTAATTTCTTAACAACTATCAGCACCTGAGGACCTGCTGAGGTTGGATGGGACTGCTGCCCTGTTTCTACTATAACTGTATACATTTTGTGGTAAACTAAACACATGGAAAAATCTGTAATTATAAAAAGACAACTAAAATATTTTATCAAATTGTGGATTTATAGTTCTGAAAAAAGGCTGAATCTTCTCTGCAGCATGAGTGCAAAATGAATGAGAAAAAATTGATCGGAGAAATCCATCAAAATTGTAGCTGAGGGCTAAGGTTTCATTCTCCAATCTTCAATACATCAAAGCTGCTATTAATCTCATAACCACCTGGTTAACACCATTACTTCATTACAATACAAATAGAAAATTTTCTAAAGAAAAAGTAGAAAGACAGGCTAAACTACATAAATGAACAAGCTGCCCAAAAGTGTAGTATGCAATTTTAGTGAATTTCAAATAGTATAGTATGGCTTTTCTAATATTACTGTACAGTAGTGTCCTGGGAAAGTTGGGAGATCAACTTAGAAATTGCCCTCTCTTAACCTCAAAGTAACATACAGTATATTAGACACCACATTTTAAATGTGACAGTCAAGCAATAAGAAAATGTATATTTATTTATTTAATGTAAGAAATTGGAGAATTAGGGTGATGCAAAAACATAAAATTTTAAAAATCTGAAGATATCAAAAATAGACGCAAGCAATCTATTTCCACATCACAAAAAGATAATTCTATCTTAGCCTCTGATGCTTATAGAGACTCAGTAAAATAGGTGTGAATACTTGTAAATCAGTTTTAAAAATATAAATATCATAGTACAGAATCTGCATCCTTAATTATAAGACTTGCAACAACAGAAGCAGAAGGGCAAAACATATTGCCTTAATTCAAAAAAGGGAAAGCATTTTGCTTAAGATTAAAATAAATACATAACATTAATAGAGCAAACTATGCGAAAGCAATCTGGTAATAGCTGGCATTGACAAATTATAATTATAATCATGAACATGCAATATCATCCAAACGAGTGATTTATCCTGACTGAACTTAAAAAGTGTCCAAAAATGTTTAGAAATGTTCCATGTGAATAAATCTTCTGGCCCTGATGTTTCCTTTCTTGAGTTCTTCAAGAACTTAGTTAGAACTTAGATATGTTGTTGTCAAATCACTGTGTATGCCAATGAAATAACTTCTAACTTTCAATGTATTGATGGCTAAAGAGCTAATGTTACTGTTTTTCTAAAAGGTGTAAAGGCAAAGTCTGACAACTTTAGGCCAGTAAGTTTAACAGACATACAGTAGCTAGAGATTAGTATGTTTTACAAAATGAAATACTGTTGTCACCATCAACCATCAAGGCTTTATGAAACAGAGATCTGTATAAACAGTTTACTACCTTTTTATGAGAGCAGAAATCTGCACATTAGGATTACAGAACATACTGTAGATGTTTCTAAAGTGATGCAGAAATGAAGGCATTCTTTGTAAAAGCAGATAATTTCAAGCTCTGTAGTGTTCATATGAGGACTTTGACAAAATTGCTGAATGGTCAGTTAAATGGCAAAAGAAGTTCACAGTTGACAGATGTAAGGTTCTATATTGTAAAGGAAAACATATGAATTCTGTTTCCTGAATGAATCATAACTGAATGGGTCTATAATAAGGGGGGAATTTAGGTGTAATTCACTGTAAACTTATTGATGCACAGTAGTTAAATAGGTTGTACAGTTGTAAATTATTGATGGCCTAACCATTAGCAGATCTGTGGGAGTCTGCCATTTGAGACCTCCAAAATCCAGCTATTCTTTGTGCAACGCACGTGTGCACTGAGCTTATTTCTGCAGTAAGCAGATAGCTTTATTCATACTGCTGTGTCCAGACCTTGTATTACAGGCAAAGTTGCCATTGAAGTGAATGGCCAGGAATACCAAACCTGGACACTGCAGTGAGAATGGAACTGTCTGCTTAGTACAGAAATCAAGTCAGTGTACAAGCAAATTGAACCAGTGAATAGTTGAAAGGTGGGGGCTTTTATTTAATTTTAGTTTACAAATCAGTGATATGACCAGTTCTTGAGTTATGATATATACATGTAAATATTGACATACATAAAAACATATGAAAAATACCCAACATTTTTGTGATAACCTATTGTACTTGCAGAGCACACAAACAGCACAAAGTAATTCATCCATTAAAAAAATTGCAATTTAAGAAAGAACTTATATTCTTAACGAGAAAGTGGCAGGGACAAGCAGAATATGGATTTAGGGATCGCTCATTTTTATTACAAATGTCAAGGAGGATTTTTTCCCTCTAAAGCAAAGTGTAACATAGTATTTTGGGCCAAAAAAAGACATAAGTTCATCTAGTTCAGCCTATTACCCCCTGCACCCCCATTTGATCCAGAGTAAGGCAAAAAAACCCAAATGAGGTAGAAGCCAATTTTCCTCATTTAAGGGATAAAATTCCTTCCTGACTCCAAGTCTGGCAATCAGTAAAATCCCTGAATCAACAACCCTTGTGAAGTAATTAGTGACTATAACATGTATTATTATTACACTCAAGAAAGGCATCCAGGACCTTTTAAAACTCTTATCGAATTCATCATCACCATGTTCTCAGACAAAAAGTTCATAGTCTCACTTCTCTTACAGTAAAGAACATCAATCTATGTTGGTTTAGAAATCCTCTGTTGCAACAGATTGTTGCCGGATTGACTAAGTCTGATGTGGGTTATAGATTTGGTTCTGCACCTTTTAGCTCAGTAGCTGTGATGTAAGGTAGTCACATCTGTGAGTAATTAGCCTGGTATTTACCTGGGCTGATACTGAGCTAAAGTGCTGTATATTCTCAGTTGCTCCCTGTCAGTCTTGACAGTGAGAACTACCTGAACATCTAAAGCTAAGTCCTGCGACCTTGTCATGTGACCTTTTTTCTCTTTTGATGCACCTCATTTTCCTATTTGCCTTGGCAGCAGCTGCCTGACACTGGTTGCTCCAGTTAAGTTTGCAGTTAACTAAAATCTAGTTAACTAAAGTTATTTTCCATGACAGTTTTTCCCAGTAGTCTAAGTAGGCTTTATTGCTCATTAATCTTTATTGTCTTTCATTTGATGTTATAAAGTTGAAGTGATTTGAAACAAAAGCACTGAATGTCTGTGATCCTCCAAAGTACTGCATGAGAAAATGTATAAAAAATAATAATACTTAATCTGCTGCATCAAATTTGTTGAGTAACAACTTTGTTTTAATTGCAAAGACATTGTATCACAGGAAAACTTAAAAGGCAGAGTCAGCTCAAGTTGTACATGAACACTTAGGTTATAGTTCTACAGTTGATTTGACAAGCCTAAAACATGCTCACAAAGACCTCCATGGACTTCTAAAGTTAAGTGAGCAATGATCTAACCAGCAGAAAACTAATGAATTCCATACAGAAATGATTAACTTTGAGTTATTTTTTTAAAGAGCAGCTCTTGTCAGAAATATAATATGTTTACTCCAATATATTTCCATGGTTCTCGTAAGGAAATTGTAGAATTCATTTTAAACCATTTACATGACTGGCAATCTTGGTTCAGAACTCTTTTTAAAATTCTGAGTTATAAAAAAGTATAAGTATAGTATGCATTATTGGTAAATGAACATAAAAAAAAGCAAAGTGATATATAAAATAAAAAATAAATTAGATAAATATATGAAGTTTCTAAGAATGATTTAAGGATGTTCAAAATACCATTAGATAGTGCTAGTCATAGTGATATTTAATAATACTATTCACATTTATATCAATAACTTGTTAAACTTTTAGGCTAACTTCACATGAGCGAGTGCGATAGCGGGCTGTGAATCACGGCGTGACATCACGCTCCCCAACATGTGATTTCCCTGTGGATGCAACGCGTTTTTAAGCTCACAATGGAGAAATAGTGAAGTAGGTATTCGATTGTTTTCAATGGGAAAACCTCGAATCGTGCCGTGTGCACTTAGCAGGTGGTGGGATGCTGCTGCCAGGCCCTATTGAAAACAATGGGAGATATGATGCGTTAGTACTCTCTAAGGTAAGATGTGCTACAATTTGTTTCACGAATTTGGTTTGAATAGGATGGCTATTCGTGCATTTCACATCGTACAAGTCACACATAATTAACTCGGCTGTGTGAAAATGGCCTTATGTGTACTTTGTTAAATGAGTGTGCTTATCATAATTGAAGTTGTTAGGGTTTGACTCTTAATTAATTTCAGTATAGTTTCTATATTTTTAGAGTGCAGTATACTTAAATATTATTATATTTTTATCCAACATAATATAAAATAATTTCAAAATTTGAAAATTTTAAATGTCTACGATTAAGAATTGATAATGTTGATAATGATGATGCTGTTGTTGTTGATGATGATTTAGCTTTTTCTTTTGCGATTCACTTGAAACTGTTAGGTTTGTTTTCTCCCCATAGCAATTTTTTCAGTTACTGTTCCTTAACAGATTTAGTAAAAGTTTGGTTTTTATTTTTATGAAAATAGTATTTATAATTCCTCTATATAGGTATGAATGAAATCAACAATAAGAAATGTAAAATGTTTGCTAATGAGCCATAAAACATATGTGGAGTTTCATATCTTTTATTTCTACTTAAAAAGTTGTATTTCCCAACTGACAAAGGTTTAATTTAAAGTTTTACACACTGTATGGTATATAAAAAATATTCAGTAATCCCTTGCCGCTGATCTTCACTTGTGTGTTTGCACTGTCATATTTTGATTTAATGACCTATACTGTGTTTTATGAATGAAAATGTTTCATGTATTTAGATGTTTAAGATTACTTTCACTAATTGCCCATTTTGCTAAACTAATGGCTTAGTTATTCATATTTAATGTCATACTGTTATTTCTGTAAACAGCTCACCAATCCTTGCTGTCTTTACTGTATACTTATAATCCAATCTAAAATCGAGCTGCAGATTATGGTAAAACAAGATGTCTGAAGATATTCTATAGCTAAAGTGTACTTTTAGATCATAGCTCTTCATGGAATTAAACTGTAGCCATCACCGAAAAATAATGGAATGTTGAGAGACTTATGATTTTAAAATAAGAAAGGGTCAAAAAATGTGCTTTTATGCATGGTTTGGAAAAAATTGAAAAAGCATTTTTTTTAATGTGCAGAAATTGCTATATTTAGAAAAGTATTTTATAATATTATATTACAATGAAAGATTATATAAGCCAAAATTGTAATATACATTTTGCAAGTTTTGGCATGAATTTTCTATAGTGACATATATAAATCCCAGAGTTAACATTACTGCAAATGATAATGAAATTGAAAAGAAAAAAAAAGCTTGATTATATTCCTCTGTAGCAGTATGCTGTGAGATTGGGCATGATAGATTTTTTTTTAACAAGTCCTGGATCTTCAGTCGGTGTTAGTGCCTTATTTTCTGGGAACATTATCATTTTAAGCCTTCATAAGTTTAAGCACTCCAAGTTTTTCAAAACATTATATGCAGCATTAAATAGTATAATTGAAGAATACAACTTGTCCCACAAAAGAAAAGCCCTCAGACAGCTATGTTGATGAATAAAAAAGCAGGATGTTTTGAAAGTGGGAAGGGAAAACATAAATGAAAGAAAAGAAAGGGCCGTATTCTTAAGGAGTTAAATGGTGCCTTTAAAAAATACAACTTCCAAAAACAAATCCTTATATTGCTATTTTGATGGCAAAAATAGAAAAATACTGAGTATAGAAAGAAGTAAAAATCACGAAAATGATATACTGAAAAATGAACAATCCTTAAGTGGCTATGGACTTCCAATATATATGGTACCAATGGCCTGGCAAAAGCTTTATTTCAATGATTGTGCTTAACAACTACAAGCGAGTATGTTTAAAAGTTAAAGTTGGACATTTATTTGAAAGTTTGATGTGAGATTATTGAACAATATATTTTAAAAAGTGATATACTTCCCAGCAGCCACCATAGCTTCATGAATAAGAGATCTTGGGAAATAAATGTAATTACTTTCTATTAAGTCTTGAGCAGCAATCTGGACGTTTCATACAGTAGATGTAATTTTTTGGACTTTTCTTTTTGTCATCAAAGGGTGACAAACATACAAGTTTTGCACACATTTGGATCCATTTGTCTGGTTCGCACTATTTTGTTATTGAACACAGCTAAAAAAGTGTCCAAGCATTATCATGAAAGCAAGGCCAACTTCAGATTCATGCAGGGCGTTGAGCAGCAAAGTCACAGTGGACTCTCTTATCCTCCTCTTTTTTTACTACCCAATATGCAACAGATCAGTATTGGTAACAGTGACATTTTCATCACTCTTTATGCTGAATATTTGAAAGCAGAGGGGATATGTTTATTTTATAAACATGACGTAAGTAAATTTCCTTTCATTTCTATTAACACAAAAAAGCACCATGTATAAACAGTGTTTTATTGGCTTAGTGGTTATCACTGTTTTCTTCAGCAAAGGAGTCCTGTATTCAATTATGACCAAGGGCAACATCTGCATAGAGTTTGTATGTTCTCATTTGGTATATGTGGGTTTTTTGCTACACTCTACTGATTAGTGAAATTGGGCAAACAGAACATGTGTTTGAGTAGATTATTTAGATTATGAACCTCATTTGCAGGGCTGGTCTGGGACTAAAAAGCAGCACAGGTGCATAAACCACACCAGCTCACATGCAAAATTTCCCAGACTATCAAAAAATAGCAGTGCACTATGCTTGCTGCAGCAAATTTTGAATTACTTGGTTAAGCCCCTTACAGCACTCTTAAAGGGGTTTCTCCTCTTTATCATTTTCAAAAAATACAGGAAACATTAATGTATTAGTGACTGTTTAAAAACACCTAAACCATACTATAAACACTAGAAGGAAACAAATATTGGAACATATAAACACCTTATCACAAAGTCAGGGACAAATATACACTACTATTATATCAATATAACCAATCATACTGCCATACAATGAACATATAGTGTTTAGATATCTACATATTGTTACTGAATAAAATGTGCTATTGAAAGCCCAACATTACCATTATACAAGACCCAAATATAACCACCACACTATGATCACATATTAACACCACATAGTGACTGAATTATATTACCATTATTTTGCTGGAACAAAAACACTGTTTACAGACCAACATTACCACTTAACAGCTACCATATAGTTGTAGATATCAGCTCTACACAGGCGCTTTGCAGATACAGTTATATTTAGTAACTCACCAGTGATGCCCTTTCTGGAACTATTCACTTTTCTCCATCTTATCCATCCAGCTATAATGACTTCTAGACATGATGAGCATCTACAAAGTTTGCAAAAGAGACATTATTGTTCCTTTCATTTTTCAATGTGTTTTTATTAAGCCACTTCTCATGGCTAAATTTTCAATTTGCAACAATGAGACTCAAACAGAACCTCAATATAGATTAGATAATAATCACAAGACATTGTAAGTCACATAAAGTCCCATAGCTACAATGTATGATAGAGTAGGTAGGACTAAATCAGTGGGATTTGATGGGGAAGTCCATAAAATGCATAAGAAGTGTCATGGATGTGTACTATATATTTACAGACAAAGGAAGCCATATTATTAACTCTAACATCACTTGAATAACTGAAGGAAAAAGCAGGAACACATTTGAGCATACATCAAAAGATATAGATAGAGAAGAAGAAGAGAAAAGAAGTGAAACAGAGCAAAATTTTCTGTGGATTTCTTAACCCTCCAAAAAACGTAAGCGCTAGTAAGGTATCAAACAGGGAGGGTTATCTCCAATTTGTTGTTTAAAGTATCAAAGAGTATCTTGGAAGTGGGATTTGATTCTAGTCTGTACTTTAGAAAGGGGAATGACAATAATGTTTTCCAATCTGTTAACTCAATTTTTCAGCCGTTTTTTCAAAATAGTGGTTTCAGCCCAATCCATTCTGAAAAGTTAAAGCAGTTTCTCCAAAATAATTTGTGAGCAGGAACTTGTGTGGAGATCCAAGTCTGAAGGATTACTTTTTCTTCAGCAGAAATCAGATGAAAGAGCTTTCTGGCCCCTAATCAACATTTTTTGAGTCTATCCAACCTAAAATGGCCCATTGCACATCATAGAGAACAAAGGTAGTAAAATGGCCAAGTGTAAAATGTTGAACAACCCTCCAGAATGTCTGACTTACCCCACAGTCAGTGAGCTATATCTGCCCTTATCTCCCTACATTTAAAACAGTGATTAGAGGAATAGGTGCTGCCAATCCTTTGGACTTTTGTCGGTGATATATGACATGCATTTACTGAGGCACAGGAATTAGTTATTTACTAAACAAATTCACTGATCTGATCCCTTTGGAATAGGAAGAATGTAAAAATAAAAAATAACTTTTTAAAATTATTGTTAAAAATTAGGAAACATCCCAGGGGGACAGACTAAGGGCTTAGTCACACGGGCGTTTATTGCCGCGATTTGCGCATGCGCATGCGTCCGTCGATTTTTTAAAACCATTGCTTTGCAATGGTATCGGACACATGAGCGCTTTTTATGCGCTCGTCCGATAAATTAGAGAACAGAAATCGCAGATCGCACCTATCTGCGATCTGCGATTCCTGTTCTCTTCTCTATATGCGCTCAATGGGGCCGGCGGCAGCAGCGCCGACCCCAATTAGAACATATAGAAGATAAATCATTCTTCTCTGCCACAGCTGGAACAGCTGTGGCAGAGAAGAACGATGTTTGCCCATTGAATTCAATGGAGCGGCAATACAGCCGCTCCATTGAAAGCAATGGGCTGCCGGCGTGCGCGGGGTTAATTGTCGGGAAGGGGTTAAATATATAACCCCTTTCCTGCAATGCATCCTGAAAAGTGAAAAAATAAAAAAAATGTATGTACTTACCTGCTCCCGGCAGCTGGAGATCCCGGCGGCCGGCCTGCAGTGGGTGTGAAGGGGGTGTGACTCAGGCTTGCCCCTGATTGGCTCAGCCTGAGCCAATCAGAGGCTGATCTCAGTCACACCCATTCATGAATTAATGAATGGGTGTGACTGAGACTTGCTTCTGATTGGCTCAGCGCTGAGCCAATCAGGGGCAAGCCTGAGTCACACCCCCTTCACACCCACTGCAGGCCGGCCGCCGGGATCTCCAGCTGCCGGAAGCAGGTAAGTACATACATTTTTTTTATTTTTTCACTTTTCAGGATGCATTGCAGGAAAGGGGTTATATATTTAACCCCTTCCCGACAATTCATCCCACACTCGCCCGCAGCGCTTGCATTCAATGGAGCCGCTGTATTGCCGTCTCCATTGAATGCAATGCGCTGGACAGCTCCGGCCCGTTTCTAATGAAACGCGGCTAGGAGCAGATTTTCGGGCGATTTTTGGGCCGATTTTTCGGCGCCGGTCACGCGATTTGCGCATGCGCATCCGTCATGCGATGCGCAAATCGCGTGAAAAAACGCCCGTGTGACTAAGGCCTAACACAACTAAATTTAAACCCACCGCCAGGTTACTCATAACCTAACTACGTAAGTTATATTTTCAACAATAATTAATAAAAGTTATTTTTTATTTTCTTCCTATTCTGAAGAGATCAGATCGGTGAACTTGTCAGTAATATATGAGATCTGTGTATGACTCTTAATGACATCTCCATTTATCTGAAGGAAGGGCTTTGAGGGCATACACTTTCATATTTAGAAAGTCTAAGGTAATGATATCCAATATAATTGCCTTCCAGCCCATGTGACATGTGGCCATAGTGTCATAGTTAAGTAAGGTGAAAAGGAAGTTGTCAGTATTTGGCCCTTGCTAGAGATTGAGGAACAAAGGGCAGTATGAAATGTTTGGTTTCACTCTGAAGGTTTTATTTTGTGAAGGCATCTATGACCATAATTCACAGTCTCCAGATATGCAAATATGGGAAATAAAGTATTAGAATGTTGGGCTTCCAGGGATTGTAATATACAGAGGATATACCATCTGTATGCTACTTTTTAAAGATAGGAGCCGGTTGTCTATCTTGAAAATTAGGATTTCCCAGTAGTGTTTTGTACAATAAATTAGCAGAGTGCAGACCTTTAATGGCTCTAATTTTCTTTTTACCAAGAGCACTAGGTGGACATGTGCAATATGTTGCCACGCAATTGGGTTGGGAGTACCGAATATAGAGTGTAGGGAAGAAAAAAAAATCACTGAGGCAGAACGAACACCAGTTGGCGAGTTAGGTTTGTCACTGTAGGGTTCGAGACATAACTAAAACATAACTTTTATTAAGTACCAATAAAAAAGAAACTTTGTAAAGCAAGTTTCAAAAAGGACACACACGTAATATAAAAGAATGCTCCTCATGCGGTAATCCCAGAACTGATCTATACAAGGAAATGGCCGTAGTACTGGGAGACACTATGAGAGTTTTAGGTAAAATACAGAACTTCAAGATGGTTCAATTGATCAAACAGCCGACCATAAGATTAGATAGTACAGCTGTGACCGTTTAATTGAAGGGTCAGCCAGACAGGAACGTTCAGATGGTTTAGAGGCATTAACCACCATATAGTTCCTGGTAATTGTGTTCTGAGGATAAAGAACTTTACATATTACCCCAGCCTAATTTTGTGCATGGGATGAATATCAATCCCGAATAGCACGCTCTGATAGAAGGCTAGAGGGCAATTTGGTGAACTTAATCTAATCCTCACGAGATTGATGCATGGGATATAAATCAATCCCTATATTGCATAATCTGCTAGTAATCGAAAGGCCCCTTAGAGAGAAAGGGGGTTTAGAGCCTTTCAAAAGTATGAACAGGATCGATAATGCAAAATTCGTGTCAAGCAAATTCAGCAGAACTTTGCTTCCAAGAATAGCGTGGATCGATAATGTATATTTCGTGTCGAGCAAATTCAACAGAACTTTGCTTCCAAAAATAGCGTGGTTCAACGCGTTTCTGCCACAAATAGCGTAGCGTCATCAGGAACCTAAATTTCATAGCAAAGCGTCAAGAAATTGACGTAACGATCCTCAACGAAAGATAGCAATCAATAAGCTGTAGCTAAAGCTCTAGACTTCAGAGGAGAGACAGACAATACTATCACTCAGAAGGATTTTAGAAACCCCAGAGATTCCCCCCATAAAGAAAAATATCAGAACAGAAAAGGTAGCAGCACCAGCCCCTGTGGTAGGCTGGCGGCTTATCAAAGTGTAGGGAAGGTTTGACAGAGACAGGATTGGTAAAAATACATGGCCAATGATGGGTTTGTGTGCTAGGAACTGTTGGGCTCCAGCCTTTTATAAGCTTAATTGCACCACCAGATACAGCATTTTTATATCAGGGAAGTTTAAACCTCCTCAGTATCTAGGTTGTTATAGGACACTAAACAATAGTCCGGACTGTTTCCGACCCCACATATATTGTCTGTAATGGAAATTAATTTTCCAGTTGTCTCTAGGGTGAAGCTAAATTGGTAATATGCACAGTAGATATAGAAATTTAGTTATTTCAATAGACTCTCAATATTCAGTAGACTCTCTTTACCCATGTAAGTAAGAAAAAGTTTTTTTCCAAGTTATTCAGCTTTTACTAATTTGTAATATAGCACAAAACATTTGTTGACTACACAGCTGTAGGTAATTTTGTACGTTCTACTCCTAGGTATTCAATACAGGATTTTCTTAATGTTAGGGGTGAGCAAAATGCCTAAATCAATGCCTTACATTTGGAGGAGCCAAGAAAGTAGCCACTTCTTCCTTGCTTTTCCAGAGCCCCAGCAGCCTTTTACCAACTTTTACAAACTGCCCATCCTGCTATTGTCCCCAATTATGTGCCTGTTACTGCCTTATCTGTCCCACTTCTATACCTGCTGTGTGATATGATATCCCCAAATATTGTATATCAGAAATAATGATGCTATAACTATAATTACTCCACAAAAGTAGTGCCACATAGACAGCTTCCCGGAAAACAATACTACTAGATAGTGCCAATAACAATAATAATTCCACACAGATAGCTCCACATATTAATGCTAATAGTGTGCCCCAGAGTAAAAGTGCCACCTTTCGCATCCCAAACAGTAATAGATCACTTCATAGTGGCCCACACAACAATACTGCAAATAGTGGTATAATATGCAGAATACACATAATAAGCCCCCACATAGTGATAATACCCATGGTAGTGAACCTATTAAGATAATAATGACCCTATGTGCTCCTAGAAAATAATTAACTCAATGTGCCCCCTAGACAGTGATAATGCCACATAGGTGCCCCGTTAAGAAGTTATAACTGCCTTGAGTGCCCCTTAATAATTAACACTGGCTGCTCCCAGCCTCATTGATGATTAACAGTGGCCCTTCATAGTGCCTTAACCATTATCAGTGGCCTATCACAGCCCTCTTAGTCATTAACAGTGGCTCGTCACAGCCCCCTTAACCATTAATTTTGGCCCCTCACAGCCCCACTAATATTAATACTGGCCCCTCGCAGTGTCCCACCGAAAAACAACATGTACTCACCCAACAGTTCTTCCTGGATGATGAGCATCTCTCTTCCTCCACTGTGTTCATGCGGTGCAGGCAACTTTATGTAGTAGCATTATTGCACCGGGACACAAATATCCTATCTGTGTGCAGCCTATGTCACTAAAGAATAGAGAGTGGTATTACAGGGAACGTCATCCTATGACTCTTTGCTCTACATGTTTCTCCACTGTGTTGATGTTCTGTAAATGCTTATACAGTTGATAGCAACCCACTGCAACGTGATCCACCCGGCATTTGCCTGGTTGGGCAGATTGTCAGTTCAGGCCTGTTTATGTGAGATAAAAGATTGATGTGAGTGATTTAAATATTTGTATAGCATTGCATAAAAAAGCTAGTGCTATATAATTCATATAAATAAATAATACTGAAATAGGAGAGCTAAGCTGTAAGCCTCAAAGATTGTTATTTAATCCTTTTACTATTTGATGTTGTACTTGTTCAGATGAAGAATTTTTGTTAATGTTGCCTTCCCACAGCCATTGTTTTAACAGCCAGAATGTACTTTAATTTTTGAGCCAACATACAGCAGTGAATGCTCTCTATCTCTCTCATTTGGCCTTGGCTCAAATTCTCTAGATTGTAAACCAAATAAGAAAAAGTGCTTAGTAAAGCTGCGTCCTGTACTCTAAACTGGGGAGGCTTATTTATGAAGATCTCCAGGCTAGAGTATCGAACCTATTAACACAGGCTATAATGATAACTAACCCAAGCCTTTATACCAAGCGAGTCCTCTAGTAGTAGCTCCCGGATGGGACACTTAGTCCTTATGCTTGATTTAAATATCACTGATCGCAGCTGTGACTCTACCGCTGAATAGGCCTCGACAAGAATCCACCAAGAACCATTTACATTAGACACTGTGTTGAATGTCTCCAGCACAGTAAGTGGTTTTCATTCTAGGCTTCTGCCAAAGATTCTGTGTTAGTGGAGCACGTACTTTACCATCATAGCCATAGGTTCTTACTTGCAGTTCGAGAGTTCCTGAGGAACTGCTAAATATGCAGGGAAACGCGTTGAACTTTGAATCTGAGCTTTTATAAATCATGAACCCCAATTTTGGCTCTGAATTAAAAACCATAATCCTCTGTCTCTCTGGTTGCAATCAGAGGATTTAATGGTATACCAAAAAATTGTACTTACATCAGCCTCATAATTGGTGAAAACCTAGTACTGTATGCACCAATATTTGGATATACAATGTCTGGGTAATCAGCTATTAAGTTCCAATTCTACATGTGGTTAAGGGCAAGTCACAACAGGCTGGCAATATTAGACACTCTCGTCCTTTCCCCCACCCCTTTGAAAGGATAGCTTTGATTCCGCTTGCCTGTGTTTAATTATACATGTGTCTATCTTAGACTACGTGTACCAAAACTCTAACCAAGATACAAAACATCTAAGTCTATTCATGTGCCCTGGTTTTTTAACAAGTTCATTAAAATGTATAGTTTTATATTACACGTCTATTCTGTGAAGGGCCCTCAAGATTTAATACACTTTCTCTGCCTCTGTGACGAGGACCCTACTATATAGGACTAAAAGTAGAGATATTCAAAATACTGATTTTATTGAATTATCATTTCATATGTTTATACTATTTATTTAGTACCTTGTTTCATAGCTAATCCTAATAGATTTTAAACTATTAAGGTTTGCCTTTTTTTATTATGGCATGATTCCCATATCTTTACCTCTAATATTTGGACCTTCTGGATGATTTTGGATTAAAGATAGATGTGAGCTTATTTTTATTAGATAGCAGATTATTGTCTTTTTCCAGTTTAGTCTTGCTCTATGTGGAAAAATAAACTAAATGTGAAATTATCTCATAAATATTCTAAATCAAACTGGTAGAGCAGAATTACATAAAGATTAAAAATGGCCTGCAATGATTTCACTAGGTTATAATGAGTACATTTTTGGGGGGAAAACTGGAAAGTTATGTAATTTTCTACATGCTTAGTCCAATGATGACATAAATACTGGGAGACTCCACTTCGAAATACCATCTAGCAATGTACATGATTAAAGTACAAAGAAATGTCTATGAAACAAACATTCAAAATCTAGAGGGTAGTCCACTTAAAGAAGTAGGGCTAATTCAAAGGTCTTGAAAAATTTCACATAAACATCTGTTCTAACTAGTAATATGTTACAAAGATGAAAGTGAATGATTTTTTTTAAACTGCAATATACGTTTTGTTAGATAATTATACATAGTGCATGCTAAAAGATAAACAATTTAAGCAAGGCTAGTACCAAGTATAATACAATTTTTCAATGTAGGTTATAATTATATGTCTAAAGATATACCTAAATATTTTAAATTTTAATATTGTTTCATAAAACTGGATTGTGAATTTAACATTTTAAAAACCTATATAAAATATTGCATAAATGATAAAATACATGAATACATTCCTGACCTGCAATCTCGAAATTGAGCACAAGATGGCAATCCACAACAACTAATAACAGCAAGGAAAGAAGAACTGCATTACTCCACCATTACATGAAATTTTTGCTGTAGGGATTCTGACCAGGATAGATTTTTCTATTTTTCTTATTCTTCCATCAGCTTGATTGTTTTACTTGGCAAATCTGCACCTTTATCTTCAGTATTCTGAGGAGATGCTTTATCAAAGACAGGATTATAAAGCAAGGAGAAGGCTGGTGCATTTCTTTCTGTTACAAATGTGTTGGGATGTGGTCCTGAGTCAGCTGCATTATCTCATCCCGGAGGAATCCAAGCATGGCACCTTTGTTGGGAAAATTGCTCAGGATCTTGGACTGGATATAGGTGAGATTAATTCCAGAATGTTACATATTGTCTCTAGAGATGAGAAGGAATATTTCCAGGTTAATCTGCAGAATGGAATCTTGTTTGTTAAGGAGACAATAGACAGAGAAGTGCAGTGTCCAAATACACCCTTCTGTATTATTCCTCTGCAGGTTATTGTAGATAGGCCTGTGCAGATGTATCGTGTAGATGTAGAAATAGAAGATATAAATGACAATAGTCCATTGTTCTCCTCCAGTGTCACTAATCTGGTTATATCAGAAGTCAGACCTGCAGGATCTCGTTTCAGACTAAAGGGAGCTGTAGATCCAGATCTTGGAACAAATTCTATAACAAACTATGAGCTCAGTGCAAGTGATTATTTTACTTTGGATTTCCAAAAATATGTAAATCAAATCAGATCACTGGAACTTGTGCTAAAGAAATCCTTAGACAGAGAGAAGCAGTCTGTTCACAATCTGACCCTTACAGCTTATGATGGAGGCAAACCAAGACTGAGTGGCACTACACATATTATTGTTAATGTGGAAGATTTTAATGACAATGCTCCTGTGTTTGATCAGCCATTCTACCAATGCAGTGTTAATGAAAATGCTGTGAATGGAACTTTGGTATTCAAGCTAAATGCCACAGATTTAGATGAAGGAAGAAATGGAGAAATTCTCTATGAATTTAGCAATATGGCTCTGACTGAGGCAAACAAACTTTTTAGCTTAAACCAGAACACAGGCGAAATTAAAGTAAATGGAGTGCTAGATTTTGAAACTAAACATATTTATGAAATTCAGGTTGATGCTATTGATAATGGAGATCTCAAGCTTGTGGGACATTGTAAAGTTTTAGTAACTGTTGTAGATGTCAATGACAATCCTCCAGAAATGATGGTGACTTCATTATCAGTTCCTGTATCAGAGGATGCCCCCCAAGGAACAACAGTAGCCATTATTAGTGTCCATGATAAAGATTCAGGATTAAATGGAAAAGTCCATTGCTCTATTTCTGAGCCTTCACCTTTTAAAGTAAATCCAGCTTTCATGGGTGATTTTTCTTTGACTGTGAATGGGCCTTTGGATCGAGAAATGAAAGATGAATATGAAGTTATAATTACTGCAAAAGATGAAGGTTCTCCATCCCTATCTACCTCAAAAACTCTGAAGATTGATATAAGTGATGCCAATGACAACGCTCCAAGATTTATCCAATCAGTAGAAACAATATTCATTAAGGAGAACAACCCACCAGGGTCCCATATTTATACAGCATCCGCCTCTGACCCAGATAGTGGGCAAAATTCTTTCATTACTTACTCAATCAGGGAGCGCACAATTGATGGGATCCCCATTTCTTCTTACATTTCTATTAATCCGGAGAATGGGAAGGTCTTTGCTTTAGTATCATTTGACCATGAACAGATTGCATATTTCCAATGTCACATAAAAGCCACCGATGCTGGCCTACGAGCACTCAGCTCTAACCTTACCCTAAATGTATTCATAGAAGATATTAATGATAATGCTCCTACATTCACCCCACTTCATTCTGCATTAACAATTAAAGCTTCAAGGTCAGCAGAACCCGGACACCTGATTACTAAAGTAAAGGCCGTAGATCTGGATTCTGGATACAATGCTTGGACATTTTATAAGTTAAAGGATTTTGGTGGATCTGGAAAATCTCCATTTACCATTGCACATCAAACGGGAGAAATTACTTTAAAGCGGTCATTTACAGACTCAGATAATGATGAGTACAGATTGCATGTTGTAGCTCAAGATCACGGGGAACCAGCCATGACAACGGAGGCACAAATTGTCATATATGTGGTGGAGTCTGGAGAAGAATTAAAGTTTGATAATCAAGAAACAAAAACGAATAGTTATGAGTTTTCTGATGCAAATGTTTACTTGGTTGTTGCAATCTGCGTCATATCAAGTATTTTTCTGATCACTCTAATTGTGTTCAGTGTTTTAAGATGGCAAAAATACAGAGATGAAGTCAATGAACTGAAAGAAAATTACAAAATCTGCTCCAACACTGGAGGGAGCTGGATGTATTCCCAACACACTCAGTATCAAATAAGTTCCAATTCACTGCGACCTAAAAGTGACTTAATTGTCTTCACTCCAAATAATTCCCAGGTAGCAGGGACTGAAGAGCAGGTCATTCCTCAAGGGGTTATATTAAACTCTGCATATAAGGTAAGAATAAATAAAAGTAAATAAAAAATTGTTATTCTGTATGAATCATCAAATACATAAACCATTTTATGAAATGTTAACTGTGTTTGAAAGCAAAACATAAGTAAAATGAATAAGCTCGAAAACCAAAAAATATATATATTTTAAAATAATTTTTTACAAAAACATTGTGAATATCATCAAGCAAAATCAACATTGATTAAAGACTTACATATATGACAACCAGCTCATATGGTTCTTTATTGTACTGTACTCCCTGTGCTGTTTTATATCTCCTGTTTGTATTTTAGTACTGATTTTAAGGAATATGGTTTCTGCTGGAATATAGCACATTTTTATTTCACTTTCTGAATGATTCAAGTAGAGACTTATATGCTGCTGATAAATTTGCAGATCATCAATGGGGAATTTAATTTCCCACTGATGTCTTAGTATTTTATTTGGTCACTCTCATAAATGAAGTCATTTTGATAATAACAGTTTCTTAGATAACTATTATGCAAGGTGAGCACAAAAACAGTTCTTGATTTTGATTTTATAACAACTTGAAACCAAGGGTTGTTTTGTGCTCACCCTTAAAGGGGTTGTCTTGCGAAAGCAAGTGGGGTTAAGCACTTCTGTATGGCCATATTAATGCACTTTGTAATATACATCATGCATTAAATATGAGCCATACAGAAGTTATTCACTTACCTTCCCTGCGCTGGCGTCCCCATCTCCATGGCTCCGTCTAACTTCAGCGTCTAATCGCCTGATTAGACGCGCTTGCGCAGAAGGGTCTTCTGCCTTCGGCTCGGTCTGGCACGAGCGGCGTTCTGGCTCCGCCCCCTTCTATGCATCATCGCGTAGCTCCGCCCCATCACGTGTGCCGATTCCAGCCAATCAGGAGGCTGGAATCGGCACATGTGACAGGGTGGGGCTACGCGATGACGCGTAGAAGGGGGTGGAGCCAGAACGCTGCTGCTGCCGGACTGACCCGAAGGCAGGAGACCCTTCTGCGCAAGCGCATCTAATCGGGCGATTGGACGCTGAAGTTAGACGGAGCCATTGAGACGGGGACGCCAGCGCAGGGAAGGTAAGTGAATAACTTCTGTATGGCTCATATTTAATGCACGATGTATATTACAAAGTGCATTAATATGGCCATACAGAAGTGCTGAACCCCACTTGCTTTCGCGAGACAACCCCTTTAATATGTAAAGTCCTATCTGTGTATGCTCACTATTAACTCCCTAAATAATGTTCTATGTTTTAAAAAACAGTGCCCAGAAATAACTAGTTTTATATCATAACATCAGCAAATGAAGAGCAACATTTATCAAAAGTGTCTAATATTTTTTCTTTTTTTCTATAAAAATTACCCAGAATTCAGCTTTAATTTTTTAAACTTTTGTGGAACTAATAAAGCTGTGCTGTGGTTTATTTCTATGGACAGTATAATCAATCTTTCTCTTAGATAGTTTAGGGACTCAAAGGTGTTTCCAGCAAAAATAATGGTACCAAATCATTTACATATTTCATGACTGTTTATATAAAGTTAAAATACATGGTGGAGAAAAGCAAACACAATATCTCAATGCTAGGTTGCTTTCTCCCTGGTATTGTAGCTTGTATTTTTTTACAGACCGTGAGTTGATTGAGCATGGATATTTTAGAGAGCATAAGTTTTTGTTTTCAAGCTACTTACAGGATGTTGATTTTAAAGGAAAAAAAGCTTCTAAACTTCTTGGAAACAATGTGTTTTGTTTTAAGTTCTGTTTTTATTACATGTACAGTAATGTAACAGATCAATGCATGTTTAAAACATTTACCATAACGTTTTGCATTATATTAAATAAACACTAGACTGCTCTTAGTGGGAAGTGGGGAAGGGAGTAGGAAGGGTTCACGTGTTAAAGCAGAAAGGATTAGATTTTCTAGGAAGGAATCCTACTATGGGGTACACCTTGATGAATCAATACGTATAATGTACACAGGACTGCATGTATACGAACTTAGAGATTGTTTACCAAAAAGCCTTTTTTTTACTTCTAAAAAATTATACAGGAATAGATTAGTTTAGACCATGGGTCCCAGGTAACTCTGAATTTTTCATGGGTTCAATTAGCCCAACTTGTTATTTCTTCAGGTCTCCTAATTTCATTTACTTTAGCCTCCCACTGGTTATTTGTAGTTGCTTCTGTCTGCTTCCACATGATAGGGATCACGGATATTGCAGCAAAGATTCAGTGGGTTACAAGATTAGACTTTGAGGGTATATAATTTGAAGAGGGTTTAGATAATATCACATATTCTGGGAAAAGCCTGAAGGTATCATTTGATATGTTATGTATGGCTTTTTCGATCTGTTCCCAGAGTGGCTGCGTGATTGGAAAGTGCTTTTTAAGGGTTTTATAATTATTCAAAGTCTCTATTGTGGAAATTCAACCTTTCAATATCCATGTTCTTAAATGCTGTACAATTTCTCCAGCTCTTGATAGAAAAAGCTTTTGACTGAGCAAATCATGTCTTATAGGTACTTTTCAGAAACCCTAAACAGTCAGGACCTGCTGATTTAGGCCCAACATAGAGCAATTTTCCCTAGTGTAAGTCTAATCCTATTTCATTTTTTAACAACTATCTGCAACTGAGGACCTGCTGAAGTTGGACAGGAGTGCTGTCCTTTTTCAACCATAAGGCCTCGGTCACACGGGCGTTTTTTGCCACGATTTGCGGATCACATGACGGATGCGCATCCGCAAATCGCGTGACCTGGGCCGAAAAATTGCCCGAAAAATCTGCTCCTAGCTGCGTTTCATTAGAAACGGGCCAGAGCAGTGCAGCGCTGTCCAGCATATTGAATTCAATGGAGCCGGCAATACAGCCGGCTCCATTGAAAGCAATGGGCTGCGGGCGATCTCAGGATGAATTTTCGGGAAGGGCTTAAAAATATAAGCCCTTCCCTGAAAATCATCCAAAACTGTGTAAAAAGTAAAAAAAAAAATATACTCACCTTGTCCCGGCAGACGGAGTTCAGCCGCGGCCGGCCGGCAGTTCTCCTGTCATTCAGCTGAGAGCTGCCCCTGATTGGTCCCTGCGCTGAGCCAAATCAGAGGCAGCACTCACTCACCCATTCATGAATTCATGAATGGGTGAGTGAGAGCTGCCTCTGATTGGTGAGGGCTGTGATCAATCAGAGGCAGCTCATTCAGCAGGCGGGGATTTTAAATCCCCGGCCGCTGAATACTACTCAGAGCAGTTCAGGAGAACTGCCGGCCGGCCGCGGCTGAACTCCGTCTGCCGGGACAAGGTGAGTATATTTTTTTTTTTACTTTTTACACAGTTTTGGATGATTTTCAGGGAAGGGCTTATATTTTTAAGCCCTTCCCGAAAATTCATCCCGCGCTCGCCGGCAGCCCATTGCTTTCAATGGAGCCGGCTGTATTGCCGGCTCCATTGAATTCAATAGGCAAACATCATTCTTCTCTGCCACAGCTGTTACAGCTGTGGCTGAGGAGAATGATGTGCTTAGTATATGTTCTCAATGGGGTCGGCGCTGCTGCCGCCGGCCCCATTGAGCGCATATAGAGAACAGGAATTGCAGATAGGTGCGATCTGCGATTTCTGTTCTATAATTAATCAGACGAGCGCATAAAAAGCGCTCATGTGTCCGATACCATTGCAAAGCAATGGTTCTATAAAATCGCCGGACGCATACGCATGCGCAAATCGCGCGAAAAAACGCCCGTCTGACCGAGACCTAACTCTATACATTTTGTGGTAAACTAACCACATGGAAGAATCTATAAGTATAAAAAGAAAACTAGAATTTGGTGGTCAAATTGCTGTTTCATAGTTGTGAAAAAAAAGCTGAATCTTCTCTGTAACATGAGTGCATAATGAATGAGAAAAATCTTAAATATCAAAGCTTCTACTAATCTCATCCATCTGGTTAGCACCATTAGGCTTTGGTCAACTGAGTGATTTTTTAGCGCATGAACAGCTGCATTAAAAAAAATGTGAACATCGTGTCTAGAAAAATATGGGTGAGTTTGCAACGCATGTCCTATCTTTTGCAGCTGCAATTTTTTAGCACTTCTAAAAAACGTACATGTGAACGCTTTCATTGTCAAGCATTGGTTCTAATAGAGCTGCTTTTTTAAGCGCTGCTATTCATGCACTAAAAAAAAATCACTTGTCTGACCGAGCCCTTACTTTACTAAGAATTCCCATTAAAAGTTTTCTGAAGAGAAAGTGGAAAGATAAAGGTTAAACCACAAAAATAAAAATGAACAAACTACTCAAAAGTGTAGTGCGCAATTTTAGGTTATTTCAAATGCCATAATTTTCAGTAGAAAAGGATGTTACTAGTACAGTATGCTCTTTTCTAAAATGATTGTACAGTAGTGTCCTGGAAAGTTAGTAGAAGATCCACCTAGAAATTGCCATTTCTTAACCTCAGAGTAACACACAGTCAAGAAATAATAAAACATATACTTATTTGATGTAAGAAATTAGAGAATCTTGGTTTTTGCAGAAACATAACATTTAAAAAATCTGAAGATATCAAAAACAGACACAAGCAATTTATTCCGGCAACACTAAAAGATAATTCAATATTAGGCTATGAGGCATATAGAGAGTTTTAAAAATATTAATATAATACTAAATAATCTGTATCTTTTAATTACAAGACGTGCAAACACAGAAGCAGAAGGACAAAACATATTGACTAATATAACAAAAAAGGGGAAGAATTTTGCTTAAGATTAAAATAAATACATAACACCAATAGAGCAAACTATGCGAAAGGCAATCTGGTAACAGCTGACATTGACAAATCATAATTATAATCATAACACTGGGGAACAAAAATTTTGTTGCATCCATAAAAACACTTGTTCTTACTTAATTTGAGTGTGCTGATCTCAAATCTGAAATTATTTTTCTTGCTGAGCATATAATAATTTATATAATACAGTAAATACACTTATACACTAAAGCATATGATTGCATCAGAATTTCTCTACAATTTTGAAATAGAACAAATTAAAAACAATTATTTTAAGCATAAAATTTGCGCAAAACTCACTCAGATTCTATTTAGGGAAGAATTTGCATTTGTAGCTCTTGTGTTTGTGTACTTGCTGAGGACAATCTTGTTTGATGCTTCAGCAGTAGTCTGCCATCATATTCCTGTCCCATCGCCCCTGATAACGCTCTTCCATCGTCTTCAGGTCTTGATGAAATCGTTCTCCCTGCTCATTACTAACAGCTCCAAGGTGACTGTTCAGGAAGTGAATCTTGATGCTCATGTTACATCCAACATCGCGGAAAGCCAACAGCATCCTTTGAACCAGAAGTTCATAGTTTTCTGCTTTTTTGTTGCCAAGGAAGTTCTTTGTAACTGTCACAAAAAACAGCCATGCTACTTTCTCCTCCTTATTCATCTTCCTGGCAAATTTTTATCACGTATGAGGGTTCAATTTTGAGGTCCATCGAAGACACCTGCTTTTATCTTCTCGAAAGATAAGGCAGGAAAAGCAGAAACAATATGTTGAAAGCACTCACTTTCTCTATTCAAAACTTTAACAAACTGCTTCATTAAGCCAAGTTTAATGTGAAGCAGGGGAAAATGATCCTGTCTCGACTTACTATAGGTTCATTCACAATATTTGGCATCCCTACTTCAAGAGCTTTACATTTTGACCACTCCTTCTGTGTCCAGTGTTTCTCCTGAGCTGTCCCACAAAAACAGAAAGCAAGGATACTTTGTGAAACCTCTCTATTGTCCAAGGAGGAAATTTACCATTTTAAAATTCACACAAATGATCCAGTTATGATCCTGATAGTTCCGTAAGTCAAGGACAATTTTTATGTCATTATAATCTTCTCACGGATAAACTAAATGATCAAATGGAACTGCAGCATAACCATTCCAATTGTGTAAGAGAACACGTTTCAGACTCAGTTTAGAGCTATCAACAAATAGCCACCATTCTGTTGGACTATTAGTGGTAACACCTAACTGGCTGAGAAGACT
Organism: Eleutherodactylus coqui; assembly: GCF_035609145.1. Classification (NCBI taxonomy): domain Eukaryota; kingdom Metazoa; phylum Chordata; class Amphibia; order Anura; family Eleutherodactylidae; genus Eleutherodactylus; species Eleutherodactylus coqui. The sequence continues at coordinate 41,859,678 of NC_089838.1, read as the reverse complement.
ACTGATATCATGACCATAAACAAGGTGTTTGTCTTTGGGAAAGAAGTCCACAAAAATGTGTTCACGCGTCCTCAAATGGGATACTTTAGCTGACCGGTGAAGTACATTCTTTTCTTGAAGCCTGGAGGCTAATAACTCAGCTGCTTTCTTTGATAGGCCCAAATCCCTTACTAAGTCATTCAATTCTGGTTGGCTTAACTGCTGAGAGGGTAATGATTGCTTGGCATCAGAAGAAGATCCTTCAGATTCTACAACCATTTCCTCATGCATCTTATCAAAATCCCCTCGATTACCATATTCACTTTCTTCATCCATAGAATAGATAAAACCATTGAAAACTGGTTCTGGGAGTGTCTCAGAGTGTGGGATAGGTCGTATTGCTGAAGGAATGTTAGGATATGTAATCATATGCAATTTTTTCTTGCCGATGCCCTTTGTATTGGTCAGGCAGAAATAACAGTCTATGGTCCTTGGGTTCACGCCACACCATGGGAATACCAAATGGCATGCCTTTGCATTTTCCTTTTGTCCAGTCACAAAGCATTTTCTCACAATTATGACACACAATATAAGGAGTCCAATTCTTGTCTTGATCGCCAAGGGGAACTTGAAAATAGGCAATATATGCACGTGTCACAAATGATGAAATATTGCGCCTTTGACATAGAAATGTGTAGCAGCCACATATAGAACAGAAGGTGCCAGGCCTACTCTTAAATTTATGCCTACTCAAAGAAGCCATGATCTAAAAAAAAAAAAATAACAGGGTGCTTTTATCAGATAATAATTTTTTACATTTAAAAACAACTACAATTATGTAAAAGTGATATTTGTAAAACATTAATTACATTGTAGTTATGTTCAATCTAAGCCTTGTTGCCCTTTAACTCCAATTTAAAAACCATTGAGTGCCAATAACTGTAACAAAAAGAAATTAAAACTGCATGAAAACGAGAGCAGGCACAAAAAAATGGATTTCAGATTTGGAATCACCAATGTAGAAATATATACAAATAGTTCTAAAACCTCATGCAACTAAGGCCTTAGTCAGACGGGTGTTTTTTCGCGCGATTTGCGGATCGCATGACTGATGCGCATCTGCAAATCGCGTGACTGGTGCCCAAAAATCTGCTCCTAGCAGCGTTTCATTAGAAACGGGCCGGAGCTGTCCAGCGCATTGCATTCAATGGAGCCGGCAATACAGCCGGCTCCATTGAAAGCAATGCGCTGCGGGCGAGTGTGGGATGAATTGTCGGGAAGGGCTTAAATATATAAGCCCTTCCCTGCAATTCATCCAGAAAAGTGTTAAAATAAAAAAAATATATATGCTTACCTTGTCCCGGCAGCCGGAGTTCAGCGCGGCCGACCTGCACTGGGTGTGAAGGGGGTGTGAGTTAGACCTGCCCCCTTATTGGCTCAGCCTGAGGCAATCAGAGGCAGGACTCACTCACACCCATTCATGAATTCACTGCACCCACTGCAGGCCGGCCGCGCTGAACTCCGGCTGCCGGGACAAGGTAACTATATATATTTTTTATTTTAACACATTTCTGGATGAATTGCAGGGAAGGGCTTATATATTTAAGCCCTTCCCGACAATTCATCCCACACTCGCCCGCAGCGCATTGCTTTCAATGGAGCCGGCTGTATTGCTGGCTCCATTGAATGCAATGCGCTGGACAGCTCCGGCCCGTTTCTAATGAAACGCGGCTAGGAGCAGATTTTCGGGCGATTTTTGGGCACCGGTCACGCGATTTGCGGATGCACATCCGTCATGCGATCCGCAAATCGCGCGAAAAAACGCCCGTCTGACTAAGGCCTAAAAATGAAAAAAAAATGTTCCCCAATAATCCAATATCATCCAAATAAGTGATTTTTCCTGACTGAATTTAATAAGTCTCCAAAAATGTTTAGAAATAATCCATGTGAATAGATCCTCTGGCCCTGATGTTCCTTCCTTGAGTTCTTCGAGAACCTGTTTAGAACATAAATATGTTGTTGTCAAACTGCTGTTTATGTCAATTAAATAACTTCTAACTTTCAATGTACTGATGGTATGGCTAAAAAGCTAATGTTACTGCTTTTTCTAAAAGGCGTAAAGGCAAAGCCTGACAATATTGGGGCAGTATGTTTAACAAACATACAGTAGCTAGAGATTTAATTGTAAGGCTAGCCAATTGATTAGTATGTTTTACATAATGAAATACTGTAGTCAACATCAACCATCAAGGCTTGATGAAACAGAGATCTGTATAAATAGGTTACTAGCTTTTTATGAAAGAGCAGAAATCTAGACAGAAGGATTACAGTACATACTGTACACTTTTCTAAAGTGGTGCAGAAACCAAGGCATTTTTTTGTAAAAGCAGATAATGTCAAGCTCAGTAGTCATATAGTGTTCATATCCCAATGGGAGGACTTTGACAAAATTGCTGAGTGGCCATTTAAATGTCAAAGGAGTTTTTTTCACAGTTGACAAATGTAAGGTTATGTATTGTAAAGCAAAACATATGCATGCCATTTGTCCCCTGAATGGATAACTGAATGGTTCTACAATGAAGGAGGATTTAGGTGTAATTATTTATTGCAAACTTCTAACAGAATATTGATTTAAGGATTACTCATTTTTATTACAAATGTCAAGGAGGATTTTTTTTCCTCTAAAGCAAAGTGTAACATGGCATGTTAGGCTAAAAAACACATATGTTTATCTAGCCTATTATCCCCCATCCTCCATATGATCCAGAGTAAGGCAAAAAAAAACCAATGAGGTAAAAGCCAATTTTCCTCATTTAAGGGATAAAATTCCTTCCTGACTCCAAGTCTGACAATCAGTAAAATCCCTGGATCAACAACCCTTCTGGAGTAATTAGTCACTATAACATGTAATATTATTACACTCAAGAAAGCCATCCAGGCCCTTTTAAACTCTTTTATCAAATTCGTCATCACCATGTTCTCAAAGATTTATAGTCTCACTTCTTACAGTAAAGAACCTCATTCTATGTTTGTTCAGAAACCTTCTTTCCTGTAAACATAGAGGATGCCCCCTTGTTACAGTCATAGTCCTAGGTATAAATAGATAGTGGGAAAGATCCTCATATTGAACCCTGAAATATACATAGTTGTTAGGTCAAAATTGAATAACCCTAATTTTGATAACCTCTCTCTTGATTATTGTAGTCTGCCTATTCTGTTTATTATTTTAGTTGCCCACCTTTGTGCCCGCTGAAGCTCTGATATGTCCTTCTTGCCCTTATCAGTGCCCAAAACTGTACACAATATTCTATGTGTGGTCTGACCAGTGGTTTGTAAAGCATAAGGCCTTAGTCAGACAGGCGTTTTTAGCCGCGATTTGCGCATGCGCATGCGTCCGGCGATTTTTTAAAACCATTGCTTTGCAATGGTATCGGACACATGAGCGCTTTTTATGCGCTCGTCCGATAAATTATAGAACAAAAAATCGCAGATCGCACCTATCTGCGATCTGCGATTCCTGTTCTCTTCTGTATATGCGCTCAATGGGGCCGGCGGCAGCAGCGCCGACCCCATTGAGAACATATAGAAGACAAATCATTCTTCTCTGCCACAGCTGTAACAGCTGTGGCAGAGAAGAACGATGTTTGCCCATTGAATTCAATGGAGCGGCAATACAGCCGCTCCATTGAAAGCAATGGGCTGCCGGCGTGCGCGGGGTGAATTGTTTTTGAAGGGGTTAAATATATAAGCCCTTCCCTGCAATTCATCCTAAAATGTGTTAAAATAAAAAAAAATTGTATACTCACCTTTCCGCTGCAGCCGGAGTCCAGCCGCGGCCGCTGTCAGTTCTCCTGAACTGCTTCTTGGCACTATTCAGCCGGCGGGGCTTTAAAATCCCCGCCTGCTGAATGATCTGCCTCTGATTGGTCACAGCCCTGACCAATCAGAGGCTGAAAACACTCACACCCATTCATGAATTCATGAATGGGTGAGTGACTGCTGCCTCTCAGCGCTGAGCCAATCAGGGGCAGGTCTGACTCACATCCATTCATGAATTCATGAATGGGTGTGAGTGAGGCATGCCTCTGATTGGCTCAGCACTGAGCCAATCAGGGGGCAGGTCTGACTCACACCCCCTTCACACCCACTGCAGGACAGCCGAGCGGAGCTCCAGCTGCCGGCAGAAGGTGAGTATACAATTTTTTTTTATTTTAACACATTTTAGGATGGATTGCAGGGAAGGGCTTATATATTTAAGCCCTTACCGACAATTCATCCCGGGCTCGCCCGCAGCGCATTGCTTTCAATGGAGACGGCTGTATTGCCATCTCCATTGAATGCAATGCGCTGGACAGCTCCGGCCCGTTTCTAATGAAACGCGGCTAGGAGCAGATTTTCGGGCGATTTGCGGGCGACTTGCGCGCACCGGTCACGCGATTTACGGATGCGCATCCGTCATGCGATCCGCAAATCGCGCGAAAAATCGCCCATCTGACTAAGGCCTAAGAACAATATTCTTGTCATGTGCCCTTTTTCCTCTTTTGATGCACCCAATTTTCTGATTGGCCCTGGCAGCAGCTGCTTGACACTGTTTACTCTAGTTAAGTTTTCAGTTAACTAAAATCCCCAAGTACTTTTCCATGGCAGTTTTACCCAGTAGTCTAAGTAGGCTTTACTGTGTATGAATCTTTATTGTTTTTCAATTGATGTTATCGCTATAAAGATGAAGTGATTTTAAAACAAAAGCACTGAATATGTGTGTTCCTCCAAAGTACTGCATGAAAAAAATGCATAAAAAAAATAATACAAAACCCCAAACCTGCTGCATCAAATTAGTTTAGTAACAACTTTGTTTTAATGGCAAAGACATTGTATCACTGGAAAACTTAAAATGTAGGGTCAGCTCAAGTTGTACATGAACACTTAGATGATAGTTCCACAGTTGATTTGACAAGCTTAGAACATGCTCACAAAGACCTACATAGACGTTTAAAGTTAAAGGGGTTGTCCCGCGCCGAAACGGGTTTTTTTTTTTTAACCCCCCCCCGTTCGGCGCGCGACAACCCCGATGCAGGGGTTAAAAAAACAAACCGCTCAGCGCTTACCTGAATCCCGGCGGTCCGGCGTCTTCATACTTACCTGCTGAAGATGGCCGCCGGGGTCTGCTCCCTCCGTGGACCGCAGCTCTTCTGTGCGGTCCATTGCCGATTCCAGCCTCCTGATTGGCTGGAATCGGCACGTGACGGGGCGGAGCTACACGGAGCCGGCATTCTGCACGAGCAGCTCCATTGAAGAGAGCAGAAGACCCGGACTGCGCAAGCGCGGCTAATTTGGCCATCGGAGGGCGAAAATTAGTCGGCTCCATGGGAACGAGGACGCTAGCAACGGAGCAGGTAAGTAAAAAACTTTTTATAACTTCTGTATGGCTCATAATTAATGCACAATGTACATTACAAAGTGCATTAATATGGCCATACAGAAGTGTATAGACCCACTTGCTGCCGCGGGACAACCCCTTTAAATGAGCTCTGACCTAACCAGCAAACAACTAATAAATCCATACAGAAATGATTATTATTTTGAGTTATTTTTTTGAAAAGAACAGCTTCTTTCAGAAGTACGATATCTTTATCCCCATATATTTGCATATAAGCTTCTATAAAATATGTTTTCATAAAGATTTTCAACTTTTTTAGTTTATAAGGAAATAGTTACATTGGGTATTAAATAGAGATGAGCGAACGTACTCGTCCGAGCTTGATGCTCGGGCGAATATTAGGGTGTTCGGGATGTTCGTTATTCGTAACGAACACCACACGATGTTCGGATGTTCGGGTTACTCTCCTGCCCCTGAGCCAATCAGAGGCAGCCCTCACTCACCCATTCATGAATTCATGAATGGGTGTGAGTGAGGGCTGGCCTCTGATTGGTCAGGCTGTGACCATTCAGAGGCATCTTATTCAGCAGGCGGGGATTTTAAATCCCCGGCTGCTGAATACTACTAACAGCTGTTCAGAGCAGTTCAGGAGAACTGCAGCCTGCCGCGCTGAACTCCGTCTGTCGGCACCAGGTGAGTATATATATATTTTTTATTTTTACACATTTCTGGATGAATTGCAGGAAAGGGCTTATATATTTAACCCCTTTCCGACAATTCATCCCGCGATCGCCGGCAGCCCATTTCATTCAGTGGAGTCGGCTGTATTGACGGCTCCATTGAATTCAATGGGCTAACATCGTTCTTCTCTGCCACAGCTGTTACAGCTGTGGCAGAGGAGAACGTGCTGTGTCGTTCCCATCATTTTCTTGAATTGCCAAGATTTTCACACATGAAAACCTTAGCGAGCATCGGCGAAATACAAAAATGTTCCGGTCGCCCATTGACTTCAATGGGGTTCGTTATTCGAAACGAACACCCGAACATCGCGGGAAGTTCGTTTCGAATAACGCGAACCCGAACATTTTGGTGTTCGCTCATCTTTAGTATTAAACAATTTACATAACTGGCTATCTTGGTTTAGCACTCTTTTTAAGATTCTGAGTTATGAGAAAGTATTAGTATAGTATCTTTTATTGGTAATGGTAAATGAACATAGAAAAAAGTGATATATAAAATAAAATAAATCAATTAGATAAATATAAAACCCAGGTAAAGTTCAGGAAAAAGGAATAATAAATACAATTGCCTAAATTGCATGATTTGTGGTCAAGCTCTGCAGCACAATAAGTTTCAAAGCAATAATTCACAGTGATAGTTTGGCTGATTATAGTGCTTGTGACTCTGCTTTCTTGGAAGATTCTAAAAATGATTTAAAGATGTTCAAAATAGCATTAGATAGTGCCAGTCATTGGTATATTTAATAACACTATTCAAACTTATATCAATAACTTGTTTAACTTTTAGGCTAACTTCACACAGGCGAATGCGATGTCGGTCTGCGAATCACGGCCCAATACTGCGCTTGCCGACATGAGATTTCCTCACGGATGCGAAGCAGTTTTAAGATCACAATGGTGAAGTAGCAAAGTAGTTTCTCCTATTGCTTTCTATGGGGAAACCTCGCATCACAGCATGTGCACCTAGCATGTGGTGCAATGCTGCTGCCGATCCATTGAAAACAATGGGAGATATGATGTGTGACCACACTCAAAGAAAGGACATTCCGCAATTTGTATCCGGATTTACGATACAATGCAGGTAAACATCACTCATGCGTATGACCCTATTGAGAGGAATGGAGTTCCTATTCATGCGTCTTGCAACACACAAATCATGTACAATTTTCTCGACTATGTGTAAACAGCCTTATGTGTGCTTTGTTAAATGAGTGTACATATCATAATTGAAGTTGTTAGAGCTTGACTCTTCATTTGTTTCACTATAATTTCTACATTTTTAGAGTGCAGTATCCACCGTGATATAAAATAATTCCAACAATTAAAAATTTTAAATGTCTACAATTAAGAATTGATAATGTTGATGATGGTGATGCTGTTGCTGATAATGATGATTTCAGCTTCTTTTCTTGCAATTTACTTTGAACTGTCAGTTGTTTGTTTTTTTCCCAGAGCAATTTTTTCAGTTCATTACTTACTATTCCTTAACGTATTAAAAAAAAACAAGATTTTTATTTTTATCAAATTAGTATTTCTAATTCCTCTATATAGGCATGAATGAAATCAACATTAAGAAATGTGAAATGTTTGCAAAGGAGCAGGAAAAAATATTTGGATTATCCTGATTGATATCTATTATTTCTACCTAAACAGTTGTATTTCCCAATTGACAACATATTAATTTATAGTTTTACAAACTATACAGTATATAAAAAATATTCAGCAACCACTTGGCGCTGGTTTTTACTTTTGTGTATTTTGATTTAGTCACCTATACTGTGTTATATGAATTAAAAGGTTTCATGTATTTAGAGCTTCAAAATTCCTCTCACTAATTGCCCATTTTGCTAAACTGATGCTTAGTTATTCATATTTAATGTCATACTGTTATTTCTGTAAGCAACTCTCCAATCCTTGTTGTCTTGACTATATACTTATGATCCAATCTAAAACCAAGCTGCAGATTATGGTAAAACAAGATGTCCAAAGACTTCCTCTATATTCTATAGCTAAAGTGTACTTTTATATCATAGCTCTTCATGGAGTTAAACTGTAGCCATCATTGAAAAATAGCAAGATGGAAAGTTGAGAGTCTTGTGATTTTAAAATAGCAAAGGGTCAAAAAAAGTTAACCAATACATATTTCCGAGTGCCTTTCTTCTTTGCTTTTATGCGTATTCTGGAAAAAATTGCAAAAGCAATTTTTTTATATGTGAAGATATTGCTATATTGATGCAAGTATTTTTATAGTATTATTAGAGTTGAGCGAACGTACTCTGTCGAGCTTGATGCTCATTTGAGCACCATCGAGTATTAGCGTACTCGATGGTGCTCGTTACTCTGGCAGGCAGGGGAGAGAGAGAGAGAGAGAGAGAGAGAGAGAAAGAGAAAGAGAGAGAGAACAAAAGCTCGGGACCCGGCATCCCACATACAAAAATGCTTGAGTCTCCCATTGTAGCCAATGGGGTTCGTTACTCGAGTAGAGCTCTCGAATTTTACAAAAAGCTTGACTCGAATAAAGCGGACCCGAGCATTTGTAAGTTATACATTTTGTACGTTTTGGCATGAATTTTCTGTAGTGACATATATAAATCACAGAGTTGGCACTATTGCAAATAGCAAGAACATTAAGAGAAAAAAAGCTTGATTATATTCCTCTATAGCTGTATGCTGTGAGATCAGCTATGATAGATTTTTTTTAACAAGCCCTGGATCTTCAGTCAGTGTGAGTGCCTTATTTTCTGGTAAAATTATCATTTTTAGCTTTCATAAGCTTAAGCAATGATCACTCAAAAAGAAAAATGCAACGAGGAGTCTAACTCATTGTTTGTTGTTCCAAATATCCTGGAATGTGGTTTTAAGTCAGCTGCATTATATCATCCCAGAGGAATCCGAGCATGGCACTTTTGTGGGGAGGATTATTGCACTGGATCTTGGACTGGATATAGGTGAGATTAATTCCAGAATGTTACATATTGTCTCTAGAGATGAGAAGGAATATTTCCAGGTTAATCTGCAGAATGGAATTCTGTTTGGTAAGGAGACAATCGACAGAATAGTGCCTTGTCTACGGATGCAGATTTGTATTATTCCTCTGTAGGTTATATAGAAAAGCCTATGCAGATGTATCATGTGGGTGTAGAAATAGAAGTTATGACTGACAATAGACCTTCTGCTGCCTCACGTGGTGCAGAATGTTAGGCAGCAGAAATGCAGTCCTAAGCTCTCGCTCATGACCTGAAGGTTGCAATTTCAATCCCTGCATGATTCATCAAGGATCTTGTTTTCATTTAGAAGGAGCTGTGGATTCAGAGCTTGGAACAACTTCTAAAATAAATTATGAGTTTAGTAGAAGTTATTATTTTGCTTTGGATTTTCAGAAATATATGAATCAAATCAGATTAGAATTTGTACTAAAGAAATCTTTAGGAAGAGAGAACTCTATTCACAATCTGAAACTAACAGCCTATGATGGAGGCAAACCAAAATTAAGCGGTGTAATATAGTCAACAATGTAGAATATTTCAATGATAATGCTTTTATGTTTGATCATCCATTTTATCAATGCACTGTAGTTGAAAATGCTGCAGAAGGAACATTAGTAATAAAGTTGAATGCAATGGATTTTGATGGAGGGAAGAATAATGAAATATTATATGCATTTAGGGCTCAGTCATATCAGTGCATCAGGGCGCCGATGCGCCCATCTTCCTGCAGGATAAGATGGTCGCACTGCAGGTACGGATGACTCACCGCACCGCTAGGAGAAAGAACGCATGACTGGCTCCATTGCCGGTCATGTGTTCTTTCTTCCGTCGCTGCGGAGAGTCGTCCGCACTGCAGGTGTGGCCATCTTCTCCGTGCAGGAAGACGGGTGCATCGGTGCGCGGATGCGCCCATGTGACTGAGCCCTTAGTAAAACTATAAAGAAAGACATACTTAATGTTTTCAGTCTAGACAAACATACAGGAGAAATAAGAGTCAATGGTGAAGTGAACTTTGAAATATCTAAATTGTATGAAATTCAGGCTGATGTCGTTGATAATGGAAATCCTCAGCTTATTGGTCATTGTAAAGTTCTAGTGAATGTTGTTGATGTAAATGACAACCCGCTAGTAATGGTAGGGACATCATTATCTGTAGATAGGTGGGAGGTTCCTAGGTACTGCTCTTTAGTATTAAAGGCCTTACTATGATATTGGCATCTTTTTTTTTTAACTATTATTGCTGCAACCAGTTGTTTAGAGCCCATGGGGATATGTGTATGGGGTTGGGTGTGGCGGGGGTGCTTTTTATGTTGTTATTTTTATTCACTTTTTACTCTTTCTCCTCCTCTGCCATGCAATGAGGACGGCATTTTAAATTATATGTCGCAAACATAAATAATGAATATAATTTACCATGACTCAAGAGGTTAATATACTTTTGTGGAATGTAAAGGGCATAGGGGAGAAAACTGAAAGATATGCTGTTTTTTCATCTATTCAACTATTTCAACCAGCTATTGTTTATCTATTAGACACCCATTTAATAAAAGATACTGAACACTTAATTCACCATTTTGTATGAGCACATTCTTTTCATTATGTGTGCTCGAGTTATTCGTGCAAAGTGTAATGATTTATAAAATTATTTCTTTTGAGGCCTTAGTCAGACGGGCGTTTTTTCGTGCGATTTGCGCATGCGCATGCGTCTCGTGATTTTATAAAACCATTGCTTTGCAATGGTATCGGACACATGAGCGCTTTTTATGTGCTCGTCCGATAAATTATAGAACAGAAATCGCAGATCGCACCTATCTGCGATTCCTGTTCTCTTCTCTATACGCGCTCAATGGGGCCGGCGGCAACAGCGCCGACCCCATTGAGAGCATATACTAGACAAATCATTCTTCTCTGCCACAGCTGTAACACAGCTGGCTCCATTGAAAGCAATGGGCTGCCGGCGATCGCGGTATGAATTGTCGGGAAGGGCTTAAATATATAAGCCCTTCCCTGCAATTCATCCAGAAATGTGTAAAAATAAAAAAAATATATACACTCACCTTGTCCCGGCAGACGGAGTTCAGCGCGGCCGCCCGGCAGTGGGTGGGAGTGGGTGTGAGTGAGAGCTGCCCCTGATTGGTCCCTGCGCTGAGCCAATCAGAGGCAGCTCTCACTCACACCCATTCATGAATTCATGAATGCCTAAATTATAGAAGCGAAAAACTACCGCCTTCTTCCCCTTCCTCAAATATCTTCCGCATTCATAAAATGACACTTATGTTCTGCAACACCTCTCAGAAGATCCGCAAGTTGAGACTGTGCATCCTTTCAATTAATTTCGCCCTAATAAGTGGGAGAATATGTATATATATATATATATATATATATATATATATAGACTTATGTAGGTTAATTTCCAGTATATAATGATCACATATAAATACATACATAGCATCCAACATTATAGACACTGAGGAGAACCCAATATAATCATCAAAAATCCTAGTAAAGCCTTCTCAATTCTAGTATTACTATCAAGCAGGTTCAACCAAAAGATATTTAACCTCCAATTTCCATTTTAACTAAATCCCCCACCATTCATAATCAATGACAAACAGAGTGGATAGTGATGAGACACAGCTTGTGGTGGCTATTTCACTCTATAATTTAGGCACAGGAATGAACATCTTCAGACCCTACTACACAGAACAATTATCATTAAAACATTTTCTTCAAACAAGCGAAAATGAATGATAATCATTAAATATAAATGTAGCCAGCATTTGAATGATGAACAATAAATTGTTCGCTTTTTGTTCATTTTATGCAGGCATAAAAATCATGGTTGTCTTGTTTACTAATCGTTCAGTTTAAATACCAATCCTTCAGTCATTTTCATTCACTTATTCAGTTTGTAGGAGCAGAGCTGTTTTTTCACTTGATGCTGCCCAAGAGAAGGGAACAAGGCAAAGGTGTCCCTGTCCCCCTTTCTCTTTGCCTTGTCAATCAAGGCTTTAGCTAGTTTCATAAGACAATAACATGATATAGTTGGATTGTACTACAGAGAAATTGAGGAACGTATCTCACTATATGCACATGAGCTGTTATTGTATACAGGGGATGTGAGTTGTTCAATGAATCCTATTATGTTCATTTTTTATATTTGGTAAGATGTCTCTCTCTAGTGACTGGGGAAAATCTTTAATTCTTACTTTAGATCCCTTGTCAGTGGACTATTCATTGGAACATAGACAATTACAAATAGAGAAGGAATTCAAATATTTGGGAGTTATGGTATCTTCTAAGACTTAAGACAATATTTCTGCTAATCTGCTTCCAATAGTATGAAACTTAGAGAATAAGGTCAAGGTCTTAAATAATTTCCCATTGTCTATGATTGGCAGAAGAAATCTTATGAAAATGGTTTTGATGCCACAATTTCTTTATAGACTTCAAAACTCTCGGGCTTGAATACCATCACAATAGTTTTTAGACTCCATATGATATTTAGGATTTCATTATGGAAAAAAAATATGCTAGATATAAATTAGAAACTCTTAAAGGGATAAACAGTCTGGAGGGTTGGCAATTCCAAGTGCTTGAATATATTTTCTAGCATCTCAATTGTAGCAGTTGAAGGGGTTGGGAGAAAAAAATGGAGTGGGGTTGAATGGCATATTGGTTTCTAAAATGACAGCTTGTAGCCTCCTCAAATAATGACATGGGAAAGAGGGATGAAAGAAGGAAAAAAGGGACAATATCCAACAATTATTTTAATAATAAAAATATGGAATAATTTAGGCAGATTTTGCAATTAGACTGATTTACTATATATTCCCCCACCAGGAAGAAACCTAAATTGCCAGAGTTTTTTTTAAGTTGGAAGGATTTTTACCATGGAAGAAGAGAGGGGTATTTTTTTTGGAACAGCTGCATTCTGGGGGTCTTTTTTAGAAAGCCTTATGATGTTTCTCAGTTATTTTTTCCAGTTCCTTGAGTTACAACATGCATTTTCTACTCAGGCCCAGTGACTATATGTGCTTATGTTTCAACACCCTTTAGTAAATTTTCTTGGGTGTTCTGGAACGATGATGGGTGTAATATCTTATTTATAAAAAGAAATGCTTTCTAACTATGTACAGCAATTCCCAATAAGGCCTTAGTCAGACGGGCATTTTTTCGCGCGATTTGCGCATGCGCATGCGTCTGGCGATTTTATAAAACCATTGCTTTGCAATGGTATCGGACACATGAGCGCTTTTTATGCGCTCGTCCGATAAATTATAGAACAGAAATCGCAGATCGCACCTATCTGCGATCTGCGATTCCTGTTCTCTTTTCTATATGCGCTCATTGGGGTCGGCGGCAGCAGCGCCGACCCCATTGAGAACATATAGAAGACAAATCATTCTTCTCTGCCACAGCTGTAACAGCTGTGACAGAGAAGAACGATGTTTACCCATTGAATTCAATGGAGCCGGCAATACAGCCGGCTCCATTAAAAGCAATGGGCTGCCGGCGTGCGCGGGATGAATTGTCGGGAAGGGCTTAAATATATAAGCCCTTCCCTGCAATTCATCCAGAAAAGTGTTAAAATAAAATATATATATATACTCACCTGCTCCCGGCAGCCGGAGCGCTGAGCCGATCAGGTCAGACTCACACCCCCTTCACACCCACTGCAGGCCGGCCGCGCGGAACTCCGGCTGCCGGGAGCAGGTGAGTATATATATATTTTTTATTTTAACACTTTTCTGGATGAATTGCAGGGAAGGGCTTATATATTTAAGCCCTTCCCGACAATTCTTCCCACACTCGCTCGCAGCGCATTGCTTTCAATGGAGCCAGCTGTATTGCCGGCTCCATTGAATGCAATGCGCTGGACAGCTCCGGCCCGTTTCTAATGAAACGCGGCTAGGAGCAGATTTTCGGGCGATTTTCGGGCACCGGTCATGCGATTTGCGGATGTGCATCCGTCATGCGATCCGCAAATCGCGCGAGAAAACGCCCGTCTGACTAAGGCCTAAAGGTGAAAGAAAATTAGATAAAGATTTAGTTCATATTAGTGAAGATAAATGGATGGCAGTGTTGAACATGATTCCAATGATATTTCTATTTGAAAGTTAGTGAGTATGCCAATTGTATTTAGTGCATAGAGTTTATTGTACTCCATTAAAGTTGTTTAACATGGGAATTAGTTAAAACTCAGACTTTCTGAAATGTTACATGGATGGTGCAAATTTAATGCATATGCTCTGGGACTGTACAAAATTGTGTGAATTTTAGAATGGTGTAATAGGGATAAGTAAAAAATATATCTTGTCAATATTACTCCTAATTAGAGATGAGCGAACGTACTCGTCCGAACTTGATACTCGTTCGAGTATTAGCGTGTTCGAGATGCTCGTTACTCGAGGCGAGCACCACGTGATGTTCGGGTTACTTTCACTTTCATCTCTGAGACGTTAGCGCGCTTTTCTGGCCAATAGAAAGACAGGGAAGGCATTACAACTTCCCCCTGCGACGTTCAAGCCCTATACCACCCCCCTGCAGTGAGTGGCTGGGGAGATCAGGTGTCACCCGAGTATTTAAATCTGCCCCGCCCGCGGCTCGCCACAGGTGCATTCTGACATAGATCAGGGAAAGTGCTGCTGGTGCCGGAGCTGCTATAGGGAGAGCGTTAGGAGTTATTTTAGGCTTCAAGAACCCCAACGGTCCTTCTTAGGGCCACATCTGACCATGTGCAGTACTGTTGAGGCTGCTTTTAGCAGTGTTGCACTTTTTTTTTTTTGCCGTGCAGAGCATTGCGTCCTCAGTCTGCAGTAATTTTACATAGTATAGGGCCAGTAGTGGTGAGGCAGGGACAGTGGGAAAGGTGAAAGAGATATACTGTCTATATAGGCAGTGGGCTTTTTCAAAAAAATTTGGGAAAAAAAAATATATTTGGGCTGCCTGTGACTGTCCTCAGTGTACTGCGTCTCTGCTGGGGGTAGTAGTCCTAATTAATACGCAGCTAAGTGTTACAGCAGGCTTGCGCAAAATTCTTTCCTAGCTCTGTGTTGCCCGTTACATCACCGCCGTCATCCCGTTCAGAGGGAAACAGTATACATATATACGCTGCCTACAGTATCTGTCTGCTGTCTCAGCTCAGCCTTTAAAAAAATAGAAGCAAAACACTTAAGGCCTACTAGTGGCCTTTGGGCACTTGACTGCTTCTGCGCTGTGAATTCCACTAGCTCAGTCATATGCACCTACGCCTCACTACAGGCTTGCGCAAAATTCTTTCCTGGCTCTGCTGTGCAATCCGTAAGCGAAGTCAGCCTCCAACCACAGGCCAATAAGCGGCACATTTAATTACAGCGTTCTGTTTCTGCTGTGGGTGCACACGGAATTCCCATTGCGGAGTTGTACCTGCCTGTGACTATTTATAAAAAAACGCGATCTGACTGGGGCATGCAGACACCTTGACAGAATGAATAGTGTGTGGCACATAGGTTCCCCATTGCTATGCCCACGTGTGCAGCTCCTGATGGCGGTGGCACAGGATTCTATTTCTCATTGCTTCTGTACAGCATTGTGGGCTATCGCCCCACCCCTTTTAAAGAGGGTCGCTGCCTAGCCGTGCCAACCCTCTGCAGTGTGTGCCTGCGGTTCCTCCTCATGGCAGACGCACTTATAAATAGACATGAGGGTGGTGTGGCATGAGGGCAGCTGAAGGCTGCGCAGGGACCATTTGGTGTGCGCTGTGGACACTGGGTCGTGCGGGGGGGGGGGGGGGGGTTGGGCAGCATGTAACCCAGGAGAAGTGGCAGCGGAGTGTCATGCAGGCAGTGATTGTGCTTTGTTGGAGGTATGCTTAGCTAAGGTATGCATTGCTAATGAGGGTTTTTCAGAAGCAAAAATTGTTGGGAGGGGGGGGCACTCTTGCCGCTATTGTGGCTTAATAGTGGGACCTGGGAACTTGAGATGCAGCCCAACATGTAGCCCCTCGCCTGCCCTATCCATTGCTGTGTCATTCCCATCACTTTCTTGAATTGCCCAGATTTTCACAAATGGAAACCTTAGCGAGCATCGGCGAAATACAAAAATGCTCGAGTCGCCCATTGACTTCAATGGGGTTCGTTACTCGAAACGAACCCTCGAGCATCGCGAAATTTTCATCCCGAGTAACAAGCACCCGAGCATTTTGGTGCTCGCTCATCTCTACTCTTAATCCCAGAACTTGTATACTGGGTGTTGTTGATGGGCTTGATGGACATACTATTATTGCCAATTGAAAAGAGGATATATAAAATAAAAGAGGCTGTTCGACTAAGTTTGAGAAAATTTAGGGAATATGGTCTGATATTTAGGTATATATAGTAAATAGTTCATATTGAGTGCTAGTTGCATTGAGGTATCGTAGAATAGTTTATGGGATTTGGAGGGGATGAGGGAGACAAGTGAAAAGGTGGAGGAGTGTTTTTTTAGGAGGTGATTATTATATTCTTAACCTCTTAACACCACAGGACAAAAGTTTCTATCATGGGCACATAATATTTTGTGAAACTGAATGCAAACTTATGTCCTATGTTTAAAGTGTTGCTGCAGTGGCAATTGCAGAGACATTGTAGTGATAAGGGCTCAGTCACACGGGCGCATCGGCACCCGTTCACAGGCGCCGATGCGCCTGTGTGACTGAGCCCTCACTGCAGAAGGAAGACGGCCGCACCTCAAGATGGACGTCTCTCTGCAGCGCTGAAGAAAGAACACATGACCGGCAATGGAGCCGGTCACATGATCTTTCTCCCAGTGCAGCAGAGAGACGTCCGTCTTGATGTACGGCCGCCTCCTTCCTGCAGTAACACGGGTGCCGATGCGCCCGTGTGACTGAGTCCTAACTGTTAACATACAACTGTTTAGGGAACTAATCCTACCCCCCAAATGCTGTGATTGGTCAGTCAGCACTAACTGGGCAATCAGAGTACAGCAGCCCGGGTTTAGGCTACTTACAATGCTCTTTTACTCTCCAAGCACCACAGCATGTTTTAGTATAGCTAGTGTAAGTGTAATTTTAGTGAAGGTCAGTATATTAGTATATTAGTAAAGTGTGATTAGTCAGTCTAGTTTTAGTTTAGTGTGACCTGTCAGTATATGTCAAGCGATGCGGAATAAGTTGGCGCTATGCAAATAAAGATTATTATTATATTAGTGTAGTTAGTAAAGTGTGATCAATGTGTCGGTGTAGTGTTAGTTTAGTCAATTTATTTAGTGTAGTGTCTGATGCTGTTAGTGTGAAAATCAAAATAAAACACAAAAACAAATTCCTTCCGTTTTCCTATTCCCATCTCCCTGTCCCATAGTCACCCATCCCGTGGTCAGCCAATGTAGTGTAGTGTGTGATTAGTAAGTGTAGTGTCAGCATATCTATCTATAGTCACCCATCCCGTCATTAGTCAGTGTAGTGTTTGGTTAGTTAGCGTAATTTTTGCGTATCCATCAGTGTAAGAAACCCCCCACAAAAACCAAAGTTCCTTCTGTGTTCCCAACCTCGTCCCATGGTCCCCCCATCCTAGTAATCACCTAGTGTCCTGTGGTCACCCACCCAATAATTGTTTTTGTGCTTTTTTTGGATCCATAATACATTTATATATCTATAGTATGACCTGCAGGAGGTTTATTACAAAAGAGGCTTATGCAATAATTTCATCTTAGTCAAACTCAGCTAGTCCTCTTCATCATCAAGTGAGTCTGAACCCCCTGTGCCCAAGAAGTCATCCAAGAACTGCTACTTCGGAGACCACAGATCCCTGACTTTACTGGGAACTGAAATACAATTTAAGGCCTTGGTCAGACGGGCGTTTTTTCGCGCGATTTGCGCATGCGTCCGGCGATTTTATAAAACCATTGCTTTGCAATGGTATCAGACACATGAGCGCTTTTTATGCGCTCGTCCTATAAATTATAGAACATAAATCGCAGATCGCACCTATCTGCGATTTGCAATTCCTGTTCTCTTCTCTAAATGCGCTCAATGGGGCCGGCGGCAGCAGCGCCGACCCTATTGAGAACATATAGTAGACAAATCATTCTCCTCTGCCACAGCTGTAACAGCTGTGGCAGAGAAGAATGATGTTTGCCCATTGAATTCAATGGAGCCGGCAATACAGCCGGCTCCATTGAAAGCAATGGGCTGCCGGCGATCTCATGATGAATTTTCGGGAAGGGCTTAAAAATATAAGCCCTTCCCTGAAATTCATCCAGAAATGTGTAAAAACAAAAAAATATATATACTCACCTGGTCCCGGCAGACGGAGTCCTGAACTGCTCTGAGTAGTATTCAGCAGCCGGGGATTTAAAATCCCCGCCTGCTGAATGAGCTGCCTCTGATTGGTCACAGCCTCACCAATCAGAGGCAGCTCTCACTTACCCATTCATGAATTCATGAATGGGTGAGTGAGTGCTGCCTCTGATTGGCTCAGCGCAGGGACCAATGAGGGGCAGCTCTCAGCCAAAACCGTACCAAATACGCGACAAAAACTAAAAAAGCGCTGCGGAAAAAAATGCGTGCGGATTTTTCCGCACGAAAATCCGCAGCAAAATCTGCAAGCCCAAATTAACCTTTGAAGCGGTTTTGCCGCAGAAGCAGTTCTTCTGTGGAAATACCACAACGGAAAAACCGCGGCAAATCTGCCCTGTGTGAACCCAGCCTAATAAGGAATCAGGTAACATGAGCATTCAGGATATTTTGGACTCATTAATAAATAAAAAGTGTAGAAACTTTCAGAGGAAGAGCTCACCTCACTTCTGGAAAAACCTAGGAGTTCTTGTGGACTTTGATCTATGTTATTTTACTTATAAAATAAAGAAGTAATTTTATTTGTGGAGTGAGGGTGCTGGACTTCTGACTTTCTCAATAATAGAGCTTACGGCTCAGTCACACGGGCGTTTTGATGCACAAATTTTTGAACGCATCAATTATGTTAGGCTGTCACATCCAGGGGTTTCATCTGTGGTCAATGGGGCATGCGGCAGCTACAGTGGCCCCATTGACATACAGAGAAAATCGCACTCCTCTGCTACAGCTGTGATAGCTGTGGCAGAGGATTCTTTCATCGGAGAGACCCATTGTCACTGGACACTGTAACAGCATTTCCTGCTAAGATAAAGAAATCCTCTGCCACAGCTGTCACAGCTGTGACAGCAGGGAGTGATGTTCTCCTATTAAATTCAATGGAGTCGGCAGTACATTCAATAGCTGAGAGCTGCCTCTGATTGGTTACAGTGCTCAGCCAATCAGAGGCAGCCCATTCAGCAGGCGGATATTTTAAATCCCCACCTGCTGAATACGCCTCAGAGCAGTGCAGGAGAAGAGCCGGCTGGACGCGGCTGAGCTCTGGAAGCTGCAGAGAGGTGAGTATAGATTTTTTTTTATTTTTTACACATTTTTAGGAAGGTTTTCAGGAAAGGGCTTATATTTTACACCTTTCTCCAAAAATCACTGCAGCGCTTGCTTGCAACCTATTGCTTTCAATGGAGCCAGCTGTATTGCCGGTTCCATTGAATTCAATAGGAAAACATCGTTCTCCTTTGCCACACTATATGTTCTCAATGGGGTTGGTGCTGCTGCCGCTGACCACATTGAGCACAAGGTGAAACCCCTGGATACGACACACACAGAACACTGGTTTGCTACAGAACATAGTTACATGTATTTTGCGAACCGGTGTCCTATAATTTTCACCCCAGGCATTTTTTTGCATGTAAAATTCGCACATGTGACTGCTGCTATTGGAAAGCATTGGTTTTTTACATGCGGAAAAACGCTGGTTACAAACGCCCGTGTGACTGAGCCCTTAGTGTGATTGTCTATCAATCAGTTTTAAATGAAGAAGCCTTCTACTGGCTTTTTCAGACCAATTACTGTGTCAGAGCCTGGGCCTCTGCCTCTGGTATTCTTTTGGGCCAGTCTCACAGTGAAAGTAGCATTGTCATATGTCAAAGAGTTTCTCCAAAGTTTTTTTTTTTCTACTTGTAATCATCTTTCTGCACACTCCTTGGCTATATCAAAATGCTGAGAAGAATACAATTTGTGTAATATGGAATAAAATTAAAAGAAATACATAGAGATATAAATTAAACCATAACAAACAGCAGTAACCTCAGCGAGTAAATGTATATTATCTATTAATAGATGATGGATAGAGTTCTTTGCTGTAATTGTTTTTTCTTGTATAGTTGATGTTACTATGATTATTTCAGAAATAAATTATACAGTGATACCTTGGGTTAAGAGTGCCTCAGCTTACAAGCTTTGAGGGCAGGCTCTCTCCCAAATTTTTGCTCTGATTTAAGAGCAAAAACTTGGATTAAGAGCCTTGCTCTCAATGGGGCCGCTGCTGCTGCTGATGGCCCCATTGAAAGCAATAGCCTGCCGGCAACCCCTGCAGTGATTTTCGGGGAAAGGCTTTAAATATAAGCCCTTCCCTGAAAATCTTCCCTAGCTGTAGTTAAAAACATATACTCATCTGTCCGCCGGAGCTCAGGCGTGTCTAGCTGCTGCTTGTTTTCCCTGTCTTTTTAATCCCCGCCTGCTGAAAACCTTCAGAGCAGTGCAGGGAGAACAAGTGGCGGCTTGACGCGCCTGAGCCCTGTCAGGCAGGTAAGTATATATTTATTTTATTTTTTTACTACAGCTAGTGATGATTTTAAGGGAAATGCTTGTATTTAAAGCCCTTCGCTGAAAAATCACTGCATGGGTGCCGGCATCCTATTGCTTTCAATGGTGCAATGCCATCTTTATTGAAATAAATGGCAGAGCTTCGCGATCTGGAACAGATTAATGGCTTTTCCATTCATTTCAATAGAGAAAATTGATTTTTGTCCTATTAGTGTTTTGGGTTAAGAGCTCCATCATGGAACAAATTAAACTCTTAACCCAAGGCACCCCTGTATTTTAGATTTTTTTAGATTTTAGAATTTTTTAAATTATTCATTTTTTTCCAATTAGTAAAAGTATTTTTTTTAGTTTATTACAGGAAGTCTACTATGACTAAACTTGGAGGAGAATTCTACAAGTTAATGAGACTGAAGGTTTAGCATTTACACCCAAGCCCTAATATATGAAGGGGCCCAAAGCCCTTTCGCAATGTTAGAAAAAAGTATTGTACATGACACATGGAGGGCCTTATTATACAATTTGCATAGGGGTCCATAAGCTATAACCTCTGTTCTCTATACAGTACCTCCCATTGAATATACCCAACTTTATTGTTATTTTATTAATTTTATAGCTCTTTAATCTGACAGTTGCATTTGCACTTTGCTTTGAATTTATATTCTATGTAATTCACTTAAGTAGCAAACATGCTTCTAGCTAATTATATTTTAAGCTGAAATGGTTATTGCTTATTTAATAGTATTGCATCATTCAAATATGTTGATAAAAAGAATGATTCTCCATAAAAAATTAAATCACAAAGAAAGTCTCAAGAGCAGCAATATCAAAATTAGACACTAGATGACACTCCACAACAAGTTATAGCATCAACGTGCTGATTTTCTCTACTATAGATGAGTGAACATCCTGCTACAGGATGATCGGCCATGCTAGAATTTTTCTTCCGTGTTAAGAAAATTCATACCGAATGAATGTGTTATTTACCAGACCAATTATCTCCATCACACTATTCAAGAAATGGGCTGTGCAAGAGAGGATTATCAAGGAAAGAGAGGCTTATTTAATATCTTATTGCTGCAAATGTCCTGGGATGTGGTCTTGAGTCAGCTGCATTATATCATTCCGGAGGAATCTAAGCATGGCACCTTTGTGGGAAGAATTGCCCAGGATCTTGGACTGGATATAGGTGAGATTAATTCCAGAATGTTACATATTGTCTCTAGAGATGAGAAGGAATATTTCCAGGTTAATCTGCAGAATGGAATCTTGTTTGTTAAGGAGACAATAGACAGAGAAGTGCAGTGTCCAAATACACCCTTCTGTATTATTCCTCTGCAGGTTATTGTAGATAAGCCTGTGCAGATGTATCGTGTAGATGTAGAAATAGAAGATATAAATGACAACAGTCCAATATTCTCCTCCAGTGTCACTAATCTTGTCATATCAGAAGTCAGACCTGCAGGATCTCGTTTCCCACTGGAGGGAGCTGCAGATCCAGATCTTGGAACAAATTCTATAACAAACTATGAGCTCAGTGCAAGTGATTATTTTGCTTTGGATTTCCAAAAATATATGAATCAAATCAGATCATTGGAACTTGTGCTAAAGAAATCCTTAGACAGAGAGATGCAGTCTATTTACAACCTGACACTTACTGCTTATGATGGAGGCAAACCAAGACTGAGTGGTAAAACGTATATTGTAGTAAATGTTGAAGACTTGAATGATAATGCTCCCTTTTTTAACCAACCATTTTATCAGTGTAGTGTGACTGAAAATGCTTTAAAAGGAACCTTGGTTATCAAGCTGAATGCAACAGATTTGGATGAAGGGAAAAATGGAGAAATAACATATTTATATAGCAAAATGGTAAAGGAAGATGTAAGAAGTATATTTAGTCTTAACAAGCACACAGGGGAAATTAGAGTCATCGGAGAAGTGGACTTTGAAACAATTAATATGTATGAAATTCAGATTGATGCTGTTGATAATGGAGATCACCCAATGATTGGACATTGTAAAGTTCTAGTGACTGTTGTAGACATCAATGACAACCCTCCCGAAATGAAGGTGACATCATTATTAGTTCCTGTTCCAGAGGATTCACCACAGGGAACAACGGTTGCCATTATCAGTGTCCATGATAAAGACTCAGGTTCCAATGGAAAGGTTGCTTGCTATATTCCTGAGCTTTCACCTTTTAAAATTAATCCAGCTTTTTCGGGGGATTTTTCCCTGACTGTGAACAGTAAACTAGACAGAGAAACTAAACCTAAACATGAAATTGTTCTAATTGCTAGAGATGAGGGATCACCTCCTTTGTCTACTTCAAAAACTTTTATATTTGATGTAAGTGACGTCAATGACAATGCCCCCAGCTTTCACCAGCCTGTTGATACTATTTTTATCAGGGAAAACAACCCACCGGGTTCTCACGTCTACACCGCATTAGCATCAGACCCTGATGTAGGTCAAAATTCCTTTATTTCATATTCAATTAGTGATAGCTCTATTGATAGCATTCCCATCTCATCTTATATCTCAATTAATCCAGAGAATGGAAAGGTTTTTGCATTGGTTTCATTTGATCGTGAACAACTCACCTATTTCCAGTGTCATATAATCGCTACTGATGCTGGTCTTCACCCACTCAACTCAAGTCTTATACTAAATGTTTTTATTGAAGACATTAATGATAACGCACCTTCATTTTCACCTCTTTTTACTGATGTCATGATCAAGACTTCAAAAATGGCCCAACCTGGTCACTTTGTCACCCAGGTGAGAGCAGTAGACCTAGATTCTGGATACAATGCTTGGATAACTTACAGTTTTAAAGATCCATCAACAAAAATACCTTTTGTAATTTCTCATCAAAATGGAGAGATCAGTTTGAAGCGTTCATTTGTGGATTTGGATAATGAAGATTACAGACTTATTGTCATGGCACAAGACCATGGGGAACCAGTTATGACAGCAGTGACACAAATTATCATCTCTGTTGTGGAGGCAGGAGAAGACATTTTGGCAGATAATCCTCAGACAAAAAATTACAGTGATGACTTGTTTGATGGAAATATTTATTTAGTTGTCGCCATTTGCATAATTTCAAGTATATTTCTTATAACTTTAATTACCTTCAGCATTTTAAAATGGCAAAAATACAGAGATGAAGTCAATGAACTGAAAGAAAATTACAAAATCTGCTCCAACACTGGAGGGAGCTGGATGTATTCCCAACACACTCAATATCAAATAAGTTCCAATTCATTCCAACCTAAAAGTGACTTAATTGTCTTCACTCCAAATAACTCTCAAACACCAAATAATGAAGGTCCAACAAGCCAACAGGGAGAATTTATTTTTAAGGTAAGAAAAATCATAATTAAAGGAACACTATAATTGGAATGCATCATTTCCATTGCATTTTTAATATATATTTCTATTTTTTTCAGCATTCATTTTTATTGTCATGTCTGCAGGGGAAAAAAAGTTTGTAAAATATTGCAGCTTACAAGGTTGCTGATATCTAGTGCCCAAATGAATTACAGATGTTTCTATTCTTACTTTACTTTGAATTTATTAAAGACTCCAATTTACCATGGAACACTTTTAATACTATATTGTAGTATTAAATTCTCGCAAAACCCTTTGCAGTCTACGACCCACATTACAACAGACTCAAGTAGCATAGACATGTTCTAATAAAGTATCCCAAAATCATGTTTCTAAGCTGTTCATGTCATGTCACATGTCTTGGGATATATTGAGCCTAAAAGAAAGTGAGGACACATTTGTAAATCGTATGGAAGAAGCTTCTCGTTTAACAACCGACATTGAAATTTAATGTTTTGCTTCATTACAACTAGTAGCCAAAAGATTAATAACAGAATGTCTCTTGTCTACTTGACAGCATACACAGAGCATAGGAGATGGATCAGCAGCGTTATCTGCTGAGGGATTGCAATGCTCATTATAATCTCCAGACTCAGTTGACTAAACTGTAAAGAATCTCTTTCTCACTATAAAGAGGCTGCTGGGGGAAGTTTTCCTCTAATGACCGTCTTCACAGAATATAAATCAAAACAAATTACAGAATGAATTAATAGAAAAATGATATTCCATAAAGTCCATACACTAATAAAGTTCAATTCCTTTAAATGAGTTTTAAAAAGTGTTGATGAATGTGTCCTTCAGAAAAGAATATGACTTTTTTTCTACTATGAATTGAGTACTATATTCAATAGTATGCCAAAAAACTGAGTTGGAATGTTGTAAAAAATGTTAATTAATGGTACTGTAAATTAGCAGAATGAATGCCAAACAATTAAAATGTAATGTCTACATTAAAAAAGAAAAAATCTTTTTATATAGTCATTTTATTTCAAGTATAGTGTAGTTATGATATCTACCAATTTCTAAAGGCTTTGTATATTTACACAAAAATAAAAATAAACTTTTATAATTATTATACTGTACACTCACATTTGTATTATAAAACAAAAAATAAGTCTTGAAGTATAAGTTTAATTATTTATTTGTCTCAAATTGGCCTATGATAAAAATGGATGACAAAGTAATACTAACTGATAATCATGTCTGATGTGCTGTTTTAATTTGTACAGGTTCTGCTCTTTAACTAAGGGCAGTTTGAATCAACTTAGAATTTTTTTGTCATTGGTTTATAACAGTGTACTCTTTCCATTCATGTTTGTTCAATAAGCATGATTTTTTTTATTATGCTATAAAGCTTTATCAGTAGATAGTTTTCTCTTTGGTGATGGATTTCTTCATTACAACAAAATTATATATTGTTTTAATTTGAGATTACTTAATTTTAAATAAATATATATTTTTTTTTGGCTTTTTATTTTGTGATGTAAAACACCCATATACATCTTAATCCTACATTTCATGTGTAAAGATAGATTAAATATATGTTAACTTGAAATGATTCAAAGATTACATCAAACTACATCACCACTTCATTGCAATATAAATTTGTAAAGAAGGAAACATGGGAAAAGTTATGTAATTAAGTTGTTACGAGTTACGACTTAACTTTTATCATCTAAAATAAAATAATTTGTCTCAGCAATATTAATGAAATAGAAAATGTCCAACCACTTTGCAGGTGCTATATTAGGTGTGCTTTTACACAGAATGATCATCGTTCAAAAATTTGCTGAATTGTTCAAATTAGAATGATAATCACTCAGTGTAAACCCAGCTAATGATGAACGATAATTCATTCGCTTATCGTTTATCATTCATTTCATGCAAGCATGAAAATCATTGTTGGCTCATTGGCTAATCGTTCAGTTTAAATATTGTTCTCATTCACTGGTACACAGAACTGAATGACTGAACTATCCTGCAAAAAAGAAACAATTTATGTGTGTGTTTAAACTGAACACCCAAATGAATGAGCAAACTGTGACATTGCTTACTCGTTCACTTGGGCAAGGATTTCTCGCTCCATCTAAAAGTGCCCCAACAGTCCAGGAAAAAGGGCCAGAGTCCCTAGAAAATTGTGGGATTGGCCTAACTTCCTGGAAGCAGAGCTCTAAGGTGTTACTAAATGCTTATAATTATTGTATTATTCATGAGTTAATACTATGTATTACTGTACTGTATATCACTACTATTTTCATTCATATCATATATGGATCTTTTTACTTCCATTACCATAGCAAACAATCTATAATTTTTTTTTGTTAAATCACTTTTTATTCGGATTGTTCACTTTAAATGTTTACAGACAATAAATCATACTTTTCCATTTTCATGCATCAAGCATTTGCAAACCATATGAATTTACATTGCCATTCTTGTCAACTAGTGGTATATTGTTTTCCATGCAGCCATACTTAATCATAGAAAAAAGTGATGAGAAAAGGAGGAACGGGGGGAGGGACGGTGGGGGGGAAATTGCATATCCATAATAAATACACTTGCACCTCACAGGAACATTCAAGATCTGCACCTTGCACATCTTTCAGGGATCTTAGATTTTAAAAAACAGCATGTATCTTAGAGACCCTTAACAGATTTTGAAAAACTAATTAGCAATAAAAATAAAAACGCCAGAAGGATGGCACTTTTAGCAAAAAAAACTCACCTGTTCCCATTCCACTGGCAGACTGGCGTATATCTCCTCTTGGAAAAAAACTGGGTACCAAGATAACGGATGCACAATATTTAAATTTCCATATGAAATCTCCCCATGCATACGTCTCCAAGACAATCACTACAAATTATTAGCTAGATGGTACAAAACCCCAGAGTGGTTATATGCATATAAACTCTCAGAGATGGACAAATGCTGGAGATGTCAGGAGAAAACTGGTTCATATCTACATATATGGGGCAACTGTGATATCAGTGTAATTGTTTAGTATTGTTTTTAAGAGGCATGTGCGAAGTATTGCTTCCAAGGGGACCACAATTTGTGAAATGTCAGATGAGATTGATTTGTCCAGCTCAATAGTTCTTCAAAGCCACAAATTTGGTTCACCTTCTCTCTCCACAAATCTATAGTTGGGTGGTTTGGTTTTCCCAAGAAGAGGGTAATCAAGGCTTTTGCTGCAGCTAACAAGTGCGAGGCTAACCTGTCCTTTGTAGGCTATAAAGAAGCTTTGGGTCTGCCTAAGATAATTAGATCAGGTGACAGCTATATACTTTCTTTAGTATAATTCCCATTTCCTTCGTAACCTCTGCCCAGAATTTCACAGTAAGTTTTAATCTTCTAATTCAACAGTATTTATTGGTTTTCTTATGGAGCATGTTAAATGTTTATCCTCAAAGTGATGTTTTACAGCTGTGACTTCAACTGAACTCATTGCAAAATAACTCAATTCCAGAAACCTAAATCAATTTTGTTACTAATTCCTGATCTTTTACATAATTGCAAAAAAGGCAAAGTAATGCACAGTTATACTTCCATTTGACCAGAGAAGGTATTGAGCACAGTATTGTCCACAATGTCAGTGAAAGAAAGGCACTTTGTTAGACTGAACATAGAGACAAAACAGCTTAGGCCAGAAGATTGTATTTTTGGGAGGAAAGATTGGTTCTTAAGGCTGTGCTTGCTATCTTTTGGATTTGGATGGGTATCATATCATCCTTGAACAAGGTTGCATGGCTGGAATCCACTTTAAAAATATGATATATATATATATATATATATATATATATATATATATATATATATATATATATAAAGCTAAATAATATTTATAGTAATAATTATTGAGAGACGTGATATATTTGTGTATTTGGATTCTGGTATTAATGTGGATTCTTAGTGTTGACTGAAATATGATCAAGAATAAGATGTGGTTTCATGCTCAGTTATTTTCTTTCTTCCTCTGGATCAAGCAGGGTTTGTAACTATAAAACTTGAGCTGGGTGGATTTTCATATTAAAAGATTCTAGAATTCTAGAAACACTGCTTCTCACACTTATAATTCAAATGTTAATTTGAAACATGAGTAGTAAATATAATGTAGTAATCTAGTGCTGTGATTCTTGGGATATTTTACTAGATTGGATCTATATTCCATTTTCACCTTTATAATAAGTGTGTGCAATGTGAATCTTCTAGCAAAGGTTTCTGGGTGATTTTTGGGTACATTTCAACATGGTATGAAAACATAATAAGGGCTTAGTCAGACGGGCGTTTTTTCGCGCGATTTGCGCATGCGTCCAGCGATTTTATAAAACCATTGCTTTGCAATGGTATCGGACACATGAGCGCTTTTTATGTGCTCGTCCGATAAATTATAGAACAGAAAACGCAGATCGCACCTATCTGCGATCTGCGATTCCTGTTCTCCTCTCTATATGCGCTCAATGGGGCCAGCGGCAGCAGCGCCGACCCCATTGAGAACATATAGTAGACAAATCATTCTCCTCTGCCACAGCTGTAACAGCTGTGGCAGAGAAGAACGATGTTTGCCCATTGAATTCAATGGAGCCGGCAATACAGCCGGCTCCATTGAAAGCAATGGGCTGCCGGCGAGCGCGGGATGAATTGTCGGGAAGGGCTTAAAAATATAAGCCCTTCCCTGCAATTCATCCAGAAATGTGTAGAAATAAAAAAAATATATATACTCACCTTGTTCCGGCAGACGGAGTTCAGCGCGGCCGGCCGGCAGTTCTCCTGAACTGCTCTCTGAAGTATTCAGCAGCCAGGGATTTAAAATCCCCGCCTGCTGAATGAACTGCCTCTGATTGGTCACAGCCTGACCAATCAGAGGCAGCTCTCACTCACACCCATTCATGAATTCATGAATCGGTGAGTGAGTGCTGCCTCTGATTGGCTCAGCGCAGGGACCAATCAGGGGCAGCTCTCACTCACACCCATTCATTAATTCATGAATGGGTGTGAGTGAGAGCTGCCTCTGATTGGTCAGGCTGTGACCAATCAGAGGCAGTTCATTCAGCAGTTGGGGATTTTAAATCCCTGGCTGCTGAATACTTCAGAGAGCAGTTCAGGAGAGCTGCCGGGACCGGGTGAGTATATATATATTTTTTTACACATTTCTGGATGAATTTCAGGGAAGGGCTTATATTTTTAAGCCCTTCCCGACAATTCATCGTGCGATCGCCCGCAGCGCATTGCTTTCAATGGAGCCGGCTGTATTGCCGGCTCCATTGAATTCAATGCGCTGGACAGCTCCGGCCTGTTTCTATTGAAACGCGGCTAGGAACAGTTTTTTCGGGCGATTTTTCAGCCCCGGTCACGCGATTTGTGGATGCGCATCCGTCATGCGATCCTCAAATCGCGGCAAAAAACGCCCGTGTGACTAAGGCCTCAAACTGTAAGATGGAGTTGGTAAAGTTGAAGAATATTATTTACTGAGGACTTTTTGATTTTTTTATACAAATAAATACCATAGTGTGCAAATAATACCATTTATGATATATAAATAAGCCATATTTTGGCAAAATTATTATATGCAGCAAAATAGTATTAATAGTAAAACTAGGAGTATCATTTATTCCTGAAGATTGAAACATTTTTAATCAGTTCCTCTAACATTAGTCTATACAATGGTTACCTGTTTCCAACAAAATTGATTTATGGAAAAAGGGGTTGGATTAGAATTAGAAAAACAGGACAGCACAAATAGTCTCAGAAAACATTGCTAAAATACATATCAACCCATTAACCCAAAAAGCATTGTACATTTAGGCCTCAGTCAGATAAGCGTGTTTTTTGCATGCCTACAGGCAAAAAAGTGCGCATGTGCTGAAAACATGTGAACGGGTAATGTTTAATATGCGCATCATATGAAACATTGCCTATTCACTGTAGCTACTGTGCTTGGAGAAGTGCAGCTGCTCCAGGAGGAGAGAGAAGAAGATGTTCTATCATTCTTAGGTGCATGGGATTTTGCGCCGCTAATTCCGCACCTATGGACGCTTCTATTGGTTCTTTTAGAAGCGTTCATTTCGCCTGTGCAAAAAGCATGCTCGTCTGACCGCAGCCATATGGTGCAATAGGCTGGTAGATCTTGTAACAGCTCAGAAGCTGAGCCTCCAGTAGTCAGAGCAGGATTGCGGCTGTAACAAAAAATTATTCAAATCAAAAATCTGCAAAAATAATGACCTATTCAAATTTTTCCACTAAGCATGAGTCTGTGTGAAACACCTAGAGAGTTAACAGAATTTGTAAATGCTATTTTGGAAACTTTGAAGGGTGCAATTTTTTAAATGGGGTAAGTTATAGGAGTTTCAAATATAGGCTTCTAAAAATCACTTCAGAACTGAATTGATCCATAAAAAAATCGATTTTATATAATTTTAACAAAATTACTAAAATTTCCCCTCTATATACACACTTAAATCTAAGGTAAAGAAAAGGATGCTTTGAAAATGGCATTGATATACAGTGCACATATGGTGAATGTTATTTATTAGCTATTTTGCATGATATAAATATCTATCTGACAACAGAAAAAATTCAGTTTTAAAATTGCTAATTTTTCAAATATTTATGTAAATTTAGGACATATTTATAAATAAATGTAAAATGTATCAATGAAAGTTCACCACTAACATATAGTACAATGTGACATGAAAAATACAACCTTGGAATCAACTGCATAAGTAAAAACACTTTTTTAAACTTAATAAGTGACACATGTCAGATTTGAAAAATGGGGCCTGGTCAGGAAGGTCGAAAATGACTGCAAGGTACAGGAGTTAAGAGGGTATAAATATTATTGTATCTTATATTTTTTAACATATTCATTTGTATAATCTTTATTTTGTGATGATATATTTTCATTTCATTTTCTAAATCTAGTTTGAGCTGCAGCTCTGGATTGTGAAAATATTGCGTGCTACAGTCTGATAGGTGAATGTACATAGTGAACCCCCTCGGAGACAGGGCCCAATGTGATGAGTGATGCTACAGAATTGGTTTATGCTATATAAATGATCAAAATATATAAATAGCAAAATAAAAGCAATGGTATAATGAAATATTAGTAAGTGTTAGCAAAAAAAACCCTGTCTTCCTTGGTTGCAAGGAGAATGCATGATCTTAGAAAAACAACTTGTTGACGAAAGGGGAGGATGTCACAAATCATTCTGATTAGCAAATGGTGCACAGTCAGTCAAATTGCAGGTAAATGCAATGTTGTTGCTCCAACTGGCATTTCTGAATGCAAAACTCATCATTCCTTAGCACAGATAGACTATAACAACATGTGACCTGTTTCAGTGCCATTGCTAAGAGAGAGAGAGTAAAAAAGACTCCAGTGGGCAAAAGAGTGCAAAAATTGGATGCACTGAAATCAGGACTCATCTGAACATTGCTTGTTCAGATGAGTCCTGATTTCTATTGCACCATGCTGCTGGTAGCATCTGAATTTGGCACAAACAGCATGGATTGATAAACCCTTCCTATCAAATGTTAACAATTCAGGTTGGTGAAAGTAGAGCTATGATGCGGGAGATATTTTATTGGCCGCCCTGACTCCTCTGATACCTGTGGATGGTTGCCACAATGTACTGCGTAGGTTTTGAAGGCCAAATGAGGTCCAATGTTCTGTTAGATGAGTGTCTCTAATAATGTAGCCATTCAGTGTACATTTATGTACTGCATAAATGTATGCTCATCTCACTGTGATAAAATGTGATAATTACTTGTTTATTATCCAATAGTTGTATAAATCTCAGGTGCAACTCATACACACATGTAAATTAGCCCTTAGGCCTGATTCAGACGAGTGCACTTTTAGGGTGCATTCACATGACCGTATATTGGCTTGGTTTTCACGCCGAGCTGATATACGTCGTCCTCATCTGCAGGGGGGGAAGGATGGAAGAGCCAGGAGCAGGAACTGAGCTCCCGCCCCCTCTCTGCCTCCTCTCCGCCCCTCCACACTATTTGCAATGAAAGGAGGCGGGATGGGGGCGGGACTAAGTTCTGAGAATTAGCCCCAACCCTGTCCCACCTCTCCCCATTGCAAATAGTGCAGAGGGGCGGAGAGGAGGCAGAGAGGGGGCGGGAGCTCAGTTCCTGCTCCTGGCTCTTCCATCCTCCCCCCTTGCAGATGAGAACGACGTATATCGGCTCGGCGTGAAAACCGAGCCGATATACGTTCGCGTGAATTCAGCCTTAGCGCCAGTAGCAGTGAGAAAATCTCATTGCTATCAGCGCTAAAAGATTGTGTAAATGGGCTGCTTCAAGCTCCATGCAAGCTCTTAAGTACTGCTAAAAAACGTTCATCTGAGGCCTTACACTACATACAGTGTATAAACTTCCACTGGTTGTCTAATAAAGGTTAGCAATTGTAAACATGAAATATTTTTTTTCTAATGTAACATATTGACATTAACTTTATTTTAAAACTTATCTATTTATTCAACATTCATGTGATTTGTGCCTACTTCCAGAAAAAAACATTTATGTGTCTTATAATTGTAACTAGTCAAATTATCAAGATTAAGCACTAGATGTCACTCCACACCAATTAATGCTGATGAAGCCTTAGCCTGACTTGGAGTATTGCAGCCATGATTGGTTTTCTTTATATTATGGACTCTTATTTGAATGCCTTGTGAACAGAGGAATTGCCTAATTCATCCTTTGCAAATTTAAAAAATACTCAAATACAGGATTTTCAGGCAAGGAACACATGGGATTATTTCTTATTGCTGTACATGTCCTGTGATGTGGTTGTGAGTCAGCTGCATTATATCATCCTAGAGGAATCCAAGCATGGCACCTTTGTTGGGAGAATTGCCCAGGATCTTGGACTGGATATAGGTGAGATTAATTCCAGAATGTTACATATTGTCTCTAGAGATCAGAAGGAATATTTCCAGGTTAATCTGCAGAATGGAATCTTGTTTGTTAAGGAGACAATAGACAGAGAAGTGCAGTGTCCAAATACACCCTTCTGTATTATTCCTCTGCAGGTTATTGTAGATAAGCCTGTGCAGATGTATCGTGTAGATGTAGAAATAGAAGATATAAATGACAATAGTCCAGGATTCCCCTCAGGAGTGTTCAGTCTTTTGATATCAGAGCTCAGACCTGCAGGATCCCGCTTTCTTCTAGATGGAGCTGTGGATGCTGATATTGGTACAAATTCTGTTATTAATTATGAACTCAGTCCAAGTGATTATTTTGCTTTAGATTTTCAAAAATATATGAATCAGATAAGATCCGTAGAAGTTGTACTGAAAAAACCCTTAGACAGAGAAAAGCAATCTCTTCATAATCTGACACTTACTGCTTATGATGGAGGCAAACCAAGACTAAGTGGCACAACTAATCTTATCATTACGGTAGAAGATGTCAATGATGAGGCCCCCTCTTTTTATCAGTCATTCTACCAATGTAGTGTCACTGAGAATGCAGTTGTAGGAGGTTTAGTCATCAGGTTAAATGCCACTGATTTAGACCAGGGAAAGAACAGAGAAATATTATATAAATTTGGAAAGCAGGTCACAGAAGAAATCCGCAACATTTTTACCTTGAACATGCACACAGAAGAAATAAGAGTAAAAGGAGAAGTGGACTTTGAAAGTTTTACAATGTATGAAATTCTAGTTGATTCAATTGATAATGGGGAACACCCTATGGTAGGACATTGTAAAGTTCTAGTGACTGTTGTAGATGTTAATGACAACCCACCAGAGATGGCAGTAACGTCCCTTTCTGTTCCTGTTCCTGAGAACTCTCCACAAGGCACAACTGTAGCAATAATCAGCATCCATGACAAAGATTCAGGATTAAATGGGAAAGTATACTGTTACATTTCAGAGATGACACCCTTCAAGATCAACCCTGCGTTTATGTTCGACATTTCCCTCACTGTGAATGGACAACTGGACAAAGAGACTAAGTCTCAATATACAGTTGTTATCATGGCAAAGGATGAAGGACCTCCACCTCTATCAATATCCACAACCCTTACAATTGATATAAGTGATGTAAATGACAATGCTCCTCAATTTCAACAATCTTATGATACAATATTTATCAGGGAAAACAATCCTCCAGGTTCTCCTATCTATACAGCATCAGCCTTCGACCCAGATGTTGGTCAAAATTCCTTCATTACATATTCAATCAGCGATAGCACCATTGACGGGATTCCCATATCTTCTTACATCTCTATTAATCCTGAAAACAGGAAGGCATTTGCTTTAGTGACCTTTGATCTTGAGCAAATTACAAATTCCCAGTGTTACATAAGAGCCACTGATGCTGGTCTACCACCACTCAGCTCAAATCTGACACTGTCTATTTTTATTGAAGACATTAATGATAATGCTCCTACCTTTGCTCCATTGTATGCAACATCTATAATTAAAACTCCAAAGTCAGCTCAACCAGGATATCTGGTTACAAAAATGAAAGCAATTGACCAAGATTCTGGATACAATGCTTTGATATCTCATCATTTCAGTAACTTATTAGGCAAAATACCATTTGCCATTTCTCAGCAAACTGGAGAAATCACTTTAAAACCTCAGTACATGGATTTAGCCAATGATGAATTTAGTTTAATTGTCCTTACTCAGGACCATAGAGAACCAGCTATGACAGCAATATCACAAGTTAATATCTTCTTTGTTGACTCTAAAGAGGAGATGAAGCTCAAAAATCATGAATTTAGAAGTAATATTGATGAATTTTCTGATGCAAATGTCTATTTTGTCACTGCCATCTGTATAATTTCAAGTATAGATCTTCTTACCTTAATTGTATTCACTGTCTTAAAATGACAGAAATACAGGGAGGGATGAGATCAATGACCTCAAAGAAAGTTACAAAATCTGCTCTAACATGGGAGGGAGCTGGATGTATTCTCAACAAACTCAATATAAGGTATACCCAAACTCTCAACAAACAAATAATGATTTGATCATTGTCACTCCCAATCTATTTCAATCATCACAAAGTGAAAATCAAGAACTCATCTTGAGTCAAGTAAGGAAATTACCCCAAATAATTTTCTACAATTATTAGATGCCATGTTTATTATATGCCAGCTGTTGCATACGTAGTTATACCATAATTATAATTCAGCATTTTTCCACATAATCCAGTAGAAATATTTGTCCTATGTTTACTAAAAGACAATAATAAAACAGACAGACACAAAGTCCACAGCCATCAGTATCAATTTGAGGTTCCTAAGACACCATAAAATAATGATTTTGAGGGTTACCAACTTTTTTTTACAATGGAAAGGAGGGGCTTACTGACGTCTATGCAAGACTTTTCTACACATGCTCTGTGAGCTGTGCAGAGGTCACTGTGTAGGGATGTGAGCTGTGACCATCACTTATTGTGAATGGAGGATCCTGTGTTATCTATATATAGATGTTCCCCTTCATTGCAATCCTGTCTGTGGTGATAATGAGATGACTGCTGAAAACCTTTCTTTATAGAACAGGATGCGTCAGACTATTGTGAGACTTAGTAGTCACTGTGAAAACTGCAGGATTTTAGTATTTATTTTTAAATGTACACTGTGACATCAAAAATTACAAAGAAAATAAAAACAACATATTTTTAACATAAAAACTTGATTTGTCCTCACCTCCCATATTCCATCCTAATACCTTCCTCCTTCTCCCCTTCTAATCTGCAAGTTGGTCCTGGCCAGGCCACTGAGGTTTTTGAACCACTTCTATGCCAAACCCCCCCAAAACAATGAAAGGTGGAGAAAAACCTGGCTATAACAGATTACAATTATTCTGCTACCACTAACCCAGCCAGGTCGTATATCTCGATAATTTTCTCAACCATGTACGCCTACATACATTAGCTCAATGTTGTATTCCTTTGTAAAATGGAAAATTTTCAATAAAAATTTTTGTTATAAAAAACAAAACTTGACTTATACAATCGGGCATTTTCGAATGACATGTTTCCTTTAACCCCTTAACGACAAATGACGTACCGGTACGTCATGGAGCGTCGGGGTATGTATGAAGAGAGGTTGCGTGGCAACCTCTCTTCATACAGTGCGGGCATCAGCTGTTTATAACAGCTGACGCTATTAACCATTTAAATGCCGCTGTCAATTCTGACAGCGGCATTTAAATCGTTCGGGGGTCCCGCGCGGCCCCCCCCGCGGTGAGATCGGGGGAGCCATGCACGTATCATGGCAGCCGGGGGCCTAATGAAAGGCCCCAGGGCTGCCTTAGCAGACTGCCTATCAAGCCGTCCCCGTGGGGTGGCTTCATAGGCTGCCTGTCAAAAAGCAGTATGACGTAATGCTATAGCATTACGTCATACTGCAGGAGCGATCAAAGCATCGCATCTTAAAGTCCCCCAGGGGGACTTCAAAGTAAAGTAAAAAAAAGAATCAATAAAGTTTTTTTTTAATTGAAAAAAAAAAAAAGTTGTAAAAGTTTAAATCACCCCCCTTTTGCCATATCTATTATTAAAAAATCTAAATAATAAATTAAAAATATGTATTTGATATCGCCGCGTCCGTAAAAGTCAGATCTATCAAAGTAGCACATAATTTTTCCCGCACGGTGAACATCGTCCGAAAAAAAAAATGAAGAACGCCAGAAATGCACTTTTTTAGTTACCCTGTCTCCCAGAAAAAACGCAATAAAAAGCGATCAAAAAGTCATATGTATTCCAAAATGGTATTATCAGAAACTACAGGACATCCCGCAAAAAATGAGACCTTGCTCAACTACGTCGACGGAAAAATAAAAAAGTTATTGCGCGCACAAAATGACGACAGAAAATAATTGAAAAATTTTTTATGTCTTTTAAAAAAAAAAAGAGGAGTATAGTTAAAAAAAAGCTAAACAAGTTTGGCATCGTAGTAATCGTACCGACCCATAGAATAAAGTTATCATGTCGTTTTTGTTGCCATTTGTGCGCCGTAGAAGCAAGACGCACTAAAAGATGGCAAAATGTAGTTTTTTTTTCACTTTACTCCACTTAGAATTTTTTAAAAGTTTTTCAGTACATTATATGGTACTTTAAATAGCACCATTGAAAAATACAACTCATCCCGCAAAAAACAAGCCCTCATACAGTGACGTGGATGGATAAATAAAGGAGTTATGATTTTTTTAAAGGGGGGAGGAAAAAACGAAAATGGAAAAAGAAAAATGGCCGCGTCATTAAGGGGTTAAACAGCACTGTTAGAAAATAACTCAATCTAAATTACTTCATGAAGAATAACATTATGATGTAGTTTACTTTGATTCACTTTAGGTCTCTTATCTAAATGAATAAATAAGTGAATGAATCAATAAATAAATAAGTAAATAAATTAAAAGTGTTTTAAATAGGTTCTCAGTATATATATTTTTTTCATAAAAATGTGAATAATTCTACAATTATAGAAAATAGAATATTATTCGATTTTTTATCATTGTATATGAGAGATGAGCGAGAATGATGAGAATGATGACTCATGCTGGCTATAAAAATCAATGGAGAGCAAAGGTGAGGGCGAGGAAATAGGAGACATTTTCAGAACTAATACTAAGTGATTTGTTGTAATTTGTTCACATCTCCCCGCTGCTCAGTACTTTTCTAATGCCCTCCATGAGTATGTAATTTCTCATTATGTGTGTTAAAGCGAGTTAAGGAACAGAATCTGCAAATGACTCTGTGCACAGTGTATAGAACACAGCATAACTTTTCTCATCAGTTCAATGAAAACTGAAAATCTGAGGTACAGACTGCAGAGATGGAAAATGATGATAAAGGCAGGATATAACTCATATAATGAACAGAAATAGTGTTATTATTTGTGTACACACACACAGCAACATATGCAAAGTTAACTGAAAAATCAAGTACGCTGTAAAGTAGGCTTTGCAAAATTTAATATTTACCTATAATGTTTTGGTAATACAATTGTAGCAATTGCTATAATGGCTGGTGCATCATGATACCTTCATTTAAACCTTTGTAATAAGTTGTAGTCAAGTTATCACAAAGCATTAAATGTCAAGTTAACTTCTGATACATGTAAAATAAAATATGATGATATGGTGACAGTTAAGATAATGTATTGTGGATATTGTATTTTATAACAAAGCATACAAATGAATGACTATATATCATATTACCATTTGAAGCTTGTCCTAGCAGGACGTGCTCTTTCTTAATCACACCCTGCACTGGCTGATATAACATTTAAATTATAAATTCTGTCTGCAGCAACCACCAAGTGGTTTGCAATGGATCCATTATGGAAGATGTATTTATATTCAGGGTGGGTTTTGTATTAGTTCTTTAGTCAACATCATTATTACTACTCCACAGGATGATTGGTTCATAAAATAACATCTAATTTGGGAATTTGTGTTATCTTTTTCTAAGCGTGCCAAATGTGAAAAAATAATATCATGGTGTTAATGGTCTTTTCTCTATTTGCCAATCTTGCTATGTAAGTTCAAAGTATTTGTAGGATGAGTTTTGATGTTTCACTTTCCATAAATTTTGAAATTAACAAATGTGCATTTGCATTAATGAATAATCATGGCTCATAGGGTCTGAGCTTGAAACTGCTTAAAGCTAATTTCTTCTGTATGTTAAACACATTAAACGTACATGTTATACCATTTAATGTGTGGAATAACTCATGGCTATTTGGTTGCAAAAATTGTAATTGAAAACAAATTCCCTTGTTTACTCAAATTGGATTATTTTTGCAAATATGATACTAAAAAGACATTGGGTTACGATAGGTATTTAAATGGAAACCAAACTCTAACTCACTTCTACATAAGTCTTTCATTCTTATGTCCAATGGATTTGTAGTTGATTAAAAAACAAATATCAGCATGATATTAACGGTGTGTATTTTAAAGGACAAGTTACAAGCGGTGACCACAAGGGTCTCTCCTGCACCCCATTCTTTTCAATATATTTGTAGGTGACATAGAAGGTTTGGTAGGTAAGGCTTGTTGGTTTTTTGATGACACAAAACTGTGCAATAAGGCAGATATTCCTGGTGATGTCTGTAATATGGAAAGCAATTTAGCTTTACTGGATAAATGGTCAAAACAATGGAGAATACAGCTCAATGTTTGCAAATGTAATACAATGCATTTGGCCACAATGAATCCTCAGCCTGAGTATTGAAGGATTTAGGGGTTCTGATTTCTGACAGCTTCAAAATGAATAAAGTGTGGTCAAGCAGTAATGAAAGCGAGTAGCATTCTTGTCTACATTGCTAGAGGTGAAATTAGTGTTCACTTCTGGAGACCTCATCCACAGAAAGGCATTGATAAAATAGAAAGGCAGGCTACAAATGGTGGAAGAACTTAAGAACAAAACATATTGGGAAAGACTTAAATCATTTCTGCAGCCTGGAGAACAGGATCGACTGATAGATTATTTTAAACATGTTAGGGGCTTAAATAAGATTAAAATAATCTAACATAAAAATAATCTCCCAATCCACCTATGGATGTTTCAAATTAAGTAATTCACACATTCCTTGTCCTTTGACATAGCCAATGCAGGCCAGAACAAAGATTTCGATAAGGGCTCATTCACATGGGCGTATTTTCACTGAGTATTACGCACAAGTATATCGTGCACATAATAGGCAGTGAATAGAGTCAATGAAAGTTAATGGATTTTCATTGATCCCTTCATACTTGCATATAGTAATTACGTATGTCACACGCGTGAGAAAAATTGCAGCATGCTCTATTTTATCACGTATTACGAATGTAAGAGCCCTATTGTTCTCTATGTGTGCGTATGATACGCAATGCCAACACAAGTACTAGAGTAGCAGTTGTGTTTTTCATGCATGCTGCTAGGAAATATGCTAATGAAT
Organism: Eleutherodactylus coqui; assembly: GCF_035609145.1. Classification (NCBI taxonomy): domain Eukaryota; kingdom Metazoa; phylum Chordata; class Amphibia; order Anura; family Eleutherodactylidae; genus Eleutherodactylus; species Eleutherodactylus coqui. The sequence continues at coordinate 41,819,626 of NC_089838.1, read as the reverse complement.
TATAAAAAACTGGAACAACATCATTCTAGGCTTTTTTCCCTGCTTGCATTTTTTTCCCTGCTTGTAACATACGCTGTAGATGTGCAGGTATACGAGCAATAAAATACACATATACGCAATCATATGCATGTGCTCATGTGAAAGAAACTTTTGTACCCCTGCACACGGGTGGAAATTCTGCAGCAAGATTTCCTGCAGAATTTCCGCCCATGGAAGCTGCCATAGGATTGCATTAAAAAACGCAACCCTTGGCAGACCGCCGCAATTTGTCCGCCTAAAATTACATGCGGAAAACAAACCGCAGCATGCTCTATTTTTGTGCGGGTCTCGAGAGGCCCTCACAGAAATGTCACTCCCGGGCCACCAGCTCCGCTCTGCGCATGCGCCGGCTGGCCGGTAGCCGGCACATCAAAGAGCCGGAGCCGCGGGAGAGGTGAGCACCGCACTGGTCCCTGCAGGGGCTCCGGTCGGGTCCCGCAGCGAGAATTCTCGCAGCGGCATCTGACCCGGCCATCAGCAGGTGGCCTTAGAGAAGATCTGTTATCATTCTCAATATGTCTGTTTTAGAAAATACTTGCATTTATCATGTAGTATTTCTGGAGCATTTTTGCTCATTACTCTATGTTGTGCCATTTCTCTAGAACTCTTTTTATAAGTTTTTGAATAAATTGACAACTGGGTGTTAGCATTTGTTTTGTCAAAGGGATGTGTCGCTATACAGTTATAACGAAAAATGTTTGGCACCGTGTTAGCCAGTAGTGCAAAATGTGATTATTCTCAGGGCTCAGTAACACAGGCGCATCGGCGCCCGTGTTACTGCAGCCAGCAGACGGCCATACCTGAAGACGGACGGGAGGAAGAACATGTGACCGGCTTCATTGCCGGTCATGTGTTCTTATATCAGCGCTGGAGAGACGGCCGTCTTCTAACTGTCAGTCACACGGGCGCATCGGCGCCGGTGTACGGGTGCCGATGCGCCCGTGTGACTGAGCCTTCAGTGAGAGAAACCAAGTAATCTTGTAGATATGATACCTTTTAATAGTTAACAAAACTGATGTCATAGCGAGCTTTCGAATCTCTCAGGCATAATGAAATAGATTCAAAGAGGCATTAGTATATATATAGTTGAAAATGTAATTTTCCCAATTTTGGCACCTCTAACTTCTAGCGGTCTATTTTTACCACTTAAATGAAATACAATATGTGGCAAAAAAACAACGTCTGAATTACTTGAATATGCAAAACCTTTACGGAGTTATTCCATGTTAAAGTGACACATGTCACAGTTTCAAATTGTGGCTCGGTCATTAGGGCGCAAACAGGTTTGGTCACTAATGGGTTGAAGCATTGCACAAAATGGCATACTTTCGCATATATTTGGCCTATAATAAACAGTGGGATACTTTATGTATACAGTATGACAATATAAGAAAAAAACAAAAGGAACATAGTTTAATTAAAAATAATGATGAGTGAACTTCTCAAAAGTCCATTTTGGACATTTTACCAAATTTAGACAAAAAGTTTGGTTTGATCTGAATTAGTTTAAACTAAACCAAAACTTCACCAATACCCCTAAAGCTGTTGTATAACACAATCTAAGAGCCATAACTAGCTGTGTATAACTTAAGTACTTTTATGCAGTTTTTAAGACAAAGTTAACGTCAAGATTACGATATCTTGTATATACGTAAATGGATCGTACTGAATGGTAACTAACAGCTTGCTTAAAAACACACAGCACTAGCATGTTTTTTATGTTTTAAAAGTTAAAAAAAGGTCCAAAAGCTAACCTTTTTTGGTGGAAGATGCCTGCTGGTGTTTATACATACTTGGTAGTAAAGGAAGAAACTATGGCTTTTTCCTAGCAGTCCAAAATCTATCCTGTTTGGGAGTAGCAACATGTTTTGTGCCCGCAAAGGGATCAAGCAATGGCTTTTTACAAGCTGTCAAAAAATTACCCTATTTTGGGGAGTAGCAACAAGATTTGCATTGTGGAAAGTGAAGAAGAAATAGTATTTCTTCAAAATTAAAAACTGAAAAAAACTATCCTTTTCTTGGGATCATCTGGTTGATGTGTTCTGTGGTTGGCTAGGCCTGAAATTACTAGCAGCAGGTGGTAGTGGTAGAAGTAGCTTCATCAGCAGTGGCATAGTATTATATAGACAACAAGATGGAAATCTTGGATCATCTGGTTGATCTGCAGTTGTGTAGACCTGGTAGTAGAAGCTGCAGGTGTGGTGGTAGATGTCGCTGCATTAGAAGCGGCACAGTATTAAACAATAGACACGACAGGAGATCTGTGGTTGTGTAGGCCTGGTAGTAGCAGGTAGCTACAGGTGTTGTGGACTGGTGGTAGTAGCCAGTTGACAGCAGATCTAGTCAGTGGTATCAGGAATAGGGTTTTTTTTAATCCTTAGGGATCCATGCCTGATTTATTTTCATAAACGTGAGTTTTTCCAAGCTTGTGGTGGACAATTTTGTTCGCATAGGAGTGACAACACCATCTGCTCCCTGCTCAGTACTGGTCCTCTCCTTTCTTTAATTTTTGTGTACTGTAACACTACTATTGCTCACACTGCCCCTCAGAGATATTTTCTTACATTTCTATCCATTGCTGAAATGGCTAATGAAGCTATCGTGCATAGCCTTATATAATGACTCTGACCTTGTGCTGGATCATATTTTCCTCCAGCAGGTTTCAGGGTATTCTGTAGCTTCCTAATTGTATAGTGTGCACACATAATGAAAGAAACCAATCGGACACAAGTCATCAGCCTTGAATCTCAACCAGCTCTTCTGAGTTATAATCCGCAGAGCCCTAATTTATTGAAACACATAATACCTGCCCTTTATGGGCGTTTAACAGATTACATCAGTAACGTATACATTTTCTTATTCGCTGGGTCATATAGAATTTCCCGCCTCCCTCTCCACCTTCTCTCAAGTCCAGTGTAGTGTGGACTTTGTCCTCTAAGCATGCAGTCAAGCTAAAGAAATTTCAGTGTACGTGGCAGTCTTTGTTCGAGAAGTTTCTGTGTGTGTGTGGGGGGGGGGGAAGTTTCGGTGTAGGGGAGGTAGAGCTGGGGAAACACACAATAATGAATACAAGTATACTTATAATATTGTGACTTTAACTCTTAGAGGCTGCTGCGGAACTTTGTATTAGGCTGAAGTTATAAAACACACATCTTTCACCATGCCATTGTCCAGCAATTACCATAATGAAATTATACAGCCATTAGCCTCTATAGAGTTAAATCACGACAGCTGCGCAATGCTTCTAGTTTATTACAAACCAATAGACATTTTACGCTAACTAATCATCATGTCTACTACAACCTCACCTCTATACTGTCTCCTGATTGCCTAGGAGAGCTGATTGCAAAAAATTTAGGGATACCCTGAGGTCATGTGATCCTTCCTCCTTCTCCTTTATGCCATGTGGTAGATGCTATTTTAGAGGGTTGGCTGAGAAGAAGCACCCGAGGTTCAGGTTCATGCTGAGGGAACCTTTAGCAAAGTGTGAACTGAAACAACAGTTGGACTGTTTCAGCTTGCTCAGTGCTATTTAAAAGAGGATTAATAGGGAAAAGACAGGTTTATTTGCATTTCTTTTTTTGGTGAATTTACACGTTGATTTGTTTGTAAACACACATGGAAGGTGTATCACATGAAAGAGCTATGGACATTAGAGAATAGAAATTAGCCCAGGTGTTTGGCTCCCTTATAGTGCAACCAGGAGAACTTATGGAATGCAAGAGGCTTCCTTTAGCCTTGAAAAAAAAAAAGAAAGGATTAAAGGTATGGCGGGATCAGAACACTTAAAGCTTATGGGGAGCGTGGAATCAATAAGAGTTTAAGACTAAAGAAGACTCCAACTACCATGTTCAGATCTTTGGAAGAATGGAATCGCCTCTTGTCAGACTGTTCACTGTTATTAATGAGGTTAATAATCCAGTATGAAGAAACCAAAATGAAGGAATTGAAAGTGGTTGCAGATTCTCTAGAGGTGGATTTGAAAACCCCCCACAATGTTGGTGAATATGAATCACTAAGAAATAAAATGGAAGCTAACTTAGAGTCATTGGAAACAGCAATAATGAAAACCAAATGCATCAAATATGACAGTGACCAGAAGGACTATAAAAATGACCGAGTATACGATTGGAAAAGAGTTAAAATTAATAGTACTCCAAAATCCATTTTAGGTAGACCCACAAGTAGAGGAGCATCAGACATAGATTTCACATGTCACTTTTTACCTTCTGAGCAGGAATTTTCGGATGCGAGAGGTAAATTGGAGCATTCACATGCAGTGACTGATAGAACATTTAACTATGTCAGATAGAATATGTCAAAAAATGGAGGAAAACAGGTGGAGAGAAACAGGAGGAAGAAGATATCTGCATTGGAAACACAAGTAGCCAAACATGTGAGCTCATGGGATGATATCATTTTATTAACCCCTATTGTGCTTTTGGAAGATCAATTGTAAGTGTTGGGGAAGGGTCTTGGGTTTGCTCTAATTTTGATTTGCTAGCAAATTTGCTTATGGCTTCGGGGAGGAGTTCACTATTTTTACCACTTCCAATCCTTTTATACAACAATGGGCATTACATTGATGATCTCATTATTATGTAGGGTTGTGGTATGGTGCCCCCACAGGATTTTGTCAATTACATCAATATTAACAGTTGCAACCTCGAAATCACTAGTCATATGAATAGACATGAAAAAACATTCTTGACATCATGTTCACAGTGAGTGTAGATACAAAAAAAGTTGTTTCTTCTTTGTATAGGAAGAAAAATGTAGGGAACACGGTTGTGTGTGATGAGAGTTGCCACCCAAGACATACAATTAAAGATAATCCCATGGGGGAATTGGTAAAGGCTAAAAGAGCCTGCCATAATAATGATTTGTATACTCAGGCTAAGGGCTTAGTCACACGGGCGCATTGGCACCTGTGTGACTGAGCCCTTACTGCAGGAAGAAGATGGCCATACTTCAAGACGGACGACTTCCCGCAGCACTGAAGAAAGAACACATGACCGGCAATGAAGCCGGTCACATGTTCTTTCTCCCAGCGCTGCAGAGAGACATCCGTCCTGAAGTGCTGCCGTCCTCTCCCTGCAGTAACACAGGCGCCGATGTGCCCGTGTGACTAAGCCCTAAAGGTGACATCTGTAATAGATTAAAAAAATAAAGGTTACAAAGGTTGAATGTTATACAGGGCAACTATATGATGGATCATAAAATGCTGTTAGAACCAATTACATGAGTGTATCTGGGGATAATAAAGTTGTATTTTCCACGGCATATAGTAGAAATTTCAACATTATAAAACATTTTTTTCTGCACTCATCTTCCTATTTTTAAACAAGAGCGTGTTTTAAATCAGATTTTAGATCAAGTAGTACTATGTGTTCCAAAGAGAAGCAAAACTTTCAAAAATCTCTTGTCTCAAAGAGAATACCATCCTCCAAAAAATCCCAAAAACCTGGCTGGCATTTAAAGAGTTTTTGGCTGCAGCCGAAATGCAGTCCTAAGCTCTCGCTTATAACCTGAAGGTTGCGAGTTCAATCTCCGCGTGGTTAAGGTAGCTGGCGCAACTTTACCTTCCAAGGTTGGTAAAATGAAAACCCAGCTTGGTGGGGGGTAAAAAATACATTATCTGAAAGCGCTGCAGAATAAGTTGGCTCTATACAAATAACAAGCTTTTTTTTTACAGCATATGTAAATTCAGCTTGAAAACACATACGAGTATCTGATAAATCAGTTAGTTACAACATTAAAGCTCTTATTAACTGTGTGACCCAACATGGTGTATAACATAGTTTGCACTGAGTGCAGTCTAATTTATGTGGGTTGCACAGTCAGGAAATTGAAAAAAAGGATTGTGGAACATTCATTTGGTATTGAAAACGGTAATAAAAGCATGAGAGGCAGCCAGACATTTTATTGAGATGCATGAAGGTTCACCTGCCACCTTTAAATGTATGGGTATTGAGAACATCAGAAAGCAGCCTTGAGGTGGACACTGGAGGAGGTGTATACTCAACAGAGCAGCCTATTGAATTCTAAAGCTGGGTCCCCGTTTTCCATCAGGGATGAACTATAAAAGTAACTTATTGTACATCTACTGATATAGTATTGCCTATGTTTGTAACATCTATGTATTCTTTTTTCCATATCCATTGTACATATCTTTACATTTTTTTGCTGGTGGTTATGCTTGTACACACCTTTTGGATGTGCGTTTCTAATTGGCCAGCTGTTGTTTAAATGAATTGGAAGATCATCATGCTCTCCTAGCAATGACCAGAAGGCATTGCCACCCCAAAACACACATGCATGGGCATTGTGTTTGCTCTGACCTTTTTAAGTAATTTTTTTATATAGGTTGAAATAAAGAAGAACCCTTTTTAAGGAGCTGGCTCTTCCCACATTTGTCAAAATGTTAAGGTGCTGGTCCTAAGTATGTCTTTAGTAAAACACATTTTTATTTACGGTAAACAATAAAATGGGTTAGAAAAGGGCTAAACTGTGGTACCATGAGCAGTGCCATGTATAGATGCACTGTGCTGTCTGTATCGACCCCACGAATCACACAATTATGGCCTAAAGCTAAGCTACCAATATACAGTATATTCCTGTAAAATCTCCCAAACTCTTTCAAAATGCTGTAAGGTGGACAAGAGCCAGCAAAAGATTTTCTGTAACAAACACTCGTCTTCAGGAATATTATTTTAGTATTTTTTTTTACACGAATATTACAGGGGGCTGAAACCCCATTGGTTTTCATTGGAGTATGCAGGCATGAGTTTTTTAGGTGTGTATTAAAGTACGTGTAACAATCACAGCATGTCCTATTTAGGTCCGCTTATGGATAAAGATTAAGGCATCCTGCACACGGGAAATTTTTGCCGCTGTTTTTGCACACAGAAATTCAGTCGGAGAAATTGCATCCATTAAACCCCTTTGATTTTTATTGGTTCCCTCACATGAGTGTTTTTGCGCCCACATTTCCATCGGGTGAAAAAATACACAAAATGCTCTATTTTTTTACATTTGCACATCCGATAGGAGTCTATGGAGTGCACAAATGTGCCCTTATCCCAAACAAAATCACCCACTAAATGGCGGATTTTGCTGTGTTAATCGATAACACCGGGCACTAATTAGGCTGGCTCGCCAACTAAGTCAATTGGCCCACCAAATAAGTAGGCTGCCCCACCTATTCAAACATGGCGTAGTTGTCCTGCGCCGATGTGAACAGACCCAGTAGCGCATAAAAGTACAGCAAAGAAGCGTGGTTATGCTTCCAAGAGGACTTGATAGCTCCATTTACAGCGCAATAATGTCACGAGCGTTAGAAATCATGCTTGTCTGCAGGACGCCTAACGTATATGGGATTGCATAAATATGCAGTGAATATGTATGATAAATGTGTATTTCTTGTGTATTTATGCATAAAATCAATGGGACCTGCTTGTATTTTTTTTTGCATCATGAAAAATGCAATGACTATGCTTTTTAGCATGTTTCATATTTCCGTATTGAATTACAGCTAACATCTTGGCACAGCATTTTAACCACAAAAACATGGCAAAAACCACCCAAAATAAGGCCACTAAAATGTGCCATTTTTCTGAAAAGCCTTGTGTATGAAAAAACCCTTACAATGCTTTTTTCTATTGCTTCTGACCTCTTGTTCCTCCGTTCAGACTGACTGAGTTGCTATGCTAGCTCTGCAAACATGACCGCCATTATACAGTTGAGGGTTCGTTCACATCAGCTTCGGAGCTTCCTTTAGGAATCCCTGTTGTGGATTTGGGCTAGAAAACGGGACAAAATAGCAGAGCAGGCTATTTTGTCCTGTAAATTCCGGCAAAATGCCAGACTGGTGGCCAGAAATCGAATAGGCCCCATTATAGTTAATGGGCTTCCATTCGGCACCGTTCAGTTCTGTCATAAGACTAATGAAGCAGGAAAACAGAACTCCTTGATGCTGTTGTGATTAAGCCCTTACCCCTTTCCCAATGTGCACCATGTACAGCGTATTCCGGGTGTCATTGTATGTAGCCGGTTTGGGCGCTCCATACACAGTAGGTGCCAGCTGTTTTTGACTGCTGACACCCACCTGCAGCAACTGCAATCAGAGATAACAGAGATAACACTGATCACTACTGTTAATGATTTAAAGGCCTCAGTCAATTATTAGAGCAACATTTAAATGTCATGATTGTGGTCACCCCATGTACAGAAACAAGTCCTATATACCGTAGACTGGTATGTGTTAGGGCTCCTGTAGATGAATGTGACATTTTAATGCTTGTGAGAGCAGGACATAATTGCGCTCTGAATGGAGTGCTATCATGTCCTCTAGCGAGTAGATCTTTACTTTACTCATTTCTGCTGCAGGACCCGTTCGCATCAGCGCATGACACACCTGCGCCATGTTTGAAGAGGCGGGGTAGCCTAATTAGTAGGCAGGGCTGCCTACTTAGTGCCAGGTGTAATTGATCTTCTTTTTGCATGATGGAAATACAAGTGCAAAAAGGCTCCACGTGAGGGTATAAATTGAAAAACGATGGGTGCTTGTGGATGCGTTTTATGCAAGCACAAAACCGCCCATGTGAAGTAGTCCTTATGCACATAATACACATATTGATTTCAATAGGTTCATACACAGCTGCATATTTTTCATATGAGCAAAAAATTGCATGCCCCATTTCGCAGCGTATCATGCACCACAAAGCCCATTAAAATCAATGGGCGTGTGTAAATTTGCAGTAAACCTAGTGAATTTATGCACATAATCAATTGGATTTTGTGCGCTTTATCCACGTGCGGCAAATGCGCTGTGTATGTGCTCATGTAAAAAAACTGCAGATATGTAGAAACATGCAAGGTATCAGTGAGCTGAAAGACACATACGTCCGTGTAAATGCACCCTTAGGCCTCGGTCGGACGGGCGTTTTTTCGGGCGATTTGTGGATCGCATAACGGATGCGCATCCGCAAATCGCGTGACCGGGGCCAATGATTCGCTAAAAAATCTGCACCAGCATTTTCAGTGAAATGGGCTCGAGAAGGAGCAGCTATTGAATGACAGCTGAGAGCTGCCCCTGATTGGTCCCTGCGCTCAGCCAATCAGAGGCAGCACTCACTCACCCATTCATGAATTCATGAATGGGTGAGTGAGAGCTGCCTCTGATTGGTGAGTGCTGTGACCAGTCACAGGGAGCCCATTCAGCAGGCGGGGATTTTAAATCCCCAGCTGCTGAATACTACACAGAACAGTTCAGGAGAACTGCCTGCCGGCCGCGGCTGAACCCCGGCTACAGGGAAAAGGTGAGTATAATTTTTTTTTTACACATTTCAGGATGCTTTTCAGGGAAGGGCTTATATTTTTAAGCCCTTCCCGAAAATTCATCCAGCGCTCGCCGGCAGCCCATTGCTTTCAATGGAGCCGGCTGTATTGCCGGCTCCATTGAATTTAATGGGCGAACATCGTTCTTCTCTGCCACAGCTGTTACAGCTGTGGCAGAGGAGAATGATCTTTATAGTATATGTTCTCAATGGGATCAGCGCTGCTGCCGCCGGCCCCATTGAGCACATATATAGAACACAAGAAATCGCAGAACGCAGATAGGCGTGATCTGCGAATCATTGTGTCCTATAATTTATCGCATATCCGCATAAAAACGGACATGTGACCGATCCCATTGCGAAGCAATAGTTCTATATATGCGCAGATCGCATGCGCAAATCGCGCGGAAAAACGCCCGCCTGACCGAGGCCTTAGGCCTCTTTCAAATGAGCATCATTTTGATGCAGAGTAGGCGTGTCAAAAAATCTCTGGGTTCTTTTAGATTAACGATTTTTTGACGCGCCTAAATATTTGTGCCTAAAAACTTGTCCTATCTTTTGATGGCCCAACAACCGGGACTCCATAGACTCCTATGGGAGCCGGCTGGTAAAGGGAGGGTGAGGGAGTTTAGCATCAGCGAACATTGCTAAACAATGACAGGTGCCTCTAGTCACTGAAAACCGTTCTGCCGGCCGAGGAATTTTCGGGGATGTAGCGTTATTTCACCACAACCAGGCATGTGAATAGATGATAAAATAGCAAAGAATAGCCGCGACTTGGGCGGCTATCAGAGCATCAAAATGACGTTCATGTGAAAGAGGTCTAAAACAATTAGGGTATAAATCTACTACTATAATCAACATCATCATGTTGTTCACCATCTTCTTTATAATCATCAACTTCTTACTGTTAATAAGGCATCATTAATTGCCTTGTGGTTTTTTTCAAATAAACATTATTCTTTATGTAATTAAAATCTATACATTTTTCCAGTATACTTTCTTCATCAATTTCTTATGCTTTTCAAAATCTGTTAGTAGTCATTCAATCGCAATCTTCATTGCTTGGTCTGAGTAGACAAAAAACTGTCCTGACATGGGGAACGTCTTCTTCTAGTTACAATACAGTATCTGAGCTTTGTCTTATAATGACCTGGGCACCTGACTACCTTACTCTTCATTATAATAATTTTTGCCGAACCTGTACTACTGCTTTAAGGACAATGAGATTATTAATGCTCCCTGAGGCCACAAGATGTCACTATGTATTAGCCTTGTCATAGTGTGAGGCTGAAGTGAATAACTGATGCACATATATTTTCTGTCATGTCCTTTCTTCATAAATCAAGAATAACAATTACCTTAAGTTTCATTATATACTGCCACAATCCTTGTCTTCAAACACTTTTTGCCTTGAGTCACCCTCCTGCAGTATGGGACTAGCACTGAAGCCCTGGATCTTGCATTGGTGGATGTGGATGCACCTGTTGATTTGTTTGATTGAAGTTTCCAATGGGCAAATCAGTTATGCAATTAGGGAAGAACTAGAAAAAGGAACCATAATTGGGAATTTAGCACAAGATTTACAAATGGACCCCAAACTTCTCTTCAATCGTAAGTTCCACATAACTTATGATACTAAGTTTCAATATTTTGACATTAACTCCATAACTGGTACTCTGCACATTGCAAATATAATTGATCGTGAGGAGTTGTGTGGCAGCAGCATGCATTGTGTGATAAGACTGGGAATTGTAATGGATATGCCATTAGTACTTTATCACATTGAAATAAACATCCTGGATATTAATGACAATGCACCATGTTTCAAAGAAAATGAGATTGTTTTGGCAATTGCCGAGTCAACTGATCCTGGCAGTCATTTCCCATTAGAAGGAGCTTTTGATCCCGATGCCAGCTCAAATTCAGTTTGTTCGTATGTTGTGAGTCCAAATGACTTGTTTGATATAGATGCCCGTGTGCGTGATGACAAAATTAAATCATTAGCACTGGTATTAAAAAATGCATTAGATCGAGAACAACAAGTGATTCATGTATTAACCCTCACAGCAGCTGACTGCGGCAGGCCAACGTTGACTGGAACAACTCAGATAAAGATTCTAGTCCAAGATGCTAATGATAATCCACCGGTCTTTTCGGACTCATTATACAGATTATCTATACCAGAAGATTATCCAGTAGGAACCGTACTCATCACCCTCAATGCCACTGATAATGATGATGGCAAGAATTGTGACATTGAATACTCATTTAGCAACATTATGCCAACGAGTGTACAGCAGATGTTTGATATTGACAGGAAAAGTGGTGAAATTAGCCTAAGAGGTAATCTCGACTATGAAGAAAGAACACTTTATGAGATGCAAGTACAGGCTAAAGATCATGGACAGCTACCCCTGACAGGACACTGTAAGGTCATTGTGGAGATAATTGACGTCAATGACAATCCTCCAGAAATTAAGGTGACGTCTTTGTCAAGTATTATCAAAGAAGATGCAAGACCTGGCTTTGTAATAGCTCTTTTTACCGTCACCGATAGGGATTCTGGAAACAATAGCAAAGTGTCTTGTCAATTATCTGACCACTTCCCATTTACATTAGAGTCCAAATTCTCCAACTTTTATTCACTAGTCCTAAAGCATAGCCTTGATAGAGAATCTAGAGAATCATATGATGTTCTTATTTCAGCCACTGACTCCGGATTCCCTTCTTTATCTTCAACTACTTGTATAACTTTTACTGTTCTGGACATTAATGACAATCCCCCAGTGTTTATACAGCCCTCATATAAAATTTCAGTCCTTGAGAATACCCTTCCCGAAACTTTGATTTTACAAGTTTCGGCTGTAGATAAAGATAGTAATGAAAATGCTTGGCTTTCCTATTCTCTTTTGCCGATCAGTATTGAAGGAATCAAGACTTCTAACTTTATCACCATTCATTCAGATTCTGGTGCAGTATTTTTGGTAAAGTCACTTGATTATGAAAAAATACAAATGTTCTGTGTAGTAATTGAAGCCAAAGATCATGGCTCCCCATCTTTAAGCAGCACAGTTACCCTGACTGTCTTCATTCAGGACCAAAATGATAACTCCCCTCAAATACTACCTTCATTGTTCACTGGAGAAGTCTGGAGATCAGCCCAAGCAGGACATGTCGTTACCAAAGTCAAAGCGTTTGATCTAGATTCTGGCTATAACGGCTTGCTCAGATATGAAATAATTTCCTTCACAAACACGTCTCTCTTCAGGGTAGAGCTATATACAGGGGATATCGTTGTAGCAAGAATCATTGAAGAAACTGATGAAGATTTGCAAAATATATTCATTATAATTAAAGATCACGGAGAACCACCAAAGTCGGCAATAACAGCGGTAACTATCACCCTCCTGCAATCTAAGGAAGAAGAACTGGATGAGAATGTAACATTATACAGGAATAAAATGGTCATTGTGGACTTCAACGGCCATCTGATTATTGCAATTTCTTTTATCTCAAGTATCTTTTTGCTCGCTGCTGTGTCATACATTGGGGTTAAATATGTGAAAGCTTTTAGAAGCATAAATACAATAACTAGAACTGAGGATTATATGAGGAATGATTGGACCTTTACAGAAAATAAGAAGAAGGATTATAATTTCACTCCGCTGTACTTCAATGCTCAGCCGGACTATAATATGGCTCCACGTGAGCCGTGGGCTTATTACTCAGCAGATGAAGAATTTTTTGCAGGGCATGTACCAGAGGATGATTGTACATTAAGGGCTGACAGTGAGGTAAGACATTCAGATATTGTCTGACTCTTGATATGTTTATATATCTATCATATCTTCAGCATTCAACAGGTTAAGTTCAAATTACAACCTGATTTTATACTAAGTTTTGAGAACTGTAACAATGGGACTTGTGCAGTTTTTAAAGTACTATATCCTCCCATGGCAAGTATACAGCCATGATAACAAGTTGGAATTCTACATATCCAAAAATGGGACTATCTTTAGATGACAATGTAATTAAAACACAATTATATTACCTTTCTTCTAAGCAGAGGGGTAACTTTAAGCTCCTGGTTCCAAATGCAAAATCTGTAATAGGGCCCCCCAAAGTGTAATTTATAGTACTGGTCTCCCCATATAGGAACGAGGGAGCTTTTTAAGGTGTGGCTGCAACCTCTAAAGCTTTTATAGCCTGCATGTTAAGGGACTGTACAGTAAAACTCTGTGGCTGCATAAACATATTGGCATATGAGCTTGCACCCAAGAAGGCAACACCATTGTAAACAAAAAAAATGACAGAAATGCCAGTACTGTCCAAATATAAATGAATGGGATGCAGCACACTGGAAATAAACCACTATGTGGGGGAGTTTTTGTGAAGATAGATGCAAAGACTTCAGAAAATAGGTCTGGACTTATTGACCTTTCAGAGATATAATTACCAATTCTGAGAATAATGGCGAAGTCAGCATTCCAGGATTCTTTTGTAGATGTATAAAAACCTTTATTCCTCCATATACAGCTGCGACGTTTCGACCTGTATAAGGTCTTTATCAAGCATGCAGCACATTAAAAATCACCCACATATATATTACACCTACACCAATCACTAGCCGACATTCATTAAAAATGAAGTATTAAAAAACAAAAAGTACATATGGAAATGGCCATGGACTGCAGGGATGGACCATGCCTTTAAGGCTAAAAAGGCAACTTCCAGTCTGGGGGTAAATTTGACTAAAAAGGGGCATTACCTTTAAGGGTAAAAAGTGAGGAGAATGGGAGGGGTAGCAAGCTGTAAAGTACGTAAGGTAGTGGCTCTGAACTGCAGGGATGGAGCATGCCTTTAAGGCTACGAAGGGGCTGAAACCTCCAGTCTGGGGGTAAATTTGAATACAAAGGGACGTTACCTTTAAAGATTAAAAAGTGAGAAGAGTTGGAGGTGTGGCACATTCTGCAGAGGGACATTAGTACATGCAGTCTGAGGAGAATCTAACACTCCTCTATGTGTATACATATTTTAATCCTCGGTTCCTCTGAAGTAACCACAACTTCATAAAATTTTCCGTGCGAACAACAGGTAATACCTGCACCAAATTAACTTGGGTGAAGCCCCTTATATCAGCTAGTAACATATATGTTGGAAAATTTCCCAACCAATTAGCTGAAAGCAAGAAGCTACTTAAAAAAAAGTGGTGAAGAGTCTTAAAAATTTTCAAAGAATTCTAATTGATATTGATTTGCTATAAATGCCCTAATATGTCAGTTAAAAATCTCCAATAGGAAAGCCTCACTTTAAGGCCCACTAATACAACCTTTCACAGTCTCATGCAGTGTCAAAAACTTTACAAGGAATGTTTCATCAGAAAATGACCTATTAAATAAATCATTTTTTATGTTAAACATATGTTAATATGTTGTTTTAATTTTCAACAATCTCCAATACTATGCAAAAGTTTTAGTCAGGTGTGGCAAAAATGCTGCAAAGGAAGAATACTTTCAAAAATAGAAGTGTTAATAGTTTATTTTTGCCAATTAACAAAATACAAAATTTTGACTTATCAGTCCAGAGCATCTGCTGCCATTTTTCTTGCATAGTTGAGTCATGTATCAATACCGAAACTAATAGATTTGCCAAAAGTAACAACCCTGAGTGGATCCCCTTAAAAGTAAATTTTTATTAATCACGTATAAAATTTCACCATAAAAAACAGACATGCTGTAGCAACAGAAAAAAATTGATTATACATACTCAAAGAGTCTGACTATATAAACTAAATGCCTCACTAAATACATTAGGTGTATATATACTTTATTAAGAATGGTGGAGCTAGTGCTCACTCCAACGATTCCAGCAAAATGGCTTATGCACACTGAGTCATAGAAACTAATATGACCATCTGGACTAGTGCACATGTAACACTAGTCACTGACTGGTATCAGTGGTACTAATATGCTGAAAACACCACAATCAATGGGGAGGAGATAAATGCCTACAGTATAAATCTGAAGCTAAAGCATAACACTAGAGCTCCCCTGACATGTTTCACCAGACAACTGGCATCCTTGGCGGTACTGGGCTCCATAGTACCTGCGGGGTAGGAGCTCTATGCTAAGTCTTTGCGTGGGTGACAAAATGCTAAAGTTACAGCTCAGCATGAGCTTATTGCCATTTTGCTAATCATGTTTGCAGTCACGTGTCACTCTATTCTCTCTACCCCTACTGTATTTCGTGCCAAACTGAAGATAGTAGCAGAAGAGTTAAGGCCCATTTAGACACAACAATTATCGCACAAAAGTCAACTTTTGAGCGATAATCATTGTGTCTAAATGCACGGCCATCGAGCACTATTCATTCATTGCTGATTTCTAGCAAGCTAGAAATCCCCGATGACTGTTATCAGCGCTGCATGCTGATTTTCTCAGCGGGTTGCACTGATAGCATTCTTTCAGCTAGTCTCCTGCTGGCAGTTCTCAGCAGGATAGCAGCTGTAAGCTCTGAGAACAAAGCAGCTGTTTGCACATACAAAACAGCTGCTGTTCTCAGAGTTATCCGTGGTGTTCTGCTCCGCCTGCATTTAACTCTTTAAGTCGCTAATTAGCTACTTAAGAGATATGCAAAGATGATCGCTCAAAACTGTCACTTAAACTCTCGTTTGAATGACTTTTGAGTGTTCATCTTTCAGTGTAAATGCACCTATGGATAGCAAGGAGTATCAGATGGCTGCTAAATGAGACAGGGTTATGTTTGTAGTCAGTAACAATGGTAAGGCACAGGTTTGCATAGCAAACATACGGTAGCAGCAAGGACAAAAGCAGGACACACATCCCGAAGGCAGGACAAAAGGCTGTCCCTCTTAGGGACCCTGGGGGAAGCGGGACTGTCCCACATAAATCGGGATGTCTGGTCACTTTATGATACAGCAGGATATTTTTAATCAATCTCGCTTCCCTTTTATTTTAGATGCATTGGAGCCTACATACCCTGTTTCCCCGAAAATAAGACGTGTCTTATATTAATTTTTGCTCCCAAATATGTGCTATGTCTTATTTTCAGGGGGTGTCTTATTTTTCAATGAAGAAGAATTCCCATTTATTGTTTAACAAAAAAAATGAACATTTATTACCGCATATACTGCACAGTACCATAGTTGTCACCACAAACCAATATAGCTAGACAAACTGTGAAAACAAAGCAAAAATTACTCAATGGCAGTCATGTCATCATTTTCTGGCACAGGGCCAGAAAAAATAAAAACTGTAAAGTACCTGGCTCCCACACACTGTCTGGAGACTGTAATGCTCACCCCCTAAGGCTGGAAATACACTCTGTGAGAACCCAGCCTTAAGAATCACACATATGGTTGCCTGACTCACATACAGAGCCATAAAAAAAAACAAGGGCTGTAATTTAAGTAACGTACCTGTCTGCAGACAGAAGTTCCTGTACCACTTGTAAGCAGGGATGGTATTGCAGCTTCCGGCCACCAGGGGGAGCTCATCACAGCAGACGTGTACAGCAGCAACAGAACGACAGTATGCACTTTTCCAGCCCGCAAGGGGAGCTCACAACAGCACACTCGTACAGCACAGGAGGAGGTAAGAGGCAACAGGGATGGCAACAGGGGACAGGCCTCTCGACTTGCCTGCACACTTTAGTATGCCTTATTATCGGGGTGTGCCTTATATTTGCGATTTCTGCAAATTTCTTAATGTGTCTTACTTTCGGGGGTGCCTTATTTTCCGGGAAACACGGTAGCAATTTATTTGTCCATTTAAATATATGAATTTTCCATCTTTATCTTCTTACAGTGTAGCCCTGACTCTCAGAAAATTGTAAAACACGGTAAAATATCTGCAGTTACAGAACTAGCATGGGCAATGGGACGGACACGCACAAATTAGCAATCTTGCTTTAGGTGCCAAAACACCTTGTTTGAATGTAGACGTTGTTATTCATGTGCATAAGAAAAGTCAGTCAGTCATACTGAGCAGAATATCAGATCATGTCCTGGTGAGGATCAGGGAGCGCAGCTTTACTGTAACACACCAAATATACAGCATATTAAAAGCTTCATCACTGGAGATGTTACCCTTGCCTGAATGCCTAAAACGCCAGCCTGCTGATGCTTCCATCCATGATTAGGCAAGCAATTGCATCATGTCACAGTTATCACACACAGAAAGGGAGAATGGATGACACTTGCTAAGCATCTAATGAGGTTGATCAGTGATATGGACCATGCAGTGTTTAAAGCAGCACTAGGCAGGACACTAATGAAAAACAAGATGAGAAACCATTTGTAATGCTAGCATGGCAGCCTCATGAATATGTATCTACGAAAGGGAAATATGTCTATGTAAATAACATTCTTGATGTACAATGTCTTGATGGAACATTAAAATGTTGTGTTTTTTCTCTCAGCGCTTCAATTGTTAAACCTCCTTAACAAAATCGCATTTGTGCACTGAAAATACATAAATATAATTTTTCTGGTTAGCCAATAAAGTTGTCACTTTTATAATCTTTTTATGTAAGAGTATTTAACATTACATAAATAACTATCTATTCGGCCCAATGTCCACGGGCGGATTTGATTTGCAGAATTCAAGCCACCCATAGGGAAACCTGGACGTCCTCAGCTGAATTAAAGTATGCCGATTTTTTTGCGGACCTTTTGGTGCAGAAAACAAATTGTAGCATGCTGCATTTTAGTGCGAATTCTGTATGGGAGTCAATGGAAGCCATCCGATCCACGGCTCGTGCGCAATTGAATTGCGGATTCCGTGACAAAGCAGGAGTTTGAAAAAAAAAACCTCTACTGTGCATGTGTGCCGGCATGCCGGAGGGGAATTTCACACATATCCGTAGTAGAGAAAAAAAACACCCAGCCAGGTACACTGGGTCCTCGGCCGCGGGCAGCAGGGTCGGATTCCTCTGCAGGCTCCTGCATGCACAATCCGACCTGCCCGTGGACATAAGGCCTTAATTCTTCACCCAAGTCGGTAGCGAAATCCGCTCCAGTTTACCATCTTATTGAAGGCTATAGAGATGCACATTACTGTGGTTCATACAGAGCAGATCTTACTGTGAGGGGATTCTGAGATCCACGTTGCAGAAAAAAAGAATTGACAAGTCACTTCTTGAAACAGTTTCCATGCAGAAACTGTGTTAAGAGGCCGCATGCAGATTTTCCCCATTAACTGGGGCTAAATCCACCGTGAATCTGCATTGAAATCCACAGCAGAAGGCTTCATTCACATGAGTGTATATCGGCCGCACTTTCACGGCCGGTTAATATATGCTGCCATCTGATGCATCAGTTCAGATGGGTGTATTCCAGCTGCGTAAAAATGGCTGACTGGCAAAGATAGCACATACAGTACGCATTCTGTTCAGGTGTTTTTATGCCGGCCCGAAAAGATAGTTCAGGAACTATCTATTGGCCGGAATACGGTGGCGGCTCCCATAGATTTCACAGACTTTAGCATCTCTGTTAAACTCCCAATTTCTCCACTCCTCCTCTCCGCCCCTTGCCGGCTGTTTGCAATAGGAGGGGGCGAGACAGGGCGGGAGCTAGTTGCTAAGCTCTCGCCCTGTCCCGCCCCCTCCCTTTGCTGACAGCCGGCAAGGGGGCAGAAAGGGGGAGCAGAGCTAAACTGTTTTCCCCCACAAGATGGTATCCTAGGCTTGATGTATATTCGCCGGACCCAGGCCATCTGAACAGACGCACAAACTCTTGTTCATGTGATTTTCGGTCGCACTGTTGTCATGACACGGCCGACCAAAAATCAGCTATGCTCATGTGAAAGAACCGGAACGCTGAGACTCAGTCTCAGGGCTTCTTCAGACGAGCAGTGAACGGGTGTTTTTTGCTCGTGTTCCTGCACAAATACTGAGCGTATTTGCACAAGCACTCTGATTTAAATGCCTAATTAGCTTAATGACTACAGGTGTGCGCAGCATTTAACCCTGTACCTGGCCAACGTCCGTGTGGAAGTCTTTTGGCTGGACTACAGATGGACCACATGGCGAGCCGTCGGACATGCACAGTACAGATTTTTTCTCAATGGAAGCTGTCTCTGCGGAGTCCACACATAGTTGTGGTATGCTGCGATTTCTTCCCCACGAGTGAAAAATCATAATCGATTTCTGCTCATGGAGATGAGATCACGATTTGCCATACGTGCTATGGACTGTATATGCTGTGAAATCCAGAGGCGAGTGGCCGCTCCAGATTCCGCAATGCAAATCCGCCTGTATGCCGGTGGCCTTAGGAGAGTAGAATTTCTTATTCTCCTCTTCTCTACATGTGCAGTGAATGTGAGAGAGATTGATAGGGAGGTTGGATCTCCTATGAGTGCAGTGGATAGGGGAGATAGACATAGTGGAGCAGGATCTCCCATGCACTAAACACTGAAAGATTGACATGTAGTACTCCTCTATTTGAAGATTTTAAAACATTTTTCGGCAGCTGCGCTGTTTATTAAACACTTAATAAAGAGTAACTAAACAATTCTACATAAATCTGTAATATGCGTTCAACTCTTTTACTGCATATACTCAACTTCTCATTCATTCTATGTTTTCCATTGACATAATTGGAGCCCAGAGAAGTCTATTCACCCAGCCAAGCATGCACAGTAATAAGATGAGCACATCACAGTTACTGTGTTTCCCGATTATAAGCCCTACCCTGATTTTCGGGGGACCCGAACGCCGGCTGCTAGGTAAGTATTATAAGGCACCCCCAAAATAAGACACTGTGCCTCTTTTTAGGCGAAAATTAATATGACAGTGTCTTATTTTCGGGGAAACATGGAAGTAGCAGCAAGGCAGAAGTTCAGAGCATATGTAAAGCAGGAAAAAAAGAGTAGTAGTAGAAAATTGCACATTTTCCACCATCTTATCTAGCTACTACATTAGAAATTCATTCAAGAGGACCCCTGAAACAATGTTGGTGACTCAAATTCACTATCTACACCAACCAAGAAGACACCATCTGTCCTCGCTTCTACAACTGAGGCCATAGAACCAGACTTGACACAAAGAAAGTGTTGGATCAACTCTTCTCAGCTATTCAATCATCTAGTGCTGCGCTCACGTTAATCTCCTGCAACAAGATTTACAAAATTGAAAGACCATGTTACACACTGGAAGGACTGGGTATCTACCCTTAACCTCACAGATCAACTCTCAGCTACAGTATGAGATCTCTCTCACAAAGTTAAAAATTAGTGCCAAAAGGCAGATGATCAGGAGTATTGCTCCAGGAGAAATAGTCTTCAAATTGTGGGCATGCCAGAGAGAGCAGACGGACAGTGCCCAGGGGAATTTAAAAAGAAATGGCTCCACGATCTGTTCCCTCCACGATGCACCCTTTTCTTGGGCCCTATATAGTGGAGAAAGCTCATCATGTGCCATCAAGACCCCCTGTACCATCTACTGTTGCACCTACTACATTGCAGGAATCATAATACCACATTGCAGGCTGCCCGCCAACATGAAGAAATAAGATACAACAACTCATCTGTATGCCTCTTCCTAAATTTCTCAGCAGATCTACAAAAGCAGAAGGCGTGCTTCATCAGAGTCAGATGCAAACTCTGGGAGCTGTAGCTGCAGTATTCTATGACATATCCTGTTCGACTGAGAGTTATTGATGTGAATGAACCAGTTTCTTTGTCTCTCTGGCGGGCCCGGGGAATGTCTCTGGACTAAACATCGCACTGAGAACTTCTGGTGTCCACTTAGTTGGCCTCCTCCATCTGTGTGGCCTATATGTAAGTGCCACACATTTAGTGGAAATTGCTGAAGAAAAGTTTTTGTTTATTATTGGTTAAGAAGAGAACCTTGCAGCTTGAAACTTCATTTAATGTGTATTTTGAAATGAGCCCTGCCATTATTATTTTACCTTTTAATACTCTTCTTTATATGGCATTACGGGGCTATTAGAGTCACATAGAGGAACTTCTGATTCTTCTCAGCAAACAAAACAAGTAATCTTGCAGATATGATACCTTTTAATGGCTAACAAAAATAAATGATGTTATAGCGAGCTTTCAAACCTACTTCAGGTTCTTCCTCAGGCGTATGGAGTAGATGTTAAGACATATGCATTTATATATACATACACATGGAAAGGCACAGACATGGTGTGATTAATTTGCACTTAAAAAAAATACCAGAACAGGATGAATAGAGAAAATAAATCATTAATCCACTGATAAGGATGTGAAAGTTTTATGGTCTCTGAATTGGTGTTAGAGGGTCACCAGGGAAGCATGTTATCTCTGCTATAGATTTCTCATACTTCCCAGGCACGCATGAATCCTCTTCAAAAATGTAGGTCTCTGTTGAAAGTGTCAAAGAGGGTTATAGACTTGTACTCCCAAATTCTTCTATTCTTTGTGATTTGAAATTGCCTTTTCATATAATGACTTTCATATGTTCTATGTTGTGTCCGTGACTGGAAAAATGCTCCGCTATAGGTAATTCTGTCTTCTCTTTAATTGTGTAGTGATGAGATATCATCCTCGTGTTCAGTTTTTGTCCTGTTTCTCCAACATAAAGACCCCCAACAGGAGATTTACTGCACAGGATCTTATAGTCCTGCTGTGTGTTGGGGATTTGTATCCTGTCTGTGGTCAGTACATGTGAGCAGGACGTACAGCTCCTTACCTTACAG
Organism: Eleutherodactylus coqui; assembly: GCF_035609145.1. Taxonomy (NCBI): domain Eukaryota; kingdom Metazoa; phylum Chordata; class Amphibia; order Anura; family Eleutherodactylidae; genus Eleutherodactylus; species Eleutherodactylus coqui. Next base: position 41,797,543 of record NC_089838.1, on the reverse strand, counting down.
GGATAAGTTCCTTTTCGTGTGTCAGAGGGCAATGCACTCCTGCCTATAAAGTTCCTCAGACTTGGAGGTTGCCTGTAACACAGAAGGGGAGGATCCGGGAATATGGTTCTCAGATGGTCATCCTTGTGTAGGGTATGATGGAGTTTCTTTGCAGTTTTCCTTAGTACCTCTAGCTATGAATTGTAGGACACCACTAGAGTCACGTCCATTTTTTTCTTTCTCCTTGTATTGGAGTAGTTGATTCTTGGGCATCCGGATATTCTCCAACATAAAGACCCTCAACAGGATCAGGTGTGTTGGGGATTTGTATCCTGTCCACAGTCAGTACTTAATGCTTTCATAAAAGTTATTATGGGACATAACTATCTAATAGCCGGTTATGGTTAAAGATTATTTAGTTCTTTTAACTCTTGTACCACACGTGTAGCTAAGTTTTGTTTGGACTACCAGGTTTCCTCCGAACTCTTACACCACATAAGATACTGTTTTTTATTAAGGATGACTCATCTTCTTATTCTGCAGCTGATCATGGCCATGGTCTTATATATTTTTGTACCCCGCATGTAACTATGCCACATAGTTCATTTGTATTTCTTTAATTGGAAATCCTAAAAAAGGGAATAAAATGGCTCAATATCGACCTGTTGGGTATCAGCTAGCTTCACTGGACAGGCAACATTTTTTTTCAGTAGCGATGATTATACCATTTTCTACTCTGGCAGTGACACCATCAGCCACAAGGGAGTAGCATTCATCACAAACAAGGCTGTCCATTGTTTTAATGCCATAAACGACAGGACAATATCCATACGCATCAATGGGAATCATCAATTCTGCAAGTTTATGGGCCCACATTAGGACATTGAAAAATTCTATGCTGACCTCCAGCAAGCAATCAATCAATCAGACCCCTGCCAAGAATATCACTTTTATAACAGCGGATTTCAATGCAAAATTAGCTTTGGAGTAGACCTGCCAGTCGTTGGCAAGTTCGGATTGGGTAAGTGGAATAATGCAGGCGACCGTATGGTCCAATGCTGCACGGAAAGCTGCCTATTGATCATGAACACATGGTTTGAGCAGCCGAAACACCGTTGTGCACATAGATGTCCCCAAATGGCGTGCACCAAAGCCAAATCGACTACTTTCTATGTCAACTGCATTGGAAAAGCTCAATCCTGGCTGTGAGAACAGCTCCGGGTGCAGACTGCGGCTCCAATCATCAGATACTAGTTGCAAAAATCAAACTCAGATTCAGCAACATCAAAAGATCCCCAGCAATATGTCATTTTGACATAGACAACAACCCTTCATGATATGCAATCGAAGTGAAAAAACTATTTTAACTGCTCAGCACCATCGGAAAAGACCCAGATGAATTATGGTAGGAAATCAAATCCATCACACGAAATACAGCTGGACAAATCATCCCTTTCAAAAAAATCAGCAAACCAACCGCAATGGCTAACGGATGAATCCATCAGAATTGCCAACAAGCGCAGAGCAGCCAAAGCAGCAGGCACCATCGTTGAATTCAGACAGCTAAATGAGGAATTTCAAGAAAAGTCAGACAAGACAAGGAGCACTACTGAAATGACCAATGCACAAAACTGGAAGAAGCAAACCAGAAAGGTCACACCCAAACTCTCTTCGCCCATGTAAAGCAGACCCAGGCACCGTTTGCACCACACAAGGCAGGAACCATCAAACCCTGGGATGACAAATTATTACAAGAAGAAGATCAAATCAAGGGTAGGTAGCGAGAATATAAAGCAGAACTGTATGAAGACAATCAAACAGACAACCCGTTGGATCATGTACATCAACTAGAACAAAAATTGGGCATTCTGGAGTAAGAAGGCACAAAGGGCCTAAAAAAAACTACCAAACAGGAAAGCTCCAGGCATTGATCACATACCAGTGTCAGTCAAGATCCTAACTGATCTATGTCAAAAGATCTGGAGCTCCAAATTGTGTCCCACAGACTGGACAAGATCTGTCTTCATCACACTTCCTAAAGAAGGTGATGCTCAAGAATGTTCTTATAATGCACCATCACCCACATACTTCACGCGAAATTCTTCTAAAGATTATGCAAAAATGCATTGCAAGAATTGTTGAATGGGAACTGCTGGATGTTCAAGTTGGCTTTCGCAAGGGACATGGCACCAGAGACCAAATTGCAAACCTGCACTGAATCAAGGAGAAGACCTGGGAGTATCAAAAGGATGTGTACATGTGTTTCATTGACTACAGCAAAACATTTCTTTGTGTTGAACATGACAAGCTTTGGGATTGTCTGAAGCAAATGTGCATCCCAGAACATATTGAACAACTTAGAAGGTAACTTTACCACAACCAAGAAGTAACAGTCAGGACAGCTTATGGAAACACAGATTGGTTCGGAATCAAGAAAGGTATGTGGCAAGGCTGCATTATCTCACTAGTTCGTTTCAATCTGTATGCAGAAATGATAATGAGGCAGTGCAATTTGCGTGAATTAGAAATCAGAGTCAAAATCAGTGACAGAAATGTTAACAACCTTCGATATGCAGATGACACCACCATGCTTGCGGAAAATGAAAAGGAGCTGGAATACCTTATCCGACGAGTGCAAAAGGAAAGCGAATGCATGGGACTGTACCTCAACAGCAAGAAAATGAAAGTCATGAGCACAGTAGAGAACGATACACTAAACACAAAAAATTAACAAACAAAGAAGTCGAGTCGGTCCAAGATTTCATCTTCCTTGGATCCAAAGCGATTGCAATGGGCAATCTGGACCCAAGATCAAGAGGGGGATTACATTTGGTAGGATTGCAATCCAAGGAATGGAAAAGATCTGGAAAAGCAAGGATATTAGCATTGCAACAAACACCAGACTGGTCAATGCAATCATCTTTCTCATAACAACGTATGGTTGCGAAAGTTGGATGCTCAATAAAACAGACAAAAGGAAAACTGATGCATTCGAACTATAGTGCTGGAGCAGAATGCTACGGATACCTTGGACCGCCATCACAACGCACAAGGTAATGTTAGATTGCGTCAAACTGAAAATATCACTGGAGGGCAAAATCATCAAACAGCGGCTCTCTTTTTTTAGACACATGATGTGCGCTAACTCACTGGAAACAGTATTGATGCTAGGCAAAGTCAGTGCAAAGAGAAGATCGGGATGACAAAGAACAAGATGGCTAGATACAATCAAGAAGTGGTGAAAGACAGGAATGTGTGAAAAGCATAGATCCATAAAGTGATGGAAGGTCGGATGAGACTGAATGGATAATCATCATTTTACATTACTAAAGATTATCCTTAAAGCTATAATTTAAATATTGCCCCTCTGTTTACCTTTATTAAGGATAAATTTAAAACATGGAGCTCTTTAGCAGGGAGAATTAACCTTATCAAAATGATTGTACTCCTCAAATTTATATATAACTTAGAAAACTCAGACATTATAGTTCCACAATTTTTTTTTAAACATAGTCAATACCTTGTTATCTTCTTTTGTATGGGGAAAGGCACATGCCAAATTACGACAAGAGACTAAAGACAAGATATGGTGGTTGTCGCCCTTCCCAACTTTAAACTTTATTCTGTGGATGGTCAACTATGATATCTGTGATATTGACTGACTTCCAGAAAACCCTTTGCCTAATGCCAAACATCACTTTATGTATTTTTTGTCATAGACATCTCTCTGAGCGATGTTTGAGAATCCTGATCTCTTTGCTAAACTATTGCTACCTATTCATAGACTGGCTGCTTGGGTGTGGGAAACGGGTAAACAAGTAATCGGTTATAAATAGAGATGAGCGAGCATACTCGTCCAAGCTTGATGCTCGTTCGAGTATTAGGGTGCTCGAGATGCTCGTTACTTGAGACGAGCACCACGTGGTGCTCATCTCGATTAAACAAGCACTGACCATTGAATTCAATGGAGCCGGCAATACAGCCGGCTCCATTGAAAGCAATGGGCTGCCGGCTAGCGCGGGATGAATTTTCGGGAAGGGCTTAAAAATATAAGCCCTTACCTGAAAATCATCCTAAAATGTGTAAAAAGTAAAAAAAAATATACTCACCTTGTCCTGGCAGAACGATGTTAGCCCATTAAATATATAAGCCCTTCCCTGCAATTCATCCAGAAATGTGTAAAAATAAAAAAAATATATATACTCACCTGCTCCCGGCAGACGGAGTTCAGCTGCGGCCAGCTGGCAGTTCTCTTGAACTGCTCTCTGTAGTATTCAGCAGCTGGGGATTTAAAATCCCCGCCTGCTGAATGAGCTGCCTCTGATTAGTCACAGCCTGACCAATCAGAGGCAGATCTCACTCACACCCATTCATGAATTCATGAATGGGTGAGTGTATGCTGCCTCTGATTGGCTCAGCGCAGCTCTCAGCTGAATGACAGCAGTTCAGCACCACAGTGCAGGGGACAGCAGGAGAAGACGGCTGTGCCCCTGCAGCTGAAGGGAGGTGAGTATCTATTTTTTTGTTTTTTAAATCACTTTTAATTCATTTCCAGGGAATGGCTTATATGTAAAGCCCTTCCCTGAAAAAGAATTCAGGTGTGCCAGCAGACCATTGTCTTCAATGGAGTCGCCGGCAGCAGCAGCGGCTCCATTGAAGAGAATGCCTGCATTTTTATTCTTTTTTACACTAAAATCTTTCTTTTTCAGGTAAGGGCTTATATTTTTAAGCCCTTCCCGAAAATTCATCCCGCGCTCACCGGCAGCCCATTGCTTTCAATGGAGCCGGCTGTATTGCCGGCTCCATTGAATTCAATGGGCTAACATCGTTCTTCTCTGCCACAGCTGTTACAGCTGTGGCAGAGGAGAACGATCTTAATGCTGACATTATTTTTTTTAATTTTTACCCATTTTAGGATGATTTTCAGGTAAGGGCTTATATTTTTAAGCCCTTCCCGAAAATTCATCCCGCGCTCGCCGGCAGCCCATTGCTTTCAATGGAGCCGGCTGTATTGCCGGCTCCATTAAATTCAATGGGCTAACATCGTTCTTCTCTGCCACAGCTGTTACAGCTGTGGCAGAGGAGAACGATCGTTATGCTAACAGTGGGGGGGGTCTCACTCTTGCCACTATTGTGGCTTAATAGTGAGACCTCAGAGCCCGAAATGCAGCCCTGCATGTTGCTCCTCGCCTGCCCTATCCATTTCTGTGTTTTTTACATGACTTTGGTGATTTGCTAAGATTTTCACAAATGAAAACCTTAGCGGAGCACCAGTCATATACAAAAATGCTCGAGTCACTCATTGACTTCCATGGGGTTCGTTACTCGAAACGAACTCTCGAGCATCACTGAAAGTTCGACTCGAGTAACGAGCACTCGAGCATTTTGGTGCTCGCTCATCTCTAGTTATAAACACACCCCTGTTGAAACTTCCTTATGGGGAAGTAGGTCTACCCAATGTAAGATACTGGACTACATATGGAGTCACCTCCCTGGAACATCTATACGTGAATGTGATCTTTGTCTCTTTTGAATAATTAAAACTGCTATACCAGTTAACCAGATCAGGTTTCTACCATTTTTACAACTGAGTCATACACTTAATGCCCAGTTTCCAAAGCCTCGGCCATGCATCTCCTCATATCTTCTGATAGGGGTCTTGCATACTCTAGGAACTAAGGTCCTAATTTCTGTACTATACCCATATCTTATTCAATCTAAGATTACACACACATCTGAATGTAGAAGATAGGTGGAAATAACTCTTTCCCTCTCTCTCCGGTGAGGATTGGAGCTGTACCTATGTAGTATCACAGGTGTGAACAATAAACTTATACAGTTATATATTTTATACTAATGCTATTTCATACCCATAAGACTTTATAAAATAGGTAGAACCCCTATCTCACATTTTCATCAGTACTCGCTGCGTAATACAAATTTTGCACATCTAATATGGAATTGTCCTGCAATCCAAACCTCTTGGTCTGTAATAACCGCCTTGCTTAGTCAAGCAATAGGTATCCACCTCCTAATACTCACAGTATTTGTTTACTTGGTTCCCTTGAAAAGGAACAATGGCAACATCACACCCACATCTTTCTTAGCAAGGCTCTCTTGTATACAAGAGAAGGAAATGCCCCCAAAATGTTATAAGATTTCGTGAGGGTGGTGCAACTGTTCTGCTACAACACCCACACAAAATGCATATCTCCATCTTCTCAACGTGTGACAACCTCACAAGACCCTACCACGCAGGTGATCTGATTGTACCCACTATTACTATCATATGTCATATTCCCGTGTTAGAAATGTAATTCTGTTCTTAAAATACCACTAGACGTGCATGATAAGATAATTATTCTTTGTACGTAATTGTATACAATTATTTATGCACAAAGACTTCTTTATTATGTTTATGCTACAATATTTTAATATTCTTTGTTAGGGTGACTACCCACTACAGTTTTTTTTCACTGCGAAATTCACAGCGGTTTCTTTCTGCAGGGGTCTATGGGACTTGTAATGTTAAAATCACGATAGCACAAAATCGCGGTAAATTGCGTTTTTGAGCGATAGCGATTTTAACATTACATGTCCCATAGACCCCTGCAGAAAAAAAATGCTGCGAATTTCGCAGTGAAAAAAAAATTGTAGTGGGTAGTCACCCTTACTCTTCAAAAAAAAAGTAAAAAAAAAAAGACTCCCGGCCACCGGTGGTGATGCTGCTGTGGCGGCTTCCTGCTAGTTAACCATTAACCATAGAGCTGTGATCTATTGAGGACGGATCCACATAGCCATAAGAAAATGCTCTGCTCAAACTGCTTAACAGTCTGTCCTGATATTGCTGCATTTTGAGGTCCCCCTCAAATGCCACAATGAGATTTGTAATTTTAGCCTTGTAGCGGGGAGCAAGGAGGGTGGCCACCCAATAATGATCGGATGTTTTGATTCAGGCTATGCGACAGTCCTCCTGCAAGCATGGCAGAACTCATATGCCTCAAAGCCCAGAAGGCTGATGCTCCACATTCCTCAGGGTCAGGCCTAAGAATGTCCTCTGGTTGGCCCCACTATCCATGTAGAATAACTGGGGTTAGTGATGGATGGAATGTTTCATAGTCCCCTTCCCCTGCCTCTGAACCTATATTATGCCCCTCCTCTTCCTCCTTCTCCTACTCTTCCTCTACCCGTGGATGGAGAAAGGTAGTTGGAGAAGACACCCCCCATTTTTTGCCCAAAGCCACCCTCTCTGTGGTGTTGAGTAATGGTGGACTAGCCAGTTAGGAGATTGGTATCCATTCTTCCCCCTCCTGTGACAATAATATGTCATAGTCCCTGAGACAAAATGGTTGGGCATCAGTGCTTTCAATATCTTGGTCTTCCCCTTGTGATTGTTTGGACTGCCCCATTGACATCAATAACACTAAATAATCAAATAGCTCCTCAAACTGTTCCATGTGGAGCAATTTGGAGGGTGTGAGGGACATGTCACGGAATGAAGAAGAGGGGTCTGCTCATGGTGCAAACTAACTGTTGTGTAGCTGCAACTGGGAGAAAGAGAAAGTGGTGGTACTTGAGACATGCTGTTCCATCCACTCTATGACCTGTTCTGTGTGCTGTAGATGTAACGCATGGCAGAACCACTTCTAAGAAATGGCAACAAGCTTGCTTTGCCTCCTGCAGAACATAGAGCTGTTGCTTCAATGGGAGCCACTTGAAACGCCAACTTGGCCCATCCTTTTTGGCCTCCAACACCACCACTACCTTTAACTTTTTATTTTAGTTTTTTTACTTAGTTTTTTTTTGTTTACTTCTTAGTGTAGATTTATATAGCTTATCAGCTAAACACAGGTAGCTATGTAAGGCCTGCAAATAATTCATAGTCGCCAGACTGGCGACTTTAAATGATTTCCGAGGCTGACATCCATTGTGTGTATTTGCTGTTTCGCTGCTTAGATTCCCTTTCATTTTTTTTAGAATAAAAAAAACACCGACAAGTAAATGGGCCACAATTCCTGGGAGGCACAATATGTGAGAACAGAAGACCACAGAGTATAGCTTGTAAATTTGTCAACTGTTCCTTTTTTGCGCAGCCTAATTGAATTTCCCTCACCCCACTGCTAGCTGCTAGGGTCTGCAAATAATATACCATGGCCAGACTGGCGATTTGAATGCAATCTGAGACCACGAACAGTGAACTGCAGTGTTCTCCATTCCAAAGCGTAGTTTGTTTGTCCGCTTTGCTGCTTTATATGATGACAGCAGCAGACATATACCCTCTCCCAATATATGGACCACATTTCGTATAGGCATAAAAACGGCATGGAGCTTCTTTCTCTGGTCTCTCCAAGTGAAGCCTGTTTAAATTCTCTGCTGGTATACAAGCTGTCACGCCCAGCAGGAATGTATCCTTTGTGGAATATCTGTCCCTAACAATAGGCCCCCTTTTTATAGGTGCATAAAAGTACTGCGGCTCCTCTGTCCTATGCTCAACTGTAAACTGATGGCTGGTTACGCCGTGTCTATAATATATGGCTAGGTTATGTGATGCAAGCATCCAATGAAATTGATGACCACAAGCAAGCTGGAGGATACATTGGTGACATCATCAAGGTGCCCTGGATTCTGATTGGCTACACATTAAACTCTGTAGCAGGCAGTATAGGATGCATGTGATTTGATTTTGTGATAAGCAACAGTACTCTTCATGTTAAACATATTTTTTTTATACATTTTCTTGATTTTTTAGTTTTTTGTACTTTGATTGGTATTAAAAATAACTAAAATCCTGCAGCTTTCATACTGACCATTAAGACTAATATTAGTCTGACACTTTCTGTTATACAGGGAAACCGTAGTCATCTCATTACGATCATATGTAGGATTACAATGAAAGGTGACGTCTATATACTGTATGGATAATGCAGGATCCACTATTCACATTGTGATGGTCACAGCTTATCTACTCTGTATTCCTGCCATTTCCTGTCCTCTGCACAGGTCACAGAGCATGGCCAGAACGCTATTATGTAAATGCCAATGGGTCTTCTCTTGCCTATTGTGGGTATGACCCGTGAGGCTGCTGTAACTGCAGCTCAGGCAAAATGGCCACCACATAGTCATGTGCCAATAATAAAATAAAACAAATCTACAATTTGAAATTAAAAACAGATTATGAAGATGGAATATGTTTTACTATCTACTATAAAATAAGTAGACAAATATAGGTGATAAATTCCTTTTAAAGATGGTTTTACAAACAGTGATTTTTGAAAAAATGCTTCTGCCGTTTTTTAGCTAAAGTGAAAAGTGGATCCAGTGGAAGTATAAGCCTATCCTTTTTATTTTCAATTACCTATGATTCCAATTCTGAACTTTGGCTCAAAAAATGCATGAAAAACTGCCATAAAATCTGTTCAATTTTCCAATACATGCAGTGTGTAAAGACACTCCAACAGACACATCTAGGGGTAAATTGCATTTCTGCTACAATTTAGTGAAGTTGAGATTCTCAAGGACATGTCCTGTGTACATCAATATGCAAATGGCAGATGTAACAATGCCTCTACAGTGCCATTTATTAGAAGAAAGCATTCCTGCAAGGCCAATACCCGACTTTTTAACAGGCTTTGTAACAATAACTGGGAATATAAGCTAAAGCCAGAGTCTTCTCTAGAATGAAAAGATAGTCATGCATATATAACTGTTTTGGGGGTTTGCCCCTCATCAGTGTACTGGCTGGCTGGGTGACAGGCCTATAACTGAATCGTACTGTGCTGTGCTTTATGTTACATAATCAGACGATCAATCTTCTCTTATTATTTACCCCGACATATTGCATGACAATGGTTTCCTGAAAAATGTAAAGAATAATGTGAAGAGGCTGACCTTTTCATCCCTTTATCTGCCATGTATAGAAGTACGTGCTTCAACTTCTTTATTTACTATTACTGATTCCAAATCTTAAAAATGCTGGTTTTGTCTGATTCTTCTCCTGTGCCCTCCTCTTGTATAATATCTTTTGGTTTGCCTTGTATATTAAACAGCTGTATTTTCCTGCTTAAATGGACACGTGCTGTGCATTTATGATACTCTTTTATTACATGAAAGAATGTAGCTACAGTATGTTAGCTGTAACATTGGCGCAATAAATTGCAAACAGGAATTACATTAAAAATATAGAAAAATTAAAAGAAATCAGAATGTGATACTCATAAAAGTTTTTTTTCCTACTGCCTAAGGCCTCATGCAGAAGACTGTGTTAGAGCTCTGTATAAGTTCTGAATTGTACAGAGTAGCCTGTAGCCTCCATTTTCTCTGCCTGCAAAGGCCACTCCATATGGAATACTGCACTGTTTAAAGTAAAGAAAATGGCATGTGCCAGGAACATGTGACTCTAAATATGAGGTACAGTCATCTTAAGGATTCCTTAATTTTCACCCTTGACAGTTTCATGGGAATTAAGATGTGGATGTAGTAAATCTACAGGTCAAAGGAGCTTCTGTAGGTCTTCACAAAAAAAACGGCTCTTCTCCCTGCAGTCTCAGCAGGCGAGGATTTAAAATTAATTCATGAATGGGTGAGTGCTGCCTCTGATTGGCTGAGCGCAGGGACCAATTAGAGGCAGCTCTCAGCTGTCATTCAATAGCTGAGAGCTGCCTCTGATTGGTCACAGTGCTTAGCCAGTGAGGCAGCCAATTCGGCAGGCAGGAATTTTAAATACTACTGAAAGCAGTTCAGGGAGAAGGCCTATAATTTTCGCCACATGCGTTTGTGCGAATGTAAAATTCGCACATGTGACCACTCCCTTTGCAAAGCATTGGGTCTATATAGATGCGGATCGCAAACGCAAATGTTAGACGCGTGTACAAATGCCCATGTGACTGAGCCCTGAGAGTGACATATTTGTGAAAAAAATGAATTTTATTTATTTTTCACCTGCTTTATGATAATTTTTGCAAAATACTGTGGGGTCAGAATGCTCAATACACACCTAGATAAATGGGCTTAGGAGTCTAGCTTTGAAAATGGGGTAATTTGTGGGGGGCATTCTATTGTTTTTCACAGTTTGATGGCTCTACAAGTTTGCACTGGGGTTGAAAATTTGGAAAAATGCTCCCAATTTTGGTGCTTTTAATAAATATATACAAATTCTATCTGTATTTTTACCACCTAAATGAAGTACAATATGTTGCAAAAAAACAATGTCAGAATCACTTGGATATGCAAACCTTTAACAGAGTTATTCTATGTTAAAGTACACATGTCAGATTTCCAAAATTTGGCCTGGCTATTGGGGCGGAAACAGGCTTGGTCACTGCGGGGTTAGAAAACTGACAAACAGTACTCATCTAGCAAATGATTCCCTAGTCTAATACCAACTGTCCAGTCCTGGTCACTTATCTTTGACCATTCATGTCACCACTCAGCCAATTATTACCATGTTCCCCCAAAAATAAGACACTGTCTTATATTAATTTTTGCTTCAAAAGAAGGATAGTGTCTTACTTTCGGGGGGTCTCTAATAATACTCACTGGCCTGCAGGCTGCGGCGCCCTCCTTCAAGCCGACAGAGCAGTTCTTTTTACGCGGTGGAAATCCGCGGCGTTTCACTGCAGCTATTAGGTTCTATTGAACCTAATAGCTCAATGTACATGCTGCGGAATTCTACCGCAGAATTCCGCAGCATGAAATTACCCTATTGTCCTATTTGCTGCGGGTATACGTGTGGACAGCTACCATTGTAGTCAATGAAAGCCGTCCGTCACGCTATACTTCCACTGTAGCGCAGTGGAAGTATATCATGAATACGCGCCCCGCCCACTGCCGGCCGCGTCATACGACGCTGTCGGCGGGTCATGTGACACCGCCGGCTGGATTAGCAGTCACAGCCATTCAATGACATTACGCCAGCGGTAGGTGAGTATTGTTTTTTTTTTTTAAACATGTAGCCTTAGCTAGGGCTTATTTTCAGGGAAGGGCTTATATTTCAACCCTCCCCCACCCCATGAAAATCGCTGTAAGTGTTATTATCAGGGTAGGTTTTTCTATTGGGGAAACATGGTAGCTTCAGAAGTCATATGCAATTCATACACAGATGAGTGCTGAGGACAGTGATTCGCAGAGTGAACGATGAACGGCACATGACTGCTGCAGCAGCTTCTACAACCGATGTGTTGGAGCGGGAGGGAAATTGAAATGACACCATTATCTGCCCCTTGCCAATTCTTCGTAAGTTGCATATTTATGTTTTCTCAATTCATACATCTAGTTTGAATATGAATCAGATTAATATCCTTGGCAGCTCTAATGTCTTTATTGTAATTTAAAGTAGGTAGCATTGACGTAGCTTTCCATGAAAAGTTTCTTGAGCTACATCTACTGCTCTTCGTCTCTGATTGTATCAGGAGTGCATTGATTACATTTACTGCACAAGATCATTATTATGTTTTTTCAACTAATGTTTCAAATGATCTGATTAGCTATTGTCCCTGACTTACTGAAAGCTGAAATAGACAGTTTGGATGTAAAGCTTGCATGGAAAAATGCATCCATCTACGTTCAATGTAACAGTTCATTGTGGAGTTCTTCTGATTTCCTTGTGAATGCCCCCTAACACCACACAAATAAAAAAAAGGACATACTACTTAGCAACCCCAATATCGGGGGAACAACAGAAGAGGTAAGTATAACATTTCGGCCTAATGCCCACGGCCAGATTTTTGCCCACGTAAAACGCGGTGGAGATTTGCGGCATTTCACTGCAGCTATTAGGTTCTATTGAGCCTAATAGCTCAATGTACATGCTGCAGAATTCCACCACCGCACGTATACCTATTTGCTGCGGGTATATGCGCGGACGGATACCATTGTAGTCAATGGAAGCCGCCCGTCAAGCTATACTTCCGCTGTAGCGTAGCGGAAGTATAGCGTGAATAAGCATCCCACCCACTGCCAGGCGCATCATATGATGCTGCCGGCAGGTCGTTTGACACCGCCGGTGGGTCGTGTGACACCACCGGTGTGTCATATGACACTGCCAGCACGTCATGCGCCGTACTGCGTGTGCATGCCGGAGCGTCATGCGGGACTTTGCACAGCGGATCCGGAGGTAAGTATGTGGTCTTTGGGGGGGCGCTGTGACGGACTGCGCTGCGGTATTCCACTAGCGGAGCCCATCACGGCCGTGTGCGTAAGGCCTTACATCCTTGGCCTCAGTGGCTCACCTACTTGCATCTCATAAACTTAGCTTATAGAGATAAAAGTAGGTGACAGAGTCTCTTTAAAATAGACTCAGCTCTCTTGTCCTATCTGTTTTTGCAAATATTTGTCTATCCTATAAAATAACAATTCTGGTGCATGCTTTTTCTTAGCACCATGTGTCTTGCTGTCTAATGGCATTTTATAAATAAACTGACAACTGGATGTTACATTACCCATTGCAGTGGAGCATGTTACTACACATTCTACAATGCTTCCGTGAAAACAAGACCCTGTCTTATATTAGTTTTTGCTCCGAAAGAGGCAATGGGTCTTATTTTCGGGGAGATCTTATATCGCATTGGTTCATTCGGCACTGCATTGATTGGCTGAGCAGCGGCTGAAGAACCAATCACAACAATTGCTTCCTGGAGGTGGGATTCATGAATCCTGTAACCAGGAAGTGATGTTGTATGAGCAGCTGTGGACTGTGGGAACTGCGCCAAACCTCTAGAGAGCTGACTGAGCCTGCTAGGTAATATATTTTTTTTTCCATGTAGTCTAACTGGGGTTTATTTTCAGGGTAGGGCATATTTTTGGAGAAACAGCTTCTCATTCAGTACTAACAGTGTTAAACTTTGTTCACTATATTATTGAATCATGTATGTTAAAAAAGTGGTGACATAACCTACAAGTACCCAATTTATTTTACAAATTTTCAGGAGGAATAACAGAAGAATGACAATGCAAAATCTAAACGAATCATGCTTCAGCAATGTTATATTAGTACTGTTTGGTCAGTACTGGAATATTCTAATAATTCATATCTAGTAAAGCAATAACAATGTGCAAACCATAACTAAGTAAACCGCATCACTATTATCTCAATATTACCAATATATTACTGATAATTGGAATTATTTGGACACTACTTCTATTCGGCCAGTTCCTGTTATTTGATATTTCTATGCTTTTACAGTGCGTATTGAATCTTGCAGTAATATTGAGCAGAGTGATCAGTATCAGTAAGAATAATTAAAGATTTATATCTTACTGTCTGCCTTCTACGCCCCATCCAAACTGTGATAACCTATAAAACCCAGTGTAAAATACTAATTTCAGCTGGGCATCCAACAATGCAGATAAAATTTTACAATAAGTTATACTATTAAACCAGAGGCCCATGCACAATATATTTTAAAGAGTGATAAAGAGAAAATTAGAAAATGATCCTCTTGAGTGGACTCTATATCACAGTGACTACACACTGCCTGTGGCGGGCTGACTGCATGCACTGCGCCACCCCCATCTTCCTCTTTGGAGGAAAAAGATGGTTGGGAAGTGCATTCTATGTTTTAGTCTTCTCCCTCTGGTTGTCTCGACTATCCCGTTGACATCCATGACACTGAATGATCAAATAACTTCTCAGACTGATCCATGTAGACTGCTTTAGGGGGTGCAGAAGATTTGGCACAGGATGAAGTAGAGGGGGAATGCTCATGGCTGACTGGTGCAGACTGACTGTTGTGTGCCTGTGCAGTTCTCGAGACATGCTATGCCATTTACTCTGGGACCTGTTCTGCTTGCTGCTGATTTAACGCACAGGCAGAACCACTTCTAAAAAATTTTTAAATTAAAATAAATTTTCTTAGCTCTGATTTGCTAGCTCCTACAACCCAATGCCCCTTTATAAAGTACATGTAGTTTTTATCATTCAGAATAAACCATCTATTGCCCTTCCATTTTTGTTTTTTTTGTTCTTTTTTTAAAAACTTCAGCTATGAGTATTTTGATCACTGTGGAGTCCGTGGTTCCTCTAAGAGACACTACCTCTAAGTTTATTTTATACGATATATTACTTTTAAAAATACTGCCAGTGTTTGAAATATGTAATGGTACAATTCCCAGGACAAGATGCACTTATGCACCTTCAATCCAAGCATATTACCTTTTTTGTTTTTATGTGTTTTTTTTTCTCTCAGACTGTCTTTAAGATTCTCCCTTAAGTGTCTGCAGCATGTTGTATGATGAGTATGTAGCCCTGGCAACAGCAGGATGTGAGTAACGCCCACCTTAGAAACATCACATGACTAGAGTCATGTGACCTTGGAACCGTCACATGAGTAGAGTCCTGTGACCTTGGAAACGTCACAGGACTAGAGTCATATGGCCTTGGAAACGTCACAGGACTAGAGTCATATGGCCTTGGAAACGTCACAGGACTAGAGTCATAAGGCCTTGGAAACGTCACATCAATGTATCATGTGACAAACCTCCATGTGAAGTCCTTCTTCCTCACCTTTCCCCTTCCTACAAATACCCTTATTACACTGAAACTCTACAACCCATACTTTTAACCAGGTCTCTATGCTTGATAAAGAAGGTTATATTGTATACCTTTGAAACACGTTGCATTGTACATAGGTCTATAGTATGTTTGTATGTATGTTTGTTATCTTTGAATAAAAGAATCAATTGAAGCCACCCAAGAGTCCCTTGGAATACTGAGGATCTACCTGGATTTAGAGGAGTCCTACCTTGGAACAGGACTCTTATACGAAGTAAGTGCATCTATCTCTCACACTGTTTAATATCCATTCTCCAGGAGCGTGGGGATTTTCATTATTTTATTTTGTGGTGCACTTCTAAGTAATGGCAGAAGGCTGTTGTTTCAGTGGGAATAACTTCGCCCAACCTCTACCACCTCCAATACCACCAATACCGACACGTTCCTACCCCTTGCTTTCTTCATCTTTACTTTTTATTTATTTTTTTATTTTATTTTTTCTTGTTTACTTTTTAGTGTAATTTTATGTAACTTACCAGTTATAGTTTTAGTTGGCAGAAAAGCACCATTAGCTGCATAAGATCTGCAAACAATTCATAGTGGCTGGTCTGGCCACTGAAATGCACCGTGTGTATTTGCTGTTTCCCTGCTGAGTTTTCTTTTTGTTTTATATAAACAAGAAACTACCACCAACTAAATAAGCCTCAAGATATCTTGTACCTTTGTGAGCTGTCTCTGTTTGGTGCAGCATAATTGAATTCCCCAAACCCTACTGTTAGCTCTGTAAGGTCTGCAAATACTTCATAGTGGCCAGATTGGAAACTTTGAGCAATGTCTGAGGCTGCTGACATGCACTGTGTGTATTTGCTGTTTCTCTGCTTGGTTTTTTATATTACCACAAAACACCACCATCAACTAAATAAGCCATAATTACTGGGGGGCATGATATGTGAGAATAGAAGGCAACAGAGCAGATCTTGTATCTTTGTGAGTTGTCCCTTTTTGGTGCAGGGTATTAAAATTCCCTAAATCCCATTGCTAGCTATGTAAGGTCTGCAAATAATTCATAGAAGCTGGATTGGCAACTTTGAACAACATCTGAGGCTACTGATATGCACCATGTGTATTTTCTGCTTCCCTATTTGTTTTTTGTTTTATTTTAACAAAAAAACACACTGTTAATTGAATAGGCAATCCCAGTGAGACAAAATATGTGAGAACAGAAGACCACTGTTAGCGCTCGAACCCACAAGCAGCACTCCAGTCAGCAGCTCTCTCCACTAAGCCATCCAGGTCTTTGGGCAAGTTCTCCTGCATAAACTAGCCTTGTTTCATGATCCTGTTGACCTAGTTCCTGACTCCCTGTCTTAGCTCCTGCATGCATTGCATAATTATTGTGCTCCACAAGCCATGATCAGCTGCACTGCTGCCTGCTCCTCTGCTATCTACACTGAGGCCTCCTGATACCAATGTCTGGCTTCCTTTCTGACAATGCTACTCGCCTCCTCCATTTGTACCGCAACATGAGACCTCCCGTTGCTGACCCCTGGCACTTTCCTGACTACTCTCCAGACCTGTGGTTGCTACACCTGAGACTCCAACCTAGTGCCTGAAACCACTACAGCCACAGAGTATATCTTGTATGAGTGTGAGCTGTCCCTGTTTAGTACAACATAATTGAATTCCACAAATCGCACTTCTAGCTATATCAGGTCTGCAAATAATTTGTAGTGGCATGACTCACCACTTAACAACATCTGAGGCCGCTGGCATGCATGTGTGTACTTGCTGTTTCCTTGCACGGTTTTCTTTTTGTTTTATATTAACACAAAACAGCACTGTCAACTAAATAATCCTTTGGAGGCATGATATCTGAGAACAGAAGGCCACACAGTACAGCTTGTATATGTGTGCACTGCTATTGTTTGCAAAGCATAATTGAATTCCGAAAACCCCATTGCTAGCTGCATATGGTTTGTAAATAATTTATAGTGGCCAGACTGACAACTTTGAATGATGTCTGAAGCCACAAACAGTGAACTTGCGCTATCACCCATGGCAAATTGTAATTCGTCTTACTGCTTTGCTTCTATAATTGTTGACAGCAGCAGAAATATACCCTCTTCCAATGTACAGATCACGTTTTGCATAAGCATATAAACGTGATGCAGCTTCTTTCTCTGCTCTCTTCCATAGAACCCAGTTTATGTTGCCTGCTGATATACAAGCCTTCACACCCAGCAGCAATATATCCTCTGTAGAATACCTGTCTCTATTAGCAACAAAACACGTTATACAGGCATATAAGTGCGATGCAACTTCTTTCTCAGTTCACTCCAATATAGCCCCGTATACAAGCTTTCACACCAGCACCAATATATAGGCATTATGGGAAATTCTATTTTCCCACGATTTTCGGTAAAAATTGACTTGGACTTACCCAATTTAATTTTCAAAAAAAATCCGGTACGATTTTGCTGCCCGGCCTATCAAAACGAACAACACTAGTCCATTCGATAATATCTACATTCATTCTGCATCCAACATAACCTGTACCGCAGAACACAGAGACTATGCACACCACTCACAGCCCTAATGCCAAGAAGTAAAAACTGGTTGTGATCTATCACTCAGTACTATTAGGGTGGCACCGGAATAGTTTTTGCTACATTTTGCAGAGCAAAACACAGCAAATGTCATAAATAGCAATCTTCAGACCTCTTAAAAATGTTAAACATTTTTCACTGTCAACAATCATGTAATTATAGAAACTGTACAAATACAAATGACTAGAGATGAGCGAGCACCAAAATGCTCGGGTGTTCGTTACTCGGGACGAAATTATCGCGATGCTCGAGGGTTCGTTTCGAGTAACGAACCCCATTAAAGTCAATGGGCGACCCGAGCATTTTTGTATTTCGCCGATGCTCGCTAAGGTTTTCATGTGTGAAAATCTGGGCAATTCAAGAAAGTGATGGGAACGACACAGCAACGGATAGGGCAGGCGAGGGGCTACATGTTGGGCTGCATCTCAAGTTCACAGGTCCCACTATTAAGCCACAATACCGGCAAGAGTGGGCCTCCCCCCCCTCCCAACAACTTTTACTTCTGAAAAGCCGTAATTAGCAATGGATACCTTAGCTAAGCACCACACTACCTCCAACAAAGCACAATCACTGCCTGCATGACACTCCGCTGCCACTTCTCCTGGGTTACATGCTGCCCAACCCCCCCCGCACGACCCAGTGTCCACAGCGCACACAAAAGTGTCCCTGCGCAGCCTTCAGCTGCCCTCATGCCACACCACCCTCATGTCTATTTATAAGTGCGTCTGCCATGACGAGGAACTGCAGAGGGTTGGCACGGCTAGGCAGCGACCCTCTTTAAAAGGGGCGGGGCGGTAGCCCACAATGCTGTACAGAAGCAATGAGAAATATAATCCTGTGCCACCGCCATCAGGAGCTGCACACGTGGGCATAGCAATGGGGAACCTATGTGCCACACACTATTCATTCTGTCAAGGTGTCTGCATGCCCCAGTCAGACCGCGGTTTTTAATTCATAGACATAGGCAGGTACAACTCCCTATTGTGAAGTCCCTGTGGACCGACAGCATGGGTGGGTGCCAGGAAGCCACCGGCGGTACATAAAAATATCCCATTGCATTGCCCAACACAGCTGAGGTAGTAATGTCGTGCTTAATACAGGTGGGTTTCGGCCCACACTGCATGCCCCAGTCTGACTGGGGTTCTTTAGAAGTGGAAACAGATGCATTTATAATTCCCTGTGGACCCACAGCATGGGTGGGTGCCAGGAAGCCACCGGCGGGACATAAAAATATCCCATTGCATTGCCCAACACAGCTGAGGTAGTAATGTCGTGCTTAATGCAGGTGGGTTTCGGCCCACACTGCATGCCCCAGTCTGACTGGTAATATGTACCTTAACAGTAACCTCATTGGTGGTAATGTGGTGGTGACTGCGGACCTGGTAGCGCGGTTTTATGTAGTTGGTTTTCGGAATGTGGCCAGGATTAAGTGGGCTGTGGCGGGGGGATGGTGGTGGTGCTCTCTTGTTGTGTCGTTAAAGGTGAAATTCTTGGACTGCCACCAGACGGACCAATGCAAAGGTATTTGCCAAGAATGTTTTCATTGTTGGAGGAGGAGGGGGATGTTTTGGAGGCACTATGTGTCCTCTACACGTGTCCGTGGTTATATGCACCTTAACAGTAACAGCGTTGGTGGGAAATGGCCTCGCCGCCATCATGTCTTTGTGAAGCCTCTGTTTCCACACCCCAGTGACATACCATTAGCAGCGGTATAGGCAGAGCCCACAATTATTAACATTTCAGCGGTAGCATTAGGGACAGGCCCCACTAACATATCACTAGCAGCAGTATAGGGGGAGCGCAGTCTTAGTTCCATTTCAGTAATAGTAGCACTCAAGACAGGCCCCAGTAACATTCCCATTGCAGCAGTTTAGGGAGATAACAGTCTCTTTCACATTTCAGTAGCTGCAGTATAGACAAGGCCCCAGTTACATTTATGTAGCTAAAGTGTAGGCCAACCCCACACACCTTTCTGTACCATGAGTGCAGGCGAAGAACATAGAAATTACTATGATTAAACTGTAGGTGAGGGCCCAAAAAAATTGGTGTACCAACAGTAGTAATGTACCTCAGAAAAAATTGGCCATACCCAACCAAGATGGCAGGTGAAACCCATTAATCGCTTTGGTTAATGTGGCTTAAGTGGTAACTAGGCCTGGAGGCAGCCCAGTTTAACGAAAAATTGGTTCAAGTTAAAGTTTCAACGCTTTTAAGAGCATTGAAACGTATAAAAATTGTTAAGAAAAATTATATGAGTGAGCCTTGTGGCCCTAAGAAAAATTGCCCGTTCGGCGTGATTACGTGAGGTTTCAGGAGGAGGAGCAGGAGGAGGAATATTATACACAGATTGATGAAGCAGAAATGTCCCCGTTTTGGATGGTGAGAGAGAACGATGCTTCCATCCGCGGGTGCAGCCTACGTATTGCTTAGTTATCGCTGCTGTCCGCTGGTGGAGAAGAGAAGTCTGGGTTAATCCAGGCTTTGTTCATCTTGATGAGTGTAAGCCTGTCGGCACTGTCGGTTGACAGGCGGGTACGCTTATCCGTGATGATTCCCCCAGCCACACTAAACACACTCTCTGACAAGACGCTAGCCACAGGACAAGCAAGCACCTCCAGGGCATACAGCGCAAGTTCAGGCCACGTGTCCAGCTTCAACACCCAGTAGTTGTAGGGGGCAGAGGCGTCACCGAGGACGGTGCTGCAATCGGCTACGTACTCCCTCACCATCCTTTTACAGTGCTCCCGCCAACTCAGCCTTGACTGGGGACCGGTGACACAGTCTTGCTGGGGAGCCATAAAGCTGGCAAAGGCCTTGGAGAATGTTCCCCTGCCTGCGCTGTACATGCTGCCTGATCTCTGCGCCTCCCCTGCTACCTGGCCCTCGGAACTGCGCCTTCTGCCATTAGCGCTGTCGGATGGGAAGTTTACCATCAGTTTGTCCACCAGCGCCCTGTGGTATAGCATCATTCTCGAACCCCTTTCCTCTTCGGGAATGAGAGTGCAAAGGCTCTCCTTATACCGTGGATCGAGCAGTGTGTACACCCAGTAATCCGTAGTGGCCAGAATGCGTGTAACGCGAGGGTCACGAGAAAGGCATCCTAACATGAAGTCAGCCATGTGTGCCAGGGTACCTGTACGCAACACATGGCTGTCCTCACTCGGAAGATCACTTTCAGGATCCTCCTCCTCCTCCTCCTCCTCTGGCCATACACGCTGAAAGGATGACAGGCAAGCAGCATCTGTCCCCTCAGCAGTGGGCCAAGCTGTCTCTTCCCCCTCCTCCTCATGCTCCTCCCCCTCCTCCTCAACGCGCTGAGATATAGACATGAGGTTGCTCTGACCATCCAGCGACATACTGTCTTCCCCCGCCTCCGTTTCTGATTCCAAAGCGTCTGCCTTTATGCTTTGCAGGGAACTTCTCAAGAGGCATAGCAGAGGAATGGTGACGCTAATGATTGCAGCATCCCCGCTCACCATCTGGGTAGACTCCTCAAATTTTCCAAGGACCTGGCAGATGGCTGCCAACCAGGCCCACTCTTCTGTAAATAATTGAGGAGGCTGACTCCCACTGCGCCGCGCAAGTTGGAGTTGGTATTCCACTATAGCTCTACGCTGCTCATAGAGTCTGGCCAACATGTGGAGCGTAGAGTTCCACTGTGTGGGCACGTCGCACAGCAGTCGGTGCACTGGCAGATTAAACCGATGTTGCAGGGTCCACAGGGTGGCAGCGTGCGTGTGGGATTTGCGGAAATGTGCGCAGAGCTGGCGCACCTTTCCGAGAAGGTATGACAAGTGGGGGTAGCTTTTCAGAAAGCGCTGAACCACCAAATTAAACACATGGGCCAGGCATGGCACGTGCGTGAGGCTGCCGAGCTGCAGAGCCGCCACCAGGTTACGGCCGTTGTCACACATGACCATGCCCGGTTGGAGGCTCAGCGGCGCAAGCCAGCGGTCGGTCTGCTCTGTCAGACCCTGCAGCAGTTCGTGGGCCGTGTGCCTCTTATCTCCTAAGCTGAGTAGTTTCAGCACGGCCTGCTGACGCTTGCCCACCGCTGTGCTGCCACGCCGCGTGACACCGACTGCTGGCGACGTGCTGCTGCTGCTGACACATCTTGATTGCGAGACAGAGGTTGCGTAGGAGGAGGAGGGTGGTTTAGTGGAGGAAGCATACACCCCCGCAGATACCACCACCGAGCTGGGGCATGCAATTCGGGGGGTGGGTAGGACGTGAGCGGTCCCAGGCTCTGACTCTGTCCCAGCCTCCACTAAATTCACCCAATGTGCCGTTAGGGAGATATAGTGGCCCTGCCCACCTGTGCTTGTCCACGTGTCTGTTGTTAAGTGGACTTTGGCAGTAACCGCGTTGGTGAGGGCGCGTACAATGTTGCGGGAGACGTGGTCGTGCAGGCCTGGGACGGCACATCGGGAAAAGTAGTGGCGACTGGGAACCGAGTAGCGCGGGGCCGCCGCCGCCATCATGCTTTTGAAAGCCTCCATTTCCACAAGCCTATACGGCAGCATCTCTAGGCTGATCAATTTTGCAATGTGCACGTTTAACGCTTGAGCGTGCGGGTGCGTGGCGTCGTACTTGCGCTTGCGCTCAAACTGTGGCGCTAGCGACGTCTGGACGCTACGCTGAGAGACATTGCTGGATGGGGCCGAGGACAGCGGAGGTGAGGGTGTGGGTGCAGGCCAGGAGACGGTAGTGCCTGTGTCCTCAGAGGGGGGTTGGATCTCAGTGGCAGGTTGGGGCACAGGGGGAGAGGCAGTGGTGCAAACCGGAGGCGGTGAACGGGCATCGTCCCACCTTGTGGGGTGCTTGGCCATCATATGCCTGCGCATGCTGTTGGTGGTGCCTCCCCAGCTGATCTTGGCGCGACAAAGGTTGCACACCACTGTTCGTCGGTCATCAGGCGTCTCTGTGAAAAACTGCCACACCGTAGAGCACCTTGACCTCTGCAGGGTGGCATGGCGCGAGGGGGCGCTTTGGGAAACAGTTGGTGGATTATTCAGTCTGGCCCTGCCTCTACCCCTGGCCACCGCACTGGCTCGACCTGTTCCCACACCCTGACTTGGGCCTCCGCGTCCTCGCCCGCGTCCACGTCCTATAGGCCTACCCCTACCCCTCAGCATGGTGTATTACCAGTGATTTGATTACCCAGCCAGGAAATAAATTAGCGCAAGCCTGCTGTTAAACGTAGCTGGCTGCGTATGATTTTTGTTTACGTTCTGCACCCACCACACACGTACCCAGAACGCTGAGGACTGTCAGAGGCAGGTCAAATAGAATGTTTCCCTTTTTTTGTTAAAGAAAAGGCCCACTGCGTATATTCAATCAATAATAAATATGTCTTCTGGCCCTGCAAATGTGTCACAGAACTGCAGGGTTGCAGAGTTATTAACTACAGCAGAGCAGTGATTTTTCCCAGGCAGGAAAGAAATTGGCGCAAGCCTGCTGCTAAACGTAGCTGGCTGCGTATGATTTCTTTACGTTCTGCACCCACCACACACGTACCCAGAACGCTGAGGACTGTCAGAGGCAGGCCAAATAGAATGTTTCCCTTTTTTTGTTAAAGAAAAGGCCCACTGCGTATATTCAATCAATAATATATGTCTTCTGGCCCTGCAAATGTGTCACAGAACTGCAGGGTTGCAGAGTTATTAACTACAGCAGAGCGGTGATTTTTCCCAGGCAGGAAAGAAATTGGCACAAGCCTGCTGTTAAACGTAGTTGGCTGCGTATGATTTCTTTACGTTCTGCACCCACCACACACGTACCCAGAACGCTGAGGACTGTCAGAGGCAGGCCAAATAGAATGTTTCCCTTTTTTTGTTAAAGAAAAGGCCCACTGCGTATATTCAATCAATAATAAATATGTCTTCTGGCCCTGCAAATGTGTCACAGAACTTCAGGGTTGCAGAGTTATTAACTACAGCAGAGCGGTGATTTTTCCCAGGCAGGAAAGAAATTGGCGCAAGCCTGCTGTTAAACGTAGCTGGCTGCGTATGATTTCTTTACGTTCTGCACCCACCACACACGTACCCAGAACGCTGAGGACTGTCAGAGGCAGGCCAAATAGAATGTTTCCCTTTTTTTGTTAAAGAAAAGGCCCACTGCGTATATTCAATCAATAATAAATATGTCTTCTGGCCCTGCCTACACAATTCTGTCCCTGTAGTATTACTGCAGGGCGCAATGCTCTGCACAGCCGATTTAAAAAAAAAAATAAAAAAATGCAACACTGCTAACAGCAGCCTGCACACGGATAGATGTGGCCCTAAGAAGGACCGTTGGGGTTCTTGAAGCCTACACTAACTCCTAACGCTCTCCCTACAGCAGCTCCGGCACCAGCAGCACTGTCCCTCAGCTAACTCACAAGGCATCTGTGGCGAGCCGCGGGAGGGGCCGACTTTTATACTCGGGTGACATCTGATCTCCCCAGCCACTCACAGCAGGGGGGTGGTATAGGGCTTGAACGTCACAGGGGGAAGTTGTAATGCCTTCCCTGTCTTTCAATTGGCCAGAAAAGCGCGCTAACGTCTCAGAGAGGAAACTGAAAGTAACCCGAACATCGCGTGGTACTCGTTAAGAGTAACGAGCATCCCGAACACGCTAATATTCGCCCGAGCATCAAGCTCGGACGAGTACGTTCGCTCATCTCTACAAATGACCTTTTTACTTCAAATGAATACAGACATTTGAAATTTTTAAAAAAAATACTCCATCACATTATATTTAAACCCTTTTCCAGGTCTGCAGCTGTCTATCTGTCTATTTATTTTATTCATTTATATAGCACATACATATTCTGCAGCACAGTACACAGGTCGTCATCACTTACATTGTGCCCTGTCACCTTGGGGGCTCATAAATAGCATTGCTTTTCATGATCGGCCAGGCAAAAAAATTGGGCCAATTTTTGCAGAATTCAATTGGGACAGCCCAACTATTTTTCCCATAATTATTTTTATTATTATTGATAGAGGTGGTAGCGGTGCTGAATCTGGCTCAGTGGTAACACTGCTGCCTTGCAGCACAGGAGTTCTAGAATAAATCTGACCACAGGCAACATCTGTATGGGATTTTATGTTCTCTTTGTATTTATTATTCTCTTTCTTCTCCTCTTCCTTTGGAGAAGAAAGAACAAGTGTGGTGGCTCACTTGTTAGCACTGCTGCCTTGATCTGGATGTCGATCACTAAAAAAGCATCACTATCCCAAACAAATAAACCAAAGAAGAGATGGAAATGACATGTGTTGTTGTTAGCCGTTTAGTCGTTCAAGACCCTCGGCGACCCTGAATGCGAACTCCCTCAATGTTTTTCGGTTTTGCACTGCTTCTTTCAGTTTTGTGATATTCAAGCCAGTATCAGCTTTGACAGTATCAGCCATTGTGTCCTTTTGTGGCCAGGTCCTCTTTTGCCACTGATATGTCCAAGCATTATAGATTTTTCTAATGACTCTGCTCGCATTACATGGCCAAAATATGTGAGCCTGAGTCTGGTCATCTTGCCCTCCAGTGATTTATCGGGTCTTATACGATTCAGGACTTTTCATTTTGTTACTCTTGCTGTCCAATGCACACACAGCTGCATTTGCAAGCACCACAGCTCAAACACATCAATCCTCCTTCTATCAGCTATTTTTGCAGTCCAGCTTTCACATCCATGCATGGCTATAGGGGAATACAATAGTTTGCACAATCCTTCTTTAGTTGTTATGCTGATAACTTTTCCAGACTTTGTCCATGTTTAGCATTGGGATTCGCCCCAATGCTATCTTACGTTTTATCTTTGGTATAGATTCTTCATCCTGGTTAATTTTTGAGCCAAGGAAGATGAAATCTTGCATGCACTGGCTTCATTGTTGACTTTGATTTTAATTTGGCCATTTTTAGCAGTTGTCATAATTTTTGTCTTCTTTAAATTCAGGTAGACGCCCATTTTTTCACCTTCAGTTTTAATCTTCCATATCAGCTGCTTCAGACCAGCTTCTGTTTCTGCAAGCAGAGTTGTATCATCTGCGTAATGGAGATTGTTGATGTTTCTGCCACCTATTCTCACTCCGGTTTCCAATTTATCTAGGTCCATTTTCCGCATTATCACTTCCACATGTAGGGTAAACAAGAAGGAGGAGAGGATGCAGCCCTGTCAGAAACCTTTGCCGATCCCAAACCAATTTGTGTACCCATACTGTGTTCTCAATGTACTTCTTGATTGGTATAAAGAGATTTTATCAGCCTGACTAGATGTGCCGATATCCCCAGCTCTTGTAGGGCATTTCATAGCTCGTCACGGTTGATGCAATCAAAGGCCTTGATGTAGGCGATGAAGCACATTCTTTTGATATTCTTGAGCTTTTTCCATGGTTCATCGTAGGTTTGCAATATGGTAGTGGGTGTCGTGCCCTCGACAAAATCCTGCCTGTGCATAAGGGAGTGCCGCTTCAACTACTGATTTCAGTCTTTCTTGTATAATTTTGAGAAGGATTGCTTGCATGCAGAATGAGGGCTAATGCTCAGTAGTTGGAGCTATTCTGGGAGTCACCTTTCTTTGGTAGAGGGATAAAGACATATCTTTTTCCAGTAGAAAGTTTTAGAACAATCAGCGACCACATCATTGCTATCTGGATACATGGTAAGCTAGAGATACATGGTAATCTAGGTGACTATCCACTAGCTTTTTTTTTCTGCTGCAAATTCGCTGCTTTTTTTTTCCAATTGTCAATAGGACTTTCTAATGTTAAAAATGCAACACACCAAAAACGCAAGTTGCAGTGTGTTTTTACCATTAGAAAGTCCCATTGACAATTGGAAAAAAAAACGCAGCGAATTTGTAGCGGGAAAAAAAACGCTACTTGGTAGTCACCCTTACAGGTCTATGCCTCAACAATTGATGCTGATGAGGAAACCATTGAAGATTTTTATGCTGACATCTAGAAAACTCAAAATGAAGTCCCAAAGAAGGACATCATTTGCATTATTGGTGACTTCAATTCCAAAGTCGACAGCCAGTTAGAAGCAACAATCACAGGAAGTTTCGGGCTTGGTGAAAGAAATGAAGCCGGTGATAGTCTGGTACAGTTCTGCCATGAAAATCAGCTCAAGATAACAAACACATGGTTTATGCAATCCAAACGCTGACAGTACCCATGAACATCTACCAATGGCCTCCATCAAAATCAGATGGCCTACAAAGTTCAGTCTTTGCAATAAAAACCTTTCCGGGTGCCAACTGTGGCACTGATCATTGACTCCGTGTGGCTAAGATCAAGATTAAATTCTGTAGCATTAAGAAAGGTGCTTCATTGAGAAAATTTGACCCCCCTAAAATCCCCCAATCATACACTATTGAGGTAGCAAATAGATTTGAACTGCTTGACACATCAGAAAAGAATCCAGAGGAACTGTGACACAATACACAGTCCACAATTATGGAAACAAACAATAAGCATTTCAGCAATAAGAAGCAGGGAAAACTAGGCTATTGGTTGTCCGAGCAAATCCTCAGAATAGCTGATAAAAGAAGACCAGCAAAGGCAGCCAGCTACAAAGAGGAAGTTGGGCAACTAAATGCAGATTTTTAGTGAGTAGCAAAGAAAGACAAGTAAATGAACTGGAATGAGCATTGCAAACAGCTTGAAGCAGAAGCCATTAAAGGCTATATCCGAGGCCTATTCTCACAGATCAAGATGGCCCGAAAACCTTTCATGGCACGCAATGGCACAATCAAACGAAAAAATGAGAAGGAACTGAATGTCCAACAGAGTATCAAGGAAAGGTGGAGGGAATACACAGAGGAACTATATGCCTGCAACCACATACCTCGACCATTGCATGAGGTGGAGCCTGTGGACTTGAAGCCCTCCATTATGGAGTCAAAAGTGGTTATGGCAATGAAGAAACTAGCCGAAAATAAAGTGCTAGGCATAGATGATATACCAGCAGAGCTATTGCTGCCAGCATCAGTGAAAACCCATCTCAAAAGAATATAGTAAGCAGCACACTATCAGTTAAAGCAAATGATGCCAAGGCCCCTTTCATATATGCAATATGCCACCAGGGAGCCAAAACCAGTGCTCCCAGAAGTAATCACCAAACTAATTCCAAAGAAAAGTGGCAGTATAAGTGATGCAAAAGTATAAACATCCTTTATTCCTCCAACATGCACCGTGTTTTGCCCTATGCGATCTTTGTCAAGCTTATACTGCCACTTTTCCTTGGAATTGGTTTAGTGAGTACTAGTGAAAACCATCACGGTGCTGTGCCAGGCAGTATGAGTATCCGCACAATGACTATATATGTAATACTTTTGAACCTTTAAATTCTCTGGTCCAATATAATAGATAAGTATCGTATACATTGTTATATTTCCAAGGAACCTATTAATACTGCATATGTCCTAGGATATACTACAGACTAGGGCCTCATTCACACGAGCATATGCGTTTTTATGGCTGCAGTCATACAACGTAAAATCAGATTAATGAAGAATAGTCCCAAACTTAATTAGCGTTTTCTCATCCATTCACATTGGTATATCGTGGGAAAAATATGCTGCAGCTCAAAATTTCTTTGATCACCGTTTAAATTTTGCACTGTTGCGCTCAGTAAAAAGAGAAAACAGAATATAGGTCTTGCCCTATCTTCTCTTGAAAGTAGAAAAACTACATACGAGAAAGACAGCATTTCTGTATGCTGTATTGTTGGGGGGGTAGGGAAGGGAATGGGTGGTTGGGTGTTCTTGTTGTTTCCCTTTTTTTTCTTTCTGTTGCACTTGGTCTTCAGGCTTGAAGTGCCTTTTTTCTTTATGGGATTTTGATTAGCAACAGCTGACAAAGTAAAAATAAAATTTTATAGCCAAATACTATGTGTCAGGAGGAATGTATGCACATACATAAGTAATGATGATGGCTGTTTTGTTTTTTTATTTATACACTGTGATGTACTACCAAGATGGGTACCTGCGGTGCCAGCTATCTCTATTTATTTGTAGAATATTGTGGCTTAAAAAAGCTCCTTTTAAAACAAAATGTAATACTCATGTTTAACATTTTCCAGAACATTCTGTTTTCTTACATCAAGCCAAGTTTGCAGAATCTCATAGGTGTCAAAAATAAGCCCTAGTTGCATAAAAAAATGAAATACATCACCTAAGAGGCGCTGTCTGGCTCCAGTGCATGTGTCTCGAAGCTCTCCAGCATTTGCCTGACGTTCTCTGGCATAGCTTTGTGGTCAGGATTTTGAAAAACCCTGCCTCCAGGAAGCTCTGCCTCTGATTGGCAGAGCTCCATGGTGCTCAGACAATCAGAGCCAGCAATCAATGAAACAATCACAGCTGTTAAATAAATTCTTCAGATCAGGTAGAGTTAAAATGAGTCATATACGACCACACCCTTTCAATAAACCTGATGACAAATGCTGAGTTTAGTCAAAGGGAAAAGCAGCTCTCCGCTATGGAATTGCCCCTCATCTTCTTTTATAGTAAGAAAAAAAAGGCAGTACAAAATGTATAGAAATAGGCTGTCTTACAAGCATAACAAAATCAAAGTATATGACTAAATACATTCTTGGCGGTAAAATAATCTTCTCAGGCTAAAAGAATGTTCTACATGGATAAAACCATATTTGGCATAAACAAGTCAACAGCTGTGGATGACCATTCCAAATTGCGCAAGAGTTGGACATTGGAGTACATCACTCCTCCATATTTCAGCATATCGTGTTCCATTTCTGTCTATTGGCACATTAACATGGCTCTACAATTCCAGAAAATGACGTGATTATAATTAACTAAAGGCCCATGGAGAGGTCACAATAACCTCTCTGATGTCTTGAATGCATCAGCCTCTTGAAACAACTAGATTTCTCTAACAACTCCCTCCTTTTATGGTCAGAAAGGATATCATAGGATGTTCTCCTAGCAAAGCTAAAGCAAAGTAGATCTGCTTTCCCTGCTAGCCCTTCTTACCAAAGCCTGCTCTGAGGAATGTCAAGAGATCTTCCTCTGACTCCGCAACCCTATTCCCCCAACTGGTTTAGGCTTCAACCATCCCTCTTTTGTCCCTGAGATCACCACTCCCAGCAGCATGCCGAATCAAACCATGAGAAGATAAATATAAAGATACATATAAACCTGATATTGTATGGTTATTTCATTAGTCTGTAAATAATATAAGACCAATAATAGTCCATTGCATACTCTTTGGCTCTTTATGATGATAGTAGGTGCCCACAGTACATGCGGTTGTCAGATTCTTGCAGTGTATGGCAAGTGGTCATCACAGTCAGAACATGCACATTACTGAAGATTTTCCTGAAAAATATCTGTAATCAGTGCTCATGATTTTCTGAAACAGTAAAATAAGAATCTTAACAATGATTTGATTACAACCACCAGAATTAGAAGTACAATCTGTTGGAACATATGTACAACAACAGATACCATACTACCCAATCCCTGGAAGCAATTGACTGTGTTTAAATATGAAGAAAATTCACAGGGGCAGAAAACAGTCTATATATTTTTATAGGCCCTTCACAGAATAGACGTTTAAACTAAAATATAAATCTTGATTAGGTTTGGTTAAAATAAGGGCTACACAAACATACAAAACTACATATTATGGACTACCACATGGCCCATGGTTTCCATGACTAAAGAGCAATTAATTGCAGTTGGTGTACTTCAATTTACGTGCACCAATAACTCAATAGTAATCAAGGGTTTAAATCTCTCGAAAAACCCAAATAATTAACTCAAAAGTTCAATATTGTTTTTACTCCTAATAGGTGTTGTTCGATTCACAGTGATCAGGGTTTGGGAATCTAAAAAAAAAACGGTAGTTAGCTCAAAATACAGTAATGCAATAACTCCCAATAGGTGTTGCTCGGTTGAACTAAGGAGGAATTTGTTCCCGCCCATTACAATGGTTTCAGTCAATCTTTTCCATTCTCCATGTCCATGGGTGTGGGAAGTCCAGGTATCCACAGCTGACTATAGAGCCCCTTTATTCCTTATAGATTCCACTGTTTCAGATGTCCTCTAAACACCATTTATTACGCAATGTCTCTCGGGAGGATCTATGAAGCTTAGCCCTCATTTGACTTGTCATCAGCTGGCACTTGGTGTTCTGCAGAATATCTGAGGTTCACCCCAGTGACAATTTAGCATCATTTGGGCACTTGCTAGGAACACTTGTGAGTTCTTCGGGCTTAGTTGAATAGTCACAGCATGTTGATAGATGCAGCATGCACTTAGAGAGATGAAATTTAAAATCACATTTGAAATGCTGAACAGAAGCAATGAGAAATATAATCCTGTGCCACCGCCATCAGGACATGCACACATGGGCATAGCAATGGGGAACCTATGTGCCACACACTATTCATTCTGTCAAGGTGTCTGCATGCCCCAGTCAGACCGCGGTTTTTTATAAATAGTCACAGGCAGGTACAACTCCGCAATGGGAATTCCGTGTGCACCCACAGCATGGGTGGCTCCCTGGAACCCACCGGCTGTACATAAATGTATCCCATTGCAGTGCCCTGGACAGCAGAGCTAACGTAAGATTAAATGCAGGTGGGCTTCGGCCCACACTGCATGCCCCAACCTGACCGGGGGTTTTAATACATAGACACAGGCAGGTACAACTCCCTGTGGACCCACAGCATGGGTGGGTGCCAGGAAGCCACCGGCGGTACATAAATATATCCCATTGCATTGCCCATCACAGCTGAGGTAATGTCATGTTAAATGCAGGTGGGCTTCGGCCCACACTGCATGCCCCAGTCAGACTGGGGTTCTTTAGAAGTAGACACATGCAATTACAACTCCCTGTGGACCCACAGCATGGGTGGCTCCCTGGAACCCACCGGCGGTACATAAAAATATCCCATTGCAGTGCCCAGCACAGCTGATGTAACGTCAGCTTTAATGCAGGTGGGCAAAAAATTAATTGGATTACACTGTAGGCGAGGGCCCCAAAAAATTGGTGTACCAACAGTACTAATGTACGTCAGAAAAATTGCCCATGCCCAACCAAGAGGGCAGGTGAAACCCATTAATCGCTTTGGTTAATGTGGCTTAATTTGTAACTAGGCCTGGAGGCAGCCCAGTTAAAATAAAAATTGGTTCAGGTGAAAGTTTCAACGCTTTAATGAGCATTGAAACGTATAAAAATTGTTTACAAAAATTATATGACTGAGCCTTGTGGGCCTAAAAAAAATTGCCCGTTCGGCATGATTACGTGAGGTTTTAGGAGGAGGAGGATGAATATTATACACAGATTGATGAAGCTAAAAGGTCCATGTTTTTGATGGTGATAGAGAACAAAGCTTCCATCCGCGGGTGCAGCCTACGTATTGTTTAGGTATCGCTGCTGTCCGCTGGTGGAGAAGAGAAGTCTGGGGAAATCCAGGCTTTGTTCATCTTGATGAGTGTAAGCCTGTCGGCACTGTCGGTTGACAGGCGGGTACGCTTATCTGTGATGATTCCCCCAGCCGCACTAAACACCCTCTCTGACAAGACGCTAGCCGCAGGACAAGCAAGCACCTCCAGGGCATACAGTGCGAGTTCAGGCCACGTGTCCAGCTTCGACACCCAGTAGTTGTAGGGGGCAGAGGCGTCACGGAGGACGGTCGTGTGATCGGCTACGTACTCCCTCACCATCCTTTAACAGTGCTCCCGCCGACTCAGCCTTGACTGGGGAGCGGTGACACAGTCTTGCTGGGGAGCCAGAAAGCTGTCAAAGGCCTTAGAGAGTGTTCCCCTGCCTGTGCTGTACATGCTGCCTGATCTCTGCGCCTCCCCTGCTACCTGGCCCTCGGAACTGCGCCTTTGGCCACTAGCGCTGTCGGATGGGAATTTTACCATCAGCTTGTCCGCCAGGGTCCTGTGGTATAGCATCACTCTCGAACCCCTTTCCTCTTCGGGTATGAGAGTGGAAAGGTTCTCCTTATACCGTGGGTCGAGCAGTGTGTACACCCAGTAATCCGTAGTGGCCAGAATGCGTGTAACGCGAGGGTCACGAGAAAGGCATCCTAACATGAAGTCAGCCATGTGTGCCAGGGTACCTGTACGCAACACATGGCTGTCCTCACTAGGAAGATCACTTTCAGGATCCTCCTCCTCAGGCCATACACGCTGAAAGGATGACAGGCAAGCAGCATGGGTACCCTCAGCAGTGGGCCAAGCTGTCTCTTCCCCCTCCTCCTCATCCTCCTCATGCTCCTCCTCCTCCTCCTCAACGCGCTGAGATATAGACAGGAGGGTGCTCTGACTATCCAGCGACATACTGTCTTCCCCCGGCTCTGTTTCCGAGCGCAAAGCGTCTGCCTTTATGCTTTGCAGGGAACTTCTCAAGAGGCATAGCAGAGGAATGGTGACGCTAATGATTGCAGCATCGCCGCTCACCATCTGGGTAGACTCCTCAAAGTTTCCAAGGACCTGGCAGATGTCTGCCAACCAGGCCCACTCTTCTGTAAAGAATTTAGGAGGCTGACTCCCACTGCCCCGCCCATGTTGGAGTTGGTATTCCACTATAGCTCTACGCTGCTCATAGAGCCTGGCCAACATGTGGAGCGTAGAGTTCCAGCGTGTGGGCACGTCGCACAGCAGTCGGTGCACTGGCAGATGAAACCGATGTTGCATGGTGCGCAGGGTGGCAGCGTCCGTGTGGGACTTGCGGAAATGTGCGCAGAGCGGGCGCACCTTTCCGAGCAGGTCTGACAAGCGTGGGTAGCTTTTCAGAAAGCACTGAACCACCAAATTAAAGACGTGGGCCAGGCATGGCACGTGCGTGAGGCTGCCGAGCTGCAGAGCTGCCACCAGGTTACGGCCGTTGTCACGCGCGACCATGCCCGGTTGGAGGCTCAGCGGCACAAGCCAGCGGTCGGTCTGCTCTGTCAGACCCTGCAGCAGTTCGTGGGCCGTGTGCCTCTTCTCTCCTAAGCTGAGTAGTTTCAGCACGGCCTGCTGACGTTTGCCCACCGCTGTGCTGACACGACGCGCGACACCGACTGCTGGCGACGTGCTGCTGCTGACACATCTTGATCGCGAGACAGAGGTTGCGTAGGAGGAGGAGGAGGAGGTTGGTTGAGTGGAGGAAGCATACACCGCTGCAGATACCACCACCGAGCTGGGGCCCGCAATTCTGGGGGTGGGTAGGACGTGAGCGGTCCCAGGCTCTGACTCTGTCCCAGCCTCCACTAAATTCACCCAATGTGCAATCAGGGAGATATAGTGGCCCTGCCCGCCTGTGCTTGTCCACATGTCTGTTGTTAGGTGGACCTTGCCAGTAACCGCGTTGGTGAGGGCGCGTACAATGTTGCGGGAGACGTGGTCATGCAGGGCTGGGACGCCACATCGGGAAAAGTAGTGGCGACTGGGAACTGAGTAGCGCGGGGCCGCCGCCGCCATCATACCTTTAAAAGCCTCCGTTTCCACAACCCTATACAGCAGCATCTCCAGGCTTATAAATTTGGCTATGTGCACGTTTAACGCTTGAGCGTGCGGGTGCATGGCGGCGTACTTGCGCTTGCGCTCCAACACTTGCACTAGTGATGGCTGGACGGTGCGCTGAGAGACATTGGTGGATGGGGCCGAGCACAGCGGAGGTGAGGGTGTGGGTGCAGGCCAGGAGATGGTAGTGCCTGTGTCCTGAGAGGGGGGTTGGATCTCTTTGGCAGGTTGGGGCACAGGGGGCGAGGCAGCGGTGCAAACCGGAGGCGGTGAACGGCCTTTGTCCCACCTTGTGGGGTGCTTGGCCATCATATGTCTGCGCATGCTGGTGGTGGTGAGGCTGGTGGTGGTGGCTCCCCGGCTGATCTTGGCGCGACAAAGGTTGCACACCACTGTTCGTCGGTCGCCTGCACTCTCAATGAAAAACTGCCAGACCTTTGAGCACCTCGGCCTCTGCAGGGTGGCATGGCGCGAGGGGGCGCTTTGGGAAACAGTTGGTGGATTATTCGGTCTGGCCCTGCCTCTACCCCTGGCCACCGCACTGCCTCTTCCAACCTGCCCTGCTGCTGCACTTGCCTCCCCCTCTGAAGACCTGTCCTCAGTAGGTGTAGAAAACCAGGTGGCGTCAGTCACCTCATCGTCCTGCTGCTCTTCCTCCGAATCCTCTGTGCGCTCCTCCCTCGGACTTACTCCAATTACTACTACCTGAGTGATAGACAACTGTGTCTCATCATCATCGTCCTCCTCACCCACTGAAAGGTCTTGAGACAGTTGCCGGAAGTCCCCAGCCTCATCCCCCGGACCCCGGGAACTTTCCAAAGGTTGGGCATCGGTCACGACAAACTCCTCCGGTGGGAGAGGAACCATTGCTGCCCAATCTTGGCAGGGGCCCGAGAACAGTTCCTGGGAGTCTGCCTGCTCCTCAGAATGTGTCATTGTAATGGAGTGAGGAGGCTGGGAGGAAGGAGGAGCAGCAGCCAGAGGATTCAGAGTTGCAGCAGTGGACGGTGCAGAATTCTGGGTGGTCGATAGATTGCTGGATGCACTTTCTGCCATCCACGACAGGACCTGCTCACACTGCTCATTTTCTAATAAAGGTCTACCGCGTGGACCCATTAATTGTGAGATGAATGTGGGGACGCCAGAAACGTGCCTCTCTCCTAATCCCGCAGCAGTCGGCTGCGATACACCTGGATCAGGAGCTCGGCCTGTGCCCACACCCTGACTTGGGCCTCCGCGTCCTCGGCCGCGTCCATGTCCTCTAGGCCTACCCCTACCCCTCAGCATGCTGTATTACCAGTAGTGCAGAAACAGAACGCTGTAATTAAATGTGCCGCTTATTGGCCTGTGGTTGGAGGCTGACTTCCCTTACGGAACGCACAGCAGAGCCAGGAAACAATTTTGCGCATGCCTGTAGTGAGACGTAGGTGCGTATGACTGAACTAGTGGAATTCACAGCGCAGAAGCAGTCAAGTGGCCAAAGGCCAGTAGTAGGCCTTAAGTATTTTGCTTCTATTTTTTTAAAATGCTGAGCTGATACAGCAGACAGATACTGTAGGCAGCGTATAATATTATGTATACTCTTTCCCTCTGGCGGGGTGATGGCGATCATGTAACAGAGACAGCAGATCCAGGAAACAATTTTGCGCAAGCCTGCTGTAACGCTTAGCTGCGTATTAATTAGGACTACTACCCCCAGCAGATAGATACTGTAGGCAGCGTATAATATTATGTATACTGTTTCCCTCTGGCGGCATGACAGCGCTGAAGTAACAGAGACAGCAGATCCAGGAAAGAATTTTGCGCAAGCCTGCTGTAACGCTTAGCTGCGTATTAATTAGGACTACTACCCCCAGCAGATAGATACTGTAGGCAGTGTAAAATATTATGTATACTGTTTCCCTCTGGCGGCATGACAGCGCTGAAGTAACAGAGACAGCAGATCCAGGAAACAATTTTGCGCAAGCCTGCTGTAACGCTTAGCTGCGTATTAATTAGGACTACTACCCCCAGCAGATAGATACTGTAGACAGCGTATATTATTATGTATACTCTTTCCCTCTGGCGGGATGAAAGCGCTGATGTAACAGAGACAGCAGATCCAGGAAACAATTTTGCGCAAGCCTGCTGTAACGCTTAGCTGCATATTAATTAGGACTACTACCCCCAGCAGATAGATACTGTAGGCAGCGTATAATATTATGTATACTTTTTCCCTGTGGCAGGATGACAGCGCTGATGTAACAGAGACAGCAGATCCAGGAAACAATTTTGCGCAAGCCTGCTGTAACGCTTAGCTGCGTATTAATTAGGACTACTACCCCCAGCAGACACGCAGTAAACTGAAGATGGTCACAGGCAGCCCAAATATAGTATTTTTCCCCAATTTTTTGGAAAAAGCCCACTGCCTATATAGCCTGAATATCTCTTTCCCTGCCTCACCAGTACAGGCCCTATACTCTGTACAATGACTGCAGACTGCGGACGCAATGCTCTGCACCCCCGATATACAAAAAAAAAAATTGTGCAACACTGCTAAAAGCAGCCTCAACAGTACTGCACACGGTCAGATGTGGCCCTAAGAAGGACCGTCGGGGTTCTTGAAGCCTAAAATAACTCCTAACGCTCTCCCTATAGCAGCTCCGGCACCAGCAGCACTTTCCCTGATCTCTGTCAGAATGCATCTGTGGCGAGCCGCGGGAGGGGCCGATTTATATACTCGGGTGACACCTGATCTCGCCAGCCACTCACTGCAGGGGGGTGGTATAGGGCTTGAATGTCGCAGGGGGAAGTTGTAATGCCTTCCCTGTCTTTCTATTGGCCAGAAAAGCGCGCTAACGTCTCAGAGATTAAAGTGAAAGTAACTCGAACATCGCGTGGTACTCGTCTTGAGTAACGAGCATCTCGAACACGCTAATACTCGAACGAGTATCAAGCTCGGACGAGTACGTTCGCTCATCTCTACTACTGACCCTGGTTATTTCTCATCTGGTGTGGAGTGAAAGGTCATTCAGTATAAGTGTGCATTTACACAAGCATGTGTTTGTGCGTACATACAACAATGCATTCCCTATGGTGTGTGCACATGTCCGTACTTTTCAGGTGCATGCCTGCAAAGATAGGACATGCGTGCACCATAGGGAATGCACGCATTGCTTTCAATGGAGCCGCGGCTGCTGCCGGCGGCTCCATTGAAAACAATGGTCTGCCGGCTCTCTGCATTATTTTTCAGGGAAGGGCTTTACATATAAGCTCTTCCCTGAAAAACAAATATTTTAGTGTAAAAAAATATTTTGTCCGCTGCTGTGTCCCCTGCAGTGCTGAAGAACACATCTGCATGCGGCAGATGTTTCTTTCATCCCCACTAGTTAAAAGAATTCCCTGCTGCTACATCTGCCACATCTGTGGCAGATGCAGCAGAGGAATTCTTCAATTCTCTACCGCAGCTGTCACACGTCAGCTGCGGTAGAGGATTCTGCTGCTGGCAATTGATTTCAGGGAAGGGCTTTAAATATAAGCCCTTGCCTGAAAATCAAGTAAAAGTGGTTTAAAAAACAAAAAAAATAGTTACTCACCTCCCTTCAGCTGCCGAGGCTCAGTCGTGTCTTCTCCTGCTGTCCCCTGCACTGTGGTGCTGATCTATCAGCAAACGGGGATTTAAAATCCCCGCCTGCTGAAAGAGCTGCATGTGATTGGCTGAGGTGCTCAGTCAATCACAGGCAGCTCTCCCCGAATGAATGACATCACATGTCAATCACATTCACCACAGTGCAGGGCACAGCAGGAGAAGACACTGCTCTGCCCCGGCAGCTGAAGGGAGGTGAGTATCATTTTTTTTGCTTTTTAAACCACTTTTACTTGATTTTTAGGGAAGGGCTTATATTCAAATTTTTTCATTTTTATTTTTTTTACTATTTTAAAAGGCTTTTCAGGGAAGGGCTTATGAAGCCCTTCCCTGCAAAGCCATTGACGGCTGCCAGGGCTCAGCGGCGACTTCTGCCGTTGTCCCCGACTCTGCACTGCTGTTTTGAGCTATCAGCAGCTGGGAATTTAAAATCCCCACCTGCTCGGCTGCTGATAGATCAGAACTACAGAGCCGGGGACAGCGCCAGAAGTCGCGGCTGAGCCCCGGCAGCTGAAGGGAGGAGAGTATTGGGTTTTTTTTTCAATACACTTTTTTAAATGGCTTTTCGGGATAGGGCTTATGAAGCCCTTCCCTGAAAAGCCATTGACAGAATGCCGGCAGCAGGATTCTCTACCACCAGCAGCAGCCGTGGCTCCATTGACAACAAGCACGCAGCTGTGTTGACGCGTGTTTTTGCTCGTACCTAGGTGCGGACGTATGTATGCACCTAAGTACGCACAAAAACACGCTCATGTGAATGCATCCTAAGAAAAGAAAACATGAGCAAATCATTGCAGGCCTCCAACTGTTAAATACATTCTTCAGATCAGGTAGAGTTAAAATGAGAGTCATGTATGACCACACCCTTTCAATAAACCAAATGACAGATGCTGAGTTTAGCCGAAGGGAAAAGCAGCTCTCCGCTATGGAACTGCCCCTCATTATTTTTTATAGTAATAAAAAGAAGGCAGTACAAAATGTATAGAAATGGGTGGTCTTACAAGCATGACAAAATCAGAGTATATGACTAAATACATTCCTGGTAGTAAAATAATCTTCTCAGGCTAAAAGAATGTTCTACGTGGATAAAACTATATTTGGTGTACACAAGTCAACAGCTGTGGATGACCATTCCAAATTGCACAAGAGTTGGACATTGGAGTATATCACTCCTCCATATTTCAACATCTTGTGGTCCATTTCTGACTATAAATTTGCACATCAATATGTCTCCACAATTCCAAGAAAAGTATGTAACTATAATTAACGCAAGGCCCATGGAGAGGTCACAATAACCTCTCTGATGTCTTAAAGGCATCAGCATTTTGAAACAACTAGATTTCTCTAACACAGCTATTCATTGAATTCATTGAAATGCTGTGATTGGTTCATCAAGTGCCGGCTCTGCACTGCACTCGCCAATCAGTTAATCAGTTTTTTCATGAGTTAAAGGGGTTGTCTCGCGAAATCAAGTGGGGTTATACACTTCTGTATGGCCATATTAATGCACTTTGTAATATACATCGTGCATTAAATATGAGCCATACAGAAGTTATTCACTTACCTGCTCCGTTGCTGGCGTCCCCGTCTCCATGGCTCCATCTAATTCTGAGGTCTTCTGGCGTTTTTAGACGCGCTTGCGCTGTGCGGTCTTCTCCCTTCGGCTCCGCTCGGCAGCATCGGCGTTTTGGCTCCGCCCCCTTGTACGCGTCATCGCGTAGCTCCGCCCCATGACGTGCCCGGTTCCAGCCTCCTGATTGGCTGGAATCGGCATGTGATGGGGTGGAGCTACGCGATGACGCGTACAAGGGGGCGGAGCCAAAACGCCGATGCTGCCGAGCGGAGCCGAAGGGAGAAGACCGCACAGCGCAAGCGCGTCTAAAAACGCCAGAAGACCTCAGAATTAGATGGAGCCATGGAGACGGGGACGCCAGCAACGGAGCAGGTAAGTGAATAACTTCTGTATGGCTCATATTTAATGCACGATGTATATTACAAAGTGCATTAATATGGCCATACAGAAGTGTTTAACCCCACTTGATTTCGCGAGACAACCCCTTTAATGCTAATTAGATGAGATTTTTTTTTTACAAGTATGTCATTTTAAAGGCAGGTTTTTGCATAGTGCACAATTAAATGAAGACATACAACCCAAAATTGATACCCCTGTTTCTTCTGGGTTCATAAATATGCCTACTGTGGCCCTAATCATATGTCTGGGTGCACAACAAGGCCCAAAAGGAAAGGAGTACCCAGTGACTTTCAGAATCCCTTTGCACACTTATAGAGCCATTAAGCTGCCAAATCGAAAAAACAAAACAAAATGACCCTCATTTTGAAAACTAGACCCTTTTATTAATCCATCTAGGGGTGTATTGAGTATTTTGGCCCCACCTTTTTGAGATAATTTATCATTGGCAGGTAGGAACAATTATGATTCTCTTTTTTTCAAATGCGTCATTTTAGAGAAATTTTTTTGTACTGCACACATGTGAATCAAGATATGAACCCCAAAATGGATACCCCTGTTTATGTTGTTCTCAAAAATATGCCAATTGTGGCCCTAATATTATGTATAGACACATGGCAGGACCCAAAAGCAAAGCAGCACCCAGCGGCTTTCAAAACAGCAATTTTGCTTGATAGCGCTTCAGGCCCCATTGAATACTTGTAGAGCCATGAGCTGCCAAAGCAATGGATAACTCCCACAAATAACCCCCTTTTGAAAATTTATCTAGGGGTATTTTGACCATTTTCACCCCACAGTTTCTTAATGAATTTATGCAAAGCTAATGGGAAAAATTAAGAGTTTCTTTTTTTATTTTAAAAACTGTCATTTAGAGACAGTTTTTTCTGTACTGCACACATGTAGACAAAGACATGTACCCCAAAATGGATACCCCTGTTTGTCCTGTGCTCAGAAATATATCAGTTTTGTCCTGTAGGAAGCAATATGGTCATTTTTGCCCTAATCTTATGTCTGGACACATGGCAGTCAGGGCTAGATTAAGGCTACTCACAGTACAGAGTACTTCAGTCAATGCCTCCCCTTCTCCCGTTCCCCGCTTAGTCATGACATTTATTTTTCTATACCTTTTTAAGCCAAAAAATGTCACAAAACAATGACAAAAGAGCTTGAAGTGTGCATAGTGTGCTATGACAAATGTTTGACCATGCCCCCTTTCACACCAAGTTACACCCCTTTGTATCCCCCTCATAGTAATAGTGCCTGTTAGTGCCCCCTCACAATAATAATGCCACTTAGTTAACCCCCTCACAATACAATATATTTCTAAATACCAGTCATATTTAATTATAATATATACATATTCTAAATACCAGTTATATTTTTAAATATAGTGAGATACCTGCTCTACACAGTAATAGTGATTACACTGTAGTTACCTCCACTGATCACAGGGGGTGTTGTCGGTAACTGGTGTCATTCTCATTCCCTTTCCTTCTCTGTCAGGGCCTAGACTGCCCTGATGATTTTTCCCAGGCCACAACTTGACATACAGAAATCTTTGGTTCCTTACTTATCCATCACCCTCCCTACATTTTCCACATCTCTACACACAATACATACTACCCCAAATAGAAATTAGGCCCCACACACCAAGTGCTGCTTTTAGTGCCTTCCACACAGTAAGTGTTCTGGTTTATGCCCCCATTTCTGTCCTGGGAATTAACAATGAGGCTTTTTTTTACCCCATGTGTAATAATGTCCCTGTTCTGCCCCTTACAGTAATAATCCTACCTTCCTGTCTCCATAATTAATAATGCTGCATATTCTGCCCTCATGAGTTATAATTCCACCTTTTCTGTCCCCATAATTAAAGAGGTTTCCCAGTGAAATACTTTTGAGGACCTATCATCAGGATAGATCATCAATAGTTGATCGGCCAGGGTCCGCCGCTCGGGACTCCGACCGATCAGCTGAGCGGGTGCATGTTGTCAGCACCGCAATAACACAAAAGTCGGAGTGAAAGCCTCCGCACCAACCTCTGTGCAGTGGCTGGAGCTTGCAACTGCAGACACGGCTCTCATTGATTTCAATGAGAGCTGTGCCTGCAGTTACAAGCGCTGGCCACTGCGTGGGAGGTCGTAATGGAAGCCTCCGCACCAACCTCCGTATAGTGTCCGGCGCTTGTAACTATAGGCACGGCTCCCATTGAAATCAATGAGAGCCGCACCTGCAGTTACAAGTGCTGGCCACTACACAGAGGTCAGCGCGGAGGCTTCCACTCCAACCTCTGTGTTATTGTGGCACTAACAACATGCGCCTGCTCAGCTGATTGTTCGGGGTCTGGAGCGGCAGACTCCTGATGATCAACTATTGATGACCTATCCTTATGATAGGTTATCAATAGTATTTCACTGGAAAACCCCTTTACTAATTCCTCCTTTTCTACCCCATGCAGGTAATATTGGCTCCTTTCTGCCCTTAGAATTAATAATGCTGTTTTTTATGCCCTTTTCACCCCCATAAATAATTATAAGGGCTTTGGGGGCAAATACTGTTAATGACCTAAGCTCAGGATAGGTCATCAATAGTTGATCACCGGGGATCTGCCCCTCAGTGCCCATTTATACAACAATAGTACCCCTCAGTGTCCCCCTACACATTGATAATGCCTCTCAGTGCCTCCTAGTACAAAGAAAAAGCTCTTCGGTGCCTCCTTATAAAATATTTGTTCCTTGATGTACCCTTATATAGACATTATGCCCTTCAGTGTACTCTTATCTTGTAATAATGCCTCTCAGTGCCCCTTATTTAGTAACAGTACCTATTAATGACCCTTTATGTATTTATAATGCCCCTCACTACCCCCTTATATGTTATTGCTCCTCAGTTCTTTCTTATATAGTAATAGTGCCCCTCACTACCACCTTGTATAATAAAAAAGTCCCTCTGCACTGGTGAATAAATAAAAAAAAACTACATGCTCACCTCACTCTCTCTGTACATGTACCTGGAAGTAAGAAGAAGTCTGGAGCAGCCCCCTTATATATTGATAATGCCCATCACTACTTCCTAATATATTAATGCTCATCAGTGCCACTTTATATAGTAATAGTGCCCAACAGTTCCCTCTTGTATAATAATAACATCCCTCTCTGCTGCTGAAACAAAAGACTACCTCCTCACCTCACTCGATGAAGCTGCTCCAGACTTCTTACTTCCATGTAGCGTGTGCCTGGGTCTCAGCTTCTGAGGCTAGGAATTGGTCAGCATCAGTCATATTTCTGTATACCTACTTGGATAACAGCTTCGGGGTGCAAGGTGAGAATGTTGTTCTTTCCCCCCACCAGTGCAGAAAGGGTCATAACAGTCTCTCACTGATTCTACAGAACCAGTGAGAAACAGTGTTGGAGGCACCCCCACAGCCTGCCAGAGAGCAGGCAGTCGGGGCTCCCCTGAAGTATTGTTGGGTATAAGAAATTGAGTAAAACCTAATGAAAATGATAATAAAGCCCATGGTATGTTGATAAGGAACACCTTTATTATTACAGATCCTCCAAATGAAAGATGGCATGCCCATATCACCAAGGACTAATAGAAATGGAAATAACGGCTTTATGTGGCAGGACATGGCTATAAGAAAAAAATACAATATATCCAATATAATTTACATATGCCATATTTGACTATAAAACTTTAAAAAAAAGACAGCTGGTGGTGAGAAAAATGAAATTATTAGTTAGTGAGTCATCAAGTTCTGGAATTATCTAAGAAATACATTGAAAAAAAATATAAGTGGCAAAATCTTTTTCACCCCTTATAATTTTTCATCTTTTTTAACATCTGAGAAAAAAAATATTTCCCAAGAGAATTCTCCCTACTTGCAAAACACAAACAAACACAAAATAAATGATTCCCTAAAAGAATCCTCTTATCAGTGGTAGCCCTCCTCTCCCTTTCTACCTCTGAGGTGTCTATCTGCACAGGCGAGAGCATGTAGACATCCTTTTTGTCATGCCACTTGATTGCAAGCAGCTGGTCTATGACGCCCCTCTTTCCACAACCCCTCTCATGCCTGGACACCCGGGGTTGTGGGAATCCCACAGTGTTTTTTGTACCGTCCCACAAGCCCCTGTATTTGTGGCATGGAGGAATTTGTATAGTTAAATGCTAGTATAAAGGTTACAACTCACATAAAAATAAGCCAAATATGTATCACCTAATACTGCAGGTCAGGCTCAATTACCATATTTCCTAGTGGCATGCAGAAAGCCAGATTGCAACATGAAGGAGCTAAATGTTCAGTGCAGACTAATGTTCCGCCAATCAACTCAACCCAAGATTGGGGGAGGGGTGACTGCAGACAACACAGTTCCCACATATGAACTGATACCAAGGATGCCAGCCATATATAAGTGCGTCACACCATACAGGAATACAACCCCTACTGGGAAAGCAATGGATTGCCTTGTGTCACCACAGTCCAAATAATTTTTCCAAGCAATTTTTCCACTAATGCCAATATTATCTGGGGAAGATTAGGGATTATCCCTGCCTTCATAAATGAAAAAATTGCAGGTAAAGCCTGCTCTTTTGCATGCTTTATATAATTTCACACTCTACTTGACAAATTCAGATGAGATAAACTGCCGGAGTGAAAGCTGGTCCTTGAGGCTCATCAGGGACTTGTCAACTGATAGATTTTTCTTAGGGCATATAAATTTTGAAAATATTC
Organism: Eleutherodactylus coqui; assembly: GCF_035609145.1. NCBI lineage: Eukaryota > Metazoa > Chordata > Amphibia > Anura > Eleutherodactylidae > Eleutherodactylus > Eleutherodactylus coqui. Next base: position 41,752,683 of record NC_089838.1, on the reverse strand, counting down.
TTTAATTAGGGGCCTTGGTAAGCGGTCATAAGCAGGGTCATCTCTTGGGGGGACTTAGGAATTGTCACTAAAATGGAATAAATGAATAAGAATTTCAAACCCCGATTGGGACATAGCTGTTGCAAATACAGGGGTTGCATGGACTGCACTGGTAGACCATTAAACGCGGATGGATATTTATTTTACGAACCCCATTAATAACGTGATTCCCAAATGTTTTTTTTGGGACACTTGTAGGGGTCCATACTCTGGAAAAGGTGGATAAATTGTCCAGCATAGATGTAGTCTTCTGGACAATTAATTGCAGGACTTGATCACCTGTGAATAAAATCAAGGGGGGGGGGGGGGATTTGCAATGTCCGCATTCATGTTTCTACAAACTAAAGTATTTGGGGGAAAAATAAACTATGAAACCCCACATTGGGGGAGGCATTGCAGTATTCGGCCTTCATGACTTAACGAGTGCTTCTACCACCATAGGGCTAGTGGTAGAGTTGTCACTATCAGTAGCCCTTTCAATAGCTTTCCAATGTCTTTTGTTATGATATGAGAACTTTGTGGCAGCAAGTTGTCAGCATGGGGTTAAACTTTGTCCTCTGCAGTCTGTGACAGATGGGAGAGGTAGCTTCTACTGGAAGAGATGAGCAGTTCTTACTGTATGTAACTTCATCTCTGCATAATTGAAAACTGTACAAATTTAGCGCACATACATTTCAGTGTATAAAGAATTTACAAAAAAGGCCCACAAAAGATGAATAATAAATGTCTAGTTTTCTGGTGCTTTCTTGTCTCATTGGTTTAACTGCAGTTTATCAACAAATTTTAGTTTGCTATTGTCATCTCTGCTTCGACCTTCCATCTCCGCTCTTTTACTCTGCAGCAGCACCCTTTTTATTTAGATGTCACAACAAACTTTTCTTTTGGGAGGTGTGGGAGGTTGTGGTGGTGGTGGTGGTGGTGGGGGGGGGGGGGGGGGTCCTGCACTCTTCTCTTTTTCATTAAGATTAATTTTATATCCTACATTTTGGGGACATATATAGAGTATGTGAATAACAGGAACTCAACTGAAAGCAATTCATGACCTATGAAGCGCTACTGTAACTTTCTTCTCAATGAAAACTAGCCTGAAAAATTGTATCACCTCAGTAGTGAAATCAAAGCTTACAAACCACACTAGCAAAGACAGTCACCATGGTAACTGAAGCAGTTGTTACCTGGCAACGTTTCCTATTTGTGTGAATGGGAATTTCTGCTTTGAGAGCGTAGTAATTCATTTTTGTCAATTTACCTGCTCATTGCTGTGTTTACTAGCCAACACTAATGTTAGAAAAGCATAAGGGGTAGGATTATACCTTTTACTAGATGTAACTGTAAGATAAACAGAACAATAATATTAGTTTCATACATGATTTATGAATGTATGTGTATATATATATATCTATATCTATATATATATATATATATATATATACACACACACATATGTGTGGTGTGCGTGAGCATGTGAAAAGGCTGCATAAAGAAAGAAAATTACAGATGTGCCCACCTTGACTAGTATTGAGCGAACCAAAATAGTTGAATCTTGTTTGGGTGGTTTGTCTTGGCCAAACTCATTATAAGAAGAATATGGATGAGGAAGAAGAAAAAAAAAATAGGAGAAGGAAAAGAAGAAGAGGAAGACTGAAAAGGAAGGAAAAACAATCTTTTTCCTTCTTCCTTCTTCTTCTGTTTCCCTCTTCATTTTTTTCCTTCTTTTTGTTCTTTTTTCTGCTTTTTTTCTTATTTTTCTTTATTAACTTTGCCTTAAAAATAGCTCAAAAATACACTCTTGGGTGATCTAAGAGTGTATTTATGTGTTTCTATGTGTTATTATGTATTTATATAAATATACAGGGCTCCTATGGCTCTTAGACAGTATTATACAGCAGGTTTAGGGTTATTTGTGAAGTTCCAAACTAATTTGGACCAAACCTTTTGCTGAAATTCAATGAACCAGCTGAACTGAAGTTTTCAAAAGTTCACTCATCATTAATAGAGATGAGTGAATATACTTGTTTCGAGTAATTACTCGATCGAGCACCGCGATTTTCGAGTACTTCCGTACTCGGGTGAAAAGATTCGGGGGGAGGCGTGGCGGAGCGGGGGGTAGCAGCGGGGAACAGGGGGGAGCCCTCTCTCTCTCCCTCTTCCCCCCACTCCCCGCTGCAACCCCCCACTCACCCACGGCGCCCCCCGAATCTTTTTGCCCGAGTACGGAAGTACTGGAAAATCGCAGCGCTCGGGCGAAAAAGGGGCGTGGCCGAGTAGGTTCGCTCATCTCTAATCATTAACCTTGAAATTCTCTCATATCTCAAATTTGATTAAGGACTGCAATTTCTCAGGAAACCAAATCAATACAAAATCACATATTAGCAACATTTTTGAATTCTGTAGCTCACAACACAACTACAGGGTGGCCATGATAGACACGTATGGGATATAGATTTCCCAACTGAGTATCGCAAAATCCTGCTGTTTTGAAAAGGTGGCCATGCTCTGAACATATCCAGCAAAGAGGTCAGGTAGCATAGTAACATGGGTTTGGGTTTTAGCAGTGAAAGGTCTACCAAATTCTGAATTCTCACCTAGGCTTTGTTGATATTAGCAGAATATTGTCTGATATGACTTGATACATGACTATTATGGTGGGTCCGTTATTTGATGCTGCATAAGCATGTGGCTCTCTCCATGCTAGTCCATGTGAATTATGAAATTAGCTGAGTGTTGCTTGCAGGGAATCTAAGAATAAAGAACACAAATATATGGGCCGGCACCACTGGATTACTATTCGGAATAAACCCGGTTGCATACCATATAACACCAAATACAAAAGCCAAAGATCAGAGATGTGCGCTACTCACCAGAATTAGCAAAAATGACAATCTTTATTAACATGTATGCTCCAAAAAAGAAAGAAAAAACATTTAAAATGACTTACAAGAAGAGCCGCTGCATAATACTTCACTGCTTACCAATAAATAATAATCAAAAATACAAAATGTGGTTTTTCTGGCCCCTTCTGGATACATAGAAGTGTCTTAAAGATGCATTATTATATCAATATAGGGGATATATGCTGGGAAGAGGTAGTAATAACCCCCCACAGGGGATCTATACATGTTCCTATTAGGGAATCCAGAATAGGTGTGGGTGCACCATTCAGTTGAATTGCACTTCACAGCTGGGATTGTGTATTGTTCCATCTCCCTTATTTGCATATTACCCAGAGGAGCATGAATGGCCTTATAAGTCTCCTCATTCACTCACCTTCTAGGTGCTCTCCTTAAGAAGAAAAGATAGTGTTCCTGACCCACATCACATTCCTCTCATTAGCCAAGCCAGAAACCTACTGCACCCTGTTGAGGGGCAGACACCCCAAATCATCTGTCTGTATATGATTTCTGGCTTGGCATTCAATTCCCAGCCATTGTTACAAGGCTTGTATAAAGATTCTAACATTGACTTGCAGGAATGCTGCCTTCCAATAGGTGACGCTGCATAGGTATTGTTCCATCTCCCTTTTTTGTTTATTTTTATACATTTAATGTTAGTTCTGAGGGTTTCTATCTTGTATTATTTATACATTTTGAATTATTTTGGATTATTGTTATTTATTGGTAAGCACTAAGCAATGAAGTGTTATGCAGCTGCTCTTCTTTTAAACTGTTTTAAATGTTTTTTTAAATGTTTGGAGCATACATGTTAAGGGCTTATTCACACGTTCGTATATCGGCCGGATTTTCACGCCCGGCCGATATACGGTGTCCCTTTCTGCAGTGCAGTGCACTGAGCTCCAGCCACTATTTGCAATGGGAGGGGGCGGGGCGGAACGTTGCTCTGCGAGGGGCAGAAGCTTAGTGCACTGCTCCCAGGCCCAGCCCGCCTTCTCCCCCTGCATGAAGGGACACAGTACATTGGCTGGTGTGAAAACCCGGCCGATATACGGACGTGTAAATAAGCCCTAATACAGACTGTAATTTTTGCTAATTCTGGTGAGTAGTACATATTTCTGAATCTTTGATCTTTGCATTTAAGTATCTAAGAAAACTCCAGAAATGCTTTAGATGGGAAAACCCCTCGAGGATGCTATTACACAAGCATTACCTAAAACACTGGTAGCATATTCTGCTGGTAATTACTGTGATGCACTTGGACTTGCAATTGTTTCAAGCTAGAAGTCTAACTGCAGCCTGGCAATTAGTGGTAAGATTTGAGCATTCCCTGCAGCAGTTAACACTTGTGTTATAGCACCCTAAGCGCTCCTGTACACTGGTGATTGCAAAATGTTGCTGCAAGAAAACCGCAGCAAAATCGCAACTTTTTTCTCGCAATTTTTGACCATTAGCACTGTTTTTTCTTGCAAAAACATCACTCTCACTTGTGATTTTCTTGCATGTTTTTTCACGCAATTTTGCCACGTTTTTTAGTGCAAAAGTCAATAGGAGTTTCTAATGTTATAAAAACACATTGCACAAAAATCACAGGTTCCTGCTTTGAGATGCGATAAAAAGGAGGCTCCATAGGGAAACATGGGAGATTTTTAAAAAGGCAAAATGCAGAAAGATTGGGTTTAACGCTATTTTTTTTCTCTCAGCATCGATTGAGTGAAAACATCGCAAATGTGAAGGAAACCATTGAAAATCATCGGTTTCATAATTCTGCATTTTCACTCACTCTTGCATTGCTCAAAAAATGTGCGATTTTTACAGACATGCGAAGGCACCCTAAGGGCTCATTCATACGAGCGTAGTGATCTTTGGTTGGCTGTGTCACAGCCACAGCACAACTTAAAATCGCGTGAACGGGTGCACAAATCTGCCATTTGTGCGCCCATTCAGACAGCCTGTATCCAGCACATATACACTGAGCCTGGATTGCTGTCGGGTGCGTGGAGACAGTTTAGCTCTGCTAAATTGCCTTCCCCCTTTCCTCCCCCTCGCCGTCTCTCTGCAAGGGAAAGGGGCGGGACAGGGTGGGAGCTAGTGTGCTAAGCTCCCGCCACCTCTCTGCCCCTTTTCATCAGCCAGCAAAGGGAGGGGGCAAGACAGGGCGGGAGCTTAGCAACTAAGGGTGGTATCACACGGGCGAGAAAATCACACAATTTTCACCTACTGTGATAGTCAGTAAAAAAGCAGAATATGAAACCAATGAGTTACAATGGTTTCATTCCCCTCTGCGACGTTTTCACACATGGCATGCTGAGAGGATGCTCTATCTTTCTGGGTTGTGCAATTTTTTATCTCCCATATATTCCTACGGAGATTTTCTTTTATTGCATTGCAATTCTACAAATGCGCATTGCGATGCAATTTTAACATTACAATGTCCCATTGACTTTAGCGATAAAAAATCATGCAAATTTATCATGATTTATCACGAGTAGCAGCGATGCGATGTGAGATTATTCTCCAAAAAAAAACATCTTTGGCGCTCACAAATCGCAGTGAATAAATAAGTGATTTCACCACAGTTTTCTCGTGGCAGAATCAGGATCGCTCGTGTGGAATTAGACTAAGGCCTCATGTCCACGGGGAAAATCAGGCCCGCTCCGGATTCTCCATGGAGAATCCGTAGTGGGTCCCTCCTGCCCCGCTGACATGAGGCATAAAAATAAGAATTAACTCACTTCTCGCCCGCTCCAGATCTTCCCTTCGCTGCGGCTTCATCTTCTCTCCGCCGCGGCCGGATCTTCTTTCTTCGGCCCGACAGATGCGCAGGGCACGTCGGTTGCGTGCCCCGTGCATGCGCCAGCCGGAAGAAAAAAGATCTGGCCACAACGGAGAGAAGATGAAGCCGCGGCGAAGGGAAGATCCGGAGCAGTTGAGTAAATTCCGCTTTTGGTCTCCCGTGGATCCAGACGGCTTCCATAGGCTTCAATAGAGCGGGAGACCCGCGCGAAAATGGAGCATGGTCCAGATTTTTTCATGCTCCATTTTTTAAAAAATCACTTTTATTGACCATCCGCGGGTATTTATCTACCCGCGGGTGGTCAATGCATCCCTATGGGATGCGGATCTGCGGGCAGGAGAAGAGTTAAAATCCGCTGCGGATTTTAATTCTTCTTTTGCCCGTGGACATGAGGCCTTAGGGCTCCTGCCCACTTGCGTTTTTTTTTCACGCGTTATAGCTTGCTTTTTTTTCATGCCATATCACTGCTTTTTTTCACGCGATTGTCAATGGGATTTTCTAATGTTAAAAACGCACCAACTTGCAAAGCGTTTTTAACATTAGAAAGTCCCATTGACAATCGCTTGAAAAAAAAAGCAGTGATATGGCATGAAAAAAAAGCAAGCTATAACGCGTGAAAAAAAAAACGCAAGTGGGCAGGAGCCCTAAGGGGGCCTTTACACTGGCGATAAAATTGCATGATTTTCGTGTGATGCGAGAGAGAGTGAAAATGCAGAATTAGGAAAGCAATGATTTTCAATCTTTTTCTTCACATTTGCTATCTCTGCATTTCACGTATTTTCATGTCCCATGTTTCCCTAAGGAGCCTCTTTTTTATCGCATCGCAAAGCAGGAACTTGCGATTTTCATGGATGCGTTTTTTTAACATTAGAAAGTCCTGTTGACTTTCACTTAAAAAAATCGCACAAAAAAATGAGTGAGAGAATCACAAGTGGCAGCCATGGTTTTGCGAGAAAAAGCAGCTCGGACACTCAAAAATCGTGAGGGAAAAAGTCGCAATTTTGCTGTGATTATCGCGCAAATGCAGTCGGATCTCCACTGATTGTTGGCAGGAAGCTGTTTTTTTAAGTTGAAATAGTGAAAAGTCCTGATGCTACCCATAAATCAGTGGAGATCTGCAGCATGTACAGGTAGCTTTGGGACAATGTCTTACTATTACCTCTTACGTGTCCATTAGGTAAGGGTCTAGGAATATTCAACAAATGCAAATGGTCAGTATGGATTATTTTAGAGTCAGTTCTTTAGCAAACATCATATAATTGAACATGGGAAGGGTGTGCACCACTTCAGTGTATAAGCAGTAGAGATGAGCGAGCGTACTCGGAAAAGCACTACTCGCTCGAGTAATGTGCTTTATCTGAGTATCGCTGTGCTCGGGTCTGAAGATTCGGGTGCGGCTGCGGCTGACAGGTGAGTCGCAGCGGGGAGCAGGGGAGAGCGGGCGGGAGAGAGGGAGAGAAAGATCTTACCTCCGTTCCTCCCCGCTCTCCCCTGCAGCTCCCCGCTCCGTGCCGGCACCCGAATCTTCAGACCCGAGCACAGCGATCCTCGGATAAAGCAAATTACTCGAGCGAGTAGTGCTTTTCCGAGTACGCTCGCTCATCTCTAATAAGCAGCAATACTGTACACAGGCCCGTAAGTAAAGGCTCAGAGGCCCTGATGCAAAAGGTGAGCTGGGGCCCCCCCTCTATCTGTATCTGTACCCGTACCCATACCTAAACCATGCTGCACAGAGACATACCTTAAAGTTTCTGGGCCCCAATGCAAAACCTGTAACAGGGCCCCCAACTATAATGCTTTATTCATAATACTATGCTCCCTATATGGAGAAGAGAGGCCTTGTGAGCCCCCCAAGCTTCTGGGCCCAGGTGCAACTGCATCCCCTGCACCTTCTATAGTTACGGCCCTGACTGTACAACATTAATGTGCACATTCAAATCCAGAAACCAGGTCCTTTTCCACAACCAAATGAAAAGACAGGATACTTATGCAAAGGGCTATACTTAGCACAGAAGGTGCAATGCCTAGGATAGTGGGTTTTTTTTTTGGGGGGGGGGGCTCACTAGGATAGATCAAAACTGCATATTTTATTGATTTTTAAACCCCCTGCCCTGCCCCAAACTGGGCTTATTGTTCAATGGTTTGTTCTCAGGTGTGTAACTCCTTCTACTATTATAACCCACAGAAAACATGGGGATGCAGGCACTGTCCACCGGTTGTACAGATAAGTTGAACAGTAGGCAGAAAAGCCTGCTGCTCAAACAATCAGTACTCACTTTTCACTGGAGAAGTAGGAGCATAACAGGACTCGCTTCCTCTTTCTCATGCCTTGGAGCCTCTTTTGCTGTTGGCCAGTGGGCTATTATTTTACTGTAAGGACCTGAAATCAAAAGATTACACTACTTTGCAAGGTTACATGATCAGGCTAGCTCTTGCTGCATCTCAAGGTACTGCTTGTGGGGCATTAGCCTATTGGCTTCCTGGACTACTTTTGGATATTAGCATTGAGGAAGTGGTTATAATATACTCTTTCAAAGAGGAACTAGTGATTCATTTGAGTGCAGTATTGTGCTATTTGGAGAGTGCTTTGTGGTAGTGATCTGTATAAAGAATTAGTATAAAGAAGTAGAGGGATAATCAAAATACTAGCAGCCACCTGTCTGTCCATGAGGGAGTGAGTTACATCAGAGGCATAACTTGAAGCTCCTGTGCCCCAATGCAAAACCTGTAATAGGGTTCCCATGTGATCAGAGGTGGAGCATGTAACTCACTCACTCGGGATAAAGGACTTCTGATGATGTCACCATCATGTGATCAGGGTCAGAGCATATAACTCACTCGGGATGAAGGACCTGTGATGACATCACAGTCATGTGACCAGGAGCGGAGCATGAAACTCACCCCGGATGAAGGACCTGTGATGACGTCACCGTCTTGTGATCAGGGGCAGAGCATGATGGTGACGTCATCACAGGTCCTTCATCCCGAGTGCTCTGCTGCTTTTGGTCCCTGCTGTATAAGATGAAGAAAGCTGTATGTGATGTACATGTAGCAGAGCTGTGTGTGTGTGTGATATGCATGCAGCAGAGCTGTGTGTGATGTGCATGTAGCACAGCTGTGTAGCATTGCACCACCAGAAACAATGGTACTATAATTTCCTAATAATTACTAGTGTGTTTTTATAGGGGGTGAAGAACAAACTAAATGGGTAGATTATCTATTTAGTAGAGAATAGCATCAGGGAGGGGTTTGAAGTGCTGCTTTATTATTCTTTCTTTGGGGGGGAGTATTGTAAAAGATGAGTGGGCTTCCATGATGCTCCTCTTCCGACCCTCGCTGTGCTCTGGAACGTTACTTATAACATCCTGTAAACCTGCTAGGGGATTCTACATTAGAAGTGCACATACCAGGTTTATGGGACATCACTGGGCCTTCAGCGTACTTGAAGTGGCCTCCTTCTGCTACGATGCATGAAAGGAGCTGTCCTTGCACCTGTGTTCAATCCAGGGACTTTCAAGGCAGATTGTTACCTAAATCTCCTGTAGGCAATGGTAGATGACTACCTGTATGATTTTCTGATATATTGTAGCAGAAGGAGGTCACTTCGAGTACGCTTTCCTTACTTCAGTCATAGTTGCGGTCCTACCAGACTTAACAAGACACGGAAAGTGGATTTCTGCTTCTCACATGTTACTCTTCAACTTTGCAATTGGGTTTAATTCTCTATCTCTTACAAGGGGCTACAACACAAAATTGAAATTCATGTTCTGGGGCCCCCAGGGTCATGTGTGCCATACCATTGTACAGTGCATCAATGCCTTCCTATTCAAGTACGCTATTGTTATTTCAATATAGGACACCAGTTTTGAGATAAAGTGCTAGTTCAGGCTTTTTGACTAGAACTTGTATATTAGTTGCAAGCATAGATTTCTGAAAGTTGCAGGTATTGTGCAGACGGATTTTATTGATTTGTATGCATTTGCATAAGGCCGGGCTCACATGTCCATAAGCGTAAAACACTGCAGGGGTCCCGCAACTTTTTACAGCCATGGAGCCAGCCATGATATCTGGCAGTGAAATTGTACTGCGCATAACCACATACTAATGCACGTAGTCATGCGCAGTACAACATTTTATTTTGTTTTTATATTTCCCGCGTCATCCTAATATCATTGTATATGGGTTCATGTATATACACAACGATAGAGAACAATGGACTCTATCTCGCGTATATACATGCTGCGTTCAATTTTGCACTCGTGTATTATGCAATTCCAACACGCTAATCTGAGTGGAACTGCGTAAGACAATGTAATTGATTGCCTGTGAGTTACAGGCGTATCACACGAGCAGAGCCCGTGGTAAACATACGGCCGTGTGAGCATGACCTAAAGGCGTATATGCATTATGTCCACGGAAGTGTGAAACTCCCTAAGATAAAATAAAAATATTATTAATTGTAATCACAATGATGTTATGTACTATATTAAATGTTATTATATGTTATTGTGATGCTTATTGATATAATAATTGTACACTAGTAAGTAGTAACACAGGCAGATAACCAGTATAGTCCACTTCATTTCTGCCATTTTCCTTTTCCTGGAAAGCACAGACAATGGATTTATCTCCTCTTACAGAGAGAAGCTGCTTGCATGGGAGAGTTCTCATTCACCCTCCGGTTCCCCTCTTCCACCCTTGTCTCTCGCATCTTGTTTAGCCATCGCCTTGACACGTCATTTCTTCCCGAGCTGCTCCTTTAGGATGATGGCGTCTGGCTCCAGTCTGATGCAAGGCTGAGTTAACCTGTCATGGTGCGCGGCTGGCAGGCTGATGGGTGGCTGCATTTAGCACCGGAAGCACCTGAGCTGCCAGTGTATTGCTGACATGTTGCTTTATGGATTGAAGATCTGCATGTTACTGGAAGCAGAAGCTGTGCCAGCTTGGAGGGGCTGGGTCCGGGGCTCACGCGGCATTCCCACATTGGCTTCCTTTGTGTCCTGATTGTTATATTCCTATTTCCTGCACGGCTGGAGCTGCTCATCAGCAATACTGGAGCTATATCTATAGTGCTGCCCTGCTGGATGCATAGCTGAAGCTAAGCTCAAGGCTGCTGGATGCATGGAGGAAGCCAAGCCCTTGATGACTGGCACTGCTAATGCCCGCTGATATGTGCTGGTTTCCGCATTCTCGGCGATCGCTGAAGCCGCTGCTGTCCTATGACCGCACTGAAGCTACACTCGCTGCAGTCTCACCGCCGGCGCTGCCCGATCTGAAGCTACACCCGCTGCTGTCCTTTGACCGGCGCTACCTGGGCTGAAGCTACATCCACTGCCGTCGTTCGATCGGCGCAGCCCGAGCTGATGCTACACCCGCTGCTGTCCTTTGACCGGCGCTATCTGGGCTGAAGCTGCACCATTGCTGTCCTTCGATCGGCGCTGAGGCTACACCCACTGCAGTACTACGGCCGGCTCTGCCCTGCCTGAAGGTACGCTACGCCCGCTGCTGTTCTACCACCGGCGCTGTCCACTCTTCAGGTGCTGAAACTGCACCGCCACCTCTCAGTAGCCCTGTCCACGTCCAAGGTGCTGAACCTCTGCCAGGATTATTATCTTGGTGCCCCGCCCCCGGAACAAGGGCGACTGGAGCATCCACGGCAGAAAAAGCAAGCAGTGCTGAAGCCTTGCTATCTCTGAACAGGCCTGATTTCTGCAGCCACCCACATAGAATCCATCATTACAAAGAAATGGATGTACCTGGGAAACAGCCGCCTTCAAAGACATCCGAATCCCACCCAGCACTGACTGCTGGCCACACATGGTAACCTGATGCCGTTTGAAAGCTGAGGGCATATAAGGAAAAGGATGTGAGAGTCAGGCTGGTTGGGGAGGGGTCAGATGAGCACTATTAGCTTGCTAAAATGGCTTGTACTCACAGTTGTATAGGGCTCCTTATGTTATTGAGCTTGGTCAGAGGGCAGCTTAGATACTCAGTGAAGGAGGAGTTAAATCATGGGGCATTTGTAGGAAATGTGGTTGGTGATCTAGGTCTGGACCTCAAGCAGTTACCCATTAGAGGCTTTCGCATTACATCTGGTAACAACAAGCAGTATTTTGATGTGAACCTGGGCAATGGAGTGCTGTTTGTAAATAGGACTATAGACCGTGAAAGTCTGTGTGGGCCCACTACTCCCTGTGTGATAAACCTGGGGGTGGTCATAGAAAATCCAGTAGAGGTACACAATATTGAGGTAGAGATATTAGACATCAATGATCATGCTCCTAAATTTCCTAGAAATGATTACCATCTCGAGATTAGTGAATCAGCTGTCCCCGAAGCAAGATTTCCTATTGAGAGTGCTCAAGATCCAGATATTGGCACAAATTCAATACAGAGCTACAAATTAAGTGAAAATGATTACTTTGCACTTGATTTAAAGACTTTCCATGGCAATAGCAAGCTTATTGAGATTGTGCTAAAGAAATCATTAGACAGGGAACAAAATGCTCTTCATCAACTAGTTCTCACAGCTTTAGATGGAGGGAACCCTGCAAAATCTGGGACAGCCCAAATTTCTGTACGTGTAATGGACACAAATGACAACACTCCATTTTTTGATAAGTCTACATACAAAGCCAGTCTGCTTGAGAATTCACCACCAGGTACCTTAGTAGTTAAGTTAAATGCAACAGATCCAGATGAAGGGTCAAATGGTGAAGTGATGTATTCATTTAGCAGTTATACTCCTCAGAAAGTAAGACAGTTATTTAGTATCGAACCAAGAACTGGAGAAGTTAGGGTAAATGGTGTTTTAGACTATGAAAAATCATCATCTTATGAGATTTATATCCAAGCCATTGATAGAGGCCCAGTTCCTATGACGGGGCATTGCAAAGTGTTGGTTGAGGTGATTGATGCCAATGATAACGCACCGGAGATAGTAGTGACTTCTAATTATTCTCCAATTGCTGAGAATTCACAAGTAGATACAGTTGTAGCTTTAATGAGTGTAACAGATAAGGATTCAGGGATCAATAAACAGGTTAGTCTAACCATACAGTCAGATCTTCCTTTTCGACTAAACTCATTCAAAAACACCTACAAGCTCTTAACCAATGGTAAACTAGACCGTGAAAAGTGCTCTTCTTATAATATTACCATAATGGCTACGGATTCTGGAATCCCACCTCTGTCATCTCAGAAAACACTGTATGTGCAAATCTCAGATGTGAATGACAACCCTCCAGTATTTGAGGATATTTCCTACTCTGTGTATGTACTGGAGAACAATGCTCCAGGTGTGTCACTTTTCTCCGTAAAAGCCATAGATCAAGATGTCAATGAGAATGCATTTGTATCCTATCTACTTCTCCAAGGTGATATTGAAGGCATTCCAATTTCCTCTTATGTTTCCATTAAATCTGACAATGGCACTATATATGCTGTTCAGTCATTTGACTTTGAAAAACTTCGAGAATTTCGCTTTGTTGTTCAGGCACAAGATGCTGGGAACCCTTCATTAAGCAGCTCTGCTACTGTGAATGTCTTTATTTTAGACCAAAATGATCATGCTCCAACAATTCTCTATCCAGCTCCTACCAATAGTAAAAGATCTATTGAGATGATTCCACGTGCAGCAGGTGTTGACTATCTTGTAACAAAAGTCATTGCAGTTGATGCTGATTCGGGACAAAATGCTTGGCTGTTATATAATTTGGCCAGAGCCACAGATCCGAAACTTTTTAAGATATCTTTACATACAGGGGAAATAAGGACTACAAGGAAAGTTGCAGATGACGTTATTGCCAGCTACAATGTGACTGTCATTGTAAAAGACAATGGGGAGCCACCTCTTTCTTCATCTACCACAATAAGCATTGCTGTGGTGGACAGGATTTCAAAAATTATCCCTGGCTCCCAACAGCATCTAAAAAACAGCACAAACTATCCTGAAATCACAATTTATTTGATTATCGCTTTATGCGTTATTTCTTTTATATTCCTCTTAACGCTAATAATAATTTCTATTCTAAAATGCTGCAAGTGTAATGGAAATGCTGATCCCTGCTGTGCATGTTGTTGTGGTGTTCCCAATCAGAACCCTACAGAGATGTGCAAACAAGCAAACAATAACATTGAAACTAGACTGCCACCTGGAGCACAAGCGCAACCTCATTTTATTGAAGTTAGAGGAAATGGATCACTTACAAAGACTTACTGCTACAAGGCCTGTATGACGGCAGGATCTGGAAGTGACACATTTATGTTTTATAATACTGGATTTCCAGTAGGGACGGGCCCACATGCTGTGATCGCAGACAGAAATCTCAAAAGACTAAGTGGACAAAGTTTTCAAAACTTAATAATCTTAAAAAGTGAAGCAACTACTCCTGTTGAGGTGAGACTCATCCTTTTATGGTTCTTACTGTATAGAAGAAAAAAGATGTGTGTTCGTGTTATTCACTGTTTGTGTTGTTCTATTAATTTCTACATAAGGCCCAATGCACACGGGCGTATTTGCATTGTGGAATCTGGAGTGAGCATCTGCCTCCAGATTGTGCAGAAAATACTGGCCATAAGCATGCTATAGAAAATCGCTTTTCCATGTCCATGAGTGGAAATCAATTGTGATTTTCCGCTCGTGGAGGGAAAACCACAGCATGTTCTATGTCGGTGCAGATTCCGCATGGATGGCTTTCATTGAAGTGAATGTAAGCCATCTGATCTACAGCCCATCCACAGCTGTCACTGCGGTCGGGCCGCGGAATTCGCGTCATCGCCTAGCTGCAGGATCCCGCATGCGGAATCTGACCCGGCCATGCGCATTCAGCCTAATAAAAATAATAATAAATATTATTTTAATAAAAACAATTGATTTAGGCTATGTGCACATGGTGCGATCTGTTGCAGAATTTGCCATGTGGATTCTGCCTCTGAAACTGTGACGGAAGCCCACTGTTGAGGATTTAGCCCTGTCAATTGGCAAAACCCTCATGCAGAATTTCGACATGTTTCTGCGTGGATCACTGTGAAGAAGTAACACGTCACTTCTGTACATGAATCCATGTGGAATCGTGTCAGAATTCCGTATGTGGATGATGCACGATGACAGGGCTAAATAAGCATGCAGATCCATAACAAAAACCATGCCAGAAATATGTGGCATAGCTTCGAATTTCTGCCACAGTGTTAGGTTTCTTTCACACGGGCACGTATCGGCCGGCCTTTTTCATGGCGGGCCAATATGCGCTGCGATCTGATGCATTGGATTCCAATGCATCAGATCACATGGGCATATTACTGAGACGTAAAAGCGCCCAGCAAGGCAAATATAGCACCGGGCGTTTTTATGTCAGGCCCAAAAGATAGTCCTGGAACTATCTTATGGGCTGGAATACGTCTGCTGCTGCATGGGGTCCTATGGGAGCCCTTAGAAGCGGCTGTAGGTGGGAGGAAGTTTAGCAGTGTGGCTGCTAAATTCCCTTCTTCTGCTCTCCTTCCCCCTGTGTAGGCTCACCTCTCGTCTCCTTCTCGCTCATTCTGTACAATGGTAGAGGGCAGGGTGGGGGCGAGCTAAGCTACCGCCCTCTTCCTGTCCTTGTCCATAGCATCAATGGTAGAAGACAGGGCAGACTGCCACTTAACTCCGTCCCCGCCTCCTCCCATTGAAAAGAACGAGCGGGGAGGAGTTGAGAGGTTAGCCTGCAATAGGGAGGGAGGGGAAATGGGTGACGGCATGGTGAGCTCGGCGCATATGCACCAGACCCCATGCCATGTGAACGGGTGCACAAACGTTAGATTTGTGTGCCCCGTTCATGAGCTTCTACGCCCCAGATGGAAGCATATATTGGCCGTCCGTGAAAACGTGGGCTAATATGTGCTCGTGTGAAAGAAGCCCCAGAGGGAAAATCTGTACTGAAATATTTATTATTAATTATTGTCATGTAACTAATAATTATTTTAGTTACATGACACATGAATGCAAATTTTTGATTGACACATCTGTTAATAATATTTGTATAAATATCACATAGTGATGTCCTAATGTGATGATTATACAGAATTGAAGTTTCTAGATAAACACTGCTCATCTATTTCTGCAGAAGCAGTCTGTCACAGATGCAGGAACATTTGTTGGAAGTTCTTTTACATACCAACTACTGATTGACTGATTGCAGTTTTGCCTCCCCTTGAAAATAATGAGGGTTCATGTCAATTACATTTCAAAAACGTGTTCTGCAGTTGCTCAGGTATATAATATAAAGAATAGTATTCCTCTATGATAAAATGGGAAGAGGTCACCATTGGGACTGCCCCATCATTGACTATTTTAAAGCATTCCAAATATCCAATGAGCTATCATATGGATCGGTGCTTAAAGGTGCTTAAAAGTCTATTCCCATCTTGAGTTTTCATAGCCGAAATAGGAAATTTCTGCGATGGCTAATGACCATGCTACATTATTTCTGTAGCTCCCATTCACTTCAATGAGAGCTACGGAAACAGCACTGTGCTAAGTGCTTGTTTCTTTCTTACCAGTGGATGCAACAGAGCGGCCAGGTTTTCTCTTCTCATGAAAAGCCAACATGAGAATACCCCTTTAAGAGTACTATAGCTACTTTAGTTTAGGTATTGGCTGGAGTCATGTCTCATGAACTATTGACATAATCATAGGACATAATCTTGGCTGTTTAAGGTGGAATTTCCCTTTAAGTAAAAATCAATGTGCTTATATGCTGGCATTACAAATAATGACTGCATTATTAATTAATCAATTCAATAACATTATTTTATGGAGTGCATAGGCTAAGTAACATTGTAATGTTATATGTCACACTGTGAGGCGCAGATACAGCAAATGCCATCCTTATTGCGCTGACATACTTTGGCAGCGGTGTAGCATGCCTATGTTATATAAATTCTCTTCCTGCCATTCAAAGTGAATGGAAATGGCTACATTAGGAAACTAACATTAGGTAATTAGCATAGAAATGCCTTTGCACTTGTGTTTTTTGTGTGGTGCATCATAAATAATGGTGGCTCTTGCTACATCTGTACAGCACATTTTGAAAGACTTGATCAACGTTTCTGTATTTTGTTACATTGAATCATTATTATAAAGTAAATAACATTATTTCTTTTCTTATGAATTTACACACAGTACTCCAGTAGGAAAGCAAAATTAGGTTTCTAGTAGAGATGAGCGAGCGTACTCGTTGCCTGCTTGCCCGAAAAGATTTGGAGGCCGTCGGGGAAGAGCTGGGGGGAACGAGGGGGAGATCTCTCTCCCCCCATCCCCCCGTCCCCCACTGCTCACTCCCGCAACCTCACGGCTCACCCCCGCTGGCCCCCGAACCTTTTCGGATGAACAGGCATGTACTCGAAAATGCCCATACTCGCCCGAGTAATTTCCCTAAATGAGTACGCTCGCTCCTCTCTAGTTTCTAGACATGTGTGCACATTTATTAAAAATAAAAAACTGATCTATTAAATTTACACAAGTGTTCCAAGACTTTACTGTGAAACTCAAAATTAAACTCCACTATACCTATTAGTCATTCTTGAGAAGTTTCTATAACTTGATTGGAACCCACCAGTGATAAATTATTGGCAACGAAGCCGGTCATGTGTTCTTTCTTCCAGCGGTGCGGAGAGTGGTCCGCACCTGCAGTGCGGCCGTCTTATTGTGCAGGAACACGGGCAGATCGGCGCCGGTGGGACTAAGCCCCAAGGCTGCATTTACACCTGCATTAGGGCTTTTACCCACTAGCATTTTTTTTAATGCTGCAATATTGCAATATTGCTGCGTTTTTCTCAATGGGACTTTCTAATGTTAAAATCGCATCACACAAAAATCGCACGTTTGTGCTGTTGTGATCTTTGTGTGATGCGATTTTAACATTAGAAAGTCCCATTCAGAAAAACGCAGTGATATCGCAGCGTTAAGAAAACACTAGTGGGTAAAAGCCCATAGTATGTATCAGCAAGGGCAACTTTGTAACGCGATTTTGTAGCGATGCGACATAGCTACAAATCGCATGTACATGCTTTCCTATGGGTTCATCCACATGAGCGATGTTTTGTAGGCTGCTACATTGTGAGACTACAAAATTGCGGCATGCTCTATACAGCTGCGATTTGCTATGTTTTGTAGCCCATATTTCCCTATGGAGCCTCTTTGTTTATCGCATCGCATAGCATGAACTTGTGACTTTCATGCTATGTGATACGATTTTAACATTAGTAAGTCCTATTACTTTTCTTGGTACAAAAGCAACGCAATGCTACATTTTTAACAAGAAAAAAGCATCACTGATGCTACAAAATTGCGTGCACATAGCAGCGATATCACAGCTATTTTGTAGCAGCGATATTGCTGTCGCTCGTGTGGATACAGCCTTAGGGTGAATTCACACGAGCATGTTTTTACGTGTACTTAGGTGCGTACATACGTGCGCACCTAGGTACGAGCAAAAACACGCGTGAACAAAGCTGCGTGCTTGTTGTCAATGGAGCCGTGGCTGCTGCTGGCGGCTCCATTGAAAACAATGCTCTGCCAGCCCTCTGCATTCTTTTTTAGGGAAGAGCTTATATGTAAAGCTCTTCCCTAAAAAACAATTCTGGTGTGCTAGGAGACCATTGTCTTCAATGGAGCCGCCAGCAGCAGCAGCGGCTCCATTGAAGAGAATGCCTGCATTTTTAAATTTTTTTTACACTATAATTTTTCTTTTTCAGGGAAGAGCTTATATTTAAAGCTCTTCCCTGAAAAAGAATGCAGGGAGCCGGCAGACCATTGTTTTCAATGGAGCCACCGGCAGCAGCCGCAGCTCCATTGAGAACAATGCGTGCATTCCCTATGGTGCACGCATGTCCTATCTTTGCAGGCACACACATGTGAACACAGCATAGGGAATGCATTGTTGCAAATAGAAACGTGTTTTTGTGCGTGCGTATGTATGCACAAAAACACGCTTCTGTGAACGCACCCTTAGGCTACTCTCACACATGTGCTTGTAAAAACACTGTTTTTACTGCACTTTCCACTGTGTTGACATGCATTTTTGACAGCGTTTCACTGCATTTTACCTGCGTTTTCAGCAGAGTTATAAATGCAGCCAAGCAAGATGATTATGCCAAAAACTGAACCAACCCACAAGAAATGCCCCTGAAAGTCAGATAGCCTTTTAAGTTGAGTGCTAGCTGTGGTGTTGAGAGGATGTCTTTCTGCTACTGGCCTGGGCTGTGGCTGATTAGTGCACTACCTGGTCTGATGCTGGAGGAAGAGCCCAGAAGGAAGAAGCAGGGGTTCTGCGTTCATACTCTGGTGTCACAGCGAGGCCATAAAGACCATTTCGCAAGCCTCTGCTGCAATTTGCATTAGCACCCAGAGCAGTTCATAGCCTTCAGCCTTATGTCAGTGTCCACCTTTGACAAGCTGCTGGAGGCTGTGCTATCCGGACTGACTTACAGGGACACACACATGCGTCAGTGTATCTGTGCTTAGTAATGTCTGCTGGTCACTGTGTGGAAAAACCCAGTCAAAAACGCTGTAACCACATTCTACCATGTTTTCAGCAGCATTGAAAACACTCCCCATTCATTTTAATGGGCAAAACGCTGAAACGCCTGAAAAAAGAACAGACAGCGCTTGAAAATCACACCAATAAAAACGCTGCATTTTAATCCATGTGTGAGAAGCCCCATTGAAACTAAAGGTAACGTTCGACAGCGTTTAGCACTGTGTTTAAAATGCAGTGTTAAACGCTGAGAAGACGTGGCCTTGGGGCTCAGTCCATCACTGTGCTCCATTTTTGGAGCAGAGAAACTGAAGTAAAATGGATCAGTTCTTTTCCCCATGGATTATAATGTGGTTTCAAAGATGCGGAAAGCTAACGGAAAGGCTTGTGCTTGCTTTTATGAAAAAATAATGCTGCAGATTGCATTATTTTTCCATCCAAAATAACAGAAACATGACAGAATGGAAGCAAACGGAAGCCTTTCCAATTACTTTTTTTAAAAACTCCATTGAAATCAAAAGGAAAAAAATGGATTCATTTTTTTCAGTTTTAATTCTCCTTCAAAAATGGAGCAAAGAGACAGAAACTTTGAATTGAGCTCTAACCCAGGTGTGAAAGCAGCCTAAGGCCTCACTCAAATGAGCGTGTTTATGTGCGTACATATGTGCGCACAAAACCGCGCGTCTATTAGAACCATTGGTTCCCTATGGTATGTTCACATGTCTGTGTTTTACAGGCAGGCAAACCCACACACCTACAAAAAATAGGATATGCGTGCACCATAGATCCATGCTGCGTGTAAATATTCCCCATGGGGAGTCCCCTCATGAAAGCAATGGGCTGCCAGCAACCCCTGCAGTGATTTTCGGGAAAGGGCCTAAAAATATAAGCCCTTCCCTGAAAATCTTTTGTAGCTGTAGTAAAAAATAAATATATATATATATATATATATATATGTATATATATATATATATATATATATATATATATATATATATATATACTTACCTCTCAATGAATGGCCGAGCACTGCCTGTGATTGGCTGAGCGCTGTGACCTATCACAGGCAGCGCTCAGCTGTCATTCAATGACTGGCTGAGCACTGTATGTGATTGACTGAGCGCTCAGCCAATCAGACACAGCCCTTACAGCAGGTGGGGATTTTAAATCCCTGCCTGATGAAAGAACTTCAGAGCAGTGCAGGGAGAAGACGCAACTACACGCGCCTGAGCCCCGGCAATGGCTAAGAGGTAAGTATATATTTTTTTCTATTTTTCACTACAGCTAGGAATGATTTTTAGGGAAGGGCTTATATTTAAAGCCCTTCCCCTTAAAATCACTGCGGGGAGTGTCGGCATCCTATTGCTTTAGCGAAAGGCATGCAGCTCCGTTCACGTGTGTTTTAGCACGTGCATGCATGCACAGGTTTGTGCGCACACATGCATGTGCAAAACAATGCTCGTGTGAACGAGGCCCAAGGTATAAATTAAAGTTCATTCTGCAATGTATATGAGCAAAGATATTATATACTATTATCTAAACTCAACTAAGAAAAGCAGAAAGGCTCAATGTCCATGTGCGGATTTTAATTATAAAATCCGTGCTTGTCTCCTGCACGGGAGATCCATGCATCTTGCCACCCATAGGGATGCATTAGCATCCGCACGGCAAGTAAAAGCATGCGGATGTTATTTTTTTCCCGGCACGCAGGTCGCACGCAAGGGAAGAAATCGCAGCGTGCTCCATTTTTCTGCGGGTTCCACAGCGACGTCTTCCATTGAACTCAATATAAGCCGTCCCCACCACGGCACACCCACAGCTATCACTGTGGAGGTATGGCAAACTCCACTGTTGGCTGCAGGGAGCTGTGGCCAAGCGAAAGTAAAATTGTATCGCTTTGCCAAACGCCTGTGTGAGGGAGGCCTAACCCTCTGATCTCCAGAAAATACCAGTCTAAATCCTTCTCTCATTTAGAAATAAAAGCAGAATTTGCCATATTTGTTGGTGAGACTAGTAACTTATATATTTCATAGAGAGCATGTCGAATAATACCTGATATTGGGCACATACATTCAAACTGAGTCCTTCTTCGATCAAAATGATGAGACTGGATAATTTGCCAAGTTGTGAGGGCACATAGTTCAGAAATATGTAACAGAATTAGGTCAGATACCCATCTCCCATCTTGAATAAAATTCAGAGCTCTAAACTTATTATCCAAGATCCAATAATGGAATAAACCATTTTCCAATCCCAGGTGAAAAACTGGCTTACATAAGATAGGATACCATGAGGATGATGTTGGTGAACTATTTTCCCTCGGAAATACTCTAGATGCTAACTTCAATATCGAGCCTATGGTCAGATGTAGTTTTGCCTCTGAGGTTGTATAATCCAAAACCACAAGGGGACTCTTATTAGAGCTTCCAAAAACCAAACCGAGCACTTGAGGGAGAAGGGCCTTGGTAAAGTGAGCAGGAACCCAATGGTTTCTCTCCAAGAACTCCAAAATTCTCCTGTGGAGATTTCCTAATATGCAAACGATTTTCTGCAGTTAATCTAGTAGCTGTATTGCGCCTTCAGAGGTTCATTGGAGATATGTGTAGATTCTACAACACGTTTTTATTTTATTTAATGATGTTTCATAATCCAGAAGGCCATGGAAAAGGGAATGAGTTCAGTCTGAGTTGAAGGGGTTTTCTGGAACAAAGCTATTAATAACTTATCCTTAGGATAGTTCATCAATAGCAGATCTACAGGACCTACCATTGAGGACCCTACCAGCTGATCAGCTGCTGCAAAGGAGCTTGCTGCTGGCTAGAGGGCTCAAAATGCTATGCAAAATGTAATGCCCCAGTATGCTACTACAATGCTCTCCCATAGCAGTGAATTAAAAAAAACAAATCTTGTTATTTGTATGGTGCCAACTTATTCTGCAGCACTTTCAAGTAATTTATTTATTACCTTCCACCAAGCTGGGTACTCATTTTACCGACCCCAGAAGGATGGAAGGCTGAGTCAACCTTGAGCCGGCTACCTGAAACATTCAAGTTATTGAAAACCTTCAGGTAATGAGTGAGAGCTTAGCCTTAGCTGCATTTTTGCAAGGCCATGGATCCACACGTAGCTGTCATTAATAAAACCGCTTTACGTTATCACTTTTACCCAAGCCTTATAGGAACTAAAATAATTACCTATATAATAAAGATGTAGCATTCTTTAAACCAATATGTGCTGTTATAGTAGTGCACCAGGCATAGCTGCACTAGTAACATAACACGCTATTCTATACACTTACTATTAGAACGGAGTTTACTGAATGCTACATTGTATAGGTTTCCAAAAACCTGTTAATTCCAGGACAATGTGCGTATATCTCTAGGGAAGGTAAAGTTAATTCACTTGGTTTCAAACCTAATATTGATTTGCAGAATTAATTTGAATATAATTGGATTTACTAAATTATTCTAGTGACATCCATTATACTGACTGTTTCATGATAGATTTTTTTTGAAATTGCTATTTGCTAATGTAATATAAAGATCTAGTGAAAATAAATCAGAATACAGTATCTAGGGCAATGTATTGGCTCTATTGTCGATAAGTAAAGGTATGAAACACAATGCAATTAAACAATCCATGGTTGTCATCGGAATTCCATGACAGAACTAACACATTCATTGCAGACTAATATGTTTTTTTTCAAGCACTCATCTGTAAAATGCGTGTTCTATAAGATGATGAGTTTTTACCCTTTTACTGTCCTTGACAGTTTTCCGTTTGTGATGTTACCCAGTGGGACTTTGTAGACCAGTTTTTTTTACCTTTCAAGTTCATAACTTTGATAGCATTCTGTGCAGTAAAATTAGAATTTATTGTGCATAAGATATACTTAAAGGATTATTGTAGATTACTCAAAGATAAGAAATTCTGAAAAAAATGTAATTGAATTATGGGGCATGTGCAATGAAATGTGTTATTCTTGGAGTGTGCCAACCATCATTGAGGTCTTGGCTGCCTGCAAGTAATAAACTTACATCTGTGCTTCCCATTCTAGAGAGAACCTAATGACTTGTTTTTAGTCAGTCGTCTGAGCACTAAATCATTATCACTTTCTGTATAAATCATATGAAAGGACAAGTCAATTGTTTATTTTTTTATGTTTGACAGTCTTTCAGCTCAGAGCTCTTGGGTTTCATCCGCTTACTTTAGTGTACCAAGCAGCTTGCTGGTTTATCGTTTTAACCTGTTTCTCTCCCGTGGCTCAGGACTGCAGTGCGTTTTCACATGCAATATTCAGATTTATGCTTTCCACATCACAAGACATTTGTGTTCTCTGGTTTATTATTATTAATATTGTATTTACTGAGAAGATAACATTTTAAACTTAAAGGGGTTGTGTCACGATTCAAAGCCCTAAAGGCGCCCAAATAAATAGAGAGATTGTCAAGCAAGCACTTAGCTGCCTCCAGCAGTCCCATCAAAAGAATGGAATGGCAGGGCACATGATTCTTTGTCTCTTAATTCACACAGGAGAACATAGGTTATGCTACTTTAATGATTGGTAGGGGTCTCAGCAGATATTCCCCCATGGCCGGCTGCATACGAACGGATTGGATTCCGCATGTGGGAGCCCACAGCAGAATCCGACCCTCTGTCCAGCCGGCATCCGTGCATATCTGTCATTAAGCTTCTTCATCTGTACTGTGAATGGTCCGCATGGCTTGCCGTTGGACATGCATAGTACAGATTAATTTTTTAACTCCTGCTTTTCCCATGTCATCATCTGGCGATGACGCAGAATCTGCAACCTTCAATGGAAACCGTCCACCCGGAATCTGCGCAAAAATGGAGCATGGTGTGAGTTCTTTCTGCTAGCGGAAAATCGCAGTCGCTGTCTGCTCGTATAAGCGGACATGCAGATGCTCCATTGGTTTGAATTGCTGAGGAATGCCACGGATTGTCCGCGCAGGAGACGATCGTGATTTAAACAATTGAAACCCAGTCGTGTGCAGGGAGCCTATCCTGTTCATAAGGGATCACTTTCAATCTTGGAACAACCCCATTTAAGAGAAGCTGTCACAACCGAATGATATTCTACTAGTGGGTTTAAAAAAGAAGGCTGAAAGCAAAGTTATGGTCCTGTGGAGTGATGATTGCTCTCAGCCAGACAGCAACTCTGAAAAGATCATGTCCATTCTATCTATGATCCAATACCTTATTTAAGGGGTATTATAAATTAAGAAAGCAGGGTCTTCCTGTAAAAAAACACCACCTACGTGTATGGGCTGTGTCTGGTATTGTAGCTCTGTATCCTTCATCTGTATCCTTATTCAAGATAAGACTGATGTATAAGGCCACCTGCACATGGGCACGTCAGACTCCGCATGCGGAATCCGGCACTAGCAGCAGCGGCGTCCGTGCGTACCTCCTCTCTCTTTACTTGGTCCGCACGGTTCATCTAACATGCGCAGTACATATTTTTTGTCTTTAAACTCCTGCATTTCCCACGTCATCGCCCAGCCATGACGCAAAATCTGTGACCTTTCCTCAATGTCATTGCGGGAGGGCCGCAGATCAGATGGCTTCCATTGACTTCAATGGAAGCCTTCTGTGCGGAATCCGCACAACAATGGAACATGCTGCGATTTTTCCTCCATGAACGGAAAATCGCAATTGATTTCCGCTCGTGTGGAGGAAAAAGAGTATTTCAATAGCATGTTATGGGCTGTATTTGCTGCGGAATCCAGAGGACGCCCGCACCGGGTTCTGCAATGCGAATCCTCTCATGTGCAGCCGGCCTAATACTGCCAACTGTCAATAGAAACTAGTAGCACACTTGCTGAAAAAATACTGTGGCAACCCCTGCTTGATATGAATTTGAACAGTTGTTCGTTTTGAGTATGGGTTGTGAGCTTCTGGTGAACAAAAATGAAGTATTGTGACTGGAAAAAGTTGCAGGCATCCATATATTTCCCCCACAATGGCCACCTGAGAACTTCAGAATGACACAGTGGACTGATGGCTGCTCATACTGCATAATACATGGATATGCTGGATCTAGCACAATGAGAATCACATAGGGCATATGGACAGAAGTTATTTTATTGATACAACCTCATTTGAAAATCACCTATATTATTTGCATATTAAAACTAGATATTGAAAAATTTGTTGATTTTTTATTATATTGTCGACGTGACAATGGGGGCTAGTCATATTGACTTTGCTGCAACAATATGTTTTACAGCAACTTTTAGAGATATGCTTTACAGCAACTTCATGGACTATTCACACAATGGACAGAGCTGACCCACTGACTTTCATGGGAGACTGTTCTAGGCATGCTTTGTGTAGGAAGGGGAGGAAGAGAGCTTTGATCGTAACCATGTAAATGGTGGATCATGCTTTTCTATATAAAGATATATATGTGGAGAGAGAGACAGACAGATATGTATGTGTGTTCACCCTTAATTTAGCTTGAATTTCCCTTAGTAATGTTGGGTTTTGTGTATTTTGAGCCTTTCCATCTCAGATTCTGCTTGAATCACTAGAATCAATATTCAGATGGAACCCTCAATAGAACCATATGCTTTAATTATTCAAATAAAGTCACAAACTTTGGTCTACATATTAAAGAAGTACTTTGGCAGCATAAGAAGGTGCTGAATAAAAGTTTAATTTATTCCCCCACAACAAAGAAAAGAAAAAGACCTCACGGTCTAAACGTCCCGGTATTTCTTTGCTGTGAGGGGATAAATGTTTGGACTTGCAGGGGAACACAGGTTTGGATTCCCTTTCTTTTGGCTGCTGCATGATTTGGTTCAACACAGTGTGGGTATATGATTTGTGCTGTTGGTACAACCTCTTTATTTTTCTAAACTTTGGTCCACATTTGACGAGTTCTCCATTTATTTTTGTTGTTGTTTTTTCCGTGTGTGTAGTGGGGCGGTGCTCACAGAATAGTGTATTCAATAACACTATTCTATCTTCCAAAACTAATGGAAACAAAGTCCATGGTTACATCAAATGTTCTGTCTGAATACTGTTTTTGCCTATTCTGGAAAGACTAATCATACACACTAGTGTAGTGTAAACCAAGCCTTATACAACTTATTATGACGCCCATCAATGCAAACTCACAAAATCCATTAATAAAAATATATACCAACATGTACGTTTCTTTAACATGGGACTCTATGGATATACATCTTGGGATATGTCGGATTTAGGGACAGTTTAAAAAAGGGCACATTTGTAAGTATACAATAGAAAACAAAGTAGTAGAATTGGCATTACTTGCATGCTTTACTTATAAGTGGCCATAATTCATGGAACAGATCCAACAGTTCCATCAGCAGCATATTGATTTCTTATTATATGCTTGCAGACCCAAGAGATAACAAGGATCACAGATTCTTAGCTCACAATTTTTTGATGGTTACATAATATAAAATGAAAACTAATGTGTTAATATATGCATTGGTATTCCAAGAAAATTAGAGTTTGTCAATCCGAAACACTGAGTAATCATATACATATGCATCATTGCAAGAAAATGCAGCCAGACAGTTAGAGCACTTATTAACATTCTGGTCCTAGATAATAACATAAAGCCATTGCTACAAGAGACAAATTAACAGTCCAATGATACAGTGAGTCCAGACAGAGTGACTCTAAAGACATTCACAATTTTACTTTGTCCCTACGCAGACATTTTTTACAAGGTTTCGACTTCATTACTGTCATAGAGATGACATTGTAGATTTTTGGGGGGTTGGTTAGCTTTTAAAGATCTCCAGATGTCTATGGCTCAAAGGAAAGTTGCTAATATAATGTTTTAACCTTATAATTGTTACGTCTGTGCAGGCTGTGGAAACAATGACCTACACAAACGCAACCTAAATAAGGGCTGGTGGGAGGAAAGTGGAGAAGGGATGTGCAGACACCACTGGACACCACCAACAAACATATACCAACAGGGAAAACGAACAACAGACCCAACAACACACCTGACTGCCTTATTCTTACCAATGTACTAAACAAACAGACAGATGGAAATATCTATAAGTAAGTACGAGGTATTGGTTTGAATTTTGGCCATAACACGTAAGCTCACAAACCCATGTCAAGAGTCTTCATAGAGTCCCTACTCTAGCAAGACAACTACAACAAAGAGGGGACCTGGTCTACAAGCGGGGAGGATCACAGTGGAACCTAGGGACCAACTGTCTCACCCTAGATGGTAATGTGCAGGAGCACCAGAAATACAACATAAAACACACTGAACAGGACTGTTCACACCTGGTGTGGTAAACACTTTTAGATGTAGACAGGACATGACCCAGTTCACACCAAATGGCTGCAACATAAAGGGAACACTACACAGAACAAGACATTGTTCATACCTAGTGTAGTCCACAGCTTCAGACATACACTGAACAGGACCTTGTTTAGACTAAAAGTCTGCTTACCTCACAGACAGAAGGAAACCCACTCAGAACCTCATGCATGCATAGATAAACAGGAGCTATTTCAAGTCCACTCACCAAAAAAGGTGAAAGAGTGTCAGACACTAATCTGACATAAAAGGAACATGTTGTCAGATATCACCCACCTGACAACATACAAGGAATTGGATGTCTGGAGGCTGATAAAAAGGAAGGAATAAGGGGCCCGCAGAACTTGCAGACAGGGAAATCAGGTGTCCAGACCATCTTCAGGGAAGGTGGGGGAAACAACTTCAAACAAGCAGCATGCAGGGCACAAACCACCAGGTTTTGAGATCAAATGGGATAATGGAAAAATGTCCGTCACCCACTAGCAAAAGGGGCTGGAACTTATGTGCAAAGACCAGTGGCGATAGTCTGATTGCAGCAATCCACACGCCCAGCCAGCTCAAACATCCCACACCTGTGGAAGTGTGCAACTAGAAACCCATAGAACCACATTTCCCAGGAGCAACGCATAATAATAATATTTCTGGGTGGCTTTCTTTATCCTCACTAGTTAGTGTTTGAAATTTTCTCACCACAACATGGGGCTTAAAGAGGTTGTCCCGCGGCAGCAAGTGGGGTTAAGCACTTCTGTATGGCCATATAAATGCACTTTGTAATATACATCGTGCATTAAATATTGGCCATACAGAAGTTATATACTTACCCCCTCCGGTGTTGGCGTCCCTGTCTCCATGGCACCGACCGAAGCCTTCTTTTGCCTGGATTAGACGCGCTTGCGCAGTCTGCCCTCTTCTGTCCCGCTCCGGCGTGCTCGCGCCGCAGAAGTCTTCTGCGCATGCGCAGAAGACCTGTGCGGCGCGAGCACGCCGGAGCGGCCCCTTCAGCGGGACAGAAGAAGCAGACTGCGCAAGCGCGTCTAATCGAGCCAGGAGAAGGCTTCAGTCGGCGCCATGGAGACGGGGACGCCAACACCGGAGGGGGTAAGTATATAACTTCTGTATGGCCAATATTTAATGCACGATGTATATTACAAAGTGCATTTATATGGCCATACAGAAGTGCTTAACCCCACTTGCTGCCGCGAGACAACCCCTTTAACATCTTTACAGAAAATGACATAAATTATACCAGAAATCTACTATAGCGCATAGCTGTTGAAGAATTCTGTGTAGACATGCAGAGGTTCTGAGCGTCACATAACATATGAAGCGGCGTATGTGCCTCTTCATATATTGGGTGCATCATTCAGCGGCAAGGATCATACTACATTTCAAATTATGTATATGTCACAGAGAAAACACAGCAGGGAGCTGGAAGAGGTGTATATAGACTTGTTTGTTATTTTTACACACGGGGAGCCTATGTAAAAAATATTGAATAAGTCAGACAACCCCGTTAATAATTCTCCCAAATATAGTTATTATGACTATACCATAATTAATATTATATCTGCACTATAATTAGGCATTATCTGTCAAAAGTTTTAGAACAGCTGCATTTTCTAGTTTTTATTGATATTTACACAGTTTATTGTCTCAAATATACTTTGGAATGAAAGCATAGAACAAATAAACAGGTTAAGATGAATAAAAATAATAGATTAACTTTGCTTCACCAAAATAAATCTAAATATTTGACTCTTCAAAGTAGTCACTTCTAGCTGATATAATAGCTTTAGGCCGCTTCCACACAGGCGACAGAATCGTTAGATTTTCTCGCGATGCGACAGCGCTACAAAATACATGTATGTGAAGCCCATGCTTTCCAATGGGTTCCATCACATCAGCGATGTTTTGTAGGCTGCTACATTGCGAGAATACAAAATTGCAGCATGTTCCCTACAGCTGTGATTTGCGATGTTTTTTAGCCCATGTTTCCCTATGGAGCCCTCAATTGTGTTACTTGTGTGGTGCGATGCAACTTTTACAGTAGGAAATCCGACTGTAAAAGCCCTGAAGAAATAAGCCCTGTCTGCATAAAAAAGAATAAAAATAATACATCACCTATCAGGCGCTGTCAGCTTTGGCGCACGTCCCCTCTGCAGCTTTGGCAGACTTTTCTGTAGTCTTCAGGCAGCCCTTCCTAGATTGGTGGTTTAAAATACCTGCCTCCAAGAAGCATTAGCTGTGATTGGTTCTTGAGCGCCGCGGCTCAGTCAATCGGAGCCAGCACACGATGAATATATCACAGCCATTCATTGAATTTACTGATGAAGAGCACTGAACGCCCAAAAATAGAACAGACACTGCTCAAAAATTGCGGTGCTCAAAAAGCAGCGATCGAGGGGCTGTCTGAGGCTGTGTGAGAAGCTCCACTGAAGACAGCGAAGCCTTTGACAGCATTTAGTGCTGAAAAAACCTTCTGTGTGAGGGAGGCCTAAGGGTTATAATTGTCTGTCTGTCTTATTTGGTAAATTGCCTTTTTCTTGCTATTATGATGACAATGTGCAGTGTCCTGAAGAGTAAAACTGCTGAGATTCTGCCCTGGAGGGTATTGTAATGCAGTCTGTTGCAACACTGGTTATATAAAGTAGAATTAGAAGGTTTAAAAGTAGAGATGAGCGAGCATACTCATCCGAGCTTGATACTCGTTCGAGTATTAGGGTGCTCGAGATGCTCGTTACTCGTGACGAGTACCACGCGATGTTGAGTTACTTTCATTTTCTTCCCTGAGAAATTTGCGCGCTTTTCTGGCCAATAGAAAGACAGGGGAGGCATTACAACTTCCCCCTGCGACGTTCAAGCCCTATACCACCCCCCTGCAGTGAGTGGCTGGCGAGATCAGGTGTCACCCGAGTATTAAAATCGGCCCCTCCCGCGGCTCGCCACAGATGCATTCTGACATAGTTCAGGGAAAGTGCTGTTGATGCCGGAGCTGCTATAGGGAGAGTGTTAGGAGTATTTTAGGCTTCAAGAACCCCAACAGTCCTTCCTTGGCCATAAAAATCGCAGATCGCACCTATCTGCGATCTGCGATTCCTGTTCTCTTCTCTATATGCGCTCAATGGGGTCGGCGGCAGCAGCGATTTTCCGCTCGTGGTGGGAAAATCGCAGCGTGTCCTATTCTAGCATGGATTCCACGCAGACGGTTTCCATTGAAGTCAATGGAAGCCGTCTGATCCGCGGCCCTTCCGCAATGACATTGCGGATGGGTTGAAGATACTGCATCACTAGGTGATGACGCAGAAAAAGCAGCCAGTTTGAAAAAAAATTCTGTACTGCGCATGTCTGATGGCTCGCCATGTGGACCATCCACAGTATAGAAGAAAAGAAGAAATAGCAGATATGTGTGAAATGCCGGCTGCGAGCAGGATTTGATTCCTTTGCGGGATTCCGTTTCCGACCCGCCCATGTGCATTCAGTCTAAATGTGGCAGAAAAATGTGCTTCACACCATTTTGCAATAAACAATAAATCCATCTCTACTTATGTGACAACCCCATTACCATGTCAATGAGATAACATGAGTTTTTATAATCTTTCACAGACCATTCAGATCTCATGAAGATTACTCAACCAGAGTTCTGCCTATTTAAATTATGTCTCATTAGTTTAATGGACCCTGAATAAAGATTGGGCAATCCTGTTATTTATGACCTTTTATCAACTTGTACTGTAGATCTATAAATTAAGGCCCATTTACATTGGACACTCGTCCCTGTATCCCCGCGCTCCCATGCTCCTGCACGGGAGCTAGTACAGCTGGCTCGCACATGGAGCAGCCAGCAGAAGGGCGGGGCAGTGCAGGAGATTTCTCTCCTCTCGTTCCCCTGCCCCTCTCCATTCACATAACACAGGCGCCATTTGCTATGGAACGGTAGCTGTTTAAACTGCACGATGAGCGATGATCGTCATCTCTCATCTTTTAGCAGCCTAAAAGCGGGGTGAGAAGTGTAAAAGAGCAGAAAGCCACAACTTTTTGAGCAACACCACACTTGCGTAAAAGTATGTCAATTTTTGACAACAGAAAACGACCATCATCCCGTACTGTATACAATACCTCTCATTTCATGGTACATATCAAAAATATCATAGTGACTTTGGTTAGTGTAATAAATTCCTTATAGTGTTCCTAGAAATGCACCACACAGAAAATGCAGCAAAGTTATTTTCTAATTAGTTACTAGCTACGCCCAACAAATAGCTGTTGATGGCCTTTTGAGCTAATAACTCACATTCACAAGCATTAAAGCAAAATGATAGATAATTTTACAATATTGTACATTTTATTGTTCCTTCAGGACAACTGTAGCTATGTGCAGTATTAAGGCATTCTGATGTCATATACCACTAAGAAGCCCACTCTATGAGTCAGAACAGACAACAGCTTTCACTCCGGTGCACTGACCGCCATGTAATACTACATTGAAAGGAATAGGTAGCTAAAACAGGTCTAGAAAAATACAATTCCTTTGAGCCTGAATATCTGCTCGTCTGACTGAGCTCATACCCTCCTCTATGGCTGTACTGCAGCGGATTTGCCTGTTCCTGTGGTCCCTCTGTGATCTTACAAGATGATCTATTTCACTAATTGAAAACACTGATCACTGCTACTGCACCAGAAGTCTAAGATAATACACGTTGATCTGACTGGCTAGCACCGCTCATGGAAGCAGAGCTGTCCATTCCAAAAGCAACATAAAGGGTCTGACTACCAATGCACACCAAGCATAAGGTAGTGAGTTGAGCGCCATCTTGAAAGACTGCTGAGAGTATGGGTAGATTCATGGAAATGCAGCCATAGAGAATGACTCCAGGCAATATTACTCCTTCCCTCTGGTTCCAGGATAATTTTTTTTTCCGATGACCGAAGAGTTGCTTTAACTTTACTGTGTGTGTATACTGCAATATGTTTAAATGGTGTAAAATAGTAAAATATGTATATTGTTTATATATGACAATGATAGATAGATAGATAGATAGAAGATAAATAGATATGAGATAGATAGATAAATAGATAGATATGAGATAGATATATAGAAGATAGATGGATAGATAGATAGATAGATGGATAGATAGATAGATAGATAGGAGATAGATATGAGATAGATAGATAGATAGATAGATAGATAGATAGATAGATAGATAGATAGATATGAGATAGATAGATAGGAGATAGATAGATAGATAGTAGAGATGAGCGAACACCAAAATGTTCGGGTGTTCGTTATTCGGAACGAACTTCCCGTGATGCTCGAGGGTTCGTTTCGAACAACGAACCCCATTGAAGTCAATGGGCGACCAGAACATTTTTGTATTTCGCCGATGCTCGCTAAGGTTTTCATGTGTGAAAATCTGGGCAATTCAGGAAAGTGATGGGAATGACACAGTGACGGATAGGGCAGGCGAGGGGCTACATGGTGGGCTGCATCTCAAGTTCACAGGTCCCACTATTAAGCCACAATAGCGGCAAGAGTGCCCCCCCCCCCACTGTCAGCATAAAGATCGTTCTCCTCTGCCACAGCTGTAACAGCTGTAGCAGAGAAGAACGATGTTTGCCCATTGAATTCAATGGAGCCAGCAAAACAACAGGTTCCACTGAATGCAATGGGCTGCCCGCGATCGCAGGATGAATGGTCGGAAAGGGGTTAAATATATAACCCCTTTCCTGCAATTCATCCAGAAATGTGTTACACTAAAAATATATACCGGCGTATAAGGCGACCGGGCGTATAAGACGCCCCCCCAACTGTCACCTTATACGCCGGTAATACAGTGGAGCAAAGAATAAAAAGCATTACTCACTTTTTCAGATGATCTGCGGCGCTCCTGCAGGCTGTCGCTCCCTCCTAATCCACGGCAGAGTATTCCTTTCTGCACGAAAGGCTTGAAATCCCCGCCTCCAGAAACACAGCCAATCACAGCCAATGACAATGATGTCATTGAATGGCTGTGATTGGCTTGAAATCCCCGCCTCCAGAAACACAGCCAATCACAGCCATTCAATGACATCATTGTCATTGGCTGTGATTGGCTGAAGGCACATGTGTTTCTGGAGGCAGGGATTTAAAGCCTTTCGTGGAGAAAGGAATAGTCTGCCGGGAACCAGGAAGGAGCGACAGCCTGCAGGAGCGCCGCAGATCATCTGAAAAAGTGAGTAATGCTTTTTATTCTTTGCTCCACTGTATTACCGGCGTATAAGGTGACAGTTGGGGGGTCGTCTTATACGCCCGGTCGCCTTATACGCCGGTATATATTTTTAGTGTAACACATTTCTGGATGAATTGCAGGAAAGGGGTTATATATTTAACCCCTTCCCGACCATTCATCCTGCGATCGCCGGCAGCCCATTGCATTCAGTGGAACATGCTGTATTGCTGGCTCCATTGAATTCAATGGGCAAACATCGTTCTTCTCTGCTACAGCTGTTACAGCTGTGCCAGAGAAGAAGGATTTCTCTTCTATATGTTCTCAATGGGGTCAGCGCTGCTGCCGCCGGCCCCATTGAGCGCATATAGAGAAGATTTATGGCCCTAAGAAGGACCGTTGGGGTTCTTGACACCTAAAATACTCCTAACACTCTCCCTATAGCAGCTCCAACACGATAGCGCTTTCCCTAAACTCATGTCAGAATGCATCCATAGCGAGCCGCGGGAGGGGCAGATTTCAATACTCGGGTGACACCTTATCTCCCCAGCCACTCACAGCAGGGGGGTGGTATAGGGCTTAAACGTTGCAGGGGGAAGTTGTAATGCCTTCCCTGTCTTTATATTGGCCAAAAAAAAGCGCTAACGTCTCAGGGAAGAAAGTTAAATTAACCAGAACACCGCATGGTGTTCGTTACGAATAACGAACATCCCGAACACCCTAATATTCGCACGAATATCAAGCTCGGACGAACGCGTTCGCTCATCTCTAATAGATAGATAGATAGATAGATAGATAGATAGATAGATAGATAGATAGATAGATAGATAGGAGATAGATATGATAGATATGAGATAGATAGATAGGAGATAGATATGATAGATATGAGATAGATAGATATGAGATAGATAAATAGATAGATAGATAGATAGATAGATAGATAGGAGATAGATAGATAGATAGATAGGAGATAGATATGATAGATATGAGATAGATAGATAGATAGATAGATAGATAGGAGATAGATAGATAGATAGGAGATAGATATGATAGATATGAGATAGATAGATAGATAGATAGATAGATAGATAGATAGATAGGAGATAGATACGATAGATATGAAATAGATAGATATGAGATAGATAAATAGATAGATAGATAGATAGATAGGAGATAGATAGATAGGAGATAGATATGATAGATA
Organism: Eleutherodactylus coqui; assembly: GCF_035609145.1. Classification (NCBI taxonomy): domain Eukaryota; kingdom Metazoa; phylum Chordata; class Amphibia; order Anura; family Eleutherodactylidae; genus Eleutherodactylus; species Eleutherodactylus coqui. The sequence goes on along the minus strand of NC_089838.1, from coordinate 41,717,691 downwards.
TGAGATAGATAGATAGATAGATAGATAGATAGATAGATAGGAGATAGATAGATAGATAGGAGATAGATAGATAGATAGGAGATAGATATGATAGATATGAGATAGATAGATAGATAGATAGATAGGAGATAGATAGATAGATAGGAGATAGATATGATAGATATGAGATAGATAGATAGATAGATAGATAGATAGATAGATAGGAGATAGATACGATAGATATGAAATAGATAGATATGAGATAGATAAATAGATAGATAGATAGATAGATAGATAGATAGATAGATAGATAGGAGATAGATAGATAGGAGATAGATATGATAGATATGAGATAGATAGATAGATAGATAGATAGGAGATAGATAGATAGATAGGAGATAGATAGATAGATAGGAGATAGATATGATAGATATGAGATAGATAGATAGATAGATAGATAGGAGATAGATAGATAGATAGGAGATAGATATGATAGATATGAGATAGATAGATAGATAGATAGATAGATAGATAGATAGGAGATAGATACGATAGATATGAAATAGATAGATATGAGATAGATAAATAGATAGATAGATAGATAGATAGATAGGAGATAGATAGATAGGAGATAGATATGATAGATATGAGATAGATAGATAGATAGATAGATAGGAGATAGATACGATAGATATGAGATAGATAGATAGATAGATAGATAGATAGATAGGAGATAGATACGATAGATATGAAATAGATAGATATGAGATAGATAAATAGATAGATAGATAGATAGGAGATAGATAGATAGGAGATAGATATGATAGATATGAGATAGATAGATAGATAGATAGATAGATAGATAGGAGATAGATACGATAGATATGAGATAGATAGATATGAGATAGATAAATAGATAGATAGATAGATAGATAGAAGATAGATATGATAGATATGAGATAGATAGATAGATAGATAGATAGGAGATAGATATGATAGATATGAGATAGATAGATAGATAGATAGGAGATAGATATGATAGATATGAGATAGATAGATATGAGATAGATAAATAGATAGATAGGAGATAGATAGATAGATATGAAATAGATAGGGGATAGATATGAGAGATAGATATGTGATAGATAGATAGATATGAGATAGATAGATAGATAGATAGATAGATAGATAGATAGATAGATAGATAGATAGATAGATAGATAGAAAAAACCTGCACAGTTGACAATTGTGGAAAGAAGATTTATTTAAAAAAAACAAAAACAGGTCCAATCACATTGACAAGTATTTCCTGTGTGATCGCTTTGCTGTAGGTTTTGAATGGTTTATAATGACAATAATTCTACTCTCTACTTAGTCAAATTACCCCTATTTTCTTGTTTTTTGTTTCCTGGAAAAAGATGGTACTCGTAATTGGATTTCTGTATTTTCACTTGGGCCACAGCTACACCATGTGCAGCATGCCAAATTAAGATGCATGTGTTCTGCTCAAGTTGCTGGTGTCTGTTTTCCAATCTGTCATTTTTATTTTTATCTTCATTCTGATGTGGAGAATTACCTAACAGATGACAATGTCTCTGGCTCCAAATGTCATGTTTTATTACTCAGAACAGTTTGCAACTAAACAATGCCTCTCAGTGTAAGGCTAGTTGTACAGCAGAACTAATGGGCGCATATTATAATGTATTTGTTATCCATTTTAGATGTGTTTCATAGTATGGTGATTAAAGAAGGACATACAGTATCAAATAGAAACCTGCAGAGTAAAAAGGAACCCTGAAAGTAGACTCTTATGAAACTGTGCAGTATGCTTTTGGTGCATAGACACGTATGACAATTAGGTAATTTATACTTATAGCCTTGTGAGGCTTATTGGATTATTTGCATTTGTTAAAGTATCAACTTCTTCAAATGTTATGTCTAAGATTTACTGGTATATTTTTTCTTTCAAAAGTATGTCATATTTGTTAGTTGTTATTTTTTTGTGCTTGCTAAACTGGCATGGTAGAGGGGCATTTCTCTTTTTGTGCATTCTGAGTGTTAGGGCTCTGGGTGTGGTCCACTGTGCTAACCAACCAAACCTGGCTTTTAGATCAGACTTGGTATGGCTGGCAGCTGACCCCAGTGGTCAAAGGGACCAAAGCAGGGAAAACTCAGATGGGTAACTTGCCCTTAGCTAAGCAGTAAGATGGAAGAGCCCTGCCTATAAGCAGGGTAGGTGTCCTAATAAGAATGTCCCTGCACTGGAACCCTGGGGCTGACTATCCCTGATAGGAAGCAGGGACAGTGTACACAAAGTACAGAGCAGGACTGACTACCACAGAAACAGGAACGATGCACAGACTGGACAGCTCAAAAGACTGAACAGTCCTGAAACAGATGACCTAGATGTGCTAGGTGTCTGAAGCAAACACACATCAAACACATCAATTCTGAGGCAAAGAGGGAGGGTCCCCTGCTCACTTAAATAGAAGGGTAATTGCTATTTAAACTGCAGCTGGGCTGTGTGCACTGAGAGATGTTAACTCCCTCATTGCTGGTAGAAAATAGAACAAAGAGTACATTTAAGTAAAAGCTTGATGCCCTCATTTGCCCGGAATACCAAGAGGGCAGCAGACAAGGGTAGCAGACCTAACACTGAGCCAGAGAGAAAAGCCTCTCAAAGAGTGGCTTACATTTTTGGCTAGTAATTTAAAGTAATACTACAATACCAGATGTAACCCCAGCTAATTATTAGGGTTAAAAAAGCTTGACCACTTAGATTAGGTGATCAGCCTTTTATTTGCAAATATATTGCTTTTAGGAGACAACAAAAGTGTCATCCCTCACCATTTTTAATTGCAGCTAACTATGCAGTCCATCCAAAACATTACCTCCACTATATAATATTCACATTTGAACAATAATGGACAATCTACTGTCTTAGTGAATTCATTAATCTTACTTTAAAATTGTCTCTTAGGGCTTCTTCAGATGGGCGTGATTTTCTCCCATTATGTGGCCATGATAATCACGGCCGCATAATGAAACGAAACAAAACCTTTGATGTCAATGTTTTTTTTTTCATTAGCGATATTTTCCCCCGTTAATAGAACAGGCAAGAAAAGATAGGACTTGCCCTATCTTTCCTGTATATAGTTAATACTACATGCAGAGGAAGATAGGGCAAGACCTATCATCTCGTTGTTTTATTAAAGCGCTTATGTTATAGCGCGGAGTTTGAATACTCTGAGAACAGAAAGGAAAAAAAAACAGTGCATGCACAACTACTCTCCGTAGCGGTGAACATAGTAGCGCACACAGCCATGTGAAGAAGCCCTAAAAATGTTTGAATTCTCTTGTAGTTAAAAAAGGGTCTGTTTGCATTAGAATTTTTATGTATGTTTTATATTTACATTATGCAAATAAGGGAGAAGGAACAATATCTCTGCAGTGCTACATATTAGAAAATACATGAAAGTCAGGAAATTAAATTAAATCAGAAGCATGAGAGGTCTTTTCTACTGCTATTTGCAGTGACTTTTTTGCCACCTATTAGAAGGCAGCATTCCTGCAAGTTGATGTTAGACTCTTTAAAGAAGCCTTGTAACAATGGCTGAGAATTGAAAGCCAAGCCAGAATCCATACACAGACAGCTGTTTCGATGTGTTTGCCCCTCATTAGCACACAGTAGGTTTCTGGCTTGGCTTGTGAGAGGACTGTGATGTGGGTCCGGAACGCTAGCTTTTCTCCTTAGGGAGAGCACTTAGAAAGTGAGTGAGTGAGGAGATGTTAGGTACCTGTATCCGCAGAGGCCCCTCTTTTGGATGGGAGCTACTGTTAGGGTTGCTACTGGGATCTGTTGCACTACATACGCTTTCAGCAGCATAGTCCCACAGGTGTGGAATGATTGAACTGGCTGGCCGTGGATTTCCCCAGTCAGGCAATCCCCAAGGTCTGTGCTTATTTTTATACCAGTTCCTTTGCTAGAGGCTGCTGGTCTTTCTCCTGTCTGTTCTGGTGTGAGCAGTGTCATGCTCCTGCATTTCTGTGCAGGTTCTGTTCCGTATAAACTGTGTCATGCTTCTGCATGCCTGTGCAGCATTCAGGAAGTTCAGTGTGCACAGTGCCATGCACATACATGTCTGTGCAGCTTTTGGTATGTGTAGTAGGAACTGTATTGCGGTGGGTCGTTTATCATTTAGAACAAGGTAAGTCCCCAGGTTCCAGCGCAGGCTCGTCCCTATTGGGACGATTGCCCCACATTGCAACAGGTTTCCTGGGGTTAGTTGTCTCGTTAGTGTAGGGCCCCGCAAGACAACAAGGACCCTTGAAGTCAGGCTTGTGGACTTAGGTATCTTGGCCAAAATATGAACTAATACCTTGTACATTCTATAGTTATTCCATCTGGCTATGTGGGCAGGTATGTAGGTGAGTGTTTTGAGCATTTGTCAGTCAGTGTGTTATATCTATTCATGAGTTATGTCCACTGCGTCTGAGTTCACCTGCCGGTGATTTTCGTGTCCATTTCGCAGTTCTGCAGTTTATGTGCCAGTAAGACTCTGAGTGTTCATAGCCTAGTTTAACGTTACAGAATACACATGTACACATATAAGGAGATATTTGTTTATGTCCCTGTTTGCCTTGCCCCTTGTTCATGTCCATGTTTGCCATTTTTTAACAGGAGACTTATAAGGCCATTCATGCTCCTCTGGGTAATATGAAAATAAGGGAGATGAAACAATAACTCTGCAGCACCATCTATTAGAAGGCAGCATTACTGCAAGTCAATGTTAGACTCGTTGTAAAAGCCTTGTAACAATGACTGGGCATTGTATGCCAAGACAGAATCCATACACAGACAGCTGTTTCGAGGTGTTTGCTCCACATCAGTGTGCAGTACATTAAATGTACGTGTAAAATATATACAAACATGCCATTTTAAGCATACCAACCAAAGAGCTCCAGGCTCACTTTAGTCTTGGACCCTTTGTCACTGTCATAATGCCCAAATTCTCAGTTCACTCCAGTCTATTACTGAAGATGCCAATATGAACACAACAGCAGAATTTACAGTGACCTATAAAATGATAATTACATTTACAATAAACATAACACCCAACCATAAACATAATTAAAGACATACTTATTTTTATTGTGTAGAATGTCCTTATATTTATTGACCATTAGAAACTCTGCTTGAGCTCCACAATATTTTTTAACCATATAAGTTCATTTTTCATAATCTTTCCTAAATGTCAGACATGTTACAAGGCTAACCAGTGTTTGGGTCTCAACATGTAACCCTCTCAACAGTTCTAATGTTGTGTTGTTGTTTTTTTTGCTACTTTCCCTTTTTTGAAAGAAATACCCTAAGAATAACCTTGAAAAACCATGTCATGTAAACAAATATTTTACTTTAAACATAATTAATGAAAACTATACTTTTCTTACATGCCATGTCCGTTATTGTTGTACACGGAATACTAGAAATGATTGTCTTCCAAACCACAAATCTATAAAGAGTTGAAGAGTTAAAAACATAATTCTATTAGAAGTCTTTCTGAGAATACATGTGCTTTGGACTGTGCATAAAGGCAATAAAAATCTTCATGCGCTTTAGAAAACAGCAGACAGACAGTTTTAAGCAATGTTTGTGGATTCTGCCCTTCTTCCAAGTAGACATGTGACAGAAATGTTACAGTGCACAGACATGGCCTTAGGTGCATCTATATATAGGAACACCAATGGAGTACAATATAGCAAGATATTTTTGTGAATGCAGCTGCTTAAGTGGATTCCTTTTAAATTATTTAATATAAATCATTTTATGGCCTTTATTTATGCCCTGAAGTTTTTTCCTGAATTTACACTGTATAGAAAAATGCTTTTTAGTGATGTTACACATCTACATATTAAGACATTGAACTCAAACTGTATGACCTTATCTTTGAAGGACATTGAGAATGAGAGCTATGATAAGCATACTTGATAAATGAAATGTAAACAAATAAGATTATTTTTGGTTGTGTTAAATAATGATAAAGTATATTAATGGTCTTGTTTGTTAGTATTTTAATTTAATACTTGACTTAGTCGTTGCATTTGTTTATATGATGTGATGTACATAGAGGTAATGAGGCCTCATGAAACATATGAAAATGGGGCCATCTTTCTGGTTCTGGTTAACCCCATCACATTTTTAACCACCTTCTTTAGCTTCCTTCTCCTTTCTATATCCTTGGGTCTATTTCCCACACACTTGTTTGTGGGCCAAACCACTAATTAAATCAAATTAAGATTTGTCCCTAGCTGCAAGTGTTGAGTTCTACATCACAACCAAATGACCTTGTTTTTGCATTACATTTTGGGCGCATTACTGAAATGGAAACTGAGGCCATCAAAATCCTGGGGCTGATCTCTAATATGCAGGTATATTTAGGTCGTTGGTATTCATATGTGCTTTGTACATGAAGCAATTATCCAATGTGCTCAGTATTTATCCTTATATGAATGGATAAACCCAGAAATATTGCAATCATATTCCACATATAATCTACAGTCTTTCTACTAATCAAACTAATATTGGCATAGAGAAGAAATCCAGGCTTTTATCCAGGCTCAAATACATTCAAGACACAGATAGTCATTAGAATTTCAGATAATACAATAAAAAAGGTTTATTAGCAGTCTCATAAAGCAACACATTTCAGGGCTAGTGGTGCCTCTTCATTAAGACTAATAAAGACTTTACCATCACTCTGCTTCTAATGTGTAAGGCAACCTTTAAACAAAAGGGTTGGGGAGGATATATCAGGCTGCAGGGAAGAATATTGGAATATTTCAATATGGGCTCGGTTATGGGGGCTATGGGGTGCTGTCTTTGGTTCACCCAATCATTTAACATATAGGGCTTGGTCAGACGAGCGTAGATCAGCACATTTTTCCGTGAGGAATAAAAAATGCACCGTGTGTGCGGGCAAAAATCCACACCTACCAAAGATAGAACATATGGGTGACAATTGACATGGTCATGCAGATTTTTTTCCGCACACAGTGCATTCTTTTTCCATGCAGAAAAACGTGTGGATCTCCGATCGTGTGACCGAGCACTATATGTTAAATGATTGGGTGAACCAAAGACAGTACCCCATAGCCCCCAAAATGACTATCTATGGTTGCAACTTCCTGTTTCCAGTTGTAGAAGGAAGACTAGTTCTAGAGAACAAACTTCTGTGCTCTGCAGATTATTCAGTGCAGGAAAAAACTGAATAAAAATGGAAATAAAGGTTTACATTTTTTCCATTGATTTCAATGGGTTTCAGAAAATGGAATGCTTTCAGTTTGCTGCCATTCTGTTAGGTTTCTTTTTTTTACCAGAACAAATAGCAGTGCTGTTTGTTCCAGTAAAAAAGACAAAATCCTAATGGAACAGAAGCAAGCTAAAAGCTTTCCGTTTTGTTTTTTAAAACCCATTGAAGTCAGTTAGAAAAATATAGAAACATTCATTTTAATTTTAATTCCATTTTTCTGTTCCAAAAACTAAACAGAAAGATGGAATTACAGCAGAAAGCAAGTGTGAATGCACCCATAGGGCTCAGTTAGACCAGCATTTTTTTCGCACACCTATGTACCCAAAATAAAGCGTGTTTACATGTCCATCTTTTAGAGGCACAAAATACCTGCGGGGAATCGCCTCATCACTGAACACTGTGATGGCACTGTCACAGTGTTCAGTGATGATGGGACTCCCCGCAGGGATAAAAGAATCCCTGCTGCCACCCTATTGAAAGCAATGATGAAGGCAACCCTTGCAGGAATTTTTGAGGAAGGGCTTGAAATATAAGCCCTTCCCTGAAAATAAACCCTTGCTGCTGTGAAAAATGAAAAAAAAACAAAAAACATTTAGCAGCGCTGTTGGGGCTCTGGTGTGTCTTCTCCCTTGCACCCCCGCACTCTTCTGTAGCATTTCTTCTGGCTGGGGATTTAAATATCCCTGCCTACTGATAGCACTGATTCTGATTGGCTGAGCACTATGACCAATCAGAGGCAGCGCTCAGCTGTCATTCATTGAATGGCTGAGTGCTGCCTCTGATTGGTCATAGTGCTCAGCCAATCAGAGGCAACACTTTCAGGGGGTGGGGATTTTTAAATCCCTGTCCAGAAGAGATGCTACCGAAGAGTGCCAGGGAGAAGACGTGCCAGAGTCTGACAGCACTGCTAGGTGATATATAGATTTGTTTTTATTTTTTTTACAGCAGCCAGGGCTTGTTTTCAAGCCCTTTCCAGAAAATTCCTGCGAGGGTTGCCTTCATCCCTTTGCTTTCAATGGGGCAGCAGCAGCGCCGGCCTCATGGTTCTTTGCCACTGCATGGAGCTTCGGTCACACGCATTGGGCAGATCCGTGGAGCGCATTATTTTGCGCACATAGGTGTGCCCAAATATTGCTCGTTTGACTTCAGCCTTAAACATATACAAGTGACATTAGGCATACTGTCATAAGTACATGTGATCCTTAGCACAACCTTAATCAAGGGACATCCATGGATGAGAGGAACCCCATACCAAAAACCTAAATACACCCAGTTCTGGTTCTTGCTCAACACCCTCCTCCTAATACTCAGGGTCCTGGCATTTGTGAACTCAAGCTTTCCTACCCTTTCTGTTCCTTTCAAAATGAGAAACAATCAGTCCCTGGGGTTTGTTATCCTCTCTCTTGTTTGCAAATATTGGGGGATAGGAAGAATCTGCCAGGGTTCACACCGGCCTTGGGAACAAGGTTATAGGGCCAACCCAAGGAGGGCTTCAAACTACACAGTTGCTGTAGGCAATTGCAGTAAATTTGCTTGTTTATCTACAGTTATATGGTATGAGTAACTGCTTTTTTGGTCACAGTTTTCACAGTTCTTTACGCTTTTCACCTAATGAGATTATATGCTCTCTGCAATAGTCAAGCAGTGATTTTGTTGTATAACCTGATTTGATAAAGGCCACGAAACTGTGACTGTTTTGTTGAAAATGTACTATTTAAATATTCTTAGCGTTAACATTACAAAATAAGAACGTACGATAATAATGAAGAATTTCAAGGACTAAATAAACCTGTTTTGTTAGTCGAACTCTAATGCACTCATACATTGTAGTGAAATCAATTATTTAAGAGCACATCAAAGGTTTTTGGTTGGAAATGTTTTATTACACACGTTGGCAACAGTGGTGCAGAAGAACTCCAGGTTTGTCAAATAAGAAATCTATTTTCTTATTTATTTAGAATTTTGCATTGTAGTGTTTTACCTTCAACATACTTCAAATTTTTGCAGATGGCTTCCAAAACATACATTTTTTAAAACTATTTTACTGGAAAAACATCTAATCATGATTTATATTATGATTAGGGACCACATTCCATGCAAATACTTATATTTGTCAATTCACTGGATGTTTGGAATTGTTGGCTATATAATCCAACTTTTCTTATTCTTCACAAATTTATCTTTTAGACTTTTTTTAAATTCTGCAGAATGGTAAAATTAAGTATTGTCTTTAAATGTAAAAGATATTTAGATCTATTTTTTAAATTGGCAAACACAGTGCAAATGTTTGATCCTTTATGTTGACATTTATTGCATACATTAAAAGATTTCTGACTGGAACTAAACATTTGTTCTTATTTGCTTCTTCAGCCAAAACATCCTAACCCAGACTGGCGTTACTCTGCATCACTAAAAGCTGCAATGCAGGGGTGAGTACATATTTCATTTTATATTTTAATACATATGACACAAAACAAAGACAGTACAGCCATACAGTAAAATATGGTGCTCTGAAATAAGCCTTTTTGAAATATTTTAGTTTAACTAAAAATTAGAAAATTCTGCATTCTTATGGTAACGTTGCTAAATGTTATCATCCATTTACTTCCTGGCTATAAAAGTACAGTTCCTATTATTTGTAGGAAAGAGGTATTATGTTTTAAATACTGTACGAATAGTAATTTGGTATGTTGAGTAAAGTTCTTTTTACACAGAGCAATTTGGTGCGATAGACCAGCGCCGTTCAACGAGATCAGTGGTTGCCTGCAGGGCTTTTATATCAGATGATTCAGACTGCTAGGGAAAGAAATATTGTTAATATGATTGTTCATCCCATATTGGTATCATTGGTCAGTTGCATGTCTCCCTGTCTACATGGAAAGATATACAGCTGACCAGTGAACATTTTTTTACACAACCCGATAATTGGGAAAAATAACTTTCAGACAGTCCTCCCTGATTATTAGGAAAGTGAAGAAAATGCTTCAAGGTCCATTCACATAGCATTCTTGCAAGCCCTTCCTTGTACATTGACACAAGGCATTCCAAGGGGTTCATAGTACAAACCTATAGGCATGTACACACTACATACACCACCACATTCTACCCAGGAAGCATTTCCTCAAAGGCAGTATAACAAGGTAATATGGCATGCTTTGGATATCACTCCATTTTTACTGTGTTACAAACATAGCAAATGTTAACTTGATATTTACGCATTATGATAACCAAACTGCAATATACTACAAGGGCTGAAAATCAAGTTATCACAATGCTCCAGTCATGTTTGCAATTGCTGCATCTTAATCTCTGCTCAATGTCATGCTTTAATCCCCCATTAATGCTGAATGTGATGAATTTTAAGATTTATAATTTTAAGATGCCAGGAATGCAGTATCCAGTACTGTTTTAAGTATCCATAGCTTTTGCTATTCTTTGATCTTCTTTGTCACAGAGCACACCTTCAGGCCCTGCTCTAGGCATAACATAGTGTATTAGTTTTGCCAAGAGTGTTTCTTTTCATAATTTTTTATGAAATAAGCAATTAATGAGAATCTGGGCACCCGACTTTAAAAAAGACATAAACAAACTGGAGCAAGTTCAGAGAAGAGTTACCAAGATGGTGAGCGGTCTGCAAATCATGTCCTATGAAGAACGGGTAAAGGATCTGGGAATGTTTAGCTTGCAGAAGAGAAGGCTGACAGGAGACTTAATAGCGGTCTACAAATATCTGAAGGGCTGTCACAGTGCAAAGGGATCAGCCCTATTCTCATCTGCACAAGAAAAGAAGTAAGGGTTGAAACTGAAAGGGAGGAGACACAAATTAGATATTTGAAAAAATTTTCTGACAGTAAGGGTGACCAATGAGTGGAACAGGTTACCACAGGAGGAGGTGGGTTCTCTTTCAATGGAAGTATTCAAGCAAAGGCTGGACAAACATCAGTCTGGGATGATTTAGTGATCCTGCACCCGGCAGGGGGTTGGACCCGATGACCCTGCAGGTCCCTTCCAACTCCACCATTCTATGATTCTATGAAAATGAACTTATTGTCAACATCTTTAAGGCTGCTTGCACATGGGCACATTTTTCTGTGGAATCATCCGCAACACGGATCCACAGCAAGTGTCGTTCATAGCATGCTATGAAAAAACGCTTTTTCCTTCACACTTGCGGAAACCAATTGCATTTTTTGTGTGTATTCGGCATGGACAGCTTCCATTGAAGACAAAGGAAGTTGTCCAACCAGCAGCCCTTCCGCAATTGACATTGCAGAAAGGTTGCGGATTCTGCTGCCGCTGCTAGGGTCGCATTCTACTGTGGGCTCCCACGTGCGGAACCCACCTCCACCCTGTGCAGGTGGCCTAAAGGTAGCAAAAACTGTGTGTATACTACTAGTATCTCTTGTATATAGTGTATTCTACTTCAAGTTTACTTTTAAAGTAGAATACACAAAATTGACACTTTATTAGAGACACCATCTCATAGCACATTGGACCACCTTTGGCTTTCAGAAGCAATTGAACATGGCACAGATTCCACTAGGTGTTCAAATTGTTCTGCAGGAATATTGGTCCAGGATAGTTGCCACCAATTATATAGAGATACTGGCATGCTCTGAACAGCTGACAGGAAAAATTCATCGATTCATGTTGCTTGTGCAACAGAAATCTGGGTTTATGTGTTTTTCCATTGCTCAGCAATCCAATTTTGTACTCTTTTGGCCCCCAAAGTTTCAATTCCTGTTTCTTAGACAGCAAGTCTCCTCCCTCACCTCTGGGTTCTCTCCTTGGGGAGAGACGATTACCCCCTAAGCCACTGACCTCCTAGATGTCTCCACACACTTTCTGGGTGCTCTACTTAAGGAAAGAGGACACCCTATTGACCTTACACAGCAATGACACTCAAAGTGGTCATCAGCTGTTATAGCTAATCCATGCTAAGGAACAACAAGTTGTTCATTTGGACACATTAGTTGGTGCACCAGTGTTGTGTTTGGCTGCATTATGCTTGACTGTGTACTGCCTGGTCATTAAAATGATTCCCAACATACTCCACTGATCCCTTCCCTTGACAAGATGTTTACATCCATGAGATCTCCTTCTACTGGATGTTTTTACATACAACAGTATACTGTTTACATCATTGTATGAAAGAACCCCAGAAGGTTGGCAGTTTGTGAAATACTAGCCCTGTCTAGTTTAGCACCAATGATCATACCTCTTTCTAAGTTGCTCAGATTGCTTGATTTTCCCATTCTTATACGGATTCACACTGAAACTGATCCATAGAAAAGTTGCTCACTAGACTGTATGCTGCACTAAAGTGACCATTAAGTGTATATCATACCATTTCATTCATTGGAGAGAGTCAGCATTATTAAGGTAAGTTTTCATTTCAATCTTTGTTCTGCTACAAAAAAAAGAAATCATTTTTTGTGGTTTAAGGTCCTTTTACACACAACGATTATCACTCAAAATGTGATCAAAAGGCTGAAAATGAGCGGTAATCGTTACATGTAAATGCAGGCAGTTGTGCACTATTTGCTCAATTATCATTAGCCAAGGTTTTTAGGCTGGCATAAAATCCATTGTTCGATTGCTGGAAATTCTTTCAGTTTGAATGCAGTTGGTTCATTGTTTCCAGCAGCCAGTGATGGCTTTGTTTTGCTTTGCATATTCAATTAGTGCAGTGTTTACTTAGCCAGGAGGAGTGATGAGTAGAACAATGGAATCTACCAGCCAGATGTTTGCTCATCTGGGCAAAGTGTTTATGCAATAACAATCGCCTAAACACACGCCCGCACAGAGCAAATAACTCATGGAGAAAAACACAGATAATTAATTAGCTAATGGAGCGATTATCTGTTCATGTAATTTTATGCAAAACCATTGCTAAATCTTTCAATCTTTTGACAGTTCGAGCAATTATCTTTGCATGTAAAAGGGCCTTTAGACTTGTTGATGTTCTTTTGTTGATTCTACCAACACTATAGTTGCAGTGGATTCATTTTTCTCTTTCTAATTAAGTATTGTACTACATCTGTTATCTATTAGGCTGAATATATGATTCGGTAGAGTTCATTAAGAAAAAAATAACCAAATGGCAATTGCCTCTTTCAGAATTGGTGTTGGAATGTAGTGTGGTAAATCACTGTAGCAGGATAGACTAACTTATTGCTAATTCCTAGAAAATCATTTGAAGCGTCAAAATAGTATATGGGGAAGGTACAATAACCCTGGCTCAATACTGCAGCGCCTAAAATACAGGAGGAGCCCCGGATCTACAATCCCCCCATAAAGGACGCAAAAATAACAAAGAGCATCTCCAGCCTTGAAGGTAGACTGGTGATGGAATGTAGTGTAGAATAGATAGCAGTGCAATTGACAAACAAGACAGTCACTGACGTTTGTACTATATACTGTTTGATATGAAAATCTTACTTCAATTTTTGCTTATACTGTAGCTGGATATCTAGGTTAAGTGTACTGATGTCAGATGTCATTATACTTGGGAGTATAAAACATTGAACGGATATCTGAGCAGCAGATGAATGTAATGTAGTCTAAGAAATTGTCTTCTATATTGGACGAATGAACTGATTAAGGATGCTAAAAACTATGACTATGTAAAAGAATTCTAAGATAGCAACAATCACTTCTAAAATCATTTCTAATAATATAAATGATGATATGGGGCCACTCATAAATAACTAAGACAAGTTCAGAGGCTCAAATTCATTATTTAGTTTATGGCAGTTTTATGTCGTAAATTGCACAAGTTCCTTTAATGTTAATTGAGCGTACAATTTATTTTTTACAACATTGAGAAAAGTGGGTGTAGGCTTGTATAACACGTTATTGTATCGAGATGGCTGATTGGTCATGTTTAGCAGGAATGGCATGTGACCATTGTAGCAGAGACTGCAACTCTGGAACTAGATGAAGTGATGATATTTTACTATGAATATAGCTTTTTTTTATATTTTAGCACATTTCCAGTCCATTACATTTTTTCCACTCCTGAAAAACTTCTTTAAGTGTATCGCACCTATGATTTCAGGTAAATTTGACAAGTAGGGAGATTAACTGTAGGCCTCATGAATTGCATTACCAAGTCCTTACTTGTCTATGTTCAATCAGGTTCTAAAATGTTCCACCCATTCACTGGGTTGTGGAGAAGTAATGTGGCCCTTGCATAAAGTGGCAGTCATTTTTAACAATACCATGATGTGACCATATTGGTGTGCAGAAAAACAGTATCTGCAGTTTCTAGGGAGGCCTATTAATTCACAAAGAGCAGGTATATTAGGTTGTGTTCCACTTATCCAAACCATGTCTTCTTCGTCTTCCTGGCCACATTTCTCCTGGTACAGCCCATGCCCAATCCATCCCTGTTACTTGACATAGAGTTTCTGTAAGCATTTTTTTACATTCTTTGTACCTGACTATAGCAAGACTATATGGAAAGATCAAAAGTGAAATTTTAAATATTTTTTTCTGATGATGACAATTATTGCATATTATTTAACCCCTTAATGACGGGGCCTTTTTTTTCCATTTTCGTTTTTTCCTCCCTCCTTTAAAAAAATCATAACTCCTTTACTTATCCATCGACGTCACTGTATGAAGGCTTGTTTTTTGCGGGACGAGTTGTAGTTTTTAATCGTGCTATTTAAAGTACTATATAATGTGCTGAAAAACTTTAAAAAAATTATAAGTGGAGTAAAATGAACGACATTCCGCCATCTTTTAGTGCATCTTGTTTCTACGGCGCACAAACAGCAACATAAACGACATGACAACTTTATTCTGTTGATCAGTACAATTGCTACGATACCAGATTTGCATAATTTTTTATTAACTATACTATTTTTTTTTCAAAGACATTTAATTTTTTTCAATTATTTTCTGCCGTCATCTTGTGCGCGCAATAACTTTTAAATTTTTCCGTCGACGTAGTTGAGCAAGGGCTTATTTTTTTCAGGATGTCCTGTAGTTTCCGATAGTACCAATTCGGAATACATACGACTTTTTGATCGCTTTTTATTGCGTTTTTTCTGAAAGACAGGGTAACTGAAAAAGTGCATTTCTGGCGTTCTTTTTTTTTTCTTTTTCGGACGAGGTTCACCATGCAGGAAACATAATATGCTACTTTGATAGATTGTACTTTTACGGATGCGGCGATACCAAATATATATTTTTATTTTATGATTTAGATTTTTTAATAATAGATATGGCAAAAGGGGGGGGGGGGGGACTACAAACAGCAATGCTTTGATCGCTCCTGCAGTATGTCGTAGTGCTATAGCATTACATCATACTGCCATTTGACAGGCAGTCTATCAAGCCACCCCATGGGGATAGCTTGATAGGCAGTCTGCTAAGGCAGCCCTGGGGCCTTTCAAAAGGCCCCCGGCTGCCATGACACCTGCATGGGGGACATCTCAGCCGCGGGGGCAGCATACATACCCCGACGCTCCAGGACATAAATATGTGAACATATGTCTGATCAGTGGAATCACTGCATTTCACTGGAAGGTTTCTGGCTTGGTATCAGTTACTTAGCTCCCATTTATCATCATGGTACCTTTTCACTTGTGTTCTTGAGCTTTCAATGCTGGTTTTCTACCGTTACGTTTTATATATTCTACTGTATTACAATTGTTTGGATTGGTTACAAAGCAGCATTTCCACTAATCATGGTATGGCCTATGAATTTATTGTTAAAGAGTAGATTAGCCACATAGTAATTGGCAGTCAGAGACCTCAACACAGAATGTAGATCTCACTGTTTGCTTTAATTCTGTGAATTCCCCGAGGGCTGCGTTGTCTGGCTGCATGTTGTCTAGCTCTATCCTAAGTATTCAGCATAATGGAGTTGACAACATCAAGTATACACAAAAGTGCATGATATAGGACACTGGGAAATGTGTTGACTTTCCCTGTAAGAGCTTTGCTCATATACAGCACATTGCATATTGACTAGATGTGACACCAGAATTCTAGTTCTCAAGAGAAATCTCTAAATTTCATGTATCTACTGTACATCCATGACCACCATTACAACTGAGGAAAATAGGACATATAAAAGTGTCTTAGTAACACAGGCACATATCCCTAAATGTATTATCACTTACATTTATTTCTATAATTGACCCAGTAACGTATGTACACTTAAAAGGGGGGTCCAACTATTTTTTTTTTTTAAACAAGTAAACATGTCATAAAATATGAAAATAAACCATGCTCACTTCTATTCATCCCCTGACTGCTGCAGCCAATCAAATGCCACAGCAGTAACACCTGTTCTCCTGGCACCAGTGCTCACATCCTGGGCGCCATGATGCCAGAAGTTCCTGACGGTGTTGGTGTGGCCTTTAATTGGCTGCAGCAGTCATGTGACTTTTGCTGTTTTAGGGTGGCTTCACACGAGCGTTTTTTTGTGCATACATTGGTGCATACATAGGGGCGCACCTATGTACGTGCAAAAACACGCGTGTATGAAGGTCAGTACATTGCCTTCAATGGAGCCGTGGCTGCTGCCGGAGACTCCATGGAAAACAAAGGGTCTGCCGGAACCCTAGAATTGTTTTTCATATAAGTGGCTTTACATATAAGCCCTTTCCTGAAAAACAAGAATTTTAGTGTAAAAAAAAAAATAGTATTATATATTTCATATAATTAGATTAAATTAGATGTTAGCTATTTAAACATTTATAAGTTATAAAGGTCAAAATTGAATGTTTACTGCAAAATGTGCATTAAAAGGATTGTCCGACTAAAAAAAAAAAAAAATAAAATAAAAGAAGTGGACATGTTCTAAAATAAACTATACTCACTTTTCCCTCTGGGAAATGCTGCAGCTGGTTCTACAATGATGCCAGTCTAAGGGTGGCTTCACACGAGTGTGTTTTTGTGTGTGCATACGTGCGCACAAAAACACACCTCTACTAGAACCAATGCATTCCCTATGGTAAATATCAGGGAAAGAAACACCAGGGAAGACAGAGAAAGGTGCTACATTGGTGTAGTAACGTTAAAAGCCAAAAATAGGAGATGAATAGTTAATCTTCTCACCTGGAAAAGTTGTGTTAAGTATGAGCACAACTACATGAAAATGCTTTAAGGAGCTTGACCAAGATAGTGATTCATATTTCCCACCATGAGAGCCTTCCCTGGGGTTCCCAAATGGGTCAACAGCAGAAAGTACAACAGAACTTGGCGTTGCTCCCAGAACACACATTGTCAAAAACTACTTTAAAAATTTAACAGCGGTTTTTATTTGACAAAATGAAACAACCCCAAACCGAGTCCTTCTTCAGGCATGCCTAAAACACAGAAATGACAAGTATTCATAAAGCCATAACACAAAACCACACCTTATGGTTGGGGCACAGCGACATCACCGCAATCATTTCATTAGCAATAAGTCTAACTCTTAATGCATACATAAAAATCATACTTCATACATAAAATATCATAATTCATGCAAAAGAAATACATGTATCCACAATTAATTATTCAAAAACAATAAATCTATAAAAAGCCATAATTCATATCAACAATCCATATCATAAACAATGATAAACAACAATCTCTTACATGGATTGTTAATGAACACATGTATCTCTAAATTATGGTATAGGCCATATGAACTATGGGTTATTATTGTAGATATGAGTCATTTCAGATATGAATATTTAGAAATGATTTATGGTTTTATATAGATTACATACTACCCCTGAGTAGTGGTGAGTGTACATTTCAAAATTTTGATTCAGCCAGTTTGCTGAATTAGGGTAAAAAGATTGGTTCAGTCTGAATTAGGCCCCCTGTCCACAAGCGTTGCGGTATCCCGTGGTGGAACTCTGCCGCGGGAGCCGCCGCTGGGAACAGGAGCTGCAGACGAATCTCCACAGGTCAGCCTAATCTGATAGATAGGCTGACCGCGGGGCAATTCGCAGCATGCTGCGAATTGCCGGCCGCAAGCGGAGAATCGCAATGCTTCTCCACTCATGGACAGGGGGCCGACGCTTTCCATAGCAATGCTATGGAAAGCTTCAGACGGTGTGATTCGCCGTGGACAGGGGGCTTTAGTTGTAACCAAACTGGAACTTCACCAATACCCCTAAAACTGGTGTATAACACTCTCTAAGAATCATAGAAGCCTGCATAACACTCTTAATTCACCCAGGAGTTCATCGAAATACTTTAGAGTAGAGATGAGCGAACGTACTCGGTAAGGGCGATTTAGCAATCGAGCACCGCGATTTTCGAGTACTTCACTACTCGGGTGAAAAGTACTCGGGTGCACTGTGGGTGAGCGGGGGGTTGCAGCGGGGAGTGGGGGGGAGAGGGAGAAAGAGAGGGCTCCCCCCTGTTCCCCGCTGCTACCCCCCACTCCCCTCTGCAACCCCCTGCCCCACGGCGCACCCGAGTACTTTTCACCCGAGTAGTGAAGTACTCGAAAATCGCGGTGCTCGATTGCGAAATCGCCCTTACCGAGTACGTTCGCTCATCTCTACTTTAGAGCTGTTTTTAAGGCAATGTTAATGAAGAAAAGAAAAAGAAGAAGGGGGAAAAAAGGAACAATTAAAATTAAAAACAAGGAAAAGAAGGTAATAGAAGAAGGAAAAATAAGAAGGAAAACAATGAAAGAAGAAGAATTATTTTAGCGGGTGCCAAGCCAAATTTTTAGCAAAGATTGTCCCGAAACAGGTTTCGACTGTTTTGGTTCATTCAACACTACCAAATAAGCTGGATAAAAAAACAGAGTATTTTGCTTTTTAACTGCTTATATTTGCTGTAATTTCTGTATTTCAGTTTTCAAGTTCTTAGAGGACAAAATAATCACAAATAGTGGATATGTAATTATATTATACCTTTTATAACATAAATGAAAATATGAGCCAAAATGCATATCTTCACTGAGCCTCATAATAGATTGACACTTCATTATTTTCACAGGCAGAATTATAATGAAAGGTAACACCTATATAGATAACACAAGATTCACCATTCACCAGGTCACAGCTCATCTCCTTCTCCCTCTGAACAATGACTTCTGCAATTTGATTATACATTCCCTGCCATGTGTTATGTTTGTGACAGTTCACATCCGATGTTGTGTACCTGATCCTGTGCAGTAAATGTTCTGTTGGCGCTCTTTATTTTGGAGAAACAGGACAAAAACTGAAAGCAAGGATGAGATCTCATCGCCACACAAATAAAGAGAGAAAAACAGAATTACATGTGGCCGAGCACTTTTCTAGTCACAGACACAACATAGCACAGATGAAAGTGGGGAGTACAAATTTATAACAACTTTTGACACTTACAACAGAGGGTTAAATTCTTCAAGAGGATTCATGCGTGACTGGGAACTATGATACATCTATAGCACAGATAACATTGCTGGCCTGGTGATTCCCTAACACTAATTCAGAGACCATAAAACCGTCACATCTTTATCAGTTGACTATTTAAGTATCTAATAATTTCTCTACTCATCCTGTTGTGGAATTCTTTTAAGTGCAAATTAATCACATCATGTCTGTGCCTTGTCATAAGTATGTGTATATATATATATATATATATATATATATATATATGCCTGCCTCTTCTGATTTATTTCATTATGCCTGAGGAAGAATCCTGAGAGGTCTGAAAGCTCGCTATAATATCATGTACTTTGTGAGCCATTAAAAGAAATCCTATCTACAAGATTATTTGGTTTCTCTTGCTGCGAGCAATCACATTTGTGACAGTGTTCTGTGTATGTCAGTTCTGTGAAATTGTGTTGCAAATATGCCTTACCTTAATCTGAATATTAATTATTGTCTTGTACAGTGCTGTACATATGGAAGGAGCAGCAGTCTTACGTGGCGCTCCGGTAGGACTCGAACAACAGTGGCCAACGGTTTCCAGTGCAACACCAGGTAAATACAACTTCTTCAATTAACAAATAAATATGAAAAATACAAATTTGCATATTTGCAAAAATATGTTTAAGCTGAAATATTACTATCAGTGCGTGGTAAACTAGATTTGTAAACTGTGCTATGCACATGGGGAATACTTAAATTATGTATTAAGATTTTATTTGCATTTTATGAAATAAAAATAAAAGGTCAACTTTCTTTTCTGAAGCAGCATGACTTCAGTCCATGAAATGTGTCTGATATAACAGCCCATTATCTTGAATAAGCTAAGCCAATAACATTGCTGAGGTCTAAGATCAGAGGCTCAAACCCACCCCCCCAAAAAAATTACACTGGTTTCCGAGGGAATCAACAAAAATAGCATTCCAACAGAACCTTGGATAGTACCATAGACTTTAATGGGACCACCTTGGTCTCCATTTGACATGATTTCAGCTTCTTTCCTGCATTTTGGGAGGACGGAAAAGTGTAATCAACTATGCTATTCAGTCCTCCAAAATAAACTAAATACAACAGAAGCACCTCAAAGAGACACCCAAACAGTCACATTTGTCTAAGCAAAACTGCCATGTAGCACGACAACATCCCACTAACATCAAACGTATTGCAGTTGCAGTGCAAGTTTCAGCTTGCTCTGAAACTGTGCCTATAGCTTGCACTGTGATTCCATTGAGTTCAATTGCAGAACAATATTGCTGTGATACACTGGGGTTTTGGTTGCACAACTACTGTTGTGGACAAAATCATGTAGCTCTAGTCTAACTCTGAGGCCTAATGTCCACGGCCTGACCAGATTTCGTATGTAGGATATATGCACTCCTTACTCAGTAAGTAACGGCCATTTTTCTATGATTGTTTTTAATTTTTTTTATTTCCCTTTCTGTGATGCATTTATATTAGTGTAGGGACCCACTACAATGCAAGGAACCGTGAAGTGGTTAGTGGGCTCATGTATCTTGGCCAACATCCAACCAATGCCTTGCATTTATTATCTATCATTCACATGCAGTGTGGCATTAAGACTCCAGGGGGAGCCTAGGGTGGCAGTACCAATGTGGTTCACTGATGGATATGCAGGGCAACCCGCCGAATTATTATGGCGTCATTAATAGGTTGCTGGTCTGCATGGTGAACTACATATATCAGAATGGTCTGGCACCCTGTATCAACTATGTGTGGGAGTGTACGCCAAGCATCCACCCCCCTCATTATCAGGAGGCAGTGTGAGTGGTTGTTTTATCGGTGTCCTGCACAGGTGTTATTGGCTCCTCCATTTGGTAGTCAGCTACCTGCATGGTGAGAGGAGGATGCATCTATATGCACTCCTCAGTCAGTAAGTAACGGCCATTTTTCTGTGATTGAAGTTATAGATGGAGTTACAAGGATTTCAATGATACAAAGGTGGTAACATAAAGGGGTTCTCCCAACATCACATTGGTAACTCACTGAGTATTATATCTGAAATTAATAAACTTTGCAGAAACGCCCACTTTTTGAAAATGGACCAGTCCTGACTTCTCACTTCCCTAAACATCCCATGTCCACTCTCCGTTTACTTTGCCCCTGGACACATCCTCCAGTTGCTCTTTACCCTGGTTGAGCATGCTCAGTTCAGCTTGCCTTTATCCTTGTGTGATTGCTCTGTCCCTGCCTTTAGCACACAGGATGAGCATACTGTAGCTCCGCTCGGTCTCCCTGCTATGGGGAAATCCTGAAGCAGTCCAGGGCTTCTCTCTCTCCTCCTGGAACAGCTGAACTTTTTTAAGCACAGTTGCTCCAGTAAGCAGCTGCCCATTCACACGGTTTTTAGCACCGTATAAGCACAATTTTTTCATCCACCTATACTGCGCTAAAACAGCGCTTGTGTGAACAAGGCCTTACATAGCTCCCTCCTTTTCTCACACTGTGACAGCTAAGGCTCTGCTGGTTCCGCTCTCCTTCTCTCGCTCTGTAAATATTGCTCACATTTGAATTATTTGAGTATATTTTACAACATTCCAACCTGGAAAAAGGAAAATGACAACATGAAATCATTGTTAGGAAATGGAGAAAAAGACTTCGGCGCTCGTGTGGAATAGATCGTGGTATTCAGTCGCTTAGATATCTTAGTAAATCGCAATTATTTTATTTAAGAACTATGAGCAACGTGTTTCGGCTAGTGTAGCCTTTTTTAAGCTCTGTAGAGCTTGACCACTAGTTCCCTTGACCACTGTATCTTCCACTGGTAGACCAAGCACATTCTTACAAAGCAATGGGAATTTCATGTTATTTATGCCACCATACTTACAGTGGATATAAAAAAAATCTACACATCACCGTTAAAAAGCCATGCTTTTGTCATGTTAAAAGATGTGACAAAGATGAATCTTCAATGTGACCCATTATCTATACAATTCCATTGAAAAAAAAATTGAAATCTTTTTGGGTGGAAAAATAAAAATAGCAAAACTAATATAATGGGGTTGCATTAGTGTTATGAAAAGTCTGATGGAGAATTTCTCACATTTTTAAGCAGACAGAAGTAAATTAATGTTTCATTCTTTTAAATAAATATTTATTCTTTTGACCTTCTGATCACTGCAAAGGTGGCATAACTAGAAATGATAGGGTCCAATATCATAGTCATAGACCTTCTATTTTATTGACTGTAAGCTGAACTTCAGTAATGCAAATTGCAGCCAATCCATGCCTGAGCAGAAACTAAAGGATAAGGTAAAGCCAAATATTACATTTTCTGTACAATTGACAAACCTAATGGTGAAGCAAAATAGCGCAAAGTCATGTTTATGAATCAGAGAGGGCACTTTCAGTCTTCAGGCTTCCTATTGGGTAATATAGCTGTGGTTATATCTGTGCTAATGACATTACTACCTGCCAAGATACCATGCAATGTTATTCCTATTTCTCATGTGAAGCAACTTGAACAATAACTTCTCAAAAAGTGATTCTTTAGAGGCTGTCTAATCTTCTTGTAATCATTAGCAGGACAAGCTCTTTTGATGCCCAAAGCAGAGTTTTCAGAATATAACTCACTAAAGGCTGATTTAGACACAATGATTATCGCTCAAAAGATGTCACTCAAGTGACTTCTGAGCGATCATCGTTGTATCATTTACAGCGCAAGATGATCGCTCAAGATGAGCGATCACCTTGTGCTGCCAGCGGAGGCTGCAGAAGACAAGCAGGGTGTCCCCAATTGTCTTCTGCATGCAGCTATTCCCCCTGTTATACGGCCGAGCGCTGGGAGCAGAGGATGCAGAAGACTAGCGGGGTGTCCCTGCTTGTCTTCTGCATACAGATGTTTTCTGCACTGTTATATAGTCGAGCGCTCCATGCCAGGTATGGAAAACAGACCTGGATCGCTCTGTTCTTCATACCAAGCCTGTTATCAGGGACGGGATACAGCTGAAACAATAGTATCAGCTGTATCCCGCTGTGAATCCCTGATAAGGCTCATCGTCGTCTTTCAGCACGCTGAAAGACAACGATGGGCGACGGCTTAATGAAATGTGCACGATGGGCGAACATTTACTGTTTTTGAGCGAATTTTGAGCAATAATCGTTGTGTCTAAATGGGTCTTTACTCGACCACTGTAGTTTTGGTACCTTTACATGGGGTGACTATCACCCAAATTATCACTTAAAACAGCCAATTTAGGAAATGATTGTCACTAGTACACACGGCTGCTGACTAATTGAAAAATCAGAGTTACTTCTCAGATTTGTTTGGTTTTTAGCAAAACTGAAAAGCAAGCGACTGTTGGGCCGTGTAAACTATTCAACTATGAATGACTGCCTATTACTGGGAATGGAGGTGGGCAGACTTGAACGATTTCCTGCCCACTCTGCCTCCATTCGCAGAACAAATATCATTCCTCTGTAAGGCCGCCTGCACACGGGGGGATTCCGCATGCGGAATTCCGTAGCGGAATCCCGCTCTGGCAGCAGTGGCATCCATGCTTACCTGCTTTCTTTTTCTCTTACCTGTACTGTAGTTGGTCCACATGGCTCGCCGTTGGACATGTGCAAAACAGATTTTTTTTTAACTCCTGCTTTTCCCGCATCATCGCCTAGCGATGACGTGGAATCCGCATCCTTTCCACAATGTCAATTGCGGAAGGGAAACGGATCGGACGACTTCCATTGACTTCAATAGAAGCCGTCAACATGGAATCTGTGCAAAAATGGAGCATGCTGCAATCTTTCCCCCACAAGCGGAGGCTGCAATTGGTTTCTGCTTGTCTGCAGAAAGAATCATTTTTCCACAGCATACTATGGGCGGTATTTACTGCAGAATCTGAAGGGGAACAATCCAGATCCCACAATGTAAATCCCCCCTTGTGCAGGTTGCCTTAAGCACAGGAGCAATCACCAGGCAAGTATAGGTGTAGCTGGCAGATAGATAATTATTCATTTAATTGGTCACAGTCTATCGTCTTTCAACCCAAATTCCTCGAGTTCATCTACAGTAGCTCCATTCACCACAGCACAATCCAGTCCTGGTGGTAGACCTAGAACCATACAAAGTGCAGCATGAGCAGCAGCTATCAAGTGGCAACCAAAAACAGCAGGTTAAATGGCACAAGCCCCTTCAATCTTGGTGGCAGATTATGAAATCACTCAATACAGGTGTAAAATATATTGTGCATTAAATATGCAATATTTATATCTAACCTCATTAAAGTTTTAGCCTTTTTTCTAAGAATTCAATTTGAGAGAAATACTTGGAGACAAAGTTAAGAGCTGTCTTATAAGAGCTGTCTTATTAGAGCTGTCTCTTTTACTGCTGACTTCAGTTGAAATAACATGATTAAAAATACATGAAGTCAGTGTTAAACTTACAAGCAGAGCGTCTGCCTTACTGATGTCTTCATGCACTCAACATTTTTATCTTGTTTTGCTTTTTTCAATTCCCTACAGCATTTGATTTTAATTCCCTGCATCTGATTTTAATTCACTTTCCTTTCCTTCTGTGTTTCCTTTTGACTTTGTCTCTGTTTCTTTTGATCCCTCCTATGCACCTAGCTCTGATTCTTTTGGGGGGAGGGAGGGCATCCACTCTCAATTGCCATGTGCACAAAACCTACAATGCTACGAGAAGTCCCTACAAATCCTTATTATGTTGCAGTTCAGGTAAGGTAAAGATAAAGTCCCCTGGTGCAAGCACCGAGTCATTACTGACTCCTAGGGTGACGTTTTCTTGGCAGACTATTTTTGCGGGGTGGTTTGCCATTGCCTTCCCCCGTCATCTTTACCTCCCAGCAAGCTTGGTACTTATTTTCCCGACCTCAAAAAGATGGAAGGCTGAGTCAAACTTGAGCCAGCTACCTGAACCATGCAGGGGTTGAGCCCTCAACCTTCGGGTCATGAGCTAAAGCTTTTGTTAGGGCATTTCTGCTGCCTTAACAGTCTACGTGACACAAGGCTCTACCCAGCACTGTATTCTGCCCTAAAAAAAAATACCTCCATAAAGTGACCTGCATTTGAAGCATACTACAGTTTTTTATCATGCATTTACACTGTAGCACAACGATATACAGCATGAGCAGACATGTACCATATAAGAGTAGCCTATTTTATTCAGTCCACCAAGTCTACAAGCAGCTGCCTGTGTGTGTTAATTAAAGCTAGTGATCACGCTGTTATATTTGCTGTATAGCTGTGAACCTTGATAAACAATCATGTTCATGTATCATTCATGCCTTCATTATTATTAGAAATACCGGTATATGCACAGCAAATCTTGGCTTGGGCCAAATATTTCCATTGATTGATGATACTCCATATAATGACCACAATGACATTATGCTCAAACACTAATCTGCCAATCTTGCAAATTTGGAGGTTTTAGTCTGCTTTGAGAACTTATCTAGATATACAGTAGATTGAGAAAGCCTGTTAGTCAGCATAAGAGTATCCCTTGATGTACACTAATGTATTTGCAAGTGCACTTACTTGAAATTTTAAGCAAACCATTTAAGGTTTCATCCTTTAATTATTTATAACATGCCAATAAGCTTAAATAATATCAAATATTACATTTTAAATAGCTGAAAGCTAAGGAAAAGCAAGGCAAAGGTTATTTGCTTCGTTCTGCTATATTGCAGATAGATTTAGATACATTGCAGGTTTAGGCAGAAAAGTTAAATTAAATTAAAAGGAGTTTTCCAGATTTAGGGATTTTCACAAGGGCATATTTGGACCCATTATAGCTTATGAGGGTATAAACATAAGCAATTTTTCACATGGACCCATAGTCTGTCTGAAAATAATTTTCTATTTTATTTCATATCAAGGATAAGAATAGGACATGCAATGGGCACTGTCCATGCAGATTGGATGGCATGCAGATAGGTGTCCGTGTGTTGATCAATGTGAGTTACGCCCAAGATTCTCAGGCACAACTCATACTCATCCATCAGAATAAAGCCTTAGACTATGAGGCTAGATCATCAATACCAGATCAGCAGGGGCTGGCTGGAGCCACAGTGCATGGAGCCACTGTAAGCCAGAAACACACAGCTCCATACACTGAACAGAAGCCCAAAATTGAGCTGCAGACCTAGTCCTATGGCAGCAATTTGTATTCTCTGCTGACCCTTTACATCAACAAGTAATTTACATCTAAAGAATCCTCTTTCGCTAGATGTTTTTTCACACCATTCTATATACTGTCCACAGTGTTGCACAAGAAAGCCCTACAAGCACTGGCGTAATTATAGGGGATGCGGTTGCACTCGGCCTAGGAACCTTAGGGGGCTCATAAGGCTTCTCTTCTCCATACAACGAGCCCAGTACTATGAATAAAGCATTATTGTTGGGGGCCCTATTACTGGTTTTGCATGGGGGCCCAGAAGCTTCAAGTTACGCCTCTGTGTTAAGGGGTTAAGAGAAGTTGGGGGGCCCCAAGATAAACTTTTGCACCTGGGCCCATGAACCTTTAGCTTTGCACCTGCAAGGTTGGCAGTTCTTGAAATACTGGCCCTGGCTTGTTTAGCACTGATGACCAGGCCTCAATCAAAGTCAGTCAAATCCCTCAATTTTCCCACTGAAACTGATCCACAGAAAACTTGCTCACTTGATTTTCTGCTGTACTCCTAGGTCATGGTTCTAATTTCCATTCATGGAAGCTCTAATTGTGAAAGGTAGCTGTCTCTAATGAAGTAGCCATTCATTGTAGGCTCCACACTTTTCCTATTTTCATTACGAGGATTATGGGAAGCCATTCAGAAAACTGTCCATAATGATATCATGTTTAGTGCTCACATGATTATGCAGTGCCTAGTAACTTTAGCTTTGTACTTGTGCAATGCTAGCACTATTACATGGATGACTAGGTTCTATGTTGATGGTTCTTAGATCTTAGTCCCATGACTTTGTGCATCTCTACTGCTCCAGTATAAACCACTGCAATTGCAAGACTTCATCAAATGAGCACTACTGTGGATGTGACATTGATATGGAAGAGCATGTCATCACAGGTTTCCAGAATAAGAAACAGCAGGAGACTGGCCAATAATATCAAAAAGTGACATTGACTGTGGTGCTAAAATGGGCCATGCTATTTTTTTTCTGAATTTCATGAGTAAGACTATTAAGGAACATGCACATGCTGTATTTTTTCTTCTTTGTCTAAACAAAGAGCCTCCTAATTGAGAAAAGCAGAACCAGGTCAACTGCCAAATGTATTTATGTTATTCTGTAGGTCCTCATTGGCCTGTGGGTATTGCAGAAACAGAGGAACAACATAAAGTAATTGAACAGATAAATCTAAAACCTTAAGGAGATGATAGGAAATCGTATTCATGCATCTAGTAGATCTTCATAAATAAGGAGTTCACTTACTGCTTTTCATATTAATTAGATGCATGGAAATACTTGTTAGCAGAACCAGTATGATTTATAGTGTGAATGAAGAGAGGTGGCAAGCAGCACTTTACACATTTTTTTACTGTAGACAGAAAATCTCCAGTTGTTGGAGGTGATAATAACACAAACTGTATGCTGAGCAGATACTGTTATGCTTCTTTACTTAATTATTTGGTACTATACGTTGCATACAGTTTATATTGTAGTAAAAAAAAAAAACAGCAAATCTACATAACAAGGATATTTTACTAATTTACTTATTCATTTACAACTATCCACCTGGATCGATGCATCAGTATCAATGAATGGTGACCCAGATAGCATTAGCTAATTTATTTTGTTACATACCAAGATTAATAGACAATGTAAATTTCAAAATACACGTTATGTTGTAGATTTACTTAGACTTTCTAATAATGAGACTATGCAGTCTAAAAATGAATCCTACCTATCGCAGTGACTCAGACTGATGATAAATCTGGTGTGGATTTAGACTAAGTTTATACCACCTATTAGTCGGTTCATTTTAGTGCACAATGTCACATTTAGACTGTACGGCCTTTTTAGTGGAACCAGGTCTACTTTCCATGAAGCCACGCCGCTTTTTCGGATGTGGTGAAAAAAAGTGTCTAAACACATCATAGATGTGGTACAAAACATTTTTCAGCAGTTTTTTCTGCTTTCAATATTTTCCTAAATCAGAAGTAACTAGTGAGCAACACATGAAATGGGCGCACTTAACGAGGAGATGAAAAGGGACATGGGACACCCTTCTGTAGGTGCAACTATAAGGGGTAAACAATATTCCAATCAGACTACAAATTGAGCACAGTACATACCCCAAATGGCCCACACGTTAAAGAATATCAATACTGCCACCATTTATTAAATATGGGCAATAAGCTCCACCAGCATCACAAACTCAACATACGCATTGCGTCTTAGCAATAAATGGGTACCAAAAGCCATAATTGAAACTCTATGAAGATGTTGAAAGTTCTTTAGGGCAAAAAAAGCAAAACTATAACATTTTTTTACTTGAACCCCTGTCTAACATGTATCATACAAATATGGCACATGTTGGGGTGTCAATGTGGGGAGAAGACTTAGGATCTGAGCCTACTTTGCACACAATGAATTTTGGCTGTCTTTAACAGCTGACACATGGCCGAGATCAGAGGTAACTTAGTATTGACAGTGGCATTTAAATGTCCTGACAGAGGGTGCTCTCTCTGTCTCCTAAACTGCCCCCTGCAATGAGATCACAGGGTGCTGCTTGTTTCCACTGCAACCAGGGGCCTTGTGAAGGCCTCCAGCCTACCATGGATTCCTGGCCTGTTAAGCCGTCTATGGTGTGAAAAAAAGAAAACAAGAAACCACAATGCCAGAAGAGTGCTTTTCTGGTCACCCCATCTCCATAAAAAATTGAATAAAAAGCAAGCAAAAGGTCGCATGTACCTCAAAATGGTACTAATAGAAATTAAACATCGCCCTACAAAAAACAAGCTCTCAAACCAGCCAATCAATGGAAAAAGAAGTATTATTAAGTAAAAGGTATTTTATTTTTTAAAATGATACAACATTAAAGATGGAATAAATTTGGTATCACTGTAATCGTACCTACCCAGAGAATAAAGGTAATGTTTAATTTTTTTCCATCGCTGGGTGGCATTGGAAGGACAATCCCCTTCTCTCTGGGTCAGCCCACGAGAGGGCAATTCATTATTCATTCACAATGCCATCTACCACTTTTTGACCACCAACTATGAAATATTATAACACTTCATTCCAACCCAATATGGAAACTCATACATTAACAGGTAATATTTACACAGAACAGAGTTTGGGAGGCAAGTCGAGGGGAGGAAATAATTATTTTATTAATAAAATAACTAGTGATGAGCGAACGTGTCCGTTACGGACACATCCGCACCCGGACACCGGCTTTGCCGAACACTGCAGTGTTCGCGCGTAAGTGTCCGGGTGCCGCCGGGGGGCGGGGAGATGCGCGGCGGCGCGGGCGGCAGTAGCGGGGAACAGGGGGGAGCCCTCTCTCTCTCCCTCTCCCCCCCACTCCCCGCCGCACCCCCCCGCGCTGCCACGGCGGCCCCCGAACTTTTTCGCCCGAACACTGAAGTGTTCGCAAAGTTCGGTGTTCGGGCGAAAAAGGGGCGGGGCCGAACGTGTTCGCTCATCTCTAAAAATAACCCATTTATCACATTATCTCCAGCAATATTTTTTTTAATGCATCCCAAAAGTGTAGCTACCGTATATTACAAAACACTTAG
Organism: Eleutherodactylus coqui; assembly: GCF_035609145.1. Lineage (NCBI taxonomy): Eukaryota > Metazoa > Chordata > Amphibia > Anura > Eleutherodactylidae > Eleutherodactylus > Eleutherodactylus coqui. Next base: position 41,687,304 of record NC_089838.1, on the reverse strand, counting down.
TATTATTTTGATCTCCACATTGTTCCTCTTTTTCCTAAGGGACGTTTACATGGGCCGATTATGAAGCATGAATGTTTGTTTGGTTTGGCCTTAATATTGGCTTGATCTCTGATTGAAGTCTGTATCAAGCCTGAACGCTAAAGCCTGAGTATATCCTGTTTCCTATGTCACCCTGCAACCTGAACCTGTGACTTATTCATTCATATGATAGTATCATGATTTGCCAATTCTAATCTGTGATTCGAATGAGACGTCCAGCTTCAAACTATTGATGGCCTGTCCCCTGCCAATCAGCTGTCTGCTGGGCCAGTGCACTTATGTACAGAGCTGATTTCTGAATTTAGGCCACTACCGTGGAAGCAAAGCTGTATGTATTCTGCACACAACAGCTCCATACATGAGCTTATCGGCCTGACGAATAGCTGATCAGTGAGGATTCTGTATGGTGGACTCCTTTTAATCTACTATTGAGGGCCTATCTTTAGGATAGGTCATCAATACTTTAAAGTGGGAAACTTCTTTAAACAATGGCAGTTTATCTATCAATCATCATTATCATGATATACTGAGGGGATCTTTCATGTCCCATGCTCCTTTTGAGACCCCATGTTGTAGTGATAAGGAAGTTACTGAGTTAAGGCCCTTTTACGCGGGCCGCCAGTCATTTAAATGACTGCATGAGCGCTGACGTGACCACTAAGGTCATTAGCACTCATGCATAGCACAAGTGAATGAGCAGTGAGCAACTTTTTTTGCATTTACACATAAAGATTATTGCTCAAATTTGTTCATTTGAATGAATTGTGAGAGATAATTATTACATGTAAATTGGCCTCCGCTGTTGTCTCCCGTCTTGTGCCCAATACACAAACCCAGACCATGTGGCTTGGAGAACTAATACTGCTATTAATCACATGAGGAATTAATAATGGAGATTATGGGGCATCCAAAGATACCAGCCTAACAGTGGTTATATTCTTAGAACCACATGCACTACACAACCATTGGTTGCCAGAAATTCCTGCAGCTCCTTTAATGTTGCAGTAGGCCTCTTGGCAGCCTCCCGAGCCAATTTTCTTCTGGTCTTTTCATCAATTTTCGAGGTATGCCGAATTCTTGGTAATGTTACTGCTGTGCCAAATTTAATCCACCTCTTGATGACCGTATTTACTGTATTCCATGGTATATGTAAAGCCTTGGAGCTTTTATGCTGCCACCATGATGCTCTTAACAAATGTTATGCAGAATGTGCACAGTGATAAAAAAGTAAAATTACAATTAATTACATCCTTGGTACATATTTTGATTTTAGGTCTCATTCCATAAGATTCAATTCTTTAACTAATTAGTCGAAGTTATGCACCTGTGCTATTACACAAGGGATAATTAATGCTTCTACTTTATCTTTCTAAATGGCATACATTTCTAGTTAAGGAAGTATAGAATTAGCTCATCTATGTGAGACTTAGCCGCAAAAACATCATTATTAATAATAATGTTGATGTCTAAATTGACTTTGTAATTTAATTCTTTTACAATAATATCGTTATCTGCCCTTATGAAAATAGCCTAGCGGAACCCTGAATGTAAATATATATATATATATATATACGCAAATATTGTATTATACTATTGTAACTATTATTGTAATGTGCTGCACATTTATATAATACTTTACCTGGAAGGAGAATAGTTGCAATGTAGTAATGGTAATACTAAAAGATAAGGATGCCATTTGTCAAATAGTATTATGAGAGTGCCTTTAATACAATTTGCATTTCAAATTTTGTCTAAATACAAAAAAAAGAATAAGTAAAATACAACCACTAACATTTAACTTTGCATGAATAAAGGGATTTAAAACATTTTTTGTTAAGCGTTCAACTAGTAGAACACATGTAATGCTCTCATGTAGTGTACTTTTATACTGGACGATTCTTGGCCAATTGTAATGAGCGCTAATTGACAAAACATGTTGATCAGCGTTCCTTCACTGCTGTTCTCAGATGGCAAAGGATTGTCTGCATGGAGACAAACAATCAATAGTATTCTTTACTTCTTTACTATGAGCATTGTAGATCTCTGATCAGATTACCTATTCCAGCCTACCACACCTATACACATTTATAGGAGTGCATCAGCCATTTTGAGGAGTACTATTCAGAACCTCCATCATGGCTGCAGTGCCATTACTTTACACAGACCCTGATCTCTCACGGCCGCATACATGCACATTGCTTAGATGATTACATCTAACAGTACAGCTCCAGGATCAATAGAGCAGTCAGGGTTTCAGTCCCAGTCCACAGAATTGAAGGTTTCATCTCATCAAAGGCCGCACAGGCATACACTTGTGTACACAGTGCACAGTGGTTGTCTCTGTTTCTATAGGATGTAGGATGACATCAGTTATGTCATTTACCTATGTGGACAGTATATGCACATGCACAAGACATGCTGAATTTCTGTTCAGCACCTGTGCAAAGGTGGATATAGCAGTGGAAAGAGAACAGCTGGAGTAAGGTATAAAGGAATTTACACTTTATGTGACACAGCATAGTAGTTGATGGCACATTGTTAAATTTTATTAAAAAGGTGACCAAGCCCTAAATGTAAATATGAAAGGCATATGATTAAGGCCTTCTGCCCACAGGTGGATATTTGCTGTGCAATCCACGGTCAGCATCCACACTGCGGATCCGCAGCAAATACCGCCCATTACTTCCTATGGAGATTCACTGCTTCCTACACATGAGCAGAAATCAATTCCAATTTCTACTTGCAGAGGAAAAATCGTAGAATGCTCCATTTTCATGTGAGCTCCGCACAGATTGCTTCCATTGAAGTCAATGGAAGCCGTCCGACCCGCGACCCATCCGTGATGAACATTGTGGACAGGTCGCGGATTCCGTGTCATCACCTAGCAACAGACCTTATACATTTATACACAGTTATCACAGATTTGTATTCTGCATATGGAGATATCTGCTTGTGTGAAATCATCCTGAGGCCCCTGCACATGGCACAGCCGGATTTCGCATGCGGAATCTCGTAGCGGAATCTGGCTGAGGCAGCAGCGGCATCCTTGCGTTTGTGTTCTGTCACCGTCTTTTCTGTACTATGGATGGACCGGCGGCTTGGCATCACACATATGCAGTACAGTTTTTTTCTTTCGTGCCGTCGCTAGGCAACGACACAAAATCCGTGACCTATCTGCAATGTTCATTGACTTCAATGGAAGCCGTCCATGCGGAACCTACATGAAAATGCAGCATGCTGTAATTTTTCCTCCACAAGTGGAAATCGCAATTGATTTCCACTCATGTGCAGAAAGCAGCAGATCTCCATAAGAAGTAACGAGCGGTATTTGCTGCGGATTCACAATGCGGACGCCGACCATGGATTTTGCAGCAAATATCTGCCCGTGTACAGGAGGCCTTATTAAAATAAGCAGATTATCATCTTATTATGCAGTATATGCAATGGGTAATTCATTAAATAACCATAAGTGTGTTGTAGGCTAAAGTGCTTTCAGACGCCCCATCACCATATGTGGGAAATCCATCTGCACCTAAAATCTGCATGTCCAATGTAGATTTTAATGCAGATTTTCAGCAGAATAGCTGTTGACTTGCAATGGCGCTATCACCACTGCAAATCCACAGATTCCACTGTATGCCAGTTTGTGAAAGTACACTTATAGAGTTTTCTAGAAAGATTTAGAAAAAACAATGTATGTCATCAGGTAAAATGCTCCTGAATTCTCCAAGAATTCTATGTTACGATCAACACAAATAATACTAAAAAGAAATCTTGACACACCAAGGTTTTCATGCAGCGGATGAACCCATGCAGTAAAGTAGATAATCATCTTATTATAGAGTTTTTTTGTGACTGTAATTTCTCTAATGGAAAATATGCCCTATGAGGATTATACTAAATATAATACTGTCATGAACTTGCGAACTCTGTAGGCAGTGTACAAATTCAGAGCACTAGAGCTTGCTTAGCAATTCAGGTTTGCTTCCAGATCATTGCGTATCCATTCTATCTTTCTAGATTTAACTCTTGCAATATTCCCATTTCCAGACACCCTTATGAAAAGCTTCTGCACTGTTTATGCCAAGTCCGCAGTAATCAGGTTAGGGGCAAGGTCATGTTCTCTATTGCCTCCTGCTTGTCTTTGATGTTGCTAAATGAGGCGGCATAACAATAACCGGAGGATAGTCCCGTTGGACTTGTCAACATTGCATTAGTTTGATGTTTACAATGAATATTATTGTGTAGTTAATGTTATTTGTAAACATACACTTAGTGAAGAAGGCATTTGCTCTATTCTTTCTTCTATGTTCATGGTATGAGCTTGTGGTAGAAGCCTTTTAATTGAATCTGCCGTGTTCATTGAGAAAAGCAGTGACCGGAATTGTATGCACTGGTGAATGAATAGAGGGTGGGGCAGCTCCGCTTAACACGCCATTCTTCCTATACAAAGCCTGCATGAAAATATAGACAGGGTTCATCTTAAAACACATTTTTTCGTAATACAGCGAGAGGTTTAATGCATCCTAGATTATTTTTTTCAATCGTCAGTGTATAATCTGTGTGGGGAAGATAGAAAAAGCAGATAATGCTCTTAGAATGGGGAGAATTCATATGGAAAAGGGCAAACTAAAAATAAACAGCATCACATCTGTTCTTTATGTGTTGATTTAATGAGTGTATACATTAAGAGCCGGAAGCTTTCCAAATTATTACAGTGAAAGCTAGTCAATGTGGGATTGTGCCAGAAATATGAGGAAACAAAAGGGTTCTCATCCCTAGGTTCAGGTCAGGCAAGTATGGTTTTCCTTGTTATAAATTCTTATAATGGTTAAAAGAGAAATGATGTCTTTAGCACATTACTGGAGCTCAACTTATGTATATGCTCAGCTAGATATTGTAGGACTAAACAATAGAATGCATTTGTCTTCTACTTCTTATATAAACAGTAGATGCAAAACATATATGGGAGTATGACTGCAAGACCACTTATACATACAGTAGAGCAAGCTGTAGAATATAAGATCAATCTATTTGTAAAGTTTCTTCCTTTAATTTAAGACCCATTGAATTACAAATAGTTGGATAATATATACCATATAAGGGCTCAGTCAGACGGGTGTTTGTTGCGCATTTTTTTGCACAAAATGCATGCACACAGAAATTCGCGTGACCAAAGCGGTCATCGTGCTTCAGCAATAGAAAAGAAACACACTTGGCTGCATTTAAAATTCGCACATAAAGTGTGGTGCCCGTTATTCCCTGCTACGGCTGTGACATCTGCAGTAGGGGATCCCTTGGATGTGAAACCCATGGATGCTATCACATCCAGGGGTTTCACCTTGCAGTGCATAAGGCCGGCGGCAGCAGCGCTGACCCAATTGAGAACATACAGATTTAAAATCCCCACCCGCTGAAAGGGCTGCCTCTGATTGGCTAAGCACTGTGACCAATCAGAGCCAGCGCTCAGCCACTGAATGACAGCTGAGCACTGCCTGTGATTGGTCCCTGCGCTCAGCCAATCATAGGCAGTGCTCAGCCATTCTTTGAATTGGGAGTCATTGCATGGTGGCAAGTGAGATATGGGGCAGAGTTTCACGGCCCAATATCAGACTCACCTGTGTGAAATTAGCCTAAGGCTGGCTGCACATAGCTGAATTTGCATTGCTGTACACGAGTGGAAATCAATTGCGATTTTCAGCTTGCGGAGGGAAAATCACAGCATGCTCTATTTTAGTGCGGATTCCGCATGAACGTCTTCCAGTAAACTCAATAGAAGCCGTCTGACCCGCAGTCCTTCAGCAATGACATTGTGAGAAAGGTCACGGGCATCCGCATCATCACCTAGCGACTGCGCAGGAAAAGCAGGGATTTAAAAAAACAAAAAACTGTACTGCACATGTCTGAAGGCTCGCTGTGTGGACCATCTGCAGTACAAAAAGAAGAAAGAAATGACAGGCAGGCGCGATGCCGGACGGACTCTGGGTTGGATTCCACTGCGGGCTTCCGCGTGTGGAATCTGATCCGGTTGTGTGCAGCTGGCCTCCGGCCGTGTTCATGTTCATTTTACTGCATTTTTAAACCACAATTAAAATCACATTTAAAAACTGCATGCACTATTAAAAACTGCACGTGGATTCAAACAATACATGCGTTTTTTTTGTTTTTTTTTAACTGCATGCAGGTTTCTGATGCATTTTTTTAGTTGTGTGTAAACTGTGCAATCACATACAGTATATACCCTCGTTATACCAGCTGCACATATATAATTATATACAGGAGATCTCCAGGTAACACCAGCATGCTCCATATCACTATATACAGAGGGAAGTATATACATCTTCTGTGTACAGTAATATTGGCCTTGCTGGTGTAAGGTTAGTTTTTCATCTGCATCAGAACCTCTGGCCTGAGATTCCGTCATAGATCAGGCGCCAAATACCTGCATACAGAGCTTTTTCTTCCATCCAAAAACTGGGCAACTGGGTGGAAAGCGGACGGATCCATTATGGTCAATGTAGTCCGTCAGGCGCTGTTTTGTTCCGTCCAGAGACAGACCTGTTCAGCTGCGGGGATTGCCCTTTCATGCTCCCCAAACGGAACAGGAAAGCGGAATCCCCCAGTGCAGGTGTTAAACCACCCGCAACTTCACAATAGGTGATCAGCTATGACTATCTACTCCCCTCCCTGCAAAATGAGCTCTGCAGGGGTCACAAAGCAAGTCTACAACAGTCTGCCATCCAAAGTCAATGGGTTCTCTCCTGTTCATTGTGTGAATGACGCATGAAGCTACTATATAACATATCTTCTAAATGCTCTAATGCTGTTAAATACAGCTCGGAAAAGATGGCAGCCCCAATAGTCATGTATAGATAATAGAGATGAGCGAGCACCAAAATGCTCGGGTGCTCGTTACTCGGGACGAACTTTTCGCGATGCTCGAGGGTTCGTTTCGAGTAACGAACCCCATTGAAGTCAATGGGCGACCCGAGCATTTTTGTATTTCGCCGATGCTCGCTAAGGTTTCCTTGTGTGAAAATCTGGGCAATTCAAGAAAGTGATGGGAACGACACAGCAACGGATAGGGCAGGCGAGGGGCTACATGTTGGGCTGCATCTCAAGTTCACAGGTCCCACTATTAAGCCACAATAGCGGCAAGAGTGCCCCCCCCCCCCTCCCAAAAACTTTTACTTCTGAAAAGGCTTCATTAGCATGGCATACCTTTGCTAAGCACCACACTACCTCCAACAAAGCACAATCACTGCCTGCATGACACTCCACTGCCACTTCTCCTGGGTTACATGCTGCCCAACCGCCCCCCCCTCCCCCCCACAGCGCACACCAAAGTGTCCCTGCGCAGCCTTCAGCTGCCCTCATGCCACACCACCCTCATGTCTATTTAGAAGTGCGTCTGCCATGACGAGGAACCGCAGGCACACACTGCAGAGGGTTGGCACGGCTAGGCAGCGACCCTCTTTAAAAGGGGCGGGGCGATAGCCCACAATGCTGTACAGAAGCAATGAGAAATAGAATCCTGTGCCACCGCCATCAGGAGCTGCACACGTGGGCATAGCAATGGGGAACCTATGTGCCACACACTATTCATTCTGTCAAGGTGTCTCTGCATGCCCCAGTCAGACCGGGCTTTTTAATTCATAGACACAGGCAGGTACAACTCCCTATTGTGAAGTCCCTGTCGACCGACAGCATGGGTGGCTCCCTGGAACCCACCGGCGGTACATAAAAATATCCCATTGCATTGCCCAACACAGCTGAGGTAGTAATGTCGTGCTTAATGCAGGTGGGCTTCGGCCCACACTGCATGCCCCAGTCTGACTGGGGTTCTTTAGATGTGGTTTCAGATGCATTTATAATTCTCTGTGGACCCACAGCATGGGTGGGTGCCAGGAAGTCACCGGCGGTACATAGAAATATCCCATTGCATTGCCCAACACAGCTGAGGTAGTAATGTCGTGCTTAATGCAGGTGGGCTTCGGCCCACACTGCATGCCCCAGTCAGACTGGGGTTCTTTAGAAGTGGACACATGTAGGTTAAACTCCGTGTGCACCTACAGCATGGGTGGCTCCCTGGAACCCACCGGCGATACACAAAAATATCCCATTGCATTGCCCAACACAGCTGAGGTAGTAATGTCGTGCTTAATGCAGGTGGGCTTCGGCCCACACTGCATGCCCCAGTCAGACTGGGGTTCTTTACAAGTGGAAACAGATGCATTTATAATTCCCTGTGGACCCACAGCATGGGTGGGTGCCAGGAAGCCACCGGCGGTACATAGAAATATCCCATTGCATTGCCCAACACAGCTGAGGTAGTAATGTCGTGCTTAATGCAGGTGGGCTTCGGCCCACACTGCATGCCCCAGTCTGACTGGGGTTCTTTAGATGTGGTTTCAGATGCATTTATAATTGGGTGCCAGGAAGTCACCGGCGGTACATAAATATATCCCATTGCATTGCCCAACACAGCGGATGTAACGTCAGCTGTAATGCAGGTGGGCTAAAAATTCATTTGATTACACTGTATGCGAGGGCCCACAAAAATTGCTGTATCAACAGTACTAATGTACATCAGAAAAATTGGCCATGGCCAACCAAGAGGGCAGGTGAAACCCATTAATCGCTTTGGTTAATGTGGCTTAAGTGGTAACTAGGCCTGGAGGCAGCCCAGTTTAACGAAAAATTGGTTCAAGTTAAAGTTTCAACGCTTTTAAGAGCATTGAAACGTATAAAAATTGTTTAGAAAAATTATATGAGTGAGCCTTGTGGCCCTAAGAAAAATTGCCCGTTCGGCGTGATTACGTGAGGTTTCAGGAGGAGGAGCAGGAGGAGGAGGAGGAGGAATATTATACACAGATTGATGAAGCAGAAATGTCCCCGTTTTGGATGGTGAGAGAGAACAATGCTTCCATCTGCGGGTGCAGCCTACGTATTGCTTAGGTATCGCTGCTGTCCGCTGTTGGAGAAGAGAAGTCTGGGGAAATCCAGGCTTTGTTCATCTTGATGAGTGTAAGCCTGTCGGCACTGTCGGTTGACAGGTGGGTACGCTTATCCGTGATGATTCCCCCAGCCACACTAAACACACTCTCTGACAAGACGCTAGCCGCAGGACAAGCAAGCACCTCCAGGGCATACAGCGCGAGTTCAGGCCACGTGTCCAGCTTCGACACCCAGTAGTTGTAGGTGGCAGAGGCGTCACGGAGGACGGTCGTGCGATCGGCTACGTACTCCCTCACCATCCTTTTACAGTGCTCCAGCCGACTCAGCCTTGACTGGGGAGCGGTGACACAGTCTTGCTGGGGAGCCATAAAGCTGGCAAAGGCCTTGGAGAATTTTCCCCTGCCTGCGCTGTACATGCTGCCTGATCTCTGCGCCTCCCCTGCTACCTGGCCCTCGGAACTGCGCCTTCTGCCACTAGCGCTGTCGGATGGGAAGTTTACCATCAGTTTGTCCACCAGCGCCCTGTGGTATAGCATCATTCTCGAACCCCTTTCCTCTTCGGGAATGAGAGTGCAAAGGCTCTCCTTATACCGTGGGTCGAGCAGTGTGTACACCCAGTAATCCGTAGTGGCCAGAATGCGTGTAACGAGAGGGTCACGAGAAAGGCATCCTAACATGAAGTCAGCCATGTGTGCCAGGGTACCTGTACGCAACACATGGCTGTCCGCACTAGGAAGATCACTTTCAGGATCCTCCTCCTCTTCCTCCTCCTCAGGCCATACACGCTGAAAGGATGACAGGCAAGCAACATGGGTACCGTCAGCAGTGGGCCAAGATGTCTCTTCCCCCTCCTCCTCATCTTCTTCCTCCTCCTCCTCCTCCTCCTCCTCCTCACCGCGCTGAGATATAGACAGGAGGGTGCTCTGACTATCCAGCGACATACTGTCTTCCCCGCTCTGTTTCCGAGCGCAAAGCGTCTGCCTTTATGCTTTGCAGGGAACTTCTCAAGATGCATAGCAGAGGAATGGTGACGCTAATGATTGCAGCATCGCCGCTCACCACCTGGGTAGACTCCTCAAATTTTCCAAGGACCTGGCAGATGGCTGCCAACCAGGGCCACTCTTCTGTAAATAATTGAGGAGGCTGACTCCCACTGCGCCGCGCAAGTTGGAGTTGGTATTCCACTATAGCTCTACGCTGCTCATAGAGTCTGGCCAACATGTGGAGCGTAGAGTTCCACTGTGTGGGCACGTCGCACAGCAGTCGGTGCACTGGCAGATTAAACCGATGTTGCAGGGTCCGCAGGGTGGCAGCGTGCGTGTGGGATTTGCGGAAATGTGCGCAGAGCTGGCGCACCTTTCCGAGCAGGTATGACAAGTGGGGGTAGCTTTTCAGAAAGCGCTGAACCACCAAATTAAAGACATGGGCCAGGCATGGCACGTGCGTGAGGCTGCCGAGCTGCAGAGCCGCCACCAGCTTACGGCCGTTGTCACACACGACCATGCCCGGTTGGAGGCTCAGCGGCGCAAGCCAGTGGTCGGTCTGCTCTGTCAGACCCTGCAGCAGTTCGTGGGCCGTGTGCCTCTTCTCTCCTAAGCTGAGTAGTTTCAGCACGGCCTGCTGACGCTTGCCCACCGCTGTGCTGCCACGCCGCGTGACACCGACTGCTGGCGACGTGCTGCTGACACATCTTGATTGCGAGACAGAGGTTGCGTTGGAGGAGGAGGAGGAGGAAGGTGCTTTAGTGGAGGAAGCATACACCGCCGCAGATACCACCACCGAGCTGTGGCCCGCAATTCTGGGGGTGGGTAGGACGTGAGCGGTCCCAGGCTCTGACTCTGTCCCAGCCTCCACTAAATTCACCCAATGTGCCGTCAGGGAGATATAGTGGCCCTGCCCGCCTGTGCTTGTCCACGTGTCCGTTGTTATGTGGACCTTGGCAGTAACCGCGTTGGTGAGGGTGCGTACAATGTTGCGGGAGACGTGGTCGTGCAGGCCTGGGACGGCACATCGGGAAAAGTAGTGGCGACTGGGAACCGAGTAGTGCGGGGCAGCCGCCGCCATCATGCTTTTGAAAGCCTCCGTTTCCACAAGCCTATACGGCAGCATCTCTAGGCTGATCAATTTTGCAATGTGCACGGTTAACGCTTGGCGTCGTACTTGCGCTTGCGCTCAAACTGTGGCACTAGCGACGTCTGGACGCTACGCTGAGAGACATTGCTGGATGGGGCCGAGGACAGCGGGGGTGATGGTGTGGGTGCAGGCCAGGAGACGGTAGTGCCTGTGTCCTCAGAGGGGGGTTGGATCTCAGTGGCAGGTTGGGGCACAGGGGGAGAGGCAGTGGTGCAAACCGGAGGCGGTGAACGGGCATCGTCCCACCTTGTGGGGTGCTTGGCCATCATATGCCTGCGCATGCTGTTGGTGGTGCCTCCCCAGCTGATCTTGGGGCGACAAAGGTTGCACACCACAGTTCGTCGGTCGTCAGGCGTCTCTGTGAAAAACTGCCACACCGTAGAGCACCTTGACCTGTGCAGGGTGGCATGGCGCGAGGGGGCGCTTTGGGAAACAGTTGGTGGATTATTCGGTCTGGCCCTGCCTCTACCCCTGGACACCGCACTGGCTCGGGCTGTGCCCACGCCCTCACTTGGCCCTCCGCGTCCTCGGCCGCGTCCACGTCCTCTAGGCCTACCCCTACCCCTCAGCATGCTGTATTAGCAGTGATTTGATTTCACAGGCAGGAAAGAAATTGGCGCAAGCCTGCAGGCCAAATATAATTTTTTAACTTTTTTTAAAAAGGAAAGGCCCACTGCCTCTAGTGAATGAATAATAAGTTTAATAACTGTGTTGCGGCCCTGCAAAAGTGTCACAGAACTTTACTGTTGCAGAGTTATTAACTGTGGCAGAGCAGGTATTTCCCAGGCAGGAAAGAAATTGGCGCAAGGCTGCACTCAACCGTAGCTGGTTGCGTCTGATTTTTTTAGGTTCTCCACGCAGCACACACGTACCCAGAGCCCTTAGGACTGACAGAGGCAGGGCAAATATACTTTTTCCCTTTTGTTAAAAAAGAAAAGGCCCACTGCGTCTATTCAATGACTAATATAACTGTGTTGCGGCCCTGCAAATGTGTCACAGAACTTTACTGTTGCAGAGTTATTAACTGTGGCAGAGCAGGTATTTCCCAGGCAGGATAGAAATTGGCGCAAGGCTGCACTCAACCGTAGCTGGTTGCGTCTGATTTTTTTACGTTCTCCACGCAGCACACACGTACCCAGAGCCCTTAGGACTGACAGAGGCAGGGCAAATATACTTTTTTCCCTTTTGTTTAAAAGGATAGGCCCACTGCGTCTATTCACTGAATAATAAGTTTAATAACTGACACTGTGTTGCGGCCCTGCAAAAGTGTCACAGAACTTTACTGTTGCAGAGTTATTAACTGTGGCAGAGCAGGTATTTCCCAGGCAGGAAAGAAATTGGTGCAAGGCTGCACTCAACCGCAGCTGGTTGCGTCTGATTTTTTTACGTTCTCCACGCAGCACACACGTACCCAGAGCCCTTAGGACTGACAGAGGCAGGGCAAATATACTTTTTTCCCTTTTGTTAAAAAAGAAAAGGCCCACTGCGTCTATTCAATGACTAATATAACTGTGTTGCGGCCCTGCAAAAGTGTCACAGAACTTTACTGTTGCAGAGTTATTAACTGTGGCAGAGCAGGTATTTCCCAGGCAGGAAAGAAATTGGCGCAAGGCTGCACTGAACCGTAGCTGGTTGCGTCTGATTTTTTTACGTTCTCCACACAGCACACACGTACCCAGAGCCCTTAGGACTGACAGAGGCAGGGCAAATATACTTTTTTCCCTTTTGTTTAAAAGGATAGGCCCACTGCGTCTATTCACTGAATAATAAGTTTAATAACTGACACTGTGTTGCGGCCCTGCAAAAGTGTCACAGAACTTTACTGTTGCAGAGTTATTAACTGTGGTAGAGCAGGTATTTCCCAGGCAGGAAAGAAATTGGCGCAAGGCTGCACTCAACCGTAGCTGGTTGCGTCTGATTTTTTTACGTTCTCCACGCAGCACACACGTACCCAGAGCCCTTAGGACTGACAGAGGCAGGGCAAATATACTTTTTTCCCTTTTGTTAAAAAAGAAAAGGCCCACTGCGTCTATTCAATGACTAATATAACTGTGTTGCGGCCCTGCAAAAGTGTCACAGAACTTTACTGTTGCAGAGTTATTAACTGTGGCAGAGCAGGTATTTCCCAGGCAGGATAGAAATTGGCGCAAGGCTGCACTCAACCGTAGCTGGTTGCGTCTGATTTTTTTACGTTCTCCACGCAGCACACACGTACCCAGAGCCCTTAGGACTGACAGAGGCAGGGCAAATATACTTTTTTCCCTTTTGTTTAAAAGGATAGGCCCACTGCGTCTATTCAATGACTAATATAACTGTGTTGCGGCCCTGCAAAAGTGTCACAGAACTTTACTGTTGCAGAGTTATTAACTGTGGCAGAGCAGGTATTTCCCAGGCAGGAAAGAAATTGGCGCAAGGCTGCACTCAACCGTAGTTGGTTGCGTCTGATTTTTTTACGTTCTCCACGCAGCACACACGTACCCAGAGCCCTTAGGACTGACAGAGGCAGGGCAAATATACTTTTTTCCCTTTTGTTTAAAAGGATAGGCCCACTGCGTCTATTCACTGAATAATAAGTTTAATAACTGACACTGTGTTGCGGCCCTGCAAAAGTGTCACAGAACTTTACTGTTGCAGAGTTATTAACTGTGGCAGAGCAGGTATTTCCCAGGCAGGAAAGAAATTGGCGCAAGGCTGCACTCAACCGTAGCTGGTTGCGTCTGATTTTTTTAGGTTCTCCACGCAGCACACACGTACCCAGAGCCCTTAGGACTGACAGAGGCAGGGCAAATATACTTTTTTCCCTTTTGTTAAAAAAGAAAAGGCCCACTGCGTCTATTTAATGACTAATAACTGTGTTGTGGCCTTGCCTACACAATTCTGTGCCTGTAGTATCAATGGAGGGTGCAATGCTCTGCACCGCCGATTTTGAGAAAAAAAAAAAAAAAAGCAACACAGCTAACAGCAGCCTGCACAGTACTCCACACAGTTAAATGTGGCCCTAGAAAGGACCGTTGAGGTTCTTGAAGGCTACACTCACTCCTAACACTCTCCCTGCCTAAGCACCACTTCTGTCCCTAATACCGGGTGCAATGCTCTGCACTGCCGATTTTGAGAAAAAAAAAAAATGTCTCCACTGCTAACAGCAGCCTGCACACACGTAGATGTGGCCCTAAGAAGGACCGTTGGGGTTCTTGAAGCCTACACTCACTACAAACACTCTCCCTACAGCAACTCCAATAGAACAGCACTTTCCCTCAGCTAACTCACAAGACATCTGAGGCGAGCCGCGGGAGGGGCCGACTTTTATACTCGGGTGACATCTGATCGCCCCAGCCACTCACAGCAGGGGGGTGGTATAGGGCTTGAACGTCACAGGGGGAAGTTGTAATGCCTTCCCTGTCTTTAAATTGGCCAGAAAAGCGCGCTAACGTCTCAGAGAGGAAACTGAAAGTAACCGGAACACCGCGTGGTACTCGTTACGAGTAACGAGCATCCCGAACACCGTAATATTCGCACGAATATCAAGCTCGGACGAGTACGTTCGCTCATCTCTAATAGATAACAATAAAAAAGTCTACAAATCAGAAAATTAAAATAGATTAGAAATATATAATATGCTTCTCTGGTTTAGTTGATAAAAATCTTTTTAGTAATATACTTGCTTTAAAGTAATAGAGCCCACTGTGCTATATAAATAGAGACCCCATGACTCTGGAGTGTAATAGATCCCTCCATGTCTCTTAATCCCCTCTAAAAAATACCTTAATGTCTCGCCTGCTCCCTGTCTAACCGAGTAATCAGTAACTAGTAACAGCCCATTTCACAAATGGCAGTGAGATGATTTCCAGATGTTCAATTGACATTAGGAAAAGGGGGAAAACTTATCCTACTCTCTGGTTGAAATGAGCGACAGGCAGCTCGTGAGTGTGTGTAGAGTTGCAGTGCTGCTGTTTGTGAAATGGGCTGTTACTGTGCAATGATTGATCGGCTAGACGATCTTAGTGGTAAAGGGCCTCTGGGCTTTAGGGGTCAGGTCACAGACGGACCCCTGCGAGCACTATTGCTGTGTTACTATTCATTTCTATAGGATAAACTGCTGTCACAGTGTATAGTAACCAAAAAACATATAGCAAAAATCTGCACACGATACAAAATTATACAAGATAATTGAATGGAGGACAATGTACAGTTACAAATGGACCTGGATAAGCAGGGGGCTTGGGCAGAAAAATGGCAAATGAAGTTCAATGTTGATAAATGTAAGGTTATGCACATGGGCAGGAGAAACGGATGTCACCAATATACAATAAATGGGGTACTGCTAGGGAAAAGTGATATGGAAAAAGACCTGGGGGTACCAGTGGACTGCAGACTAAAGTGGAGTAACCAATGCCAATCAGCTGCTGCAAAGGCAAATAAAGTCTTGGGGTGCATTAAAAGAGGTATTGGGGCGAGGGACTAGAACATTATTCCTCCACTATATAAGCTACTTGTCAGGCCTCACATGGAATATATTGTACAATTCTGGACACTGCGGCTCAGGATGGATGTTGCAGTGCTTAAAGGGGTTTAAAGAAGGGCAACTAAATTATAAAATAAAATGAGAGGACTGGAATACCCAGAGATGCTATGAAAATTGGGATTATTCACCGTGGCAAAAAGACGATTAAGGGGTCACCAAATAACTATGTATAAATACATTAGGGGACAATGCATGTACTGGCATAACTATAGGGGATGCGGTTAAACCCAAGCCCAGGAGCCTTAGGGGGCCCATAAGACCTCTCTTCTCCATATAGGGAGCCCAGTACTATGAATAAAGCATTATAGTTGGGGGCCCTGTTACAGGTTTTGCATTGGGGCCCAGGAGCTTCACATTACGCCTCTGCGTTAGGGCTCCTTTCCACTGGCGAGGTAATCGAACGTTTTCAGTGCGATGTGAAAGTGCGAGCTGTCGCAAGAAAGTCCCACACATGTTCTATGACAACCTTTCCACTAGTGATGTTTAAGGACAAGCTGCGATGCGAGGATTAAAAATCGCAGCAGGAGGATTGTTTCAGCGTTTTGCATTTTTCTGTTGCCCATACAGTGCAATGGCAAAACAGATTCTCGCATCGCAACGTAAAAGGTTGCAATTTTGCAGCGTTGCGATGTGATTTTAACATTACGATTTTCTCGCAGCGATATCGCTATCGCCAGTAGAAAGGAACTCTTAAGGTGACTACCCACTACAGTTTTTTTTTTTCACTGCGAAATTTGCAGCATTTGTTTTTCTGCAGGGGTCTATGGGACTTGTAATGTTAAAATCGCGATCGTGCAAAATCGTGATTTCACGGTAAATTGCAATTTTGCGCGATCGCGATTTTAACATTAAAAGTCCCATAGACCCCTGCAGAAAAAAAATGCTGCGAATTTCGCAGTGAAATTAAAACTGTAGAGGATAGTCACTCTTAAGGGGTTAAGAGAAGTTAGGGTTCCCCAAGATAAACTTTTGCACCCGGGCCTATGAGCTTCTAGTTACACCCCAGAATACAAGGATCTCTCCCATGATCTGTTTATACCCAGGAATGCAAGAGTAACAAGAGGGCATCCTCAATGGTTAGAGGAAAGAAGGTTTCATCCCCAACATAGAAGGGAGTTCTTTACTATAAGAGCAGTGAGACTGTGGAACTCTCTGCCGGAGGTTGAGGCGATAGTAAAATCGATAGAAGAGTTTAAGAGGGGACTAGACATCTTTTTAGAGCGCTATGATATTACAGGATATAGACATTAAATAACCAGCGGGGTTGTTGATCCGGGTCTTTGAGTCAGGTAGGAACTTTCAAACGTTAATCCAGGGATTATTCTGACTGCCATTATGAAGTTGGGAAGGGATTTTCTCTCCCAAATGGGCTAAATTGTCTTCTGCCTCATTGAGTTTTTTTTGCCTTGCTCTGGATTAACAAGGTGGGGTGGAACGGGCTGAACTAGATTGACATTGTCTTCTTTCAGCTAACATACTATGTTACTATGTTATTACGGATATGCCTAAAGTTCTGGTTTTGATGGCAGATTGTATGATTGTAAGATTATTGGGTGAAATTGGGTGTGACGGCTCAGTAGTGACAGACAGAGACAAAGGTTGTTTCCTGGACCAAATTAAACTGTTTGTAAACAGAATATAAATTGCAGTTTATCACTCCATAGGAGGGTTCAGTACTTTAAGGTTGCATAACATTCTATGCTGTGGTCTGAAACATTTAAGGCTAAAGTTAAAGAAAAGTGGGCCTAATGACCCATCTGGCACAATCTCATACACTGGGACAATCGACCAAAAGAATTTGTCTTTCGTCACTCCTCAGTCTCAGCACCATTGATGCTGAAAAATGATGTCACAGTTCCTACTCAGAACAGCTCCAACACTTATGCGGGACCATATGCCTTCGCAATTTACAAAAAGTCCCAAGAAACACTCACTTATCTGTAGTTCCATGAGCAGCTTGTTGAGCACCTTCTGTTTGAGACAACTGCATTTCAGCAAGCTTATGAGTCTGAGGAGGTGTGAAGGCTCACAAAGCACCACTTTTTACACCCCATCCCTGACACTGAGCAAGCATTAAGGAGGACAGATACCCAGTTTTATTGCCACATGTGACCATCCCAACCAGGCCTCTGTAATTATCCCTGTTTTGAGACATACCACACAGTTTTACATTATTACTTTTATGTAAGATTCAGGGAATGCCAAAAAGGGGGTGGAGATTCTTTTTAGGATGTAAATTTTTTTCTCTGCACAAGTGTACAAAGGGGCCTGGAATTTATTCAGTTGTGCCCTGAAAGCCTATGCGTGTTCCCTCCATTATACGTCTAGCCATGTGAACAGTAAGCAGATTGTGGATACAATGCTGAACACAGAATAACTAGTGCTATAAAATTTGGGGTGTGTCTCCCCAGTTTTCTCTGCCTGAAACAAATAAAACTGTTATGAAAGTGACATATTTGTGAAAAAAAAGAAATTTTACTTATTTTTCACCTGATTTATCATCATAATTTTTGCAAAAAACTGTGGGGTCAAAATGCTCAAAACACACCTAAATAAATGGAATAAGTGGTCTAGATTTCAAAATGGGTTCATTTGTAGAGGAGACGTTCTATCGTTTTGGCAGCTTGATGGCTCTACAAGTGTGCAATGGGGCCTGGAATTTATTCAGTTGTGCCCTGAAAGCCAAAGTGTGTTCCCTCCATTGCAGGCCTAGCCATGTGCCTAGTAAGCAGATTGAGGCTACAATGGGTATATTCTAAACACAAGACAAACAGGGGTATCCATTTTGTGGTGCATGTCTTTATTTATATGTATACTGTACGAAAAAAATGTTTCTAATATGACACAACTGCCAAAAAAATTAAAATCATTTTTTTGCCTTCTGCTTTGCTTAGAGTCATTTGAAAGCTGTGAATTCAAAATAAGCAGTACAGCCATAGATGAATTTGTTAAATTTCTGTTCTGAAAACCCCTGGCTGTGTTTTCGTTTTAGGCCCCATTGTGCATACAAACAAAAGGTTAGGGCCACAATGGGTATGTTTTTGAACAGAGAACAAGCAGGGGTATCCATTTTGGGGTGCAAATCCTCATTTTCTTGTGCACTATAGAAGAAAAACCTAATAATATATTTACAAACAAGTGAAATTTAACTTTTTATTCGATCCCTGAGTAAATACATTAAGTGGTGTATTTTTTAAAATGGGGTCGTTTGTGGAGGTATCTATCATTTTTACACATATGAGCCTTTGCATTTTTGGCTTAGTGTAGGAAAAGAAAATGTTCCTCAAAATTTTAATGATTAATGTTAGATTTGTACTTCTCCTAAATGGTTAAAAAAAACTAAAGTTTTTCAAATGTTCTTCCAGAATAAAAAAAAATGGAATTATATATCTCATCAAAAATTTGTGCAGTATGTTTGCACATATTTGTATGTTTGCACATATTTAACACATTGCAGTTGAAAATTTGAAAAAATTAAACTTTTTCCCAAATTTTCCCAATTCTGACGCTTTTAATAAATATACACAAATTCTATCTGTCTATTTTTACCACTTAAACAAAGTACAATATGTGGCAAAAAATGGCAGAATTACTTGGATGTGCAAAAGCTTTATAGAGTTATTCTATGTTAAAGTTATACATTGCAGATTTCCAAAATGTGGCCTGGTCATTAAAGCGCAAATAGGCTTGCTCACTAAGGGGTTAATGTAGACTTGGATAAGCTATTGAAAATGCATATGATTTACTCCTTGTGGACAGTGGAGTGCTATTCCCTTAGGAGATACAGTAATTTCCATTATCTCAGCTCTGTGCTTTCATGGTCTTTTAGGATCTTGCCTTCAATTTGGTCTAACACATTTTCTCTCATTGTTGATCAGTAAGACAGCAAGGTACTAGCTTTGTCTATGACATATAAACCTGTAAAATATTATGCAAATATCCTCTGCAAGCACCTAATTTCATCTGTTAAACTTTCAAACCTTGACTGCAGTTTAACCTATTGTACATGCTTTCCATGATATTCCTTTCATCCCATAACCCCTTAAGGACATGGCCTAGTTTGGTACTTAATGATGTGTCAATTTTTCATTTTTTTTTCAACTCCACATTTACTGTAAAACACATATATTTTTTATTTTCCATTGAAATAGCCATATGAGAGCTTGTATTTTTTAATGCCACTATTTTGGAGTAGCTATAATGCATCAGAAAACTTTTTTCTGTTTTTGGGAAGGGCGGGGGGTGCTAGGTCAGGGAACAAGGTTTTGACTATATGGCATTCACCATGCAGTATAAATTATATAACTTTTTCTGTGAATTGAATAAAAGGATGACAAAATTAAAGGGTGTTTTAAGAGTTTTTTCTATTTTTTCGCAAAAAAAGGCTTTATACAATGGTTACAAGACCACAATTTGTGTATTAGGCACAGTAGTATTAGTAGTATTGATAATTCAAAAATGAATTATTAGTCACATTCCTTGGAATATGCACTTTCTATTTTATCATCCTGAAATATGCTTATTGTGGCAATCATACCCTTACCCCATACAAGCTGTAGTTGCCAACCACTTCATGGTATTTTACTAAACAGTATACTGTATTAAATAGAACATTACTGATGAATGAATCTGGTGATGGCAGTAGAAAATAATGAGGAGGAGACAGTAACAAAAAGAATGATATGAACTCATTTAACCCTTGAAGTAATTTGAGTGTTTATATAATATTAGTATGACAGCAAGTTATCTGTAAAAATGATATACATTTACACAGTTTAGGCCCAATGTCCATGGGCGGACTTGAATTGTAAAGTCCGCGCGAGGCACCAACCCGATCAGCGGCCCATCCGCAATTGACATTGCAGACAGGCCGTGGATTCCGCGAGAAAGCAGGAGTTTGTCTGAGCCTGTGCCATCCAGAGGACATAAGTTCAAGTCCTTATGCGTTAAGTACCATTTGCCTAGGACATAAACCTAAGTCCTGTGGCGTTAAAGGGTTAATTAATTACCTCTTGGTCTGACATATTGATTACAACCATGAAGGGCACTGTGTTTACTCCCTCCCCAAATATAACAATAACTTTGTAATATAACATTCAGTGGAACAAGCCATGATATTTTTTCTTTTTTAGGGCTAATGCCCATGGCCGGATTTCTGCTACTTTTTACACCGTGGAAATTCGCGGCGTTGCCCCACAGCTATTAGGTTCTATTGAAGCTAATAGCTCAATAGTCACACTGTGGAATTCCACCGTAAAATAAACCACGGCATGTTCTAAATGCGCGGCCGGCTTCCATTGTAGCACAGTGGAAGTATAGTGTGAATATGCTTCTGACACTGCTGGCGCGTCATGCGCTGTACTGCGCATGTGTGCTGGCGCCTTATGCGGGACTCGCACAGAGGAACTGGGAGGTGAGTATGCGATTGGGGGGGGGGGGTGTGATGGACTCCGCTTCAGTATTCTGCTGGCGGAGTCCATCATGGCCATGGGCATGAGGCCTTAGACTCATTTGGTATTGGTCATAAAAAATCCTCTGTAGACATCTGTATGAAATTGGAGGTATACAGAGGTACAGCACAGCACATAAAGGTCTTTGGGTGCCATATTATGGTACCAGAGGTTGTACAGGGCCATAATGTGGTAATCTACACCAACCATTTGCCTTGCATTTTATTCCACTCTGTGTTCAGCTAATGGGCTCTAGACTTCATTCTTCTGTAAAATCATTAAGTTAATAATCAATGCACCAGTGAAGTTTGCTGCAAAATGGAATTACACTTTAATATCAAACTTCTGTCTTCTTATAGATTGCTGCAGAGAGATAGGCATTACCTTTTAAATGTTATCATTCTTGGTATGACCTCAATAAGTTTTGACAGGGATTTTATTAGACCTACTGTATGAGAATCAGATGCATGGAAGCTACCAACAATGCTTCAATTGACTGATAACAATCTGTAATGTACTGTGGTAAACCAGACAGAAGTTTAATTTCCTGAAAAGGCAGATAAAGCTGAGCTCATAAGCAAATCTGGTTAACTCTGTGTGTTTAGGATTAGGATTTGCAGTGTCCTCTTTTCAGAGCCTGGAAATATAACAGTTTACATGTCCTAATTTTGTAAATCATTACATAATAATATTAATTACAGAGCTTTGTGGTGGTAATACTGGAACCATATGTTTGAGTTGTGAAGGAAAGAAGTCTATTTACCATGTGATTATGGTTTTTTTTAAATCAAATCTTATAATACAATATTCACGTATTACATATTCAAATACTTTAATATTTGTAATTTTCTTGTTCTATATATGTACTTGTTATGTACTTTTGGTAAATTAATTGTTCCATCTGAACAACCTATTTCCATATGCTACATAAGACTACATGAAGGTCATAGAGGTGAAGTCCTTGCATTATCCCTTAAATTTAATATGCCCATATAAAGCAGTCATTTTAAGCTGTGCTATATATTACCATTTTTCGCCCCTACAGTGCCCCCTACAGTACCTCTATACAGATCTTTCAGTTGATTGCTAGAGGTTAAACAACACAGTACTTTGGGGATCAGTTTGCGACAGTGGTGCCTTTGTTCTTAGGAAAAGTGATAGATTTGGGACAACTCCTTTAATAAAGTCACTAAAGGGGTTATCCAGGGGGAAAGTAATAAACATGTATTACAACAATGATAGATTTTAAATTTACTTTAAATGTTTAATTTACTTTACATAGAGGCTGTATATGTCTATAAAGATGAAATGTTACTGCCAGAGATGAGCGAGCATACTCGCTAAAGGCAATTACTCGAGCGAGCATTGCCCTTAGCGAGCACCTGCCTGCTCGGAAGAAATGATTTTGGTGCCGGCGGGGGGGCGGGGAGCGGCGGGGGAGAGCAGGGGGGAACGGCGGGGGAGATCTCTCTCTCCCTCTCGCCCCCGCTCCCTCCTGCTCACTCCCGCAACTCACCGCTCCCCCGTGCCGCCACCCGAATCTTTTCTTCCGAGCGGACAGGTACTCGCTAAGGGCAATGCTCGCTCAAGTAATTGCCCTTAGTGAGTATGCTCGCTCATCTCTAGTTACTGCAGATATATTTTGAAAAAATGTTCAAAATAGAACTTGAAACCTGCAAGTGATCATTGAGCATTGGTCAGCAAAATGAACACAACTGCAATAAAATATGTTAAATATAGATTCAGCCTTTTTCTATATATATGTATATATGTATATTTTACTACATGCTGATATTTAATATTTACATACTTTTCTTAACTTTTGCAGAACCACAAGGAGGAGAAGTGTCTCCCCCTGTAGGAGCTGGTGTGAATTGCAACAGCTGGACCTTCAAATATGGACCTGGCAATCAAAAACAACCAGTACCACAAATACCACCAGATTTTCCGGAGAATTTTATTATCCCAGGATCCCCAGCCATCATTTCGATCCGTCAGGATCAACCCTCAGCCCAAGGTCATAAAAGTAACTTCATAACCTTTGGTAAAAAGGAAGAAACCAAGAAGAAAAAGAAGAAGAAGAAGGGAAACAAGAATCAAGAGAAAGGAAATACGTCAACTGACAACAATGATCAATGAAAGGAGATTGAAGCCAATTATTACCCCATTTTTGTAAGAAATAATGTAGCAACGAAGTAAAATTCTTCCTATTGTTAATGCACCTTCCTATGAACAAAAAGACTGCAACATTCAAGCCTGAAAATCTATACATATGTGTCTATATAATTTACGATATTATGTCTTAAAGCTTTATTATGTCAAATGTCTAACCATATGACACTCAGCTGTTCTCTCACATCCAAAGAACACAGTGGCAGTTTGTGCATATATTATAGTAGGTGACTGTTAAGGCCAATGTCTCTGTAAATAGTTACTGTGTATTATACAGAAAATGCATTATATCCAGTTAGCCATGAAAGAAAATGTAAGTATGGATTTCAGCCACATGATAGTGGTAAATCTAAGCAGAACAAAAGTTAAATAGTGGATAATCACTAAGAAATGAAGCCAGTTGAAGATAAATCATTACAAATATGGCAAAATAAAGAGATTTATTGTCTAAATTATCATTATTGTGAATTTAAACTTTAGTATATTGATAAACATGATCATTTACATTCTACTTATAAAACATCTAAAAAATGTGAACATCCGAAATTTAACAAATTCCTCAGGAATCAAGATAGTAAGGCTACTACCATATATGTTTGTGCGCTCATATACCATCTGTATATAGAAATTGTCTAAAATTACAAAAACATGGAAAATTATAATAAGTTAAAAAGCCAAAAAGAAAAGGAAAAATGTAGGAACAACAATAGGTAGCTATTAAACATTAATATAGCTTCATATTTAGCACATATTTAATAGCTTATTAAAGAGTACACTAGAAGTGAATACAGTGTCGCATTGTCTTCTGTAGGATTGTAACCAGAGGGGAGGCAAGTTCAATGATGCAATTTTGCTCAGGTTGTCCCAGCGATAATTGTTCCT
Organism: Eleutherodactylus coqui; assembly: GCF_035609145.1. Lineage (NCBI taxonomy): Eukaryota > Metazoa > Chordata > Amphibia > Anura > Eleutherodactylidae > Eleutherodactylus > Eleutherodactylus coqui. The sequence goes on along the minus strand of NC_089838.1, from coordinate 41,663,148 downwards.
GTGCTTTTACACAGGAACGATCATCGCCAGTAAATCGAGGCAGAGTGGAGCCAGAGATTGTTCCGGCCCACCTTACTTCATTCACAGTAAACAGGCAGTTGTTCAATCCGTCATTCAGTTTTCTATATGCAGAAACTGAACGACGAATGAGAAACGGACAAATTCTTATTCATTGATGAGTCAGGGCATGTATTTACACTGAGCAATAATTGTACAGATTCTCGCTGGATCAAGGGAATCTGTATGATTAGTGGCCTGTGTAAAAGAGCCCTAACCAATGTCCTGTTCACACCTCAATTTTCTTTGTATTCGGCACATATGTCCTTAAACCCCTCCGGCATATTTGGCTGTCTACCCCATGGATACAACTGTATGCTATGCAGCTGCATATAACAATCAGACATAACATTACAAGCACCTGCCTTACATTGTTTAGGTCCTCCTTGTGCCAGCAAAACAGCTGTGACCCATCAAAGCATGGATTATGCAAGGTTTTTGAAGGCCTTTTTATAGTATATGCTGCCAAGAAATTAGCATCAGATCCCCGAAATCAAATAAGCTGCAAGGTAGAGCCTCCATGGATTGGCCTTATTTTTCCAGCATATCAACAACTTGAACATTTTGTTACGCCCATCAAACCATTCTTGAACAATTTTTGCAGAGTGGCAAGGTGTGTTATCCTGCTCACAGAGGTTAGATCTATTAGGTAACATCATTGCTATGAATTAGTGTACATGGTCTCCAGCAATGTTTAGGAAGGTGTTACCTATCAAAAGAGCATCCATTAGAATGTCTGGACCCAAGGTTTCCAAGCAAAGTATTGTCAGACCGTCGCACAGTCTCCAATGGCTTGCCCTTTTCCCATTATACATACTTATGTCACCTCTTCCCCAGTTAAATAATTCACAAGCACCCAGTCCACATGATGTAAAAGAAAACACAACTCATCAGACTAGGTCACCTACTTCTGTTGCACCATCACCCAGTTTCACTGCTCACTAACTCTTTGTAAGCACTTTTAGTGGTAGATATGGGCACTCTGACCAGTCTATAGCTATGTACCTTCATGTGCCGCAAGGTGTGATGCACTTTGTGTTTTAACACCTTTCTTGAACAGTCAGCATTAATTTTTTCAGCAATTTGCTACAGCAGCTTTTGTATAGGATTAGACCAGATGGGCTAGCATTTGTTCCCCATTAATGAGCCTTAAAGGTCAATGACTCTGACACCAGTTTATCAATTGTCTTTCTTTGGGCTACTTTTGGTAGGTACTAATCACTGTATACCAAGAGCACCCCACACAACCTTTTATTTTGGAATGTTCTGACTCAGTTGACTAGCTATCACAAAAGTAGCTCAGATCATAATATTTAGCTCTTTTTCCAGCATCTAATGACCCTTTTACACAAGCTGAGAGTTGGAAAAATGACTGCCCGATTGCTGATGTCACTGCTAAGGTCATCAGCGCTCGTGAAAGACTTCCCCGCCGGCTTCTCGTCGGCTTCTCGCTCAGCTCTTCACCTTCTATGTGAAGCGCCGAGTGGGTAACATTTAGACAGAATGACAAGCCCGTGATCCAGCAATGGTTTTTAAGCTGACTGAAAAAAGTCAGCTTAACAACCTGTGAATAAAAACTGAGTAATTTTTGTGCATTTACACTCCACGATTATTGCTTAAATACGTTCATTTGAACGACTTTTGAGCAATAATTGTCCCGTATTAATGGCTCATAACACTTTTAGAACTGACTGTTCAACTGTTGACTAATATATTTCACACTTTCACAGGAGCCATGGCCATGGAATAAATCTGTTACTGGCTTTATTGCTATAGCTGATTGGTGTATTAAACACAATGAACAAAAGTATTCTGACGTGTGGTATGAGGACACTGTTTTGCTATACATCAGGCCACTTTAAACCTAGAGTTCACTTAGTTCCTTATGCTTAGTAAGTATACATTAGAAGCATTTCCCAACCTATACCCTGAATGTAGGCAAAAAAATGTCTGAACAAAGCTTTATTGAGAATGTTGGTGCATACCTGTGTCAATTTCTATTAACCCTTTCCAATCCACTGTCTGACCTCTGAAGACATTATGATTTAAGGCTCTACAGCTCCGATGTTGGAAGACGTCCGGCGGGGTTCCCTTACTATATATTTTCAGCCTCTCTGCTGTTGGAGCCTATCCAACGTGTCACCTCGTGCAGTACTGGCTTTAGCAAGCATATAGCGCTGTTGTATAATGGCAGAAAAAGAGTAAGCCCCCTAGGAAAACCAAGATACAAATTGGATTGAAAAGGGTTAACTTTCGTGGCATGAGTATACACACAATAGTAAAAGTTGTCACAAAAACTGTGCAAATCAACACATTCCTATACTGTATTCTCTAACAGGAATAAATCTAGCACTAGCCATATAATGCGTTTAACAAAAATGAAATAAAGTCAAAATACATTACAAAGGCTGTACGGAACGCAGCTGCGTTTGAACGAGGGAGATTTCTACTCCCTCGCTAGCAGTTCAAACTCTGTGCCAGAGCGCAGAAGCTTGAAAAAAGAGGCGGGAAGATAGCGACTGCCCTATCTTTCCCGTACAATGTGCTTACTATGTGCAGGAAAGATAGGGCAGGTCCTATATTTTCTCGGCCGTGGTAGTCATGGCTGAGCAATCCCAGCACTGAAAATGAAACCACTGAACTCCTATTGAGATCACTGGTTTCGTTTTGTCCTCTTATACAGCCGTGAGTATTATGGCTGTGAAATCGGAGAAAAAACACGCCCATGTGTTTATATAATTGACTATAGAAGGTTAGTTCTGTAGCCAGTGATTGGCTGCAGCTATCACAGTTTCTGGTCAGCAGCAACTACAAAGGACAAAGAGGTTGTGAAGCAATTTTAAGTTGTGGGAAAACCCCTTTAAGGCACATTAAGCTAACTGATGGGACTCCTCCTAGTGCAGAGCTTTAGTTATCTTGGTGCATTGAAAAGCTATAAAAAATTATTTAGACTTTTAAGTGATTTTTATTTTAAATATTTTTATTTTTTGGATTTTATTAGTAGGTAATGTACATTACATTTTATAATTTATTTTACAATGTATTTTGAGATTTTATTTCCTTAGCTGGGTTTTTCAGTTTTATTATTTGCTGACATTTCACTTGTGACATGTCAGAACATTGCATCAAAGAGATGGAAACCCCAAACATATCCTGAGAGGAATGCTGCATGGTTTCTTTGACATCACTGCTCAAGGAAGGAATTGGGAGTCCATGTCACTTTCCAACATATCTAAAGTAAATATTAAAAAGATGAAAAATTGGACAAGCCATTTTAGAACTGCAGACTTATAAACTACAGCTAGATTATTTATATACAACGTACATACATATTCCTATTTAACATTTAGCTAACTGGATTAGTGGAGGACATTTTGAATAAATGTTTTTAGCAATGTAGACCCCATAAACCAAACCGATCTTTAGACTCCATAAACCAAAAAGACAAGCAAAAGTGACAAATGATAAAAGGCATTTTGTAACATCTACATTAACTATCTTAAAACCTCTCTCTTAGCTTTGATGACTTATAATAAATGTCTGTGGATTTGCTGTGTTGCTAGGAAGTACACGTATCGATGTGTATAATTAGATGTAGAGCCAATGCCATACTCTAAAACATAAACTAATCAAGATAAATTGTGAGAGGAAATGAACAGAAAAATTTAATTTCCTTTACTAAGGAAAATTGGTTTCAAATACAACTTTTGTACAATATACTATATATTTGTGAATGATATAAATAGGTCTTTTATGAAGACCGGCTTGTTTTTCAGTGATACTTTCACAATAATCACACCATTTCCTAAATCATACAATATGTAGTTTTCACTTAATACCACTTTACTTCTATAAGATCACCATGTGGCCAACAATTGCATGTGTTAAATATATAAAAAAAAGTACAAAAATATAAAAAAAATTGCAACTTACTGTAAATTTGCACACTAATTACACTAGTATATCTGGAAACTGTCTTTGAAAACTGTCCAAAATATGCAGGTCTCAAGCTTACAGATATAACCTGTATATAATCATATTACAATTTTTTGAGGGTTGCTGCATCTCACATATGGGTTTGGTTTCATTTTTGCCTTTATTATGAAAATACATGAACTGCCAATTGTATCACACTGCAAATAAAACATATGCTCTATGCTCCTAAGAAATCCCAACATATATTTATTCCGTGCTTGTGTATGTGAATGGAAAACGCTACTATCAGTTATAGTTGACTTTAACTGTTGAATGTAAATTCATATATTTATTTCTTTTTGTACACTTGTGAAAAGGTGAAGTAGTGTTGATTTTTAATTAACTGATGTTCATCTTTTTGATTTCTGATTACACAATAAAATATTTCTTAATTCAAGAAACATTCAATGGTTCTTTCTTTCCTTGTTTATTTGTTTGTGCAGCAATGGCTTGGTGCTTCTAAAAAAGACATTGAGATGGTGGATTAATCTATTTCTATGTTTATATTGTTTCAGGATACATTCAGCACAATCTAATGGTCCTAGAGATAACCAAAGAAAAAAAATGCAGAAATACCCTACAGCACCACTCTTGTTTTTCAACCAAAGTTTAGATCTTGATACTCTGCTGGCCTCAATCTTTTAGTGTTACATGTTTCTCAGTAGATTGACATGGATAAATTGGTAGGAACCAAGTCAAAGTAACACTCATTGGTCTAAATTATTGCAAGTGCCATTGGATGAAAAGACTAGTTGTCTGGCTTTGTAATCAAGGTCAAATGAGAAGGACAAGCAGACGCAGACAATAATATTGGGCAGTACAGTGCAGAATCATAAACAAAACCACCTTGGGTTACCAAGTAGAGGATCAGAAAACATAAAACATAATACCATAAGAGTAGGCAGGAGAATGCTACCATCCACTCTAGAAGATGCAAGCCAAGAGGTTATTTAGTATTTGTTAGTTAAAATTCAGCAGCAGAATTTGTAAAAAATTAACAAAATATATATTAGCCTATAGAAGCAAAACTCCAGCACTTCTGTGGATTCCAGCACAAAAAACTATGTTTTCTTTAAGGCCTTAGTCAGACGGGCGTTTTTTTGCGCGATTTGCGCATGCGCATGCGTCCGGCGATTTTTTAAAACCATTGCTTTGCAATGGTATCGGACACATGAGCGCTTTTTATGCGCTCGTCCGATAAATTATAGAACAGAAATCGCAGATCGCACCTATCTGCGATCTGCGATTCCTGTTCTCTTCTCTATATGCGCTCAATGGGGCCGGCGGCAGCAGCGCCGACCCCATTGAGAACATATAGAAGACAAATCATTCTTCTCTGCCACAGCTGTAACAGCTGTGGCAGAGAAGAACGATGTTTGCCCATTGAATTCAATGGAGCCGGCAATACAGCCGCCTCCATTGAAAGCAATGGGCTGCCGGCGTGCGCGGGATGAATTGTCGGGAAGGGCTTAAATATATAAGCCCTTCCCTGCAATTTATCCAGAAAAGTGTTAAAATAAAATATATATATATACTCACCTGCTCCCGACTGCCGGGAGCAGGTGAGTATGTATATTTTTTTTATTTTAACACTTTTCTGGATGAATTGCAGGGAAGGGCTTATATATTTAAGCCCTTCCCGACAATTCATCCCACACTCGCCCGCAGCGCATTGCTTTCAATGGAGCCGCTGTATTGCCGGCTCCATTGAATGCAATGCGCTGGACAGCTCTGGCCCGTTTCTAATGAAACGCGGCTAGGAGCAGATTTTCGGGCACCGGTCACGCGATTTGCGGACGCGCATCCGTCATGCGATCCGCAAATCGCGTGAAAAAACGCCCGTCTGACTAAGGCCTAAATAGGAATAAAAAATATCCTCCAAAATTACGCTAATATGTTTGGAATAAAGTTATTATTCATAGCATATTTTTTTCAGAATGGCCATTCTTTAAAGGGGTTCTGTCATTACAATCTGTATTTTTTTTCTCCAGTAAATCTGCCCCGCTGGCACAACCTGTTGTAAATAACACATATAAAACGTTTTTTTCAGAAGTAGTACTTACCTAGGCTCCATTTTTCACCTCCATGCTCTGTTTACATCTTCAGCCCCTCCTGCTAGGAGGTCATCTCCCAGCACCCCTTGCTGTGCTGACCACTTCCGCCCTCACAAAGCTACTTCCGCCCATCCAGTGCAGTGAATAGTCCTGCCTGCAGTCTACCAAAATCTGCTAGTGTTTCTCCCTGGGTCTCTGAACACCCAGAGTTTCCCAAGGGCCTCCAGATCTTCCCTGCAATCTCACAGTAGCCACTCACAGCAGTCACTCATAAGTATCACTCACAGTAGTCACTCCACATGGTAAAAACAGGAATATTGCCCATGCAATGTATTGTATGAGTGTATGTATATATACATTTATCTATGCGTATATGTATCAAGATGTGTGTGTATAGATATATGTATGTATGTGTGTATATATATATATATATACCGTATATACCGGCGTATAAGGCGACGGGGCGTATAAGACGACCCCCCAACTGTCACCTTATACGCCGGTATTCAGTGGAGAAAAAAAAAAAAATTCATTACTCACCTGCCCCGGTGTTCTGTCGCGCTCCGGCAGGATGTCGCTCGCTCCGGCAGGCTGTCGCTCGCTCCTCGTCCCGGCGCAGCATAGCTTTCTGAATGCGGGGCTTGAAATCCCCGCTTCCAGAAAGCTAATACACACGCCGGCAGCCATGACAGCATTGAATGGCTGTGATTGGCTGAAGGCGCACGTGGCTTCAGCCAATCACACTATTCAATGATGTCATTGAATAGTGTGATTGGCTGAAGCCACGTGCGCTTTAGCCAATCACAGCCATTCAATGCTGTCATGGCTGCCGGCGTGTGTATTAGCTTTCTGGAAGCGGGGATTTCAAGCCCCGCATTCAGAAAGCTATGCTGCGCCGGGACGAGGAGCGAGCGACAGCCTGCCGGAGCGAGCGACATCCTGCCGGAGCGCGACAGAACGCCGGGGCAGGTGAGTAATGAATTTTTTTTTTTTACACTTTTTTTTTTTTTGAATTACCGGCGTATAAGACGACCCCCGACTGCAGAGCAGATTTTTCGGGGTTCAAAAGTCGTCTTATACGCCGGTATATACGGTATATATATATATATATACATACACACACACACATATAATATGTATAGTAATATATCTACACACTGCATAGGACATGTACGTTCCACGCTTACACCCATGTGCGGCTGCCCTCAGAGAGACAAAAAAGTGCACAAAAGTGTGCGCAACTGCACTTACATCTGTATAAAGCTGGTCTTATTGTATGTATATATGTATATCCTGTTGTACCGCCTCTAGCTTGGATACAAGATGTGATACAGGGGGCATGCAGGCTCTAGTACCCTGTTGTACCACCTCTAGCTTGGATACAAGATGTGATATAGGCGGGCATGCAGGCTCTAGTACCCTGTTGTACCACCTGTAGCTTAGATACAAGATGTGATACAGGGAGCATGGAGGCTCTAGGACCCTGTTGTACCGCCTCTAGCTTGAATACAAGATGTGATATGGGGAGGCATGGAGTCTCTAGTACCCTGTTGTACCACCTGTAGCTTAGATACAAGATGTGATACGGGGAGCATGGAGGCTCTAGTACCCTGTTGGGCCACCTCTAGCTTGGATACAAGATGTGATATGGGCAGGCATGGATACTCTAGTACCCTGTTTACTACCTCTAGCTTGGATACAAGATGTGATACAGGCGGGCATGCTGGCTCTAGTATCCCGTTGTACCACCTCTAGCTTCGATACAAGATGTGATACAGGCAGGCATGGAGGCTCTAGTATGCCGTTGTACCACCTCTAGCTTGGATACAAGATGTGATTCGGGAGGGCATGAAGGCTCTAGTATCCCGTTGTACCACCTCTAGCTTGGATACAAGATGTGATACGGGTGGACATGGAGATTCTAGTACCCTGTTGTACTACCTCTAGCTTGGATACAAAATGTGAAACGGACGGGCATGGACGTTCTAGGACCCTGTTGTATCGCCTCTAGCTTGGATACAAGACGTGATATGGGTGGGCACGCTGCCACTTGGGATGCATTATGCATTGACACTTGGGGGTCAGGATAACAGCATGCTGACAATAGAGGGCAATGTATAGCTTTATGTCTTTGGTGATGTTAAATTCATTCTCTGTGGCTGATTTTACACAAGTGAGCACTATATCAGCCCGAGAAACTCAAACCAATATCTCGCATGGCAAATATGCGAGTGTGTCTGGCAGTGCAGTGCGCCTTGTAAGAACAATGCATTGCGATGTGTGTATGTGTGTAAAATATATACACATACATACACACATACATATACAAACACACACACACCGCTGTAGGAGCAACTGTAAGAAACAAAATAAATGGTGGGAATACGGCGGCCGCCTGATCTTTCACGCACATAGTATTCATAGGGGAGGTCCTATATTTTCTCGGTCAAGTATTAACGGGAGAGAAACCACAGAAATCTTAGGCTTAGTTTTGTCCCAACATACGGCCGTGACAATCATGGCCGCATAAGAGAAGAAAATTACATTCGCCTGAAACCGCCATATACACACACACAGACAAATAAAGCTAGATAGATATATGTGTGTATATACACATAAACATATAGATGAATAGACGCGGATGGATAGACGGGCAAACGCAGACGGATAAATGCAGGCGGATAGACAAATAAATGCAGACGGATAATTACAGACGGATAGATGGATAAATACAGATGCATAGAGAGATAAATGTAGACGGATAAATACAGATAGACGGATAAATACAGACGGATAAATACAGACAGATAGACGGATAGACGGATAAATACAGACAAATAGACGGATAAATACAGACAGATAGACACAGACGGGTAGACAGATACAGATAGCATATATATGCATATATATATATATATATATATATATATATATATATATATATATATGCATATATGCTTTTTATATATATACTTTTATTTATATATATATATATATATGCATATATGCATATATGCACACACATATACTTTTATTTTTATATATATATATAAAAAAGCATATATGTGTGTGCATATATATATATATATATATATGCATATACAGTATATGTGCATATATATATATATGCATATACAGTATATATGCATATGCATATATATATATATGCATAAATATATATATATATATATATATATTATGCATATATATATATATATATATATATATATATATTTTATGCATATATATATATATATATTTATGCATATATATATATATATATATATATATTTATGTGTGTATATATATATATATATATATATATGCATATGCATATATATATATATATGCATATATTTATATATGCACACACATATATGCTTTTTTATATATATATACTTTTATTTATATATATATATATTTATATAAATAAAATATATATATGCTTATATGCAGAAGCTTGCATTTCCATTGGCTAATAGAAATATATTCTGCCTGACAACAGTGTCAGGGATACATTTCTATTGGCCGAGAGGCAGCAGAAGCTTGCATTTCCATTGGCTAATAGAAATGTATTCTGCCTGACAACAGTGTCAGGAATACATTTCTATTGGCAGAGAGTGTGCACGTGTAAAGTGCTCCCAGGCGAGCGCGCCGCAGCCTCACGCATGCGCAGTCGTGTGCCGTTGTCTCGCGCGTGCGCAGTCGTGCCGTTGTCTCGCGCGGCTACCTTCATTCCGCGCTTCCTCACAAGACAATGTACGCACACGTCACTAGTGACGTATGCGTACATTGACCTGAAGGAAGCGGAAGGTAGGCAGTGTACGCTTTTTGACCGGATGGAAGAAAATCGGGTGCTGGAGGTCACGTGACCGAATTGACAAGCGGCTCCAGGAGAAGATTTGGGATAAGAAGAAGAGGTAAGCAGGCTGCCTGGGGAGCAATAGGTAAGTATAAGATTTTTTGTTTTTAATGACAGAACCCCTTTAAATAAAAAAAAAAAACAATGCGAGAACACAAATCACAGCCAATAACAGAATGACATTCATTATGTTACACCTGTGAGCAGCAAGACATAAAAAAAAATAGTTATTCAAGAGAGAGTCAAGTCACCAGATTATTACTGATATAACAAATCACACCTTTGACTCAAGCCCACTGGACATCTAGTTTGCAAAGTTAATATCCAAAAGGCCTTTTGTTTCAGTAAAAATCTTCACCTCTCTCTGATGACTTAACCCTCTATAACAATTACTTGATAAGTTGATGTTTCTCATTTGTGCAACTCCTAAAAATGCTTGGAAACTGCTGATGCATTTACTGCGCCTGACAGGAAGTATATCTATACTGTGAGCTAGCATATGGAATTGCACACATTACGCTATGTTGCAATTCTTCTTCTTAAGGCCTTAGTCACACGGGCGTTTTTTCACGCGATTTGCGCATCGCATGACGGATGCGCATTCGCAAATCGCGTGACCGGCGCCGAAAAATCGGCCCAAAAATCGCCCGAAAATCTTCTCCTAGCCGCGTTTCATTAGAAACGGGCCGGAGCTGTCCAGCGCATTGCATTCAATGGAGGCGGCAATACAGCCGTCTCCATTGAATGCAAGCGCTGCGGGCGAGTGTGGGATGAATTGTCGGGGAGGGGTTAAATATATAACCCCTTCCCTGCAATGCATCCTTAAATGTGAAAAAAAAAAAAAAAAAGGATGTACTCACCAGCTCCCGGCAGCTGGAGATCCCGGCGGCCGGCCTGCAGTGGGTGTGAAGGAGGTGTGACTCAGACTTGCCCCTGATTGGCTCAGCGCTGAGCCAATCAGAAGCAAGTCTCAGTCACACCCATTCATGAATTCATGAATGGGTGTGACTGAGATCAGCCTCTGATTGGCTCAGGCTGAGCCAATCAGGGGCCAGTCTGAGTCACACCCCTTCACACCCACTGCAGGCCAGCCGCCGGGATCTCCAGCTGCCGGGAGCTGGTGAGTACATCCTTTTTTTTTATTTTTTCACATTTAAGGATGCATTGCAGGAAAGGGGTTATATATTTAACCCCTCCCCGACAATTCATCCCGCGCATGCCGGCAGCCCATTGCTTTCAATGGAGTCGGCTGTATTGCCGCTCCATTGAATTCAATGGGCAAACATTGTTCTTCTCTGCCACAGCTGTTACAGCTGTGGCAGAGAAGAATGATTTGTCTTCTGTATGTTCTCAATGGGGTCGGCGCTGCTGCCGCCGGCCCCATTGAGCGCATATAGAGAAGAGAACAGGAATCGCAGATCGCAGATAGGTGCGATCTGCGATTTCTGTTCTCTAATTTATCGGACGAGCGCATAAAAAGCGCTCATGTGTCCGATACCATTGCAAAGCAATGGTTTTAAAAAATCGCCAGACGCATGCGCATGCGCAAATCGCGGCAATAAACGCCCGTCTGACTAAGCCCTAAGGGCGCCCACCCACTGGCGTTTTTTTACCTGCGTTTTGCGTTTTGCGTTTTTCCTGCACAGGCATAGAGATAACATGTGTTCCTGTCCACTAGCGTTTTGCGTTGCGTTGCGTTTTTTAACATAGGAACTGTCAGTTGCATATGTGTCCTTATTTTTCTCCTAATGCACCCATGAAAGTCAATGGAAAAGCCGCGAAAACGCTGCGAAAACGCGGCAAAAAACGCCGTGAAAACGCAGCGTTTTTCACGCACGAAAATCGCAAACGCCAGTGGGTGGGCGCCCTTATACTCATCATCTGCCTTCCGAGTTTCCTGTTGAAGCAATTGCTATGCAACTGTCCCACAACTGATCCATTCTGCCACACTGCTCAGCTCTGCATTGTTTGGGAAAAGTTCCTCATTCTCATTAACCCTTTTCAATCCACTGTCTGACATTTAAAAACATTCTGATTGAAGGCTGTACAGCTCCAATATCAGAAGACGTCTGGCAGGGTATTCTTACTGTAGATTACTGGCCTCTGTGTTGTCAGGGGGCCTCTTCAGCATGCCACATATTGTAGTACTGGCTATAGCCAGCAGATGGCGCCATTATATAATGACAGAAAGAAAAAGCCCCCTAGGAAACCCTGAATCTAAAATTCGAAAGGGTTAAATATTCTTGATTCCTTCAGTCTGGTGCTTATCTATAAGCATTTGAATCCAGCATTCCTTGTATGCTTCTAGTTTCATGTTCCTAGGACAGATTTCCTCTTGGTATACTGTAGTTTGCCCTTGTGGTTGTCCCTAGACCAGTCCTTGTTTAAAGTCTTGTAGCTGCTTTTTCCCAGTTTCTACCTGCCCTTCCTGCCTCTAGTTCAGTTTAGCTTTCTTGTTTCTCAGTCTTAAGTATGCTCTTATTTGTTTCTCAAGGACAGTGTTTCAGATAGGCTTTCCCTTAGGGATATCTGAAGGTTGCTCAAGGAGAGTTGCGTCTGGTGTTAGGGTGCCTTCAGACAAGCGTGTATTTTGTGCGTGCATATGCGTGCACAAAAACACGCATCTGTTAGCCTCAATGAATTCCCTGTGGTGTGTGCACATGTCCATACTTTACAGGTGTGTGCCTGCAAAGAGAGGACATGCATGCACCATAGTGAATGCACGCATTGTTTTCAATGGAGCCGCGGCTGCTGCTGGTGGCTCCATTGAAAACATTGGTCTGCCGGCACCCCTGCATTGTTTTTCAGGGAAGGGCTTTACATATAAGCCCTTCCCTGAAAGCCAAAAATTTTAGTGTAAAAACAAAATAAATAAAAAATACACTTACCTCTCCGCCACTGCCGTGTCCCCCGTGGGGATGAAGAACACATCTGCCACATGCGGCAGATGTTTCCTTCATCCCCACTAGTAAAAAGAATTCCCTGCTGCTACATCTGCCACATCTGTGACAGATGCAGCAGAGGAATTCTTTAATTCTCTACCGCAGCTGTCACACATGACAGCTGCCGTAGAGGATTCTGCTGCCTGCACCCCGGCAATTGATTTCAGGGAAGGGCTTTAAATATAAGCCCTACCCTGAAAATCCAGTAAAAGTGGTGTAAAAAACAAAAAAATAGATACCTACCTCCCTGCAGCTGGTGGGGTTCAGACGCGTCTTCTCCTGCTGTCCCCTGCTCTGTAGTGCTGATCTATCAGCAGGCGGGGATTTAAAATGTGCTTCATGTATTTGTTCTTGTGACTGTCTGATTGTACCATTATTTAGTTCTACTGTACAACCTGCGGTTATCTGAGTACTGGATGACACTATTGCTAGCTAGGCAACCACTATATGAAGTCAAGTTATGTCATTTAATGTCCAACTGGCATAGTTAAAGTCTGTAACACATTTGTTAAATTAGTGTTGCTCCAACACCGGTGTTCTTGTGGCCCCTCTCTGATCCTAGAAATCGGCAAAGATATACCATACCAAGACAAGCTCACTGCAGTCAATCACTGACAGTAGCAGTCACATGCAATACTTGCTCACATCACCACTATGGCCAAATTAAAAAAGACCTGTCAGCAAATATTTGTATTTTCTTAGAACTCTGCATTGTGTCAGTGTTTCTTTATTACTCCAAGCAATGTATGAATGATTTACACCTGGCATTATCATTGTTTTGTCAATTTTTACATTGCTGCACTCTGACACTGTTCAATTAGTGTTAATAGTATCACACTTTGGAGGGACACACCCATTGAGAAGGAAATTAATATACACCTGTTGTCAATTTATTCATACATTTCTCAAAGTAGGAGCACTGAGGCACTTTTACTGTGCTGATCAGATGGATCCCAGTTCTAAGGGTTAAATAATGTTTAAATCTTGGATACCTCCTTTAAATTTATACAGATGTAGCAGCCGTTAAGATGACACATGGTGTGTTATGCAATTAACACTAATAATATTATTGTAATAACAACAATAATAATAATATTAATACAGTAACTATATGTTATATACAATGACCTTCCTATGTATATGGAATGTGTAAAAAAAATGGTGGCATGCTCCATTGTGTGCCATTTAATAGGAGTATTTTCCCTTCTAAGCATGGTTTCTAAGCAAGAATATAGTGCAGTACAGAGATACCATACAGCAGAACACAGAGTGCTAACACCTGTGTAATACGGAACCTTATCATATGCACAGGGGAGGACTGGGCAAGGGCAGCATGGGAACTATTACTCTGCTGGGCATACAGAGAGGGCACTAGTATTTTGGTGGAGGCCCTAAAGTCGCTCTATTAGTTTGTGGGGAACAGAAGGGGCATTACTTTTTCAAGGCACACAGCTCAGGTCTGGAGCTGTAATTATGTCATGAATTTGGTTCTGCTGCTGCATTTATATTATGAGCTTGGTTCTGGTGCTGTATACAGATGGGACTTTTGTTACCATTAGTGGTGTAGTGCTAGAAAAATTCACTCAACATGCCATTCCAGTATGATACGTTGTAACACAGAGCAACTAAATACTGGATAATTTGAAAGTGCTTCTTTACAATACTGTCAAGTAGCAGTGGCTGCTTGTCCTCAAAAAGACCCTACTGCAGGAGCACAAGCTCCGCAGTTGCTGCCAGTGTACAGTATAATGTAGTACCAATACAATGGGTACAGTAGCCCAGGGAGTGGCCTCCCAGGCACAGTCGGGTTCTCCATACTAGGAGGATCAGGGGAGGCAGGTACATCTGGAAAAAGCGGTGGAGGATTGAATCCCAAGAGCTGGTAATCCTAGATTTCCATCTCTACCACCTTCTACAGCTCTCTCCACCTGCTTAGGTCCTGCATGAGTTACAGGGTGTGGGAAGTTTTTTCACATTAGGGGTGTAGGGGCTGCGAGTTGTTAGTCACTGTTATTCATACTGGCAGAATCCCGTATCCTCTCTAGTTTTGTTCCGAAATATTGGGAGCTCTCTGGTGGTCTTATTTGAAGGGATCTGCTGTGCAATTGGCTTCTACCAGCACCAGCCAATCGCAGCGCAACAACCTTTGTTTTGAATATACTGCCACTTCTACACTATTCACAATGCAGAGGCCCTACAGATTTAGTCAATTTAAAATAAAGTTTGCTGCTCTGTGATTGGCTGGCTCTGACGCAAGCCAATCACAGAGAAGATCCTTTCAAATAAACCCCCACTCTCAAAATGGCGGAAAAAAAAGAGTGGAGCCGGGATACTGCTGGTGTGAAAAACAGCAGCCACAACTACCAACAGAAATTGTGAATAACACCTCATCACACTAAATAGAATACTGTTGCTCCAAAGTGACCATGCAGGTGAAAGAAGAGACAAAAAGTGGAGGGTTGGAGATCCAGGAGAAAGCTCGCAGTGAATGCCACAAGGCTACAAAATCAGGCTTCTGAATCTGCAACCTTGGCACCTTCTGTCACTCTCCCACCTCACTGATTGGGTTCTGATTGGGCCCAAGAGTACTCTTTCTGTGCTGTATCCGTCAGCAAACTCCACTTTAATTCCCTGCATCTAGCCAGAGGGGGGAGGGGCTGGAGCAGAAATAGAGGGGAACCGAGATGTTGCTAGACTGAATAAAACTGTCTGCAACTCCCAGCAGCTGCAGTGAAAAACACCTCACCACACTTTATACAATACTTTAACTTCTGATGAACCCGTGCAGGTGTGGAAAGCTGCAGAAGGCAACAGAGATGGAGATCCAGGAGCCCCACTGCAAGCTGGCTGCCAGCAGAAGCCACAATGCTATGAATTTAGGCTCCTAGATCTGTAACTCTGCCCCCTTTGTAGCTCTCCCTGTCTGTGCTCTTCGTGACCTGACAGCACTCTCCCCTAGCTATAAGCAGAGCTCTCAAGGGTGCCTGAGCTCTTTCACTCTGCACTGCAGAGAGCTCTGGAAGGCCTGCGTATAGGGTGCTGATTGCCAGCTCCTGGAATTCCACCACCTGCAACCTTCTCCAGCTGTGCTCACCGCCACCGGTCCCCCTGGTCCAGGGGTTGCAACTGCACCTGGGAGACCACTCCCTGGTTTACTATACCCATCTCATCAGCTACTTTATTTTTCTATTGATACTACATTATACTGTACAGTAGTGGCAGCAGCTTGCACATCTCTGCCACCGCCACCAGTGAGCAAAGCTTAGATCCCAACGGTGCCCCCACTATGTTCCTGCTAGTGTACAGTAAATCCCCACCTTGTCTGTACAGAGTTCTCACTGTACACCCTGATTCACCTACATGACTAGCACCTCAGTGGGACTCAGTTGGGAACTCAGGGTGTACAGCATACACTCTATGGGGAGAAGATGGGAACTTTCTATACAGTAACATGGACATTGTGGGGCCACAGTGGCAACACATGTTGCCCTCATTGGTGGCTGCAGCAGAGCTATATAAGCTGCCACTATGTATAGAACGTTCACTTTCTCTGCTCGAAATTGGTTTATTGAGAAAGGATGGAATGTGTCAAACATTGTATCTGGTTCCTTTATTGCCAATTAAAGCTGCATTACAGCAAGTTTGTGTTCATTGTATATACAATAACAGTACAATGTTGTAAAACTTGTGTCACTGTTTTTATAAAAATCGTTTAAAGCAATTTTTATACAATATATTATCTCTGTGAAGAGAAAATTTTTCTAGCTCCAGTCTCCATATTATTTATACACCAGCTTTAACCGACCCAAACCCATTTAATGAGAATTACATTGCTATTGATTTGGAAAGTAGCAGTTTAAATTCAAGCCGAAGGGTGAATTGGGAAATCCCAACATAATTAATTATGCTTTCAGGGGCGGTTAGCTTTGCTAATTGAGAAGCTGTAGGGTATATTCTCCTTTTAAAAATAGACATTAGATTTTACAAATGCATTTCCTATTAGGTAATCATTAGAGATGAGCGAACGTGTTCTTCCGAGCTTGATATTCGTGCGAATATTAGGGTGTTCGGTATGTTCGTTATCCGTAACGAACACCATGCGGTGTCCGGGTTACTTTAACTTTCTTCCCTGAGACGTTAGCGCTTTTTTTTGGCCAATATAAAGACAGGGAAGGCATTACAACTTCCCCCTGCAACGTTTAAGCCCTATACCACCCCCCTGCTGTGAGTGGCTGGGGAGATAAGGTGTCCGCCTGATATAAAAGTCTGCCCCTCCCGCGGTTCGCTATGGATGCATTCTATATGCGCTCAATGGGGCCAGCGGCAGCAGCGCTGACCCCATTGAGAACATATAGAAGACAAATCCTTCTTCTCTGGCACAGCTGTAACAGCTGTAGCAGAGAAGAACGATGTTTGCCCATTGAATTCAATGGAGCGGCAATACAGCATGTTCCACTGAATGCAATGGGCTGCCGGCGATCGCAGGATGAATGGTCGGAAAGGGGTTAAATATATAACCCCTTTCCTGCAATTCATCCAGAAATGTGTTACACTAAAAATATATACCGGCGTATAAGGCGACGGGGCGTATAAGACGACCCCCCAACTGTCACCTTATACGCCGGTAATACAGTGGAGCAAAGAATAAAAATCATTACTTACGTTTTTAGATGATCTGCGGCGCTCCTGCAGGCTGTCACTCCCTCCTAATCCACGGCAAAGTATTCCTTTCTCCACGAAAGGCTTTAAATCCCTGCCTCCAGAAGCACACGTGCCTTCAGCCAATCACAGCCAATGACAATGATGTCATTGAATGGCTGTGATTGGCTGTGTTTCTGGAGGCGGGGATTTCAAGGCTTGAAATCCCCGCCTCCAGAAACACAGCCAATCACAGCCATTCAATGACATCATTGTCATTGGCTGTGATTGGCTGAAGGCACGTGTGCTTCTGGAGGCAGGGATTTCAAGCCCTGCCTCCAGAAAGCAATACTCTGCCGTGGATTAGGAGGGAGTGACAGCCTGCAGGAGCGCCGCAGATCATCTAAAAACGTAAGTAATGCTTTTTATTCTTTGCTCCACTGTATTACCGGCGTATAAGGTGACAGTTGGGGGGTCGTCTTATACGCCCCGTCGCCTTATACGCCGGTATATATTTTTAGTGTAACACATTTCTGGATGAATTGCAGGAAAGGGGTTATATATTTAACCCCTTTCCGACCATTCATCCTGCGATCGCGGGCAGCCCATTGCATTCAGTGGAACCTGCTGTATTGCCGCTCCATTGAATTCAATGGGCAAACATCGTTCTTCTCTGCTACAGCTGTTACAGCTGTGGCAGAGGAGAACGATCTTTATGCTGACAGTGGGGGGGGGGGGGGCACTCTTGCCGCTATTGTGGCTTAATAGTGGGACCTGTGAACTTGAGATGCAGCCCACCATGTAGCCCCTCGCCTGCCCTATCCGTCACTGTGTCATTCCCATCACTTTCTTGAATTGCCCAGATTTTCACACATGAAAACCTTAGCGAGCATCGGCGAAATACAAAAATGTTCGGGTCGCCCATTGACTTCAATGGGGTTCGTTATTCGAAACGAACACCCGGACATCGCGGGAAGTTCGTTCCGGATAACGAACACCCGAACATTTTGGTGTTCGCTCATCTCTAGTAATCATTAAATAGAGAAGCGAATATATATATTGGTGTAATACATGAGATTGAACACCAGCACAGCTCTTTACTAACATTCAGTAGTATAGTGCTAGTAAAGATTCTATCATAGATGGTAACATAAAAGAAATACATTTTCACCAAAACTACTTTAGATTTCAAACCCGCCTCCCACTCAACAGAATTACGTTTGCATTGTGATGGTTTATATTTTATATCACATAGCCATCTAATGTAGAACTAATCTAATGTAGAAACACTGATGACGTCCCATGTGGAGCCTCCTATTGAATGCAGGGATCACGTTGGTAAAGAACCACATGACTACTGCAGCCAAAATAAGTAAATCGACTGGAGGACTAAAGCAGCAGGGGGTGAGTAGCACATCAGTGGAGAAGTGAATTATAGTTTTATTTTTTTAGATATATTTAATCACCTCTGCTGCTACTAATGTAATTGTTTATTGGAAAACCCCTTTAAATATTGTTGAGACTATGCTATGATGTGCCTTTTTACCAATGAATGTGAATAGAAGGGGGATGCATACAAACAGACACCGAAACAGACTGAACAATAAATGATACTTGCGGGCAGGCATCCAAAAACGACTGACAAATGCCAAAACACTTACCACACCTCAGCAGATGGAATAACTAATAAATGCGAGATATTAGTTTGTATTTTGGCCAAGATACTTAGGCTCGTGAGTCCACATCAAGGGTCCTCATTGTCTCGTGGGTCCCTACTCTAACAAAACAACTCAAATACCAGAGAGTGCTGCCTGCAAGCGGAGTGATCATCTCAATAGGGTCGCCCCACACTGGAACCTAGCGGCCTGTCTCACCATAGATAGTAAACAGTATACAAGCAGAACCGGACAATCAGACAAGGGAATCCTACCCAGAACCTCATGCATGCAGCAACACCATGCAAAAAACGCATGACACCATAAACCTGGGTTCTGGGAGGGAATGAGGAGAAAGATAAATGTCCAGCTCCCTCTAGCAAGAGAGGCTGGTATAGCAGACCGGTGGAAATTGGCTGACAAGCGCAATACACACCCAGCCAGCTCAATCATTCCACACCTGTGGAAGTGTGCTCCTGGAAACAATAGAACTCCCAGGAGCACCACATGACACCCAACAGAAGATTTCAGCTCTTTCCAAAGATTTTCAATTGGACTCATTGGTAGCCAGTTTAAAACATTCCATCTTTTCTTTGTTAACCATTCTTGTATACTTTTTGATGTCTGCTTTGGGTCATTATCCTGCTGTAAGACCGATTTTTGCTTCAAACCTATTTTTTTACACTTGGGAGCACATTTTGTTATAAAATGCTCTGGTAATCCTCTGATTCCATTGTTCCTGTAACACGTTCAAGGCCTCCAGTTTCAGAAGCCTTAAAGCAGCCCCACAACATTATGAATCCATTGTTTTTCACTGCAGGTAGGGTGCACTTTTCTTTACAGGCTTTTTCGTATATGAACATAATACTAGCATGCATTGCCATAGAGCTCTAGTTTTGTCTCATCTGTCCATAAGACATTTCCTAGGATTGTAGTCTGTCTACGTAACCTTTAGCAAAGTTTAGTTGCTCTTTTTCATTCCCTTCTTTAAGCTGCGGGGTCCTTTTTCTTCTTCAGCCATAGAGCCCTATTTTTTCACATTATAAAACAACTTTCCTATGGTTCTCTCATGAATTTTACTCCTTCCACCATATCCTAAAAGGTTCTTGATTATTCCATGAAACTAAATAACAGTTCAACCTGTTGAATTTAGGATGCCAAGGTCATTTGTCTTTGCCATTGTGAACAAGGAGCATGGAATAAAGCTGTCCCTTTTAAACACACCATTAATAGGCTAATTAAAGTAATTTGAGTGGTGACAAGGTGAGGACAGGTTAGTAATATTTTTAATTATTCACAGGTTAGTTTGATTATCACTAGATAGCTGCATCATAGCAGAACCCCATTGAAGTCAATGGGCGACTCAAGCATTTTTGTATGGGATTGATGCTCTGCATAAGTGATGACTTGTCAAACACCAGAAAACATCAGAAAATCATGGAAACACCACAGAAACGGATAGGGCAGGGGCAGCATGCATGGCTGCATCTAAGGCTCCAGGTCCCACTATTAAGCCAAAATGGGGGCAAGAGTCTGGCGTCACCCCCTAACAATTTACTTCGGACAAACCCTCATTAGCAAGGCACACGTGCTGGCACATCTTAGCTAAGCACTACACTACGTGCAACCAAGGACAATCACTGCCTGCGGGTGACATAGCTGCCTCTTCTCTTGGTTACATTCTGTCATTGCTGTTCAACCCCCCGAATGACCCTACGCCCACAGTGCACACAAAATTTTTCCCTGCGCAACATTCAGCTGCCCTCATGCCACACCACCCTCATGTCTATTTATACATGTGTACTGGATGAGGAGAAACTGGAGGCACACACTGCAGAGGGTTGGCAGGGCCAGGCAGCGCCGCACTTTGAAAGTGTGGGCGATAGCCCACACTGCTGTTCAGAATTGATGATTAATTGATGTATGGTCATCATTTCAATCCAGTGCCACCTCCGTCACAAAATTGTCAGGAGCCGCAAATGTAGGCATAAAGGGGACTCAGGTGTCAGCACTTCTACACATCTCCACAATGCAGCAATAATCTGTGTGGAAAGCAATGGGAAATCCATGTGTCCCCACACAATTCATTCTGTGTAGTTGTCAGAAAGCTCAACACCGCATTGGGAAGTCTTTGAGTTCCTTAGGCTCACCTATGCTGTCGGTACACAAAGAGGGTATTACACAGGAAAAACTCAGAGTGCCCAAACATGGCAGAGTTTCACCCTGCCAAGGACCTTGGCCTTGGCCCACATTTCTGCCGTAGTCAGTCAGTGTATTTGAACCAGATAGGTAAAACACTGCAATGGGAAGTCTTTGTGCATTCACAGCATAGGCAGACCCCAGTAACATTTCTATAGCAAGAGTATAGGCGGACCCCAGTAACATTTCTGTAGTAAAAGTGTAGGCGAACCCCTCGAACTATTCAGTAGGAACTGCATAGGCGTAACATTTCTATAGCAAGAGTATAGGAATGACCCAGTAACATTTCTGTAGCAAAAGTATAGGCAGGCTCCTGTAACATTTCTGTACCAAGAGTGTAGCCGGACCCCAGTAACATTTCTATAGCAAGAGGATAGGCCGACCCCAGTTACATTTCTGTAGCAAAAGTATAGGGAGACCCCAGTAAAAATTCTGTAGCAAGAGTATAGGCGGACACCAGTTACATCTCTGTAGCAAAAGTATAGGCGAACTCCTCAAACCATTTAGTAGAAACTGCATAGGCCGAACCCAGTAACATTTCTGTAGCAAAAGTATGGGCGGTCCCCAGTAACATTTCTGTAGCAAAAGTATAGGCAGCCCCATGTAACATTTCTGTAGCAAGAGAATGGGCAGGCCCCAGTAACATTTCTGTAGCAAGAGTATAGGCGTACCTCAGTAACATTTCTGTAGCAAAAGTATAGGGAGACCCCAGTAACACTTCTGTAGAAAGAGTATAGGTGGACACCAGTAACATTTCTGTAGCAAAAGTATAGGCAGACCCCAGTAACATTTCTATAGCAAGAGTATAGGCGGACCCCAGTAACATTTCTGTAGCAAAAGTATAGGCAGACCCATGTAACATTTGTGTAGTAAAAGTATAGATGGACTCCCGTATTATTTCTGTAACAAAAGTGTAGGCGAACCCCTCAAACTATTCAGTAGAAACTGCATAGGCGTAACATTTCTATAGCAAGAGTATAGGCATACCCCAGTAACATTTCTGTAGCAAAAGCATAGGCAGACCCCAGTAACATTTCTGTAGCAAGAGTATAGACGGACCCCTGTATTATTTCTGTAGCAAAAGTGTAGGCGAACCCCTCAAACCATTCAGTAGAAACTGCATAGGCAGACGCCAGTAACATTTCAGTAGCAAGAGTATAGGCGGACCCCAGTAACATTTCTGCAGCAAGAGCATAGGCGGACCCCAGTAACATTTCTGTAGAAAGAGTATCGGTGGACTCCAGTAACATTTCTGCATCAAAAGTATAGGCAGACCCCAGTAACATTTCTGTAGCAAGAGTATAGATGGACTCCTGTATTATTTCTGTAGTAAAAGTGTAGGCGAACCCCTCAAACTATTCAGTAGAAACTGCATAGGCGAAACATTTCTATAGCAAGAGTATAGGAATGACCCAGTAACATTTCTGTAGCAAAAGTATAGGCAGACCCCAGTAACATTTCTGTAGCAAGAGTATAGATGGACCCCTGTATTATTTCTGTAGCAAAAGTGTAGGCGAACCCCTCAAACTATTCAGTAGAAACTGCATAGGCGGACCCCAGTAACATTTCTGTAGCAAGAGTATCGGTGGACCCCAGTAACATTTCTGCAGCAAAAGTATAGGCAGACCCATGTAACATTTCTGTAGTAAGAGTATAGATGGACTCCCGTATTATTTCTGTAGTAAAAGTGTAGGCGAACCCCTCGAACTATTCAGTAGGAACTGCATAGGCGTAACATTTCTATAGCAAGAGTATAGGAATGACCCAGTAACATTTCTGTAGCAAAAGTATAGGCAGACCCCTATAACATTTCTGTAGCAAAAGTATAGGCAGGCTCCTGTAACATTTCTGTACCAAGAGTGTAGCCGGACCCCAGTAACATTTCTATAGCAAGAGGATAGGCCGACCCCAGTTACATTTCTGTAGCAAATGTATAGGGAGACCCCAGTAAAAATTCTGTAGCAAGAGTATAGGCGGACACCAGTTACATCTCTGTAGCAAAAGTATAGGCGAACTCCTCAAACCATTTAGTAGAAACTGCATAGGCCGAACCCAGTAACATTTCTGTAGCAAAAGTATGGGCGGTCCCCAGTAACATTTCTGTAGCAAAAGTATAGGCAGCCCCATGTAACATTTCTGTAGCAAGAGAATGGGCAGGCCCCAGTAACATTTCTGTAGCAAGAGTATAGGCGTACCTCAGTAACATTTCTGTAGCAAAAGTATAGGGAGACCCCAGTAACACTTCTGTAGAAAGAGTATAGGTGGACACCAGTAACATTTCTGTAGCAAAAGTATAGGCAGACCCCAGTAACATTTCTATAGCAAGAGTATAGGCGGACCCCAGTAACATTTCTGTAGCAAAAGTATAGGCAGACCCATGTAACATTTCTGTAGCAAAAGTATAGGGAGACCCCTGTAACATTTCTGTAGCAAGAGGATAGGCGGACCCCAGTAACATTTCTGTAGCAAAAGTATAGGTGAACCCCTCAAATCATTCAGTAGAAACTGCATAGGTGGACCCCAGTAACATTTCAGTAGCAAGAGTATAGGCGAACCCCAGTAACATTTCTGCAGCAAGAGCATAGGCGGACCCCAGTAACATTTCTGTAGAAAGAGTATCGGTGGACTCCAGTAACATTTCTGCATCAAAAGTATAGGCAGACCCCAGTAACATTTCTGTAGCAAGAGTATAGATGGACTCCTGTATTATTTCTGTAGTAAAAGTGTAGGCGAACCCCTCAAACTATTCAGTAGAAACTGCATAGGCGAAACATTTCTATAGCAAGAGTATAGGAATGACCCAGTAACATTTCTGTAGCAAAAGTATAGGCAGACCCCAGTAACATTTCTGTAGCAAGAGTATAGATGGACCCCTGTATTATTTCTGTAGCAAAAGTGTAGGCGAACCCCTCAAACTATTCAGTAGAAACTGCATAGGCGGACCCCAGTAACATTTCTGTAGCAAGAGTATCGGTGGACCCCAGTAACATTTCTGCAGCAAAAGTATAGGCAGACCCATGTAACATTTCTGTAGTAAGAGTATAGATGGACTCCCGTATTATTTCTGTAGTAAAAGTGTAGGCGAACCCCTCGAACTATTCAGTAAGAACTGCATAGGCGTAACATTTCTATAGCAAGAGTATAGGAATGACCCAGTAACATTTCTGTAGCAAAAGTATAGGCAGGCCCCAGTAACATTTCTGTAGCAAGAGTATAGATGGACCCCTGTATTATTTCTGTAGCAAAAGTGTAGGCGAACCCCTCAAACTATTCAGTAGAAACTGCATAGGCGGACCCCAGTAACATTTCTGTAGCAAGAGTATAGGCGGACCCCAGTAACATTTCTGTAGCAAGAGTATAGGCGGACCCCAGTAACATTTCTGTAGCAAGAGTGTAGGCAGACCCTAGTAACATTTCTGTAGCAAAAGTATAGGCGAACCCCTCAAACTATAAAGTAGAAACTGTATAGGTGAACCCCAGTAACATTTCTGTAGCAAGAAGATAGGCGGACCCCAGTAACATTTCTGTAGAAAGAGTATTGGCGGACCCCAGTAACATTTCTGCAGCAAAAGTATAGGCAGACCCATGTAACATTTCTGTAGTAAGAGTATAGATGGACTCCCGTATTATTTCTGTAGCAAAAGTGTAGGCGAACCCCTCAAACTATTCAGTAGAAACTGCATAGGCGTAACATTTCTATAGCAAGAGTATAGGCATACCCCAGTAACATTTCTGTAGCAAAAGTATAGGCAGACCCCAGTAACATTTCTGTAGCAAGAGTATAGACGGACCCCTGTATTATTTCTGTAGCAAAAGTGTAGGCGAACCGCTCAAACCATTCAGTAGAAACTGCATAGGCAGACGCCAGTAACACTTCTGTGGCAAGAGTATAGGTGGACCCCAGTAACATTTCTGTAGCCAAAGTATAGGCAGACCCCAGTAACATTTCTGTAGCATGAGTATAGGCAGACCCCAGTAACATTTCTGTAGCAAGAATATAGGCATACCCCAGTAACATTTCTGTAGCAAAAGCATAGGCAGACCCCAGTAACATTTCTGTAGCAAGAGTATAGATGGACCCCTGTATTATTTCTGTAGCAAAAGTGTAGGCGAACCCCTCAAACTATTCAGTAGAAACTGCATAGGCGGACCCCAGTAACATTTCTGTAGCAAGAGTATAGGCGGACCCCAGTAACATTTCTGTAGCAAGAGTATAGGCGGACCCCAGTAACATTTCTGTAGCAAGAGTGTAGGCAGACCCTAGTAACATTTCTGTAGCAAAAGTATAGGCGAACCCCTCAAACTATAAAGTAGAAACTGTATAGGTGAACCCCAGTAACATTTCTGTAGCAAGAAGATAGGCGGACCCCAGTAACATTTCTGTAGAAAGAGTATTGGCGGACCCCAGTAACATTTCTGCAGCAAAAGTATAGGCAGACCCATGTAACATTTCTGTAGTAAGAGTATAGATGGACTCCCGTATTATTTCTGTAGCAAAAGTGTAGGCGAACCCCTCAAACTATTCAGTAGAAACTGCATAGGCGTAACATTTCTATAGCAAGAGTATAGGCATACCCCAGTAACATTTCTGTAGCAAAAGTATAGGCAGACCCCAGTAACATTTCTGTAGCAAGAGTATAGACGGACCCCTGTATTATTTCTGTAGCAAAAGTGTAGGCGAACCCCTCAAACCATTCAGTAGAAACTGCATAGGCAGACGCCAGTAACACTTCTTGCCAAGAGTATAGGTGGACCCCAGTAACATTTCTGTAGCCAAAGTATAGGCAGACCCCAGTAACATTTCTGTAGCATGAGTATAGGCAGACCCCAGTAACATTTCTGTAGCAAGAATATAGGCGGACTCCAGTAATATTTCTGTAGAAAGAGTATCGGCGGACCCCAGTAACATTTCTGCAGCAAAAGTATAGGCAGACCCATGTAACATTTCTGTAGTAAGAGTATAGATGGACTCCCGTATTATTTCTGTAACAAAAGTGTAGGCGAACCCCTCAAACTATTCAGTAGAAACTGCATAGGCGTAACATTTCTATAGCAAGAGTATAGGCATACCCCAGTAACATTTCTGTAGCAAAAGCATAGGCAGACCCCAGTAACATTTCTGTAGCAAGAGTATAGACGGACCCCTGTATTATTTCTGTAGCAAAAGTGTAGGCGAACCCCTCAAACCATTCAGTAGAAACTGCATAGGCAGACGCCAGTAACACTTCTGTGGCAAGAGTATAGGTGGACCCCAGTAACATTTCTGTAGCCAAAGTATAGGCAGACCCCAGTAACATTTCTGTAGCAAGAATATAGGCGGACCCCAGTAATATTTCTGTAGAAAGAGTATCGGCGGACCCCAGTAACATTTCTGCAGCAAAAGTATAGGCAGACCCATGTAACATTTCTGTAGTAAGAGTATAGATGGACTCCCATATCATTTCTGTAGCAAAAGTGTAGGCGAACCCCTCAAACTATTCAGTAGAAACTGCATAGGCGTAACATTTCTATAGCAAGAGTATAGGCATACCCCAGTAACATTTCTGTAGCAAAAGTATAGGCAGACCCCAGTAACATTTCTGTAGCAAGAGTATAGACGGACCCCTGTATTATTTCTGTAGCAAAAGTGTAGGCGAACCGCTCAAACCATTCAGTAGAAACTGCATAGGCAGACGCCAGTAACACTTCTGTGGCAAGAGTATAGGTGGACCCCAGTAACATTTCTGTAGCCAAAGTATAGGCAGACCCCAGTAACATTTCTGTAGCAAGAGTATAGGCGGACCCCATTAACATTTTTGTAGCAAGAGTGTAGGTGAACCCCTGAAACATTGGTGTACCAAGAGTATAGGCGAACACCTGAAAAAGTTGGTTACTAAGAGTGTCTAGGCGAAGGCTGGAAAAATTAGTTAGATAACAGTATAGGCGAGTGCCAAAAAAATTGGTGTACCAAGAGTACAAGTGCACCCCTGTGAAATTGCTCAACCGCAGGTGAAACTCATAAACATTTTTTAAAGATACAGCTCGCTGTTGCTTAATTTGTAACAGAGCCTGGAGGCAGCCCTGTGAAAAAAATTGGTTTCTCTTAAAGTATAAATACTTTTAAAACTTTGAAAAATTGTCAGTTCAGCGTGATGACATGCTGTTTTAGGAGGAGGAGTAGGAGTAATAATATCCGAGAGTGATTGACAAAGCTAATTCCCTGCTACTTGGCCCTCTGAACTGCGTCTTCTGCCACTAGCGCTGTCAGATGGGAACTTTAGCACCACTTTTTCCACCAGGGCCCTGTGGTATTGCATCACTCTCGTACCCCTGTCCTCTTCGGGAATGAGAGTGGAAAGGTTCTCCTTATACTGTGGGTCGAGAAGGGTCGAGAAGGAGCACATTTTGGAGTAAGCCTCCCTCCTTAAACTCACACACACATCTATAATATTCTCCCATTGAAGTCAATGGGTCTTCTCCGGTCCATTGTGTGAATAGCCCATGAAGCTGTTGTACAGCATATCTCTGCAGCAAAGTCAAGATGACCCCCTGATAATCATGCACATACAGATAAAGCAAAACAGATTGAAAAATGGAATATGTTTGACTCTCTGGTTTTAATTAGTAAAAAGATACAATTGATGAATTCTCTTTAACTGTGGCAAGTTGAAGAGGTCTGTGTAAGGATTAGAGATGAGCAAGCACCAAAATGCTCGGGTGCTCGTTACTTGAGATGAATTTTCCGCGATGCTCGAGGGTTCGTTTCGAGTAACGAACCCCATTGAAGTCAATGGGCGACCCGAGCATTTTTGTATATCGCCGATGCTCGCTAAGGTTTTCATTTGTGAAAATCGGGGCAATTCAAGAAAGTGATGGGAACGACACAGCAACGGATAGGGCAGGCGAGGGGCTACATGTTGGGCTGCATCTCAAGTTCACAGGTCCCACTATTAAGCCACAATAGCAGCAAGAGTGCCCCCCCCCCCCCAACAACTTTTACATCTGAAAAGCCCTCATTAGCAATGCATACCTTAGCTAAGCACCACACTACCTCCAACAAAGCACAATCACTGCCTGCATGACACTCTGCTGCCACTTCTCCTGGGTTACATGCTGCGCAACCCCCCCCCCCCCTGCACGACCCAGTGTCCACAGCGCACACCAAACTGTCCCTGCTCAGCCTTCAGCTGCCCTCATGCCACGCCACCCTCATGTCTATTTATAAGTGCGTGTGCCACAGGAAAAGCAGGCACACACTGCAGAGGGTTGGCACGGCTAGGCAGCGACCCTCTTTAAAAGTGGCGGGGCGATAGCCCACAATGCTGTACAGAAGCAATGAGAAATCCAATCCTGTGCCACCTCCATCTGGAGCTGCACACGTGGGCATAGCAATGGGGAACCTATGTGCCACACACAGTACACCGGCAGTACATAAAAATATCCCATTGCATTGCCCAACACAGCTGAGGTAGTAATGTCGTGCTTAATGCAGGTGGGCTTCGGCCCACACTGCATGCCCCAGTCAGACTGGGGTTCTTTAGAAGTGGAAACAGATGCATTTACAACTCCCTGTGGACCCACAGCATGGGTGGGTGCCAGGAAGCCACCGGCGGTACATAAATATATCCCATTGCATTGCCCAACACAGCTGAGGTAGTAATGTCGTGCTTAATGCAGGTGGGCTTCGGCCCACACTGCATGCCCCAGTCAGACTGGGGTTCTTTAGAAGTGGACACAGATGCATTTACAACTCCCTGTGGACCCACAGCATGGGTGGCTCCCTGGAACCCACCGGCGGTACATACAAATATCCCATTGCATTGCCCATCACAGCTGAGGTAGTATTGTCATGTTTAATGCAGGTGGGCTTCGGCCCACACTGCATGCCCCAGTCAGACTGGGGTTCTTTAGAAGTGGACACAGATGCATTTACAACTCCCTGTGGACCCACAGCATGGGTGGCTCCCTGGAACCCACCGGCGGTACATACAAATATCCCATTGCATTGCCCAACACAGCGGATGTAACGTCAGCTGTAATGCAGGTGGGCTAAAAATTAATTTGATTACACTGCAGGCGAGGGCCCACAAAAATTGCTGTATCAACAGTACTAATGTACATCAGAAAAATTGGCCATGGCCAACCAAGAGGGCAGGTGAAACCCATTAATCGCTTTGGATAATGTGGCTTAATTGGTAACTAGGCCAGGAGGCAGCCCAGTTAAAATTAAAATTGGTGGAGGTGAAAGCTTCAACGCTTTAATGAGCATTGAAACTAGAGATGAGCGAGCACCAAAATGCTCGGGTGCTCGTTACTCGAGACGAACTTTTCGCGATGCTCGAGGGTTCGTTTCGAGTAACGAACCCCATTGAAGTCAATGGGCGACCCGAGCATTTTTGTATATCGCCGATGCTCGCTAAGGTTTTCATTTGTGAAAATCGGGGCAATTCAAGAAAGTGATGGGAACGACACAGCAACGGATAGGGCAGGCGAGGGGCTACATGTTGGGCTGCATCTCAAGTTCACAGGTCCCACTATTAAGCCACAATAGCGGCAAGAGTGGGCCCCCCCCCCAACAACTTTTACTTCTGAAAAGCCCTCATTAGCAATGCATACCTTAGCTAAGCACCACACTACCTCCAACAAAGCACAATCACTGCCTGCATGACACTCCGCTGCCACTTCTCCTGGGTTACATGCTGACCAACAACGCCTGCACGACCCAGTGTCCACAGCGCACACCAAACTGTCCCTGCGCAGCCTTCAGCTGCCCTCATGCCACGCCACACTCATGTCTATTTATAAGTGCGTCTGCCAGAGGAACCGCAGGCACACACTGCAAAGGGTTGGCACGGCAAGGCAGCGACCCTCTTTAAAAGGGGCGGGTCGGTAGTCCACAATGCTGTACAGAAGCAATGAGAAATCCAATCCTGTGCCACCTCCATCTGGAGCTGCACACGTGGGCATAGCAATGGGGAACCTATGTGCCACACACTATTCATTCTGTCAAGGTGTCTGCATGCCCCAGTCAGACCGCTGTTTTTTATAAATAGTCACAGGAAGGTACAACTCCGCAATGGGAATTCCGTGTGCACCCACAGCATGGGTGGCTCCCTGCAACCCACCCGCTGTACATAAATGTATCCCATTGCAGTGCCCTGGACAGCAGAGCTAACGTCAGATGAAATGCAGGTGGGCTTCGGCCCACACTGAATGCCCCAGTCAGACTGGGGTTCTTTAGAAGTGGACACAGATGCATTTACAACTCCCTGTGGACCCACAGCATGGGTGGCTCCCTGGAACCCACCGGCGGTACATACAAATATCCCATTGCATTGCCCAACACAGCGGATGTAACGTCAGCTGTAATGCAGGTGGGCTAAAAATTAATTCGATTACACTGTAGGCGAGGGCCCACAAAAATTGCTGTATCAACAGTACTAATGTACATCAGAAAAATTGGCCATGGCCAACCAAGAGGGCAGGTGAAACCCATTAATCGCTTTGGTTAATGTGGCTTAATTGGTAACTAGGCCAGGAGGCAGCCCAGTTAAAATAAAAATTGGTCGAGGTGAAAGTTTCAACGCTTTAATGAGCATTGAAACGTATAAAAATTGTTTAGAAAAATTATATGACTGAGCCTTGTGGGCCTAAGAAAAATTGCCCGTTCGGCGTGATTATGTGAGGTTTCAGGAGGAGGAGCAGGAGGAGGAGGAGGAATATTATACACAGTTTGATGAAGCGAAAAGGTCCCCATTTTTGATGGGGATACAGAACGATGCTTCCATCCGCTGGTGCAGCCTACGTATTGCTTTGGCTCCCCGGCTGATCTTGGCGCGACAAAGGTTGCACACCACTGTTCGTCGGTCGTCTGCACTCTCAGTGAAAAACTGCCAGACCTTTGAGCACCTCGGCCTCTGCAGGGTGGCATGGCGCGAGGGGGCGCTTTGGGAAACAGTTGGTGGATTATTCGGTCTGGCCCTGCCTCTACCCCTGGCCACCGCACTGCCTCTTGCAACCTGCCCTGCTGCTGCCCTTGCCTTCCCCTCTGAAGACCTGTCCTCAGTAGGCGTAGCAAACCAGGTGGGGTCAGTCACCTCATTGTCCTGCTGCTCTTCCTCAGAATCCTCGGTGCGCTCCTCCCTCGGACTTAATGCCCTTACTACTACCTCACTGATAGACAACTGTGTCTCATCGTCATCGGCCTCCTCACCCACTGAAAGGTCTTGAGACAGTTGCCGGAAGTCCCCAGCCTCATCCCCCGGACCCCGGGAACTTTGCAATGGTTGGGCATCAGTCACGATAAACTCCTCTGGTGGGAGAGGAACCACTGCTGCCCAATCTGAGCAGGGGCCCGAGAACAGTTCCTGGGAGTCTGCCCGCTCCTCAGAATGTCTCATTTTCATGGAGTGTGGAGGCTGGGAGGAAGGAGGAGCAGCAGCCAGAGGATTCTGAGTTGCAGTAGTGGACGGCGCAGAACTCTGGGTGGACGATAGGTTGCTGGAAGCACTTTCTGCCATCCACGACAGGACCTGCTCACACTGCTCATTTTCTAATAAAGGTCTACTGCGTGGACCCATTAAATGTGCTATGAATGTGGGGACGCCAGAAACGTGCCTCTCTCCTAATCCCGCAGCAGTTGGCTGCGATACACCTGGATCAGGAGCTCGGCCTGTGCCCACACCCGGACTAGGGCCTCCGCGTCCTCGGCCGCGCCCACGTCCTCTAGGCCTACCCCTACCCCTCAGCATGCTGTATTACCAGGAATGCAGAAACACAACACTGTAATTAAATGTGCCGCTTATTGGTCTGTGGTTGGAGGCTGAGTTCGCTTACGGAACGCCAGGAAATAATTTGCAGCAAGCCTGCTGTAACTCTTAGCTGGCTGCGTATTTATCTGTAGAACTACTACACCCAGCAGACACGGACCCAGAACACTGAGCACAGTGACAGGCAGGCAAAATAGATTTTTTTTCAAGATTTTTTTCCAAAGGACCACTGCGTATATTCAATCTATAATATATGTCTTCTGGCCCTGCCTACACAATTCTCTCCCTGGACTGTGTGACGGAACCGCAGTGTTGCACTGTTATTAACTGCAACAGACCGGTGATTTCAGAGCCAGGAAATAATTTGGCGCAAGCCTGCTGTAACACTTAGCTGGCTGCGTATTTATTTGGAGAACTAATACCCCCAGCACACACGGACCCAGAACACTGAGCACAGTGACAGGCAGGCCAAATAGATTTTTTTTCAAGATTTTTTTCCAAAGGACCACTGCGTATATTCAATCTATAATATATGTCTTCTGTCCCTGCCTACACAATTCTGTCCCTGGACTGTGTGACGGAACTGCAGTGTTGCACTGTTATTAACTGCAACAGACCGGTGATTTCAGAGCCAGGAAAAAATTTGGCGCAAGCCTGCTGTAACACTTAGCTGGCTGCGTATTTATTTGGAGAACTACTACCCCCAGCAGACACGGACCCAGAAAACTGAGCACAGTGACAGGCAGGCCAAATAGATTTTTTTTCAAGATTTTTTTCAAAAGGACCACTGCGTATATTCAATCAATAGTATATGTCTTCTGTCCCTGCCTACACAATTCTGTCCCTGGACTGTGTCACGGAACTGCAGTGTTGCACTGTTATTAACTGCAACAGACCGGTGATTTCAGAGCCAGGAAATAATTTGCCGCAAGCCTGCTGTAACACTTAGCTGGCTGCGTATTTATTTGGAGAACTACTACCCCCAGCAGACACGGACCCAGAACACTGAGCACAGTGACAGGCAGGCCAAATAGATTTTTTTTTTAAGATTTTTTTCCAAAGGACCACTGCGTATTTCAATCAATAGTATATGTCTTCTGTCCCTGCCTACACAATTCTGTCCCTGGACTGTGTGACGGAACTGCAGTGTTGCACTGTTATTAACTGCAACAGACCGGTGATTTCAGAGCCCGGAAATAATTTGGCGCAAGCCTGCTGTAACACTTAGCTGGCTGCGTATTTATTTGGAGAACTACTACCCCCAGCAGACACGGACCCAGAACACTGAGCACAGTGACAGGCAGGCAAAATAGATTTTTTTTCAAGATTTTTTTCCAAAGGACCACTGCGTATATTCAATCTATAATATATGTCTTCTGGCCCTGCCTACACAATTCTCTCCCTGGAGTATTACTGCAGGGCGCAATCCTCTGCACGGCCAATATACCAAAAAAAAAAAAAAAAGTGCAACACTGCTAAAAGCAGCCTCCACAGTACTGCACACTGTTAGATGTGGCCCTAAGAAGGACCGTTGGGGTTCTTGAAGCCTACACTAACTCCTAACACTCTCCCTACAGCAGCTCCAACACGATACCACTGTCCCTCAGCTATCTCACAACGCATCTGAGGCGAGCCGCGGGAGGGGCCGATTTTTATACTCGGGTGACACCTGATCTCCCCAGCCACTCACTGCAGGGGGGTGGTATAGGGCTTGAACGTCGCAGGGGGAAGTTGTAATGCCTTCCCTGTCTTTCAATTGGCCAGAAAAGCGCGCTAACGTCTCAGAGAGGAAAGTGAAAGTAACCCGAACATCGCGTTGTACTCGTTACGAGTAACGAGCATCTCGAACACGCTAATACTCGAACGAGTATCAAGCTCGGACGAGTATGTTCGCTCATCTCTAGTAAGGATAACACCAACCTGCGGCCTCTGTTATGTTAACATTAACCTGCTTTATAATTATATGTATATAAAGGACTGTTTAAGTTCAGTTCTAGAATGTTTAACTGTTCCATACCACCAGCAGTGATCAGCAACTGCCAAGCATAATAGGGCCATATGTAACCACCATGTTTACTATGCCTTGTAATATGAACCCTAATTATAAAGCGTATTGTGCTCAGTTCTCACTGCTCAGTGAAGTAAGTAAAGTTACTTCCTCCAAAACATTCTGCTACTGTCTTGTGAAACATGTCAATCACGGAATTGAAAAAAGCCGTGAAAGACAGAAATGAGTGGAGAACATTGGTCCATGGAGTGATCGAGGGTTGGATGCGACTGAACAGATAATCATCATCATCACTGTCTTTTTAAAGGGGAACCATCCTTTGGCAACTGCTCATGGCTTTGCCTGATGTCAGCTGCAGATGAGGATAGAAAGAGCTAGCCTAAATAACTTCCACCATTTTAGAGAAATGTGTAAAAGTCTACTAAAGGAGGAACTGCAGGGGGTGACAAGTGACAAGTTTATTATGAGCTATGGTAGCAGACTTGTAGAAACAGTATGTGTGATCATATTCCAGCTTTACTGTATTTGTAACATAACAGACAATGATAACTTTCTCTTAGTGACTTAGGAAGATGGTATGGTCTATATCACAAGAGTTGAACTTTGAAGGAAAAAGCTCCACAAAGATACTATGCATAAGGATTAGAGATGAGCGAACGTACTCGTCCGAGCTTGATACTCGGGCGAATATTAGCGTGTTCGGAATGCTCGGTACTCGTAACGAGTACCACGCGATGTTCTGGTTACTTTCAGTTTCCTCTCTGAGACGTTAGCGTGCTTTTCTGGCCAATTGAAAGACAGGGAAGGCATTACAACTTCCCCCTGTGACGTTCAAGCCCTATACCACCCCCCTGCTGTGAGTGGCTGGGGAGATCTGATGTCACCCGAGTATAAAAATCGGCCCCTCCCGCGGCTCGGCTCAGATGCCTTGTGAGTTAGCTGAGGGAAAGTGCTGCTGCTGGTGCTGCTGTAGGGAGAGCGTTAGGAGTTAGTGTAGGCTTCAAGAACCCCAACGGTCCTTCTCAGGGCCACATCTAACAGTGTGCAGTACTGTGTTAGCACTGTATTTTTTTTTTTTTTTTCAAAATTGGATCTGCAGAGCATTGCGCCCTGCAATAGGGACAGAAGTGGTGGTTAGGCAGGGAGAGTGTTAGCAGTGAGTGTAGGCTTCAAGAACCCCAACGGTCCTTTCTAGGGCCACATCTATCCGTGTGCAGTACTGTCCAGGCTGCTGTTAGCAGTGTTGCATTTTTTTTTTTTTTCTCAAAACCGGCTTTGCAGACCATTGCACCCGGCATTAATACTACAGGGATAGAATTGTGTAGGCAGGACCAGAAGACATACATTATTCATTGAATAGACGCAGTGTGGCTTTTCCTTTGAAAAACAAGGGAAAAAATTCTATTTCGCCTGCCTCTGACAGTCCTCAGGGCTCTGGGTACGTGTGTGCTGCGTGCAGAACGTTAAAAAAAATCTGACGCAGCCAGCTACGTTTTACTGCAGGCTTGCGCCAATTTTTTTCCTGCATGGGAAATCCCTGATCTGCTGTAGCGAATAACTTTGCATCACTGCAGTTCTCTGACACATTTGCAGGGCCACAACACAGTTATTAAACTTAGTAGTATTCATTGAATACACGCAGTGTGGCTTGTCCTTTGAAAAACAAGGGAAAAAATTCTATTTTGGCTGCAGGCTTGCGCCAATTTTTTTCCTGCATGGGAAATCCCTGATCTGCTGTAGCGAATAACTTTGCATCACTGCAGTTCTGTGACACATTTGCAGGGCCACAACACAGTTATTAAACTTAGTAGTATTCATTGAATACACGCAGTGTGGCTTGTCCTTTGAAAAAAAAAGGGAAAAAATTCTATTTTGGCTGCAGGCTTGCGCCAATTTTTTTCCTGCATGGGAAATCCCTGATCTGCTGTAGCGAATAACTTTGCATCACTGCAGTTCTCTGACACATTTGCAGGGCCACAACACAGTTATTAAACTTAGTAGTATTCATTGAATACACGCAGTGTGGCTTGTCCTTTGAAAAACAAGGGAAAAAATTCTATTTTGGCTGCAGGCTTGCGCCAATTTTTTTCCTGCACGGGAAATCCCTGATCTGCTGTAGCGAATAACTTTGCATCACTGCAGTTCTGTGACACATTTGCAGGGCCACAACACAGTTATTAAACTTAGTAGTATTCATTGAATACACGCAGTGTGGCTTGTCCTTTGTAAAACAAGGGAAAAAATTCTATTTTGGCTGCAGGCTTGCGCCAATTTCTTTCCTGGCTTGGAAATCAATGGTAATACAGCATGCTGAGGGGTAGGGGTAGGCCTAGAGGACATGGACGCGGCCGAGGACGCGTAGGCCCAAGTGAGGGTGTGGGCACAGGCCGAGCTCCTGATCCAGGTGTGTCGCAGCCGACTGCTGCGCGATTAGGAGAGAGGCACGTTTCTGGCGTCCCCACATTCATCGCCCAATTAATGGGTCCACGCGGGAGACCTTTATTAGAAAATGAGCAGTGTGAGCAGGTCCTGTCGTGGATGGCAGAAAGTGCTTCGAGCAAGCTATCATCCACCCAGAGTTCTGCGCCGTCCAGTGCTGCAAATCCGAATCCTCTGTCTGCTGCTCCTCCTTCCTCCCAGCCTCCTCACTCCACTACAATGACACATGCTCAGGAGCGGGAACACTCCCAGGAACTGTTCTCGGGCCCCTGCTCAGATTGGGCAGCAGTGGTTCCTCTCCCACCACAGGAGTTTATCGTCACTGATGCACAACCATTGGAAAGTTCCCGGGGTCCGGGGGATGAGGCTGGGGACTTCCGGCAACTGTCTCAAGACCTTTCAGTGGGTGAGGAGGACGATGACGATGAGACACAGTTGTCTTGCAGTGAGGTAGTAGTAAGGGCAGTAAGTCCGAGGGAGGAGCGCACAGAGGATTCGGAGGAAGAGCAGCAGGACGATGAGGTGACTGACCCCACCTGGTGTGCAACGCCTACTCAGGACAGGTCTTCAGAGGGGCAGGCAAGGGCAGCAGCAGGGCAGGTTGCAAGAGGCAGTGCGGTGGCCAGGGGTGGAGGCAGGGCCAGACCGAATAATCCACCAACTGTTTCCCAAAGCGCACCCTCGCGCCATGCCACCCTGCAGAGGCCGAGGTGCTCTAAGGTCTGGCAGTTTTTCACAGAGGCGGCGGCGGCCCCGCGCTACTCAGTTCCCAGTCGCCACTACTTTTCCCGATGTGCCGTCCCAGCCCTGCACGACCACGTCTCCCGCAACATTGTACGCGCCCTCACCAATGCGGTTAGTGGCAAGGTCCACTTAACTACGGACACGTGGACAAGCACAGGCGAGCAGGGCCACTACATCTCCCTGACGGCACATTGGGTGAATTTAGTGGAGGCTGGGACAGAGTCAGAGCCTGGGACCGCTCACGTCCTACCCACCCCCAGAATTGCGGGCCCCAGCTCGGTGGTGGTATGTTCGGCGGTGTATGCTTCCTCCACTAAAGCACCCTCCTCCTCCTCCTCCTCAACCTCTGTCTCGCAATCTAGATGTGTCAGCAGCAGCAGGACGTCGCCAGCAGTCGGTGTCGCGTGGCGTGGCAGCACAGCGGTGGGCAAGTGTCAGCAGGCCGTGCTGAAACTACTCAGCTTAGGAGATAGGAGGCACACGGCCCACGAACTGCTGCAGGGTCTGACAGAGCAGACCGACCGTTGGCTTGTGCCGCTGAGCCTCCAACCGGGCATGGTCGTGTGTGACAACGGCCGTAACCTGGTGGCGGCTCTGCAGCTCGGCAGCCTCATGCACGTGCCATGCCTGGCCCACGTCTTCAATTTGGTGGTTCAGCGCTTTCTGAAAAGCTACCCACGCTTGTCAGACCTGCTCGTAAAGGTGCGCCGGCTCTGCGCACATTTCCGCAAGTCCCACACGGACGCTGCCACCCTGCGCACCCTGCAACATCGGTTTAATCTGCCAGTGCACCGACTGCTGTGCGACGTGCCCACACGGTGGAACTCTACGCTCCACATGTTGGCTAGGCTCTATGAGCAGCGTAGAGCTATAGTGGAATACCAACTCCAACATGGGCGGCGCAGTGGGAGTCAGCCTCCTCAATTCTTTTCAGAAGAGTGGGCCTGGTTGGCAGACATCTGCCAGGTCCTTCGAAACTTTGAGCAGTCTACCCAGGTGGTGAGCGGCGATGCTGCAATCATTAGCATCACCATTCCTCTAATATGCATCTTGAGAAGTTCCCTGCAAACCATAAAGGCAGCCGCTTTGCGCTCGGAAACAGAGCCGGGGGAAGACAGTATGTCGCTGGATGGTCAGAGCACCCTCCTGTCTATATCTCAGCGCGTTCAGGAGGAGGAGGAGGAGCATGAGGAGGATGAGGAGGAGGGGGAAGAGACAGCTTGGCCCACTGCTGACGGTACCCATGCTGCTTGCCTGTCATCATTTCAGCGTGTATGGCCTGAGGAGGAGGATCCTGAAAGTGATCTTCCTAGTGCGGACAGCCATGTGTTGCGTACAGGTACCCTGGCACACATGGCTGACTTCATGTTAGGATGCCTTTCTCGTGACCCTCGCGTTACACGCATTCTGGCCACTACGGATTACTGGGTGTACACACTGCTCGACCCACGCTATAAGGAGAACCTTCCCACTCTCATTCCCGAAGAGGAAAGGGGTTCGAGAGTGTTGCTATACCACAGGACCCTGGCGGACAAGCTGATGGTAAAATTCCCATCCGACAGCGCTAGTGGCAGAAGGCGCAGTTCCGAGCACCAGGTAGCAGGGGAGGTGCGGAGATCGAGCAGCATGTACAGCCCAGGCAGTGCAACAGTCTTTAAGGGCCTGGACAGCTTTATGGCTCCCCAGCAAGACTGTGTCACCGCTCCCCAGTCAAGGCTGAGTCGGCAGGAGCACTGTAAAAGGATGGTGAGGGAGTACGTAGCCGATCGCACGACCGTCCTCCGTGACGCCTCTGCCACCTACAACTACTGGGTGTCGAAGCTGGACACGTGGCCTGAACTAGCGCTGTATGCCCTGGAGGTGCTTGCTTGTCCTGCGGCTAGCGTCTTGTCGGAGAGGGTGTTTAGTGCGGCTGGGGGAATCATCACAGATAAGCGTACCCGCCTGTCAACCGACAGTGCCGACAGGCTAACACTCATCAAGATGAACAAAGCCTGGATTTCCCCAGACTTCTCTTCTCCCCCAGCGGACAGCAGCGATACGTAAGCAATACGTAGGCTGCACCCGCGGATGGAAGCATAGTTCTCTCTCACCATCCAAAACGGGGACATTTCTGCTTCATCAATCTGTGTATAATATTCCTCCTCCTCCTCCTGCTCCTCCTCCTGAAACCTCACGTAATCACGCTGAACGGGCAATTTTTCTTAGGGCCACAAGGCTCACTCATATAATTTTTCTAAAAATGTTTTATACGTTTCAATGCTCTTAAAAGCGTTGGAACTTTAACTTGAACCAATTTTTCGTTAAACTGGGCTGCCTCCAGGCCTAGTTACCACTTAAGCCACATTAACCAAAGCGATTAATGGGTTTCACCAGCCATCTTGGTTGGGCATGGCCAATTTTTACTGAGGTACATTAGTACTGTTGGTACACCTATTTTTATGGGCCCTCACCTACAGTGTAATCATAGCAATTTCTATGTTCTTCGCCTGCACTCATGGTACAGAAAGGTGTGTGGGGTTGGCCTACACTTTAGCTACATAAATGTAACTTGGGCCTTGGCTATACTGCAGCTACTGAAATGGAACTAAGACTGCGCTCCCACTATACTGCTGCTTCGGAATTGTTCCTGGGGCCTGTGTAGGCTGCTACTATTACTTAAATGGAACTTAGACTATGCTCCTCCTATACTGCTGCTTCGGAATTGTTACTGGGGCCTGTCTTGAGTGCTACTATTACTGAAATGGAACTAATACTGTGCTCCCCCTATAATGCTGCTAGTGATATGTTAGTGGGGCCTGTCCTAATGCTACGGCTGAAATGTTACGAATTCTGGGCTCTGCCTATACCGCTGCTAATGGTATGTCTCTGGGGTGTGGAAACAGAGGCTTCCCAAAGACATGATGGCGGCGAGGCCATTTCCCACCAACGCGGTTACTGTTAAGGTGCATATAACCACGGACACGTGGAGAGGACACGTAGTGCCTCAAAAACATCCCCCTCCTCCTCCAACAATGAAAACATTCTTGGCAAATGCCTTTGCATTGGTTCGTCTGGTGGCAGTCCAAGAATTTCACCTTTACCGACACAACAAGAGAGCCCCCCCACCATCCCCCCGCCACGGCCCACTTAATCCTGGCCACATTCCGAAAACCAACAAAATACAACCGTGCTACTAGGTCCGCAGTCACCACCACATTACCACCAACGCGGTTACTGTTAAGGTACATATTACCAGTCTGACTGGGGCATACAGACACCTTGACAGAATGAATAGTGTGTGGCACATAGGTTCCCCATTGCTATGCCCACGTGTGCAGCTACTGATGGAGGTGGCACAGGATTGGATTTCTCATTGCTTCTGTACAGCATTGTGGGCTATCGCCCCACCACTTTTAAAGAGGGTCGCTGCCTAGCCGTGCCAACCCTCTGCAGTGTGTGCCTGTAGTTCCTCCTCATGGCAGACGCACTTATAAATAGACATGAGGGTGGTGTGGCATGAGGGCAGCTGAAGGCTGCGCAGGGACAGTTTGGTGTGCGCTGTGGACACTGTGTCGTGCAGGGGGGAGGGGGGTTGGGCAGCATGTAACCCAGGAGAAGTGGCAGCGGAGTGTCATGCAGGCAGTGATTGTGCTTTGTTGTAGCTAGTGTGGTGCTTAGCTAAGGTATGCCATGCTAATGAGGGCTTTTCAGAAGTAAAAGTTGTTGGGAGGGGGGGGGGGGGGCCCACTCTTGCCGGTATTGTGGCTTAATAGTGGGACCTGTGAACTTAAGATGCAGCCCAACATGTAGCCCCTCGCCTGCCCTATCCGTTTCTGTGTCGTTCCCATCACTTTCTTGAATTGCCTAGATTTTCACACATGAAAACCTTAGTGAGCATCGGCGAAATACAAAAATGCTCCGGTCGCCCGTTGACTTCAATGGGGTTCGTTACTCGAAACGAACCCTCGAGCATCGCGATAAATTCGTCCCGAGTAACGAGCACCCGAGCATTTTGGTGCTCGCTCATCTCTAATAAGGATCTAAAAGCCCAGTAAAGTTTTTAGTTTTCACTGGAGATAGACTTTAAGACTGCCAACATCACATTTAGAAATAAATGTAAAAATCTAAACCCAGATAAATAAACAATAAGGAGAACACATATTAATACAGCTATGTTGGCGTCCTTTGCATCATCATTATAGAGTAGATCTATATTTCAAGTCTGCACTTATCCTACATCATTAATTTTTAATATGGATAGTGTCTAAGTGATTGCTGGGAACTTTAGAATCTTTAGTCACGTAACAATGTGCAATGATAACATGAATGTTCACCAATTCTAATTAACAGATTTTTCTGTTAATTAGAATTGGTGAAAATTATCCCCTTTACTCTTCCCTGGTCAGACCTCATCTGGAATACTGTGTCCAGTTCTGGGCTTGACAATTTTAAAAAGACATAAACAAACTGGAGCAAGTTCAGAGAAGAGTTACCAGGAGGGAGACAGTCTGCAAATCATGTCCTATGAGGAATGAATAGAGCATCTGTGAAGGTTTAGCTTGCAAAAAAGAAGGCTGAGAGGAGATTTAATAGCGGTTTTCATATATCTGAAGGACTGTCACAGTGCAGAGGTATCAGCCCTATTCCCATTTGTACAAGGAAAGACTAGAAGCACTGGGATGAAACCGAAAGGGAGGAGATACAGATTAGATATTAGAAAAAACTTTCTGAGAGTGAGGGTGATCAATGAGTGGAATAGATTGCCATAGGAGGTGGTGAGTTCTCATTCACAGGAAGTGCTCAAACAAAGGCTGGACAAATATTTCTCTGGGATGATTTAGTGAATCCTGCATTGAGCAGGTGGTTGGACCCAATGATCCTGGAGGTCCCTTCCCATTCTACCATTTTATGATTCTATGACCTCAAATGTAGTATTTTCTTAAATATTACCTCACCATGTACTACACTAGAGAGACAGGAGGATATGAGGGCCATAAACAAGCAGCTAAAAAATTGGTGTAGGAGAATTGAGCTGACTTCTCTGCTGGCTACAGGCTCTTCAGTAGGCACTAGCAGAATTACAGGAGATGCAGGGAATGTGGTTGCAACTGGGCCCAGGGGTCTTAGGAGGCCCGTAAGGCCTCTCCTCTCCATATAGGGAGCCCAGTACTATGAATAAAGCATTATTGTTGGGAGCCCTGTTACAGATTTTGCATTGGGCGCAGAAGCTTCAAGTTACGCCTCTGTCAATAAGAATGGCTGTAACTGAATGGGGAGTGTGCAGCTGGACTTGGAGAGAAGTTGGCAAGAAAATTGAAGGAATGTTTAAAATGGGGATTGGTGGAAGATCATTACACAGGGCAAAATACAACAGAAAAAGAATAGGGATTTGTTAAAGAAACTTGGGAAGGGACAGAGGAAAGGTTTAGAATAGGTAATAAGGATAATTTTAAAATAAAAAAAAATTACCAAACCTCTAAATTGCATGCTGCTGACCAATTACAGAAGCCTGACAAATAAGATTAATGAACTCTAATTAATAATGTCTTAGCAAAAGTATAACACAATGGGAATATTTGAGGCATGGCTGTATGATAGCCTTACTGGGTGGTTAAACTACAGATTATATGTTCTGAAAGGATCATAAAAACTGTAAAAGGGACGAGATTTGCCTTTATGTAAAGTCCTGATTAAAGGCCACAATTCCATAAAAAAATATGGGAGGAAGAAAACATGTGGAGTCCCTATGGGAGAAATATATGGAGGGAGACAAATAATAAAATCCTAATTTTGGGTTTCAATTCGCCAAATAGATTAGAATCAACAGAAAATCTAATACTAAGGCAAATGGATGACAAGTTATGGTCAATAGATTACTGGAGAGGGGTTGTTGATCCAGAGATTTATTCTAATTGCCCTAAATGAAGTTAAGTAGAAATTTTTCCATAAGATGAGAATTGACTTTTGCCTCATAGATTTGTTTTGCATTCCCCTGGATCAATATTGCAGGATAATAGACTGAACTAGATAGACTTTCTTTCAGTTTTCAGACTTACAATCTATCTTACTATCATGATATTGATATTGAGGCAGCAATGCTTAGCTACACTTTCTGAATGTATTTATTTTTAATTTAAAGGGAACCTGTCATCTCTCTACAACACCATAGACTACGTTATGGTGCTGTTGAAGGAGGTGACAGGAGGCCAGGTGATGTATTTTCTATGCTCACCTGCATCCAAGTTCCGGCAATGTTGCCTGCTGAACTCCACGCACTGCAACAATATCTGACTCTTTTCAGGCTATCGTGCACATAATGTAAGGAATTGACAGATTCCTTTTAAAATGGGATTGAGCCCAAAAATCTGAAGTAAAAAGGCTCATGTACAGAACCATGTTATCATTCTATTCAACCTCCAAGTTGTGTAGAGATGTTTTCTGGCAATCTGGTAATTTGGACATTTCATTAAATACAGTGGCAAACAGGTTTTTCTGTTGGCTTTGTGCCCATTGTTTTTGTATTGGTTGTTTTCTTCTAAGAATTGAAGTACTCTGCCCACTTATTCATGTTCCCTTGCTTCAGTATGTCAACATAAACTCCACATTACTGCTCACTTTAACACTGCCATCTTTCTGCTATCCCCCAGTACTCTGCTTTTAATATTGTGTCTGTGGAATGCCTGTTGCTGCCCCAAGTGTCATTCACTACTATGCATGCTCTCTTTTGCTTTTCATTTTTTTCCCACACACTTTCAAAAAAGCATACCATTTATATTTTTCTTGCAACATAGCCATGGAGGCTTGTTTTTTTTCCCCCCATATTGTATTAATACATAAATAATACATAATACATAAATTGGCTTTGCAAATCAGGAGGCAATCCTAGTCAATTCGTACATTTACTGATATCGTGGGTGATATATCTCTGTGGCATAACCCCAGACCTCTGAAATTGTTTTCTTTACAAGATGCTCATCTGTGGGAACAATATCGTATATGGACTTTGAGTGACCTATATACACTTACTACCTTAACCCCTTAGTGACCAAGCCTGTTTGCGCCTTAATGACCAGGCCAAATTTTGCAAATCTGACATG
The DNA here is from genome assembly GCF_035609145.1 of Eleutherodactylus coqui. Classification (NCBI taxonomy): domain Eukaryota; kingdom Metazoa; phylum Chordata; class Amphibia; order Anura; family Eleutherodactylidae; genus Eleutherodactylus; species Eleutherodactylus coqui. The sequence goes on along the minus strand of NC_089838.1, from coordinate 41,618,748 downwards.
AGTCACTTTAACATGGAAAAACACCAGAAAGGTTTTGCATATCCAAGCGATTCTGACATTGTTTTTTCGCCACATGTTGTACTTCATTTACGTGGAAAAAATAGACCGATAGAATTTGTGTTTATTTATTAAAAGCACCAAAATTGGGAAAATTTTGAAATTTTTTTTTCACATTTCCAACTGCAATATCTTAAATATGTGTAAACATAATATAGAAATTTTTGCTAAGATATATATTTCCATCCGTTTACTTTATTTTGGGCGCACATTGGAAAAACTTTCATTTTTTTTTTTAACCATTTAGGAGACGTACAAATTTAACATTACTTTTTAGCATTTTGAGGAACACTTTGTTTTCCTACACCAAGCCACGATTGGAAAGGCTCATGAGTGTCAGAATAATAGATACCCCCACAAATGACCCCATTTTAAAAACTACACCCCTTAGTGTATTCACTGAGGGATGTGATGAGTATTTTGACCCCACAGTTTTTTTCAGGAATTATTTCAATTTAAAGGAGAAAAAGTAAAATTTCATATTTTTGCAAATCTGTCATTTTAAAGACATACTTTTTCCTATAGTTTACATAAAAATGAGGATATACACCCCAAAATGGATACCCCTGTTTCTCCCGTGTTCAGAAATATACCCATTGTGGCCCTAAAGTTATATCTGAGTCCACAACGGGGTCCAAAATGAAAGGAGTAGTCAGTGTCTTTCAAAACAGAAATTTTGCTTGAAGTCCTTTTAGGCCCCATAGTACACATGTAGACCCCATTTTGAAAACTAGACCCCTTAGCAAATGTATCTAGGCGTTTACTGTCCATTTTGACCCCACGGTTTTTGAATAAATTCAAGCCAAGCAAAAGGAAAAAATTGTGATTTTCGTTTTTTTGGCAATTCTGTCATTTTAAAAACAGCTTTTTTTGTACAGCACACATATGAATGAAGACTTACACCCAAAAATCGATACCCCTGTTTGTCCCGTGTTCAGAGACATACCCATTGTGGCCCTAATCTTATGTACGCATGCGCAACGGGGCCCAAAAAAAAGGAGTAATCCGTGGCTTTCAGAACATAGATTTTGCTTGAAGTCCTTTTAGGCCCCATTGCCCACTTGTAGAGTTCTTGAGCGCTCAAAACCATATAGAACCCTCACAAATGACCCCATTTTGAAAACTAGACACCTTAAGGAATTTATCTAGGGGTGTACTGCCTATTTTGACCCAACAGTTTTTGAATGAATTCAAGCAAAGCAAAAGGAAAACATTAGGATTTTCGTTTTTTGGCAATTCTGTCACTTTGAAAACTGCTTTTTTTGTACAGCACACATATGAATGAAGACTTACACCCAAAAATGGATACCCCTGTTTGTCCCGTGTTCAGAGACATACCCATTGTGGCCCTAATCTTATGTACGCATGCGCAACGGGGCCCAAAAAAAAGGAGTAATCCGTGGCTTTCAGAACATAGATTTTGCTTGAAGTCCTTTTAGGCCCCATTGCCCTCTTGTAGAGTTCTTGAGCGCCCAAAACCATATAGAACCCCCACAAATGACCCCATTTTGAAAACTAGACCCCTTAACGAATTTATCTAGGGGTGTACTGTGTATTTTAACCCTACCATTTTTGAATAGATCTAAGCAAAGCAGTAAGAAAAAAATTGCGATTTTCATTTTTTGCGCTATTGCATCAATTTAAAAACTGTTTTTTTGTACAGCACATGTATAAATGAAGACTTTCACCCCAAAATGAATACCCCTGTTTATCCCGTGTTCAGAAACATACCCATTGTTGCCCTAATAGACTTACAGGACACATGGCTAGGGCTTCAATGAAAGGAACACCCGTTGGATTTCAGGGTACAACTGAATAAATTCAAGGCCCCATTGCCCACTTATAGATCCATTGAGTGGCCAAAACTATAAAGAACCCCCTCAAATGACCCCATTTTGAAAACTAGACCCCTAACAAATTCATCTAGGGGTGTACTGCGTATTTTGACCCCACAGTATTTGAATGAATCTAAGCAAAGCAGAAGGAAAAAGTTATGATTTTCAATTTTTTTGGCAATTTGTTAAATGTAAAAACAGTTTTTTTGTACAGGGTACATAGGAATGAAGATGTTCACCCCAAAATGGATGCCCATTAAAAATTGACTCCCTAAAAATCCCCCCCCCCCCACACACACACACACTCCGCGCCCTTTTCGGCATTCGCAAATCTTAGATAAAAGTTATAATGTGAACTGTGTGGTATTTCCGAAGACAGGGGTAATTATGGAGGCTGGTTGGAATAAGGCAATAAAACCATGTATCCCCCCTCCTCTCATGCTTTTTGGGGGTCATTTATTGACCTCAGTGGCGGGTATGGGGGTGTAAAAAGTGGCGCTCTGTGAGTCTCTGTAAGCTTGCTGAGGTGCGGCGGTCTCACACAGAAGACGCTCAACAAGGTGCTCCTGGAACTGCAGGAAGGCAAGCGTTCCCGGGGCTTCTTGTAAAATACGTATTACTGGTAGTGGTCTGAATAACGCCGGGCTCACGCAGCTGTAGACGCAATCCGCTTGCAGAGGCCCGCAGCGGATCCCATCTGTGAGCCCGGCTGTGACCCTGCGTACGGCCGCGTAATGTACTGCGCATAACTGCCTACTCATACAGGCGGTCATGCGCAGTACTTTTTTTTTTTTGTTTGTATTTCCCGCACCGTTGCTTAGCAATGACACAGATACCCGCAGCCCGTATACAACGTAATTGCGTATGGGCAGCGGGTATATCCATGACCATGGAGCACAATAGGCTCTATGCTGTGGATAGCTGCAGTAAAATAGAACCTGCTGCGTTCTCTTTTCTGCGAGTGGATTACGCCATTCCGACCCACTAATGTAAGCGGAATTGTGTAATCCAATGCGATTGATCTGCGTAATACCACGGATCAGACGCATGTGGAATCCGTAATTCCTATCCGGTCATGTGAGACCGACCTAAGGTAAATCGCTGCTCTTTTATTACGTGACCGGGGACCGCTCAACGAGGCCACCCGTCACTGCTCCAGGCTCTCGGCGACCGTTGGTCGCTAGGAGCAAGGGGATTTTAAATTTCCTGGGCTCCCCGACTCCTGCGCATGTGTCCGGTATTTTGCCGGCGGTCGTATGTGCAGAATCCAGGTAAGTTCACGGATGAGGATCGCGTTGGTGTGAAAATACGGAGGCCTCCGGTAAAAAGTTTCATCAACTCTCACCGATCGCATCGGTGAGGGGAGATGAAACTAACTTTTTAAAAAAACTTTTACGTGATCGCCATTATCCCTTGGATGACAGCAAACACGTGATCAGGAACCGCTCACCAGGCTCTTGGCTAAGTTTTGTAGCCAAGAGCAGGGAGAGTTTAAGTTATCTTGGCAATCCACGGCTTTTGCGCATGCGTCTGCCGCTTTGGCGACGGCCGCGTGCGCAGAAGCTGTGGTAAGGTCCCCGGATAAATCCAGGGGCCTTAGGTACGTAATTTCATCATCCCTCACAGATATGATCCATGAGGGGAGATGAAATGTAAGCATTTTAAACTTTTTTTTTACTTTTTAAACTTTTTTTTTTACTTTTTAAACTTTTTTTAAAAACTTTTTTACACTTTTTTAATTACTTTTTTACACTTTTTTTTACTTTAAATGATCACTGCTATCCATTGGATAACAGTGATCATCTCTGCAGGGACATCCCTCTGCTCCTGGCTACACATGGCAGCCAGGAGCAGAGGCATTTTAAATTTCCGATCCATCAGGGCAGCTGAATCTTTAAGTTTTTAAACTTTTTTTTCATTTTATTGCGATCGGCGCTATCCATTGGATAACGCCAATCGCAATGCCGGGGGGACTGCCCGCAGCCCAAGATGACAGCTCCACAGCCCGAGGGGCTTTATTCTCTGTAGGACGCATGTTTTTACGTCCTCAGAGAATAAAGCCCACTTCGGGAGGACGTAAAAACACTATGGGCTGGTCATTAAGGGGTTAAGGCCCATTTACACGTAACAATTCTCGCTCAAAATTCATGCAAACAAATTAATTTGAGTGATAATCATTCAGTGTGAATGCAAAACAGTCACCCACTTTTCGCTCACAGTTTGTTAAGCTGACTGAAAACATTGTTGCCTCACTGGCTTCTCATCCTGTGTAAATGCTCCCTGCTTATCACTTCAAATAAGAGATGAGGCGCTGAGTGAGAAGTGTAGAAGAAGCCCACAATCCAGCGGCAAGTCTTCCTGTGTAAATGCTCTACACGTGTGCTGACAATATTAGCGATTACATCAGTGTTCATGCAGTCATTTATAAGACTGTCAGTCTTATAAACCTCTTTTGAACAACTGCAGGTTAAATACAAATCACACTATACTTATTCCTACAGATTTTTACATGTCAGAAATGCTAATACAACACACAATTCCCATCTTCTGGATCTTGTATATCACATTACCCCTTAATTGGTATTCTGCGATCTCAAGGAACTCAAAGCCTCATATCCGCATTATACTCCAATCTGATATCATTAAAAATCTCCCAGACAACATCTCCTGCTTTATTAACATGGAGGATATTAATACCAACCCTAATAGAGGACAGTTTTCAGGAGTTATTAGTATCTCCTTTATTTGTTTATCCAGCAGCAAACAATAAAATGATGCAGCTATACATTGTACATCAAAGGTTATCTTACTGCAGCAAAGTTATAGAAAACTGTAGAAAATCATCAACTACTTGTATAAGATGCTCCTGTGTTTACTCAGATTTCTGGCATATGATCTGTGAGCATCCAGCTTTCCGAGACTTTTGGGGGAGGTCACAGGTCTCCTTTCTGAGATCCTAAGAGTTCCAATTCCTGCATGCCCTGAAAATTTTCTCTTTGAGATATTTGATTAGGAGAATTGGCAGCACCACATCAGAATGTTCCCGAGGGAAACATTATTCTTAACCAGAAAAGTACAATAATTTCCCTGATCTCCTGAAATTATTGTACTACTTATAAATAGAGATGAGCGAGCACCTCATCTCTATTTATAGCACGTGTTGCTTGAGTCAAACTTTTCGTAATGCTCGAGAGCTCATTTCGAGTAACCAACCCCATTGAAGTCAATGGACCACTCGGGCATTTTTGTATGGGACCGATGCTCCGCATAGGTGATGACTTGTCAAACACCAGAAGACATCAGAAAGTCATGGAAACACCACAGAAATGGATAGGGAAGGGCAGGGACAGCATGCATGGCTGCATCTGAGGCTACCAGGTCCCACTATTAACACAAAATGGGGGCAAGAGTCTGTCGTCACCCCCCTAACAATTTACTTCGGATAAACCCTCATTAGCAAGGCACACGCGCTGGCACATCTTAGCTAGGCACCACACTACCTGCAACCATTGACAATCACTGCTTGCGAGTGACACCGCTGCCTCTTCTCCTGGGTTACATGCTAGCATTGCTGTCCAACCCCACCCCCCGCATGACCCTGCATCCACAGTGCACACAAAAGTTTCCCTGCGCAGCGTTCAGCTGCCCTCATGCAACACGCTCGCTTCATAGCCATACCACCCTCATGTCTATTTATAAGTGCATACTGGATGAGGAGGAACCGGAGGCACACACTGCAGAGGGTTGGCAGGATGATAGCCCACAATGCTGTTGAGAATTGATGATAAATTGACGACCGATCATCATTCCATTCCCGTGCCACCTCCGTCACAAAATTGTCAGGAGCCGCAAACATGGGCATAAAGGGGACTCAGGAGCCAGCACTTCCATACTTCTGCACAATGCAGCTATACTTTGTGTGGGAAGCACGTGAGCGGGCCCAGGGTCAGGCTCGGTCCCAGCCTCCATCTTGTGTGATCCAAGATGCCGCGACTAGCATAGCAATGGGAAATCCATGTGTCCCCACACAATTCATTCTGTGTAGGTGTTAGATAGCTCAACACCGCAATGGAAAGTCTTTGAGTTCCTTGGTCTTGCCTATGCTGTCGGTGCACAAAGATGGTATTACACAGGAAGAAATCAAAGTGCCCAAACATGGCAGAGTTTCACCCCGCCAAGGACCTTGTCCTTGGCCCACATTTCTGCCCAAGTCAGTCAGTGTATTTGTGCCAGATAGGTAAAACACCGCGATGGGAAGTCTTTGTGCACCCACAGCATGGGCAGACCCCAGTAACATTTCTGTAGCAAGAGTATAGGCGGACCCCAGTAACATTTCTGTAGCAAAAGTATAGGTGAACCCCTCAACCATTCAGTAGAAACTGCATAGGCAGACTCCTGTAACATTTGTGTAGCAAGAGTGTAGGCAAACCCCTGTAACATTTCTGTAGCAAGAGTGTAGGTGAACCCCTGAAACATTGGTGTATCAAGAGTATAGGCGGACCCCAGTAACATTTCTGCAGCAACAGGATAAGCGAATCCCAGTTACATTTCTCTAGCAAAAGTATAGGTGAACCCATGAAACCATTCAGTGGAAACTGCGTAGGCAGACCCCAGTAACATTTCTGTAGCAAAAGTATAGGCACACCCCTGTAACATTTCTGTAGCAATAGTGTAGGTGAACCCCTGAAACATTGGTGTACCAAGAGTATAGGCAGACCCCAGTAACATTTCTGTAGCAATAGTATAGGCAAACTCCTCAAACCATTCAGTAGAAACTGCATAGGCAGACCCCAGTAACATTTCTTTAGCAAAAGTATAGGTGAACCCCTCAAACCATTCAGTAGAAACTGCATAGGTGAACCCCAGTAACATTTCTGTAGCAAGAGTGTAGGCGAACCCCTGAAACATTGGTGTACCAAGAGTATAGGCCAACCCCAGTAACATTTGTGTAGCAAGAGTATAGGTGGACCCCAGTAACATTTATGTAGCAAAAGTATAGGTGAACCCCGCAAACCATTCAGTAGAAAGTGCATAGGCAGACCCCAGTAACATTTCTGTAGTAAAAGTATAGGCAGGACCCTGTAACATTTTTGTAGCTAGAGTGTAGGCGAACCCCAGAAACATTGGTGTACCAAGAGTATAGGCGGACCCCAGTAACATTTCTGTAGCAAAAGTATAGGTGAACCCCTCAAACCATTCAGTAGAAACTGCATAGGCGGACCCCAGTAACATTTCTGTAGCAAAATTATAGGCAGACCCCTGTAACATTTCTGTAGCAAGAGTATAGGCAGACCCGAGTAACATTTCTGTGGCAAAAGTATAGGTAAACCCCTCAAACCATTCTGTAGAAACTGCATAAGAGGACCCCAGTAACATTTCTGTAGCAAGAGTATAGGCGGACCCCAGTAACATTTTTTTATAGCAAGAGTATAGACGGACGCCAGTAACATTTCTGCAGAAACAGTATAGGCGAAACCCTCAAACCATTCAGTAGAAACTGCATAGGCACACCCCAGTAACATTTGTGTAGCAAGGGTATAGGCAGACCCCTGTAACATTTCTGAAGCAAGAGTGTAGGCGAACCCCTGAAACATTGGTGTACCAAGAGTATAGGCAGACCCCAGTAACATTTCTGTAGCAAGAGTATAGGCAGACTCCAGTAACATTTCTGCAGCAAAAGTATAGGTGAACCATTCAAACCATTCAGTAGAAACTGCTTAGGCTGAACCCAGTAACATTTCTGTAGCAAAAGTATAGGCAGACCCCAGTAACATTTCTGTAGCAAGAGTATAGGCAGACCCCAGTAACATTTCTGCAGCAAAAGTATAGGCGAACTCCTCAAACCATTTGGTAGAAACTGCATAGGTGAACCCCTGAAACATTGGTGTACCAAGAGTATAGGCAGACCCCAGTAACATTTCTGTAGCAAGAGTATAGGCAGACCCCAGTAACATTTCTGCAGCAAAAGTATGGCGAAGTTCTCAAACCATTCAGTAGAAACTGCATAGGCGCACCCCAGTAACATTTCTCTAGCAAAAGTATAGGTGAACCCCTCAAACCATTCAGTAGAAACTGCATAGGCAGACCCCAGTAACATTTCTGTAGCAAAAGTTTAGGCAGACCCCTGTAACATTTCTGTAGCAAGAGTATAGGCAGACCCGAGTAACATTTCTGTGGCAAAAGTATAGGTAAACCCCTCAAACCATTCTGTAGAAACTGCATAAGAGGACCCCAGTAACATTTCTGTAGCAAGAGTATAGGCGGACCCCAGTAACATTTTTTTATAGCAAGAGTATAGACGGACGCCAGTAACATTTCTGCAGAAACAGTATAGGCGAAACCCTCAAACCATTCAGTAGAAACTGCATAGGCACACCCCAGTAACATTTGTGTAGCAAGGGTATAGGCAGACCCCTGTAACATTTCTGAAGCAAGAGTGTAGGCGAACCCCTGAAACATTGGTGTACCAAGAGTATAGGCAGACCCCAGTAACATTTCTGTAGCAAGAGTATAGGCAGACTCCAGTAACATTTCTGCAGCAAAAGTATAGGCGAACTCCTCAAACCATTTGGTAGAAACTGCATAGGTGAACCCCTGAAACATTGGTGTACCAAGAGTATAGGCCGACCCCAGTAACATTTCTGTAGCAAGAGTATAGGCAGACCCCAGTAACATTTCTGCAGCAAAAGTATGGCGAAGTTCTCAAACCATTCAGTAGAAACTGCATAGGCGCACCCCAGTAACATTTCTCTAGCAAAAGTATAGGTGAACCCCTCAAACCATTCAGTAGAAACTGCATAGGCAGACCCCAGTAACATTTCTGTAGCAAAAGTTTAGGCAGACGCCTGTAACATTTCTGTAGCAAGAGTGTAGGTGAACCCCAGTAACATTGGTGTACCAAGAGTATAGGTGAACCCCTGAAAAAATTTGGTTACAAGAGTGTAGGCGACGGCCGGAAAAATTAGTTAGATTACATTATAGGCGAGAGCCAGAAAAATTGGTGTACCAAGAGTACAAGTGCACCCCTGAAAAATTGCTCAACCGCGAGGGCACGTGAAACCCATAAACATTTTTTAAAGATACAGCTCGCTGTTGCTTAATTTGTAACAGTGCCTGGATGCAGCCCTCTGAAAAAAAAATGGTGTCTGTTAAAGTATCAATACTTTTGAAACGTTGAAAAATTGTAGCGGCAGATTAATTGGCAGTTCAGCGTAATGACATGCTGTTTTAGGAGGAGGAGGAAAAATAATATCCGAGAGTGATTGACAAAGCTAATTCCCCTTTTTTTGTGGTGATAGAGGATGCATTTTTCTTCTGTTGCAGTGAAAAGAATCATTAGGTTCCGCTGCTTTCCGCCGGTGGAGAAGAGAAGTCTGGGGAAATCCAGCCTTTGTTTATCTTTATGAGTGTAAGCATGTCGGCACTGGCAGTTGACAGGCGGGTACGCTTATCCGTGATGATTCCTCCAGCTGCATCAAACACCCTCTCTGACAAGAGGCTAGCAGCAGGGCAGGCCAGCACCTCCAGGGCGTACAACGCAAGTTCGTGCCACGTGTCCAACTTTGACACCCAATAATTGTATGGAGCAGAGGCATCACAGAGGATGGTGGTACGATTGGCTACATACTCCCTCACCATCTGTTTACAGTGCTGCCTCCGACTCAGCCTTGACTGGGGAGTGGTGACACAGTCTTGCTGGGGAGCCATAAAGCTGGCAAAGACCTTGGAGAGTGTTCCCATGCCTGCACTGGACATGCTGCCTGAACCCCGCTCCTTCCCTGCTCCTTGGCCCTCTGAACTGCGTCTTCTGCCACTAGTGCTGTCAGATGGGAACTTTAGCATCACTTTTTCCACCAGGACCCTGTGGTATTGCATCACTCTCGTACCCCTTTCCTCTTCGGGAATGAGAGTGGAAAGGTTCTCCTTATACCGTGGGTCGAGAATGGTGTACACCCAGTAATCCGTGTTGGCCAGAATGCGTCTAATGCGAGGGTCACGGGAAAGGCAGCTTAACATGAAGTCAGCCATGTGTGCCAGGGTACCAGTATGCAACACATCGCTGTCCACACTAGGAAGATGACTTTCTGGATCCTCCTCCTCCTGCTCCCCCTCCTCTACAGCCCATACACGCTGAACAGTTGAGAGGCAAGCAGCATGGGTACCCTCTGCAGTGTGGCCAGCTCTTCCCCCCCTCCTCCTCCCCTTTCCCCTCCTCCTCCAAAACGCGCTGAGATATAGACATGAGGGTGGTCTGGCTATCAAGCGACATACTGTCATCCCCATCTCCTGTTCCAACCGCAAAGCATCAGCCTTTATGCTTAGCAGCAAACTTCTAAGCGGGCAAAGCAGCAGGATGGTAACGCTAAAGATTGCTGCATCGCCGCTTACCATCTGGGTAGACTCCTCAAAGTTTCCGAGGACCTGGCAGATATCTGCCATCCATGCCCACTCCTCAATAAAGAATTGTGGAGGCTGACTACCTCTCCGCCGCCCATGTTGCAGCTGGTATTCCACTATTGCTCTACGCTGCTCGTACAGCCTGGCCAACAGGTGGAGCGCAGAATTCCAGGGTGTGGGCACATCGCACAGCAGTCAGTGCTCTGGCAGCTGAAACTAACGTTGCAGGGCCCTCAGGGTAGCAGCGTCCATGGTGGACTTGCAAAAATGTACTCAGACACGTCATGCCTTGCCAAGCAGGTCAGACAAGTGGGGGTAGTTTTTCAGAAACCGCTGAACCACCAGATTGAAGACATGGGCCAGGCATGGCATGTGTGTGAGACTGCCAAGCTGCAGAGCCGCCACCAGATTAGGGCCATTGTCACACACGACCATGCCCGGTTGGAGGCTAAGTGGCAAAAGCCAGAGGTTGGTCTGCTCTGTCAGACCCTGGAGCAGCTCGGGGGCCGTGTGCCTCTTGTCACCTAAGCTGATTAGTTTCAGCACGTCTTGATGACGCTTGCCCACCGCTGTGCTGCTGCACCGCGCTAGCTACCGACTGCTGGCAACGTGCTCACACTTCTTAATTGAGAGGTTGAGGTGGCAGAGGAGGAGCAGGAGGTTTTGGAGGAGGTAGCTTAAAACGCCGCAGATACCAGCACCAAGGAAGGACCCGCTATTCTGGGTGTGGGTAGGACGTGAGCGGTCCCAGGCTCTGACTCGGTCCCAGCCTCCACCAAGTTCACCCTATGCCGTCAGGGAGATATAGTGGCCCTACCCGCCAGTACTTGTCCACTTGTCCTTGGTTAAGTGGACCTTCCCAGTAACCGCGTTGGTGAGGACACGATTTATGTTGCGGGAGACGTGCTGGTGTAGGGCTAGGACGGCACACCGAGAAAAATAGTGGCGACTGGGGACCGAGTAGTGCGGGACCGCCGCTGCCGTCATCATGTTTTTGAAAGCCTCCATTTTCACAAGCCTGTGCGGCAGCATCTCCAGGCTGATTAATTTGGCAATGTGCACGTTTAAAGCGGGTGAGTGGTGGCGTATTTGCGCTTTTGCTCCAACGCTTGTGTTAGCGACAGCTGAACACTGTGCTGAGAGACATTGCTGGATGGAGCGGAGGACGGTGAAGGTGAGGGTGTGGGTGCAGGCTGAGAGGCGCGCGTGCCTGTGTGCTGGGAGGGGGATTGGATCTGTGTGGCAGGTTAGGGCACAGGGGAAGAGGCAGTGGTGTGACCCGGAGGCAGTGAATGGCCTTCGTCCCACCTTGTGGGGTGCTTGGCCATCATATGCCTGCGCATGCTGGTGGTGGTGGGGCTGGTAGTGGTGGCTCCCCGGCTGATCTTGGTGCGACACAGGTTACACACCACTGTTCGTCGGTCATCCGCGCTCTCACTAAAAAACATCCACACCTTTGAACACCTAGCCCCCTGCACGGAGGCTTGCCGCGAGGGGGTACTTTGGGAAACAGTTGGGGAATTCTTCGCTCTGGCCCTGCCTCTACCCCTGACCACTCCACTGCCTCTTCCAACCTGTCCTGCTGCTGCACTTGCCTCCCCTTCTGAAGCCCTGTCCTCAGTAGGCTTAGCAAACCAGGTGGGGTCAGTCACCTCATCGTCCAGCTGCTCTTCCTTCGAATCCTCTGTGCACTCCTCCCTCAGACTTACTGCTCTTACTATTACCTCACTGACAGACAACTGTGTCTCATCATCCTCATCCACAAAAGCTCTTGAGACAGTTGCCGGAAGTCCCCAACCTCATCACCCGGACTCCGGGAACTTTCCAAAGGTTGGGCATCGGTCACGACAAACTCCTCAGGTGAGAGAGGAACCATTTTTTCCGACTCATGACAGGGACCCGAGAACAGTTCCTGTGAGTCTGCCTGCTCAGAATATGTCATTTTCATGGAGTGAGGAGGCTCGGAGGAAGGAGGAGCAGCTAGAGGATTCAGAGTTGCAGTCCCTAGGCCGGGAGTAGTGGACTGCGTAAAAGACTGGGTGGTCGATACATTGCTGGAGGCGTTTTCTGCCATCCACGACAGCACCTGCTCGCACTGCTCTGTTTGTAATAAAGGTCTACCACACAGACCCGTAAATTGTAATATGAAGCTGGGGAGCCCAGAAACTTGCCTCTCTCCTAATCCCGCAGCAGCCAGCTGTGATTCACCACGCCCAGGAACTTGGACTGTGCCCACACCCTCATTTGGACATCCACATCCGCGTCCTTGACCATTACCCCTACTCCTTATCATAGCAGATTAAGAATAGAGCAGGGCCCAAATAAATTACCCCCCTGTACAGCACTGACAACTGTGGCTTAATTCACCGCACACAGAGACTTGTAGATAGCGGAGGCTCTATGCTGTGACTTGAAAAAATTAACCTGCTGTCTTGCCCTGATACCTAGGGGTAATTTACCGCCCGCAGAGACTTGTAGATAATAGAGGCTGTATGGAGTGGGAGAAGACTTTAAAGCTAGTGGATAGTGCTGGTAACTGCACTTATCTCAACCCCACCAAGGAAAGGGTATTGTAAGACGCTCTGCAAAGCGGCAGAGCTGAAATACTTTGCAGTGGTCCAGGAAATATTACAGTACTGTTTAGCGGTGAGACCTCTGTCTAATGCACTGCAGACACAGAACGGTATAACTAAAGTCGTTTGCAGTAGGCTAGGAAATGTTAGAGTGCAGTTTCACGGTGAGAGCTGGTTGTACGGCACTGCAGGCTGAGAACGCTATTACTGAAAGGCTGGGAACAGGCCTAGATGCATAATACAAAAATTGATGCACTACTGCTCCCAGCCAGCCACAACTATAATGCACACAGTCAGATGTAGCCCTAAGAAGAAGCGTTGGGTTTCTTGTATGGAGGATCAGGACTGTATAACTTTCCCTATAGAAGTGGCTGCCTCCCTACACTCTGACTTATGCACTGCACACACAGAACGGTATAGCTGAAATGGCCTGCACAGCCCTAGATGCTTAAAAAAAAAATTGGTGCACTACTGCTCCCAGCCAGCCACAACAGTAATGCACATTATGAAGAGTAGCCCTAAGAAGGACCATTGGGGTTCTTGATGACAGGATCCTACTCTAACACTTTTCCTATATCAGCAGCAGCACTTTCCCTAACCTCTGCCAGCATCCGAGGCGAGCCACGGGCGGGGCCAGTTTAAGTACTCGGCAGTCACCTGATCTCACCAACCACTCACTACTGTGGAGGTGGGGGAGGGCTGGCATGTCACAGCAGGAAGTGGTAATGCCTACCCCGCATGTCTATTGGCTAGAAAATGGCGCTAAACATGCGGGGAAGGAAATGCAATTGACTCGAGTACCGCATGGTGATCGTCTCGAGTAATGAGCATCTCGAGTAGCCTAATACTCGAACGAGCATCAAGCTCGGACGAGTGTGCTCGCTCATCTCTACTTATAAATATTATGTTTTGATCTTTAATATAAAGGAGGTTATACCTCCTTACTGCTCCTCCTGTACATTAATTTGTCATGTACTGTGTGTTATAGTTCTTTTCATATTTCTGTATGTTGTTTAAATTTCAATAAAACGAAATTAAAAATAACAAACATACAAATTTATATAAATTTGTTATAAAGTAAACATGCTCAGTGCCATAAAAATAAAATATAACAACAAAAAGTCCAAAACACTAATGGAAATTCTGTTTTCTTTCCCTTCCCGAAAACAAAAAATAATATAAGATCTTGTAATACAGTATATGTAATATAATATGGTGCCTTTAAAAAACATAACTCGCCGTGCAAAAGCAATCTATCAAATGACTAAGTTTAACAGGAAAATTTTTAAAAAGCTATTGTTATTGGAAAGCGACAGTCTTGTAGGTCAAAACTGGTTATGGTGCTAAGGCATTAAATGTTTTATGCATCAAACCATATGTATTACATAAAGTATAATCCGTAGATGTAAAGGGGAACTCTAAGTATAAAATTTAAGGGTAAAAAAAACGATTTCTTACAAGGAAGCTAAAGAAATATAAATCGAATCATTACATGTCATTAGCATAAGTGTGTAGCAAAACAAAAAAATATTTTTTTTCCCCAAAACTGATACATTGTATTAGATGCAATGTTTGAGTGGATGAATCATGATACAGAGATTGAAATAAATGCACTTGTGATTTCATGGGTCAGAGGTAATTTGATTAAAATATTAAACTTTGATTTCATTTTATCCTTTACGGTATTAAAGCTAACACACAGTAAAAAGTACTGCTCTTATACAGTAATTGTGAGATAAGCATTGAATGAGGTCTGGGAAGCTAATAGGTTTTAAAAAGGTTGCAGACTGTGCTCTACGTGTGATTGTCGATAGACTATTGATTTGCAGTTGCATTTAGCTCTCTTCTCTGGACAAATTAGATAGTAATGCCTAGCTTGTTTCTTTTAAATGATGCATTATAGAAGGATGGAGGACATATCTTTTTACTTGTAATTTCTTCTCACTAAAATGTTTTTCTCTTTTCCTTCTTGTTAATAGCATTTCACTGGGTCTTTGTTAGTGTTTACACATAAAGATAAGTGGACGATTGTTTGCTTAGGTGGGTGTGTGTGTGTGAAGAAAAAAAACATTGCTATTGTGCAAGTATGAGGATTGGCTTTTGAAAGAATCTCTGTTTAGGTGGGCATGCATAATTTGTGGGAAGAAAAAGGCATTGTCTATTGTTGAGGTATGTGCATTGGTTTTTGAATGAATCTTAAATCATAAATAGAGATGAGCGAACGTACTCGTCCGAGCTTGATATTCGTGCGAATATTAGGGTGTTCGGGATGCTCGTTACTCGTAACGAGTACCACGCGGTGTTCCGGTTACTTTCAGTTTCCTCTCTGAGACGTTAGCGCGCTTTTCTGGCCAATTGAAAGACAGGGAAGGCATTACAACTTCCCCCTGCGACGTTCAAGCCCTATACCACCCCCCTGCTGTGAGTGGCTGGGGCGATCAGATGTCACCCGAGTATAAAAATCGGCCCCTCCCGCGGCTCGGCTCAGATGCCTTGTGAGTTAGCTGAGGGACAGTGGTATCGTGCTGGTGCTGCTGTAGGGAGAGCGTTAGGAGTTAGTGTAGGCTTCAAGAACCCCAACGGTCCTTCTCAGGGCCACATCTAATAGTGTGCAGTACTGTGTTAGCACTGTATTTTTTATTTTTTTTTCAAAATTGGATCTGCAGAGCATTGCGCCCTGCAATAGGGACAGAAGTGGTGGTTAGGCAGGGAGAGTGTTAGCAGTGAGTGTAGGCTCCAAGAACCCCAACGGTCCTTTCTAGGGCCACATCTATCCGTGTGCAGTACTGTCCAGGCTGCTGTTAGCAGTGTTGCATATTTTTTTTTCTTCTCAAAACCGGCTGTGCAGACCATTGCACCCGGTATTAATACTACAGGGATAGAATTGTGTAGGCAGGGCCAGAAGACATACATTATTCATTGAATAGACGCAATGTGGCTTTTCCTTTGAAAAACAAGGGAAAAAATTCTATTTCGCCTGCCTCTGACAGTCCTCAGGGCTCTGGGTACGTGTGTGCTGCGTGCAGAACGTTAAAAAAAATCAGACGCAGCCAGCTACGTTTTACTGCAGGCTTGCGCCAATTTTTTTCCTGCATGGGAAATCCCTGATCTGCTGTAGCGAATAACTTTGCATCACTGCAGTTCTCTGACACATTTGCAGGGCCACAACACAGTTATTAAACTTAGTAGTATTCATTGAATACACGCAGTGTGGCTTGTCCTTTGAAAAACAAGGGAAAAAATTCTATTTTGGCTGCAGGCTTGCGCCAATTTCTTTCCTGCATGGGAAATCCCTGATCTGCTGGAGCGAATAACTTTGCATCACTGCAGTTCTCTGACACATTTGCAGGGCCACAACACAGTTATTAAACTTAGTAGTATTCATTGAATACACGCAGTGTGGCTTGTCCTTTGAAAAACAAGGGAAAAAATTCTATTTCGCCTGCCTCTGACAGTCCTCAGGGCTCTGGGTACGTGTGTGCTGCGTGCAGAACGTTAAAAAAAATCAGACGCAGCCAGCTACGTTTTACTGCAGGCTTGCGCCAATTTTTTTCCTGCATGGGAAATCCCTGATCTGCTGTAGCGAATAACTTTGCATCACTGCAGTTCTCTGACACATTTGCAGGGCCACAACACAGTTATTAAACTTAGTAGTATTCATTGAATACACGCAGTGTGGCTTGTCCTTTGAAAAACAAGGGAAAAAATTCTATTTTGGCTGCAGGCTTGCGCCAATTTCTTTCCTGCATGGGAAATCCCTGATCTGCTGGAGCGAATAACTTTGCATCACTGCAGTTCTCTGACACATTTGCAGGGCCACAACACAGTTATTAAACTTAGTAGTATTCATTGAATACACGCAGTGTGGCTTGTCCTTTGAAAAACAAGGGAAAAAATTCTATTTTGGCTGCAGGCTTGCGCCAATTTCTTTCCTGGCTTGGAAATCACTGGTAATACAGCATGCTGAGGGGTAGGGGTAGGCCTAGAGGACGTGGACGCGGCCGAGGACGCGTAGGCCCAAGTGAGGGTGTGGGCACAGGCCGAGCTCCTGATCCAGGTGTGTCGCAGCCGACTGCTGCGCGATTAGGAGAGAGGCACGTTTCTGGCGTCCCCACATTCATCGCCCAATTAATGGGTCCACGCGGGAGACCTTTATTAGAAAATGAGCAGTGTGAGCAGGTCCTGTCGTGGATGGCAGAAAGTGCTTCGAGCAAGCTATCATCCACCCAGAGTTCTGCGCCGTCCAGTGCTGCAAATCCGAATCCTCTGTCTGCTGCTCCTCCTTCCTCCCAGCCTCCTCACTCCACTACAATGACACATGCTCAGGAGCGGGAAGACTCCCAGGAACTGTTCTCGGGCCCCTGCTCAGATTGGGCAGCAGTGGTTCCTCTCCCACCAGAGGAGTTTATCGTCACTGATGCACAACTATTGGAAAGTTCCCGGGGTCCGGGGGATGAGGCTGGGGACTTCCGGCAACTGTCTCAAGACCTTTCAGTGGGTGAGGAGGACGATGACGATGAGACACAGTTGTCTTGCAGTGAGGTAGTAGTAAGGGCAGTAAGTCCGAGGGAGGAGCGCACAGAGGATTCGGAGGAAGAGCAGCAGGACGATGAGGTGACTGACCCCACCTGGTGTGCAACGCCTACTCAGGACAGGTCTTCAGAGGGACAGGCAAGGGCAGCAGCAGGGCAGGTTGCAAGAGGCAGTGCGGTGGCCAGGGGTGGAGGCAGGGCCAGACCGAATAATCCACCAACTGTTTCCCAAAGCGCACCCTCGCGCCATGCCACCCTACAGAGGCCGAGGTGCTCTAAGGTCTGGCAGTTTTTCACAGAGACGCCTGACGACCGACGAACAGTGGTGTGCAACCTTTGTCGCGCCAAGATCAGCCGGGGAGCCACCACCAACAGCCTCACCACCACCAGCATGCGCAGACATATGATGGCCAAGCACCCCACAAGGTGGGACGAAGGCCGTTCACCACCTCCGGTTTGCACCGCTGCCTCTCCCCCTGTGCCCCAACCTGCCACTGAGATCCAACCCCCCTCTCAGGACACAGGCACTACCGTCTCCTGGCCTGCACCCACACCCTCACCTCGGCCCCATCCACCAATGTCTCGCACCGCACAGTCCAGCCGTCGCTAGCGCAAGTGTTGGAGCGCAAGCGCAAGTACGCCGCCACGCACCCGCACGCTCAATCGTTAACCGTCCACATAGCCAAATTTATCAGCCTTGAGATGCTGCCGTATAGGGTTGTGGAAACGGAGGCTTTCAAAGCTATGATGGCGGCGGCGGCCCCGCGCTACTCAGTTCCCAGTCGCCACTACTTTTCCCGATGTGCCGTCCCAGCCCTGCACGACCACGTCTCCCGCAACATTGTACGCGCCCACACCAATGCGGTTAGTGGCAAGGTCCACTTAACTACGGACACGTGGACAAGCACAGGCGGGCAGGGCCACTACATCTCCCTGACGGCACATTGGGTGAATTTAGTGGAGGCTGGGACAGAGTCAGAGCCTGGGACCGCTCACGTCCTACCCACCCCCAGAATTGCGGGCCCCAGCTCGGTGGTGTGTATGCTTCCTCCACTAAAGCACCCTCCTCCTCCTCCTCCTCAACCTCTGTCTCGCAATCTAGATGTGTCAGCAGCAGCAGGACGTCGCCAGCAGTCGGTGTCGCGCGGCGTGGCAGCACAGCGGTGGGCAAGCGTCAGCAGGCCGTGCTGAACTACTCAGCTTAGGAGATAGGAGGCACACGGCCCACGAACTGCTGCAGGGTCTGACAGAGCAGACCGACCGTTGGCTTGCGCCGCTGAGCCTCCAACCGGGCATGGTCGTGTGTGACAACGGCTGTAACCTGGTGGCGGCTCTGCAGCTCGGCAGCCTCACGCACGTGCCATGCCTGGCCCATGTCTTCAATTTGGTGGTTCAGCGCTTTCTGAAAAGCTACCCACGCTTGTCAGACCTGCTCGTAAAGGTGCGCCGGCTCTGCGCACATTTCCGCAAGTCCCACACGGACGCTGCCAACCTGCGCACCCTGCAACATCGGTTTAATCTGCCAGTGCACCGACTGCTGTGCGACGTGCCCACACGGTGGAACTCTACGCTCCACATGTTGGCTAGGCTCTATGAGCAGCGTAGAGCTATAGTGGAATACCAACTCCAACATGGGCGGCGCAGTGGGAGTCAGCCTCCTCAATTCTTTTCAGAAGAGTGGGCCTGGTTGGCAGACATCTGCCAGGTCCTTCGAAACTTTGAGCAGTCTACCCAGGTGGTGAGCGGCGATGCTGCAATCATTAGCGTCACCATTCCTCTGCTATGCATCTTGAGAAGTTCCCTGCAAACCATAAAGGCAGCCGCTTTGCGCTCGGAAACAGAGCCGGGGGAAGACAGTATGTCGCTGGATAGTCAGAGCACCCTCCTGTCTATATCTCAGCGCGTTCAGGAGGAGGAGGAGGAGCATGAGGAGGATGAGGAGGAGGGGGAAGAGACAGCTTGGCCCACTGCTTGCCTGTCATCATTTTAGCGTGTATGGCCTGAGGAGGAGGAGGAGGAGGAGGAGGATCCTGAAAGTGATCTTCCTAGTGCGGACAGCCATGTGTTGCGTACAGGTACCCTGGCACACATGGCTGACTTCATGTTAGGATGCCTTTCTCGTGACCCTCGCGTTACACGCATTCTGGCCACTACGGATTACTGGGTGTACACACTGCTCGACCCACGCTATAAGGAGAACCTTCCCACTCTCATTCCCGAAGAGGAAAGGGGTTCGAGAGTGTTGCTATACCACAGGACCCTGGCGGACAAGCTGATGGTAAAATTCCCATCCGACAGCGCTAGTGGCAGAAGGCGCAGTTCCGAGGGCCAGGTAGCAGGGGAGGTGCGGAGATCGAGCAGCATGTACAGCCCAGGCAGTGCAACAGTCTTTAAGGGCCTGGACAGCTTTATGGCTCCCCAGCAAGACTGTGTCACTGCTCCCCAGTCAAGGCTGAGTCGGCGGGAGCACTGTAAAAGGATGGTGAGGGAGTACGTAGCCGATCGCACGACCGTCCTCCGTGATGCCTCTGCCACCTACAACTACTGGGTGTCGAAGCTGGACACGTGGCCTGAACTAGCGCTGTATGCCCTGGAGGTGCTTGCTTGTCCTGCGGCTAGCGTCTTGTCGGAAAGGGTGTTTAGTGCGGCTGGGGGAATCATCACAGATAAGCGTACCCGCCTGTCAACCGACAGTGCCGACAGGCTAACACTCATCAAGATGAACAAAGCCTGGATTTCCCCAGACTTCTCTTCTCCACCAGCGGACAGCAGCGATACGTAAGCAATACGTAGGCTGCACCCGCGGATGGAAGCTACGTTCTCTCTCACCATCCAAAACGGGGACATTTCTGCTTCATCAATCTGTGTCTAATATTCCTCCTCCTCCTCCTGCTCCTCCTCCTGAAACCTCACGTAATCACGCTGAACGGGCAATTTTTCTTAGGGCCACAAGGCTCACTCATCTAATTTTTCTAAACAATTTTTATATGTTTCAATGCTCTTAAAAGCGTTGAAACTTTAACTTGAACCAATTTTTAGTTAAACTGGGCTGCCTCCAGGCCTAGTTACCACTTAAGCCACATTAACCAAAGCGATTAATGGGTTTCACCTGCCATCTTGGTTGGGCATGGCCAATTTTTACTGAGGTACATTAGTACTGTTGGTACACCAATGTTTTGGGGCCCTCACCTACAGTGTAATCATAGCAATTTGTATGTTCTTCGCCTGCACTCATGGTACAGAAGTGTGTGTGGGGTTGGCCTACACTTTAGCTACATAAATGTAACTTGGGCCTTGGCTATACTGCAGCTACTGAAATGGAACTAAGACTGCGCTCCCACTATACTGCTGCTTCGGAATTGTTCCTGGGGCCTGTGTAGGCTGCTACAATGACCTAAATGGAACTAAGACTATGCTCCTCCTGTACTGCTGCTTCGGAATTGTTCCTGGGGCCTGTGTAGGCTGCTACAATGACTTAAATGGAACTAAGACTATGCTCCTCCTATACTGCTGCTTCGGAATTGTTCCTGGGGCCTGTGTAGGCTGCTACTATTACTGAAATGGAACAAAGACTGTGCTCCCCCTATAATGCTGCTAGTGATATGTTAGTGGGGCCTGTCGCTAATGCTACGGCTGAAATGTTACTAATTCTGCGCTCTGCCTATACCGCTGCTAATGGTATGTCTCTGGGGTGTGGAAACAGAGGCTTCCCAAAGACATGATGGCGGCGTGGCCATTTCCCACCAACGCTGTTACTGTTAAGGTGCATATAACCACGGACACGTGGAGAGGACACGTAGTGCCTCCAAAACATCCCCCGCCACGGCCCACTTAATCCTGGCCACATTCCGAAAACCAACAAAATAAAACCGCGCTACTAGGTCCGCAGTCACCACCACATTACCACCAACGCGGTTACTGTTAAGGTACATATTACCAGTCTGACTGGGGCATGCAGTGTTGGCCGGAGCCCACCTGCATTAAGCATGACATTACTACCTCAGCTGTGTTGGGCAATGCAATGGGATATTTCTATGTACCGCCAGTGGCTTCCTGGCACCCACCCATGCTGTGGGTCCACAGGGAATTATAAATGCATCTGTTTCCACTTGTAAAGAACCCCAGTCAGACTGGGGCATGCAGTGTGGGCCGAAGCCCACCTGCATTAAGCACGACATTACTACCTCAGCTGTGTTGGGCAATGCAATGGGATATTTTTGTGTATCGCCGGTGGGTTCCAGGGAGCCACCCATGCTGTAGGTGCACACGGAGTTTAACCTACATGTGTCCACTTGTAAAGAACCCCAGTCTGACTGGGGCATGCAGTGTGGGCCGAAGCCCACCTGCATTAAGCACGACATTACTACCTCAGCTGTGTTGGGCAATACAGTGGGATATTTTTGTGTATCGCCGGTGGGTTCCAGGGAGCCACCCATGCTGTAGGTGCACACGGAGTTTAACCTACATGTGTCCACTTGTAAAGAACCCCAGTCTGACTGGGGCATGCAGTGTGGGCCGAAGCCCACCTGCATTAAGCACGACATTACTACCTCAGCTGTGTTGGGCAATGCAATGGGATATTTTTGTGTATCGCCGGTGGGTTCCAGGGAGCCACCCATGCTGTAGGTGCACACGGAGTTTAACCTACATGTGTCCACTTGTAAAGAACCCCAGTCTGACTGGGGCATGCAGTGTGGGCCGAAGCCCACCTGCATTAAGCACGACATTACTACCTCAGCTGTGTTGGGCAATGCAATGGGATATTTTTGTGTATCGCCGGTGGGTTCCAGGGAGCCACCCATGCTGTCGGTCGACAAGGACTTCACAATAGGGAGTTGGACATGCCTGTGTCTATGAATTAAAAAGCCCGGTCTGACTGGGGCATGCAGAGACACCTTGACAGAATGAATAGTGTGTGGCACATAGGTTCCCCATTGCTATGCCCACGTGTGCAGCTCCTGATGGCGGTGGCACAGGATTCTATTTCTCATTGCTTCTGTACAGCATTGTGGGCTATCGCCCCGCCCCTTTTAAAGAGGGTCGCTGCCTAGCCGTGCCAACCCTCTGCAGTGTGTGCCTGCGGTTCCTCCTCATGGCAGACGCACTTCTAAATAGACATGAGGGTGGTGTGGCATGAGGGCAGCTGAAAGCTGCGCAGGGACACTTTGGTGTGCGCTGTGGGGGGGAGGGGGCGGTTGGGCAGCATGTAACCCAGGAGAAGTGGCAGTGGAGTGTCATGCAGGCAGTGATTGTGCTTTGTTGGAGGTAGTGTGGTGCTTAGCAAAGGTATGCCATGCTAATGAGGGCTTTTCAGAAGTAAAAGTTTTTGGGAGGGGGGGGGCCCCACTCTTGCCGCTATTGTGGCTTAATAGTGGGACCTGTGAACTTGAGATGCAGCCCAACATGTAGCCCCTCGCCTGCCCTATCCGTTGCTGTGTCGTTCCCATCACTTTCTTGAATTGCCCAGATTTTCACACAAGGAAACCTTAGCGAGCATCGGCGAAATACGAAAATGCTCGGGTCGCCCATTGACTTCAATGGGGTTCGTTATTCGAAACGAACCCTCGAGCATCGCGAAAAGTTCGTCCCGAGTAACGAGCACCCGAGCATTTTGGTGCTCGCTCATCTCTAATCATAAACACACGCTCTGCTGCATAATGGATGGACAAAAAAGAGGTCAGCATGCAAAAGCCTCAATAAAAGGATTTCTTTAGATTTTATTAAATAGAATTATATAGAAATATTACATTACAGAAGAGATGAGTTCCAAAACAAAAAGAAATAATGCATCAAAAAAGCAAAGCATTTCGCATATCATGTAAATAGAGGCATATGTATGTAAGAGATAGCCAATGCTATCCCCATCATGTTTACAATGATGACGATAATACAATAAGCATATTAAATACTGCATATTCACATGTACAGGACAATAATAGGAACATGAACATAACAATGGTGCCAACCTTATAACCTGTGCCCCAGTGTAATGGGAGTATCTGTAGGGAGAGGGGGAGGAGAAACCAGGAACAACACCCAGAGGCTTCTATTGTAGGACCTTAATCTCCCGGTCCACTAGTTCAGAAATATCAGAGGGTAATCTCACAATACTGCGGGTTGCATGGCTACATGCACGATGTCTGGGCACGTGGCACCCCAATCACGTGGCCTCCACTCACATCACTGCTCGAAATCCCGGTGTGCTGCTGCACTGATCGGGCCATGCGGCCGACGCCAGCATTATGCTTCTTAACGATATGTGTTGGTCAGGAAATCAGATCAATAAAGGTTTATATATATATAAAATAGGATGCATGTATGTGTGTATGTGCCACCATAACGCATAAACGGCTGGAGCAATTTCAACCAAACTTGGTACATATATAACTCATCCCATGGGGACGGATTTGGTGGGATAAAACAGCTCCACTACCGAAATTGCACTTATCTAACACAGACGACCTCCTCATCATCATACACTAATCTATTACACAGACAACATCCTCCTCCGCAAACACTAATATATTACACAGACCTCCTGCTCCTCAGATAATAATATGTTACACAGACAACCTCCTCCTTTTCTCCAACTACCACACAGCTTCCCATCAGCACTAAGCCCCTATGTACCATGCAGAAATGAGCCCAGCACCCCATCTTATGAAAGCTGTCTAAAAGGAAATCTGTGTTGCCCATAGCAACCAATCACAGCACAGCTTTCATTTTACCTCAGCAGTAAACCAAGTGAAAGCTGAGATGTGATTGGTTGCTATTGGCAACAAAATTACAGGGGAAGTCAGTGAGTTTTTGATTTTTAATTACACCAGTATTACACAGACCTCCTGCTCCTCAGATATTAATATCTAAGACAGATAACATCCTCCCCATGCAGTAAGATGTTACACAGATGACCCTCCCTCATGCAGTAGGATATTACACAGATGACCTCCTCCTCATAAACTAATATATTACACAGATGGCCTCCTCCTCATAAACTAATATATTACACAGATGGCCTCCTCCTCATAAACTAATATATTACACAGATGACCTCTTCCTCCTCATATACACAGATTTAAACTCTTTTTGTGTCTAAAAATAAAATACACGGGCAACGCCGGGTAATCAGCTAGTAAAAAATAAAATACATATAAAAAATATATATTTATTTATAATGAATCTCTCTCTCTCTCTCTCTCTCTTTATATATATATATATATATATATATATATATATACTTGAAAATATACATTATAAATAAATATCTTCCAAAGAAACCAATATAAAAATATTTCTCAAAAATATTTTTTTCCACAAAGTATTTTTTTAAAACTTTCTAAAACCTTATTACAGTTTTGATAAAATCTTTTAAAAAAGAAATGTTGTGTGTTAAACCTGGTCAAAAACAAGGATAAGGTTTTGCTCCCGTTGGAGCTATTCATTTTATGGTGAACAGCCGATTTGTCACATTGTGCTTTTGTTATTGCCAATGATACCAATGTCTCAGGGAACCCTTTTTCTTTAAAAGAAATGTTTTAAAATATTGGATTGTTCGATTAAATCTGGATCCATACTGCAGTTCCTTATAATTCTGCAAAATTGGCCATAAGGAATGTTTAACTTCCATTTTTTGGTGGTTAGTTGTCTCGTTAGTGTGGGGATCCGTGAGAAAATGAGGACCTTTGAAGATATGCTTAAGTATATGAACTAATACCTTGTGCATTCTATAGTTATTCCATCTGGCTATGTGTGCAGGTATGCAGGAGAGTGTTTTGAGCATTTGTCAGTCAGTGTGTTACGCCTGTCCGTGAGTCATGTCTGCTGTTTCTGAATTTGCCTGCTGGTGAGTTTTGTGTCCAGTTTGCAGTTTTGCAGTTCAATTACCGGTAAGACTCTGCTGAGTGTTCATTTCCTAGTTTGATGTTACAGAATGCACATGTACACAGATAAGAAGATATTTGTTTATGTCCCTGTTTGCCCCCTTTTTAACACTAACTTTTTTTAATCTGATTTCCCGACCAACACCAATGGTTGTATTGCCTCTTTATAGATATTATGCATTTTGGGTTTTATCAAATTGATGATATTTTTATATACTCTATCCTAAATTTTTTCGTTATCAATCATGTAATGTCCCCCAAAATTTTTCAACCCTTCTAGTTCTCAATCCCTATTTCTTATCCCCCAGTGCCCCCTGTTAAACTGCATCCAGTTTTTATCATTCAGAATAATATTTTCTGTTTTCTAAGCACCTTCAGCTTTGATTACCTTAATTACTATGAAGTCCTTTTGAACTTTGCGATTCCTCTGTGAAACCCTACCCCAGTTAAGTTTACTTTACATTTTATATTATTTTAAAAATATGGCAAGTATTTGAAATGGAATGTTTCAATTCCCAAGACAAGATGCATTTATGCATCTCTAATTCAAGTGAATTGTTTTCTATATTTAATCCAGATTGTTTTTGAGATTTTCCCCTATGCATTTGTTACCTTTTATGACAAGGCAAATGCATCCTTAGCACCAATAGGATGCTTATCTTAGAAATGTCACATGACTAAAGTTATGTTACACAGTCATGTGATGAACCTCGACATGATCGGTGTGCCACATGCTTCTAGCACAACATCGGCGTTGGACCAATGAGTGCAGCGGCATGGCGGTATTGTATGCAGTAATGTGAGTGGCAGCCACGTGATCGGGGTGCCACGTGCCTGGAGATCGTGCATGTAGCCACACAACCCGCAGTATCACTTGATTGCACGTTGATTTTTCTGAGCTAGTAGGTTCCGGTCGTCCAATAGGAGCTTCTGCATGTGATTCCAGGATGGGACAATGCTGGTTTCTCCTCCCTCTCTCCCTCCCTCTCTCTTCCTACCTCTACCTCTCCCCTTCCCTCCCTACAGATACTCCCATTACACTGAAACTATGTAAGTCATACTTTTACCAGCTTCCTATGCTTGGCAAAGAAGGTTATGATGTATACCTTTGAAACGTGTTGCAGTTTACATCAGTGTATAGTATGTTTATATGTATGTTTGTCATCTCTGAATAAAATAATTAATTAATTGGAGTCACCCATGAGTCCCTTGGAATATTGAGGACCTACCTAAATTTAGAGGAGTCCTACTTTGGAATATGACTCCACTGCAAAGTAAGTGCATTTCCAACGTGCAACAAGCGTAAAGACTGCACTCTCTGAGCGGTTTCTAAGAGGTAGCTGAGAAGCCATGTCATGGTGGCGATGAGTGCAGCATGTTCTGTATAATTGTGCGCATAAATGAAGGTAGATAACAGGATATGGATGACTAATAGAATTAGGTGAACATGACGTCAGTGCCTGACTTAAAAGATCTTGCTAGTGAAATAAAACCAACACATGTATTTGAGTAATTTACAGGTTCACCATTTACTCTGGAATGTGGCTGTCTGCAAGAATATTAAAACAGTAGAACTTGCATATACACAGTTTAACACTTGATACACAAATCAACAAGCCCTGGGGAGGCAACACCTTAAATGAGGGGGAGCTATAGAGACTGATTATAACTGACAAAACAAAACCCCTATCAGTCATGACTAAAAGTTATTTCCCAACCTGAAAATATGAGCTAAACTTCTCCAGTACTCACCGTACTCAGTCATTCTCCACTACATGTCTCGCTCTTAATAGCCGATAATTCAATATTTTCCTTTCAGTGTCAAATAGTCAAATAGTTTATACTTAGCATATTTGCAAACTATTAAGACAATGCAAGACAGAGTGAGATTTTGAATCTATCTTCAGATAGTGATAGATCATTTTTATTTGAGATGGTTCCTTTGGTGATGTATTGTATTTTGATTTATGAAATATTGTTACTTTATCTGGTGGTATGTTTCCATCCTTGATATAAATAAATAATTTACTTTAAAAAGAACCTGGTTATATGGTGACAAAAGTGGTGGAAGTAAATGCTAACTCTGGACATAATGGTTGACTTTCATACTATTTCATGTAAACATCACAGACACTGTATTTCACTATTGTGAAGTAAACTGGAAAAATGCACTCTTCATATCTGTTTTATGACAATAAACATTTTAAGCAAAATGCTATTGTCATAGTAAAGGAAAATGGCTAACCTTTTCCTTCTAGGACTCAATAGCAACTGAAAAGCAGTTAAATCACAGCCAAACAGAGCTTACCTACTGCTTAAGTGTCCAGGATGCTGCAGAAGAAGTAGTGCTCATCGGCCAAACCAGAGAAGCTTATTAACTTTTACTTCTTTCAGTACCTGGTATGGGACTAAGATGGCACAGCCAAAAGTTCCCACAGATGCTCCCCTGCATCTGAAGTGAAGAAAAAGCTTTGACGCATTAGTTAGTGGGGCTTCCCATTCAAGCCACACTAGTTCACTCACAACTTCAAAGGTAAGTCCAGCAAAAGAAAGGCAGGAGCCTCCACAACAGCGCAGTCATCGTCTTTCTCGCCTCATGGCAAATGTGGCCTCTTTTTCCTCTGCTAGCAGGGACAGAAGTTAGACTCCCTTAAGGCACAACCCAGTGTAGGAGTGAGTGATCACTTATCTTTTATAGCTGCATCACCCAACATTGCATATGTTTTTACAACATTCCTGTTAATAATGCATCAGTCACTGATACCGCCATGAAATCTATGCTGAAAGCACTGCAAATTTCTCTACAGTCCAACTTTGACCAGCTCCTCCAACCCCTCAACTTGACTATAGCTGAGTTAGAGAACAGAATCACTCATGTAGAGGCTAAAATAGCAGAATTTGTATCATCACATAACAGCCTTATAGATGCACATTATACCCTGGAATCAGAACTTGATCGACTTACAATCAAAGTGAAAAATTGAAGGACACATCAAGTCGTAATAATGTTAAGTTCCAAGGGATCCCTGAAACAGTGTCTGCCACTGAGCTGATACAATATTTACAAAATCTGATGAAAATGCTGCTACTGGAGTGTCCTTTGCACAATTTTATTATAGATAGGGCACACAGAGTTCACCATCCTAAACACTTGGTGTACTATGTGCCAAGAGATGTTTTACTGCAAATCCACTTCTTACATATAAAAGAGAAGCTTCTGGAAGTGGACAGAAATCTTAGCCCCCATTGCTATTCCAAGCCCTGTCTCTATTCACAGACCTATCTGCAGTGACTCTGCCTCAGGCCTTAGTCACACGGGCGTTTTTTCACGCGATTTGCGGATCGCATGACGGATGCGCATCCGCAAATCGCGTGACCGGTGCGCGCAAGTCGCCCGCAAATCGCCCGAAAATCTGCTCCTAGCCGCGTTTTATTAGAAACGGGCCGGAGCTGTCCAGCGCATTGCATTCAATGGAGACGGCAATAGAGCCGCCTCCATTTAAAGCAATGCGCTGCGGGCGAGCCCGGGATGAATTGTCGGGAAGGGCTTAAAAATATAAGCCCTTCCCTGCAATTCATCCTAAAATGTGTAAAAATAAAAAATATATATATACTCACCTTCTCCCGCAGCCGGAGCTCCGCGCAGCCGTCCTGCAGTGGGTGTGAAGGGGGTGTGAGTCAGACCTGCCCCCTGATTGGCTCAGCGCTGAGCCAATCAGAGGCATGTCTCACTCACACCCATTCATGAATTCATGAATGGATGTGAGTCAGACCTGCCCCTGATTGGCTCAGCGCTGAGAGGCAGCAGTCACTCACCCATTCATGAATTCATGAATGGGTGTGTGAGTGAAACCTGCCTCTGATTGGTCAGGGCTGTGACCAATCAGAGGCAGATCATTCAGCAGGCGGGGATTTTAAAGCCCCGCCGGCTGAATAGTGCCGAGAAGCAGTTCAGGAGAACTGACAGCGGCTGCGGCTGGACTCCGGCTGCAGCGGAAAGGTGAGTATACAATTTTTTTTATTTTAACACATTTTAGGATGAATTGCAGGGAAGGGCTTATATATTTAAGCCCTTCCCGACAATTCACCCCGCGCACGCCGGCAGCCCATTGCTTTCAATGGAGCGGCTGTATTGCCGGCTCCATTGAATTCAATGGGCAAACATTGTTCTTCTCTGTCACAGCTGTTACAGCTGTGGCAGAGAAGAATGATTTGTCTTCTATATGTTCTCAATGGGGTCGGCGCTGCTGCCGCCGGCCCCATTGAGCGCATATATAGAAGAGAACAGGAATCGCAGATCGCAGATAGGTGCGATCTGCGATTTCTGTTCTATAATTTATCGGACGAGCGCATAAAAAGCGCTCATGTGTCCGATACCATTGCAAAGCAATGGTTTTATAAAATCGCCGGACGCATGCGCATGCGCAAATCGCGGCTAAAAACGCCCGTCTGACTAAGCCCTCAGAGACAACTGCTTCCTGTCAGTACAATGCTTCTGAATACCTATAGCAACACTAATTTTGTGGTTGAATTCGTGGATGACGGGATTAGCCTTCTGTGAAAATGGGGCTTAAATCACTTCCTACATATCCAGAAACTTAGGCAGTCTATCCAACAAGTGCAAGAAGAGTGGTAAATGGTGAAATCTCCCAAATAAGCTCATCACTAACACACAAATATGCTAGTATGAAAGTCTACAACTCTACAAAAATGTGGAATTACTAGCGAACTTTCACCCCCTTACTTGTTGCCCGTCTCTGGTTGAGCTGTTACATTTTTCTTCTTGTTCACTGCTATGTGTAGGACTGTTTACTGTTATCGTTATCTTTTTCTATTTCTTATTCTTCTCTTTTCTTGTTGTACACCGGGTACAGCTAAGGACCGGCTTGGCATGGAAAAGATGCTCTTATAGTGATAACTCTGAAGATCTTTGAGTATAAGAGTTTACGTAATTTTGCTTCTTTATTAACTGTTTACTATGGTGATTAAGGTAATGTCGTTAAATGGCGAAAACATGCATTTATGTGTTAAAATGTGAAAAAGCATTGCCAAGATGTTTTGACATGCAAGACACACAAATATTAACAAATAGAGCTACAAGCCAGATATGTTATTTTAGCCTTGGCTTCCATTTATGCCCCAAACAAAAAAGCAAACATGTTTTATTCTTAAAATTCTATGTATACTCTCTAAATGCAAATAAGGCAAATTACTTATCTGCGGTGATTTTAATGCCACTTCCAACTTGTGCAGCCATGCTCAATCCTTAAATGGCATCTGGTAGAAGGAGAAACTTTTTGATCTCTGGCGAGCAATGCATAGTACTGAGAGGGACTATACCTTCTTCTCAAATGTTCACAATAGTTTCTCATGGATTAACATGTTTATAGTAGACAGAAACAAACTACTGCATTCTCAGCAGTCAAAACGATCACCTGGTCTGACCATGCCGCGATCTTGCTGACTCTAGCAGAACAATATGACCAAACACCAACATATCTATGGCAAAACAATGATTTCCTGCTATCACAGGTGGGACATAGTTTTAATTTGGAGAGGGATATAAAACAATATTTTACTCCTAATGTATCTTCCGATGTCAACCCTCATGTTCTGTGTGGCACCCATAAAGGAATACATAAAAGAACATTATGTGAAAAAGAAAAGACTGAAATTCTAAATGAGCTACTTAATAAAATTAAAGCTCTTGAAATACAAAATAAATGACAGCAGACAACCATTGGCACTAGCCCTTAGAGAAAGTATTTTAATCAAAGTAATACAGATTGGAGATTGCACTCCTTTAATATCGCTATATGCAGATGATATTATTTTGACACTAACAGACTGAATATCTTCTCTAGAAAATGCATTGGGGGTAATAACAGAATTTGGACAAATCTCTTATTACAAGATAAAAACATAGAGATCTCAAATCTTGCCTGTGACTATATCCACTGACATATTAGATTATTTCCAAAACAAACACTTTTTTAATGCAACAGTATAAAATACTTAGCTATAAGTATAGCTACTTTACACAAAACATTTTATCAATACAATTTCAAAGCTATGCTAAAATTATTTCAGGAAGTAGCCCACAGATTATATACATTCGGAATTTTGTGAGTAGAAAGAATACCCTCTTTTAAAATGCTTCTTTTGCCAAAATTACTATATCTATTTCTAACTCTCTCTATTGAAGTACCACAACATTTCTTTAAAAATATCAATAGGATCTTGTGTCAATTTGCCTGGGCGTAACACAGACCTCGCATGGCTGGTACAATACTTTCTAAAGATAAATGGGTGAGAGGCCTAGGCTTCCAAGACATTCAAGATTATTATCCTTATAGGCACTGAAAAATATATTTAAAGGCATGGAAAAATGTAATTGTTGTGCAGTTTCATAGGATTTACTACAATATGCTATCCCATACTTGAATATATCAAAGTAAAAGTCACTGGGTATTTCTAACCTTGCACACTTATCACAAGAGGAATCCCTTGTTCTATTTGAACAGCTAAGATCTTAATATTTTTTGACTCCAGAGGACTATTACAAGTACCTAGAAGTACAATATTTTTTTTACATATGCATACATTTCTTTTATCAAGGGGTAACCCAACTATATTCAAAATATTCTCCAAAGGTATTAAAAAGTTGAAGCCTACATTTACTTAACTACATGATTGTGTTAACATTCAAAGAGAGTGACAGAGTTCTCTCAAAAATTGCTCGATGTTCAAAATGTGAAAAATTACTGCTAAACTTGTAAGTGTTCTAATATTCTAAAAAATTAGAGGATGCTTAAAAATAATGGTAGTCCCATTCCTTTCAGAGGCTTTAAAATGTGTGATCCGGGGTACTCTGATTAAACATGGAGCACGGCTTAAAAGAGAGAATGCATTCAAAGTTACTTATCTCCTTAATTCTTTTTGGCCCCTTGAATCAATTCATAAAACGAATGCCTTCTTGTCTATCTACAATGACTTATGTAACATAATGCCCCATTTAGACGGAAAGATTATCGTTCAGAAAATCATTCAAGCAAGCAAAACTTAATGATAATCGTTCAGTTTAAATGTGGGAAAATGACTGAACGATGATCGAGAATTGTAAGGTTCTTGCTCGTCATTCAGTTTCAGCCTTTATAAAAATTAGGGCATGCTTGTGCACTTCTCATACACTTTAAACACTGATCATTCAGTGTTTTACATAGGAATGTTGCACAAGCATGGATAATTTGTTGATGACATCACCACCTTGTCCACTCGGGCATACAAGAATCGTGAGATTTTTGGCCCATGTAAAGGGGGCTTAAGAGAAGAGCTGAAAGCTCTGCTAGCCCAAAAATACTTGCTTTATTGCGATCAGACAAGAAAGTACTTTTATGAACACTCAGACAAAAGTAGTTGGGCATTAGCTCACTCTTTCTGTGCCCACAAAGCTCAGACACTTATCCTTCACATTAAAAATCACTGTGGGCAGGATGAACATGACTCTCAGAGGATCTTTGATATTTTCCAGGATTTTTACCAAGACTTATATAAGCTTATGGGCCAGTTTGATGACATGCCTACGGCATCTCTGCAATCTAAAATGAAGTCCTATGTTGATGGGAATGTCATCCCCACTATCTTGGCTGCAATGAAAACATTTCTTAAGGAGGACTTTTCCGAAGACAAGAATTCAGAGATTATTAAGGAAACCCCAGCAGGAAACTCCCCAGGCCCAGATGGGTTTATAACTCAATTTTGTACATTTTTCCTGGACTCTACTACCCTTTTTTTTAATCAGGGTGTGTAATCAACTGTCGTCATCTTTCCCTTTGACTCACCAATCCCTAATGGCCCTTGTCACTGTCATACCAAAACCAGGTAGTGAGAGACAGCACTAATAAAACTCTCCTTTTAATTGGTTGTGCTAAAGCCACACGTCCCCACTATTCCTCTTGACAAATAATGCAGAAAAAGCATTTGACTGTGTACACTGGGGCTTCCTGAAGGCCTCTTTGGAACAAATCAGCTTTGGGCTGAAGTTCCTATAGCCCACATATGGACCAATGGCATCCTCTCTGATTCCTTTTCTATAAGGAATAGGGCTGCCTTCTGTCTCTTTTGTTATATGATATCATAATGCAACACCTGGTAATTACTTTTCGGAATAATCCCAGTGTGCACCGTCTACAGATAGGAACCAGAGAGTATAAATCTGCTCTGTATGCAAATGACTTGTTACTGTATGTCTCTCGGTCCAGAATAGAGATGAGCAAGCACCAAAATGCTCGGGTGCTCGTTACTCGAGCTGAGCTTTTTGTAATGCTCACACATGACAGCTGCGGTAGAGGATCCTGCTGCTGGCTCCCTGTCATTGGATTTCAGGGAAGGGCTTTAAATATAAGCTCTTCTCTGAAAAAACCAGTAAAAGTAGTGTAAAAAACAAAAAAAAACATACTCACCTCCCTTCAGCTGCCGGGGCTCAACCGCGTCTTCTCTCCGCTCTCCCCGGCTCTGTAGTGCTGATCTATCAGCAGGCTGGGATTTAAAATCCCCTTCTGCTGAAAGAGCTGATTGTGATTGGTTGAGGCGCTCAGCCAATCACAGGCAGCTCTCGCCGCTCATTCATTTGGCGAGAGCTGCCTGTGATTGGCTGAATGCCTCAGCCAATCACAATCAGCTCTTTCAGCAGAAGGGGATTTTAAATCCCCGCCTGTTGATAGATCAGCATACAGAGTCGGGGGCAGTGGAGAGAAGACGCGGCTGAGCCCCGGCAGCTGAAGGGAGGTATGTATTTTTTTTGTTTTTTACACTACTGTTACTGGTCTTTCAGGGAAGGGCTTATATTAAAAGCTCTTTTCTGAAATCCAATGACAGGGAGCTAGCAGCAGGATCCTCTACTGCAACTGTCATGCGTGACAGCTGTGGTAGGGAATTGAAGAATTCCTCTGCTTCATCTGTCACAGATGTTGCAGGTGCAGCAGCAGGGAATTCTTTTTATGAGCGGGGATGAAGGAAACATCTGACGCATGTGGCAGATGTGTTCTGCATCTCCGCGGGGGACACGGCAGCAGCGGAGACATTAGGTTTTTATTATTTTATTTTTTTTACACTAAAATTATTGTTTTTCGGGGAAGGGCTTATATGTAAAGCCCTTCCATGAAAAACAATTCAGGGGTGCCGGCAGACCATTGTCTTCACTAGAGCTGCCGGCAGCAGCCGCGGCTCCATTGAAAACAATTTAGTGTGTGCCCTTCCATCCGCACTATATAACAAGACTGTTCTCATTTTACACTGTCTGTTTTTTGCTAAAGTGTATGCAAAATACTATTTGCATACACTTTAGCACAAAAACCGTCGGGAGGAGAGGGTGAAATTTTCTCGAGCAAGTCGTGGTGCTCGCTCGAGTAACGAGTACTTTCGAATTATGCTAATGCTCGAACGAGCATCAAGCTCAGACGAGCATGCTCGCTCATCTCTAGTCCAGAATATCCTTTTTGTCCATTCTCCACAATTTCATTAGGTTCAGGAACCTGAGGACATTCAAGGTTAATCTTACAAAATAAAGGGTACTAATTGTTACTCTCTCAGTAGAAGACGTTAATTGCTTCTCCTGCCAATTCCCTTTCAAATGGCATACTTCTTTCATAACTTACCTAGCAGTCTGTTTCCCTTCTGACCCTTGCTAGCTTCAGGCCTTAGTCAGACGAGCGTTTTTTCGCGCGATTTGCGCATCGCATGTCGCATGCGCATGCGCAAATCGCGTGACCGGAGGCGAAAAATCGCGGGAAAAATCTGCACCAAGCCGCGTTTATCGTCGCTGCAAAACGCCCGTCTGACCGGAGAAAAATCGCCGTGCGCATCAAAATGCGCATGAAACTTCGTCTGACCGGCGAAAAAAATGATTTTGGTGCGCACATAAAACGCAGAACGCAGATAGGCGCGATCTGCGAATCGTCGTGTCCTATAATTTTGCGCATATGCGCATAAAAAGCGGACATGTGACCGATACCATAGCGAACCATTGGTTCTATATATGCGCAAATCGCGCGAAAAAAACGCTCGTCTGACTAAGGCCTCATAGTCAGAACTATCTTTCTCTTTTGGAATAAATAGTGACATCTTTATATACATATAACCATAAACACCTGCCTTGGTTCTGCCACATCAATGTCCTAAAAATGGATATCATTTTCCAGATTTCTGTATGCCTTTCAGGTGTTCCCCATTAAGCCGCCCATAACAACATTTTTTAAACACTTGTTTAGGGAGGGAGACATATTAGGCTGAGCTTCTGTACCCTGTTGCAGTCTCAGGCCTCAGGGAGCATAGGAATGCCTGACCCTCAACTATGTTACACCACTGCAGTCATTGCCAGCATAACTGACTGACATTTCTACAGAGGTAAGAAGAAGTAGGTGGATCTGGAGGCAGACTTGGCCTGGCCACATAGTCACATGACCTTCTCATGCCTCTTGCTTCTCTGCGATCTTTACAGATTTAGAGAGTCTTTTTAGTGGAAACTCACCTTTGGCTCATCCTCTGTCATGCAATTATTCTTTTCTTTCGACAAGTGAATCTCCAGGAAGACCTTCCTACCTTTGGTCCTGGGGACAGGAACTACCAGTAACCATTACAGATGTGGAATGGCATATTTTATTTTTTTTTATCCTATAGGTTTCCATTACCTTGTGTGGCCCACAAAAAGAACTGCAAGCTGCTCTCTTAGTGGTATAGGTGCCTTGACATACTGCACAAAGTTTATCTGACTTTTTTGGAAAACTGCTGGTGATATTACTCTGCCCAAGGTAATTTGCTGCATATCTGGGGAGACTGACCTCAGCTTAAACCCTTTTGGGATATGGTTTTTCATTTATATAGATAGGTCTTTTGCTGCAGTGTAGCAGCCACACCACAGGCTGCTTTGTTTTCTATTATTCCTAGTGCTCTTTCTGCCATTAAAAACACCTTCTTCACCATTTTTTACTTTAGCCAAGGCAATAATTCCATTATTCTGGAGATGTCCTTGACTGCAATCAGTTGTGGAGAGGATGCAGAAAGCTAATCACTTAATGAAAATATAGGAACTGGTCACAGAGGACTTCACCAGCCACAGTAAATTTATGATCCAATGGTTACCATGGACCCTGTTTAAAAATTTTACAGTCTATCAAAATCTAATTGGGTGAAAAGCCCTCTACTTGGACAGGGTCCCTGATGGTGTATTTTTCCCCCATTTTTCCTTTCCCCTTCCTTCTTTACTTCCTTCTATCTGTCCTCTTACCTAACAATGGCTTTCAGGTCTGCAAAATATAGAAGTCTATACATCTCAAGATCATGTTGCTTTATGTTAACTAGTAAAGCATTTTAGAAACACTCCAATTAGAAAGACTAAATTCTTATACTTTAATTCAAATTTGAGCATGCCATACTCTTCAAATTATAACATATGCATAGAAAATGATATGAAAAATACATTTTAATTTTAGAAATGGGTAATTGTTACGATTTTTAAATCCGACTTTTTTACATGAATGACTCAGGAAACCTGTTTTGTAATACTGTTAACTCAGGTTTAAAGATCTAAAGAGTAAAGATATTTGAAATAAAAATGAGGTCATATTCACACTAGCATATAGCATTAATTTTTAAAAGATTTTTATCTAAAAATATCAAACAAGAAATCTTTGATACAGACTAGTATAAAGATGTAAGAATATAAAGTAAACTTCTCAATGTGTTACTAATAGTTACCAAAAGTATAAAAAGAAAACC
This sequence comes from Eleutherodactylus coqui, assembly GCF_035609145.1. NCBI lineage: Eukaryota > Metazoa > Chordata > Amphibia > Anura > Eleutherodactylidae > Eleutherodactylus > Eleutherodactylus coqui. Next base: position 41,581,699 of record NC_089838.1, on the reverse strand, counting down.
ATAAACGAATGCAAAAAATGCTGATCATGAATTTAAATCCCTTAGAACAATAAAATAAGTGGAATTTTAATTTAAATTCTTAAAGATATGATAAAATACTATAAAGGCAAGGCATATAGAAGTTATTAAATATTGTTTGAAATTTTAACTTAGGACAGTATTACTCAGTTTTCTTTTTCTAAATCCAATTTGACAATATTAAATTAGTAGGAATAAAGTTATAGGAATATCTAGCATTGAATAAAAAAAATGGGGAAGGACAATCCAGAAAGAAATTGTCTGTTTATATAGCCAATGGAAACCTATATATAGAGAAAAAGATAATAGTCTGAGAATAATTAAGCAATATACAAGATGCATGTTTCCTAATCGTTGATGTTATCAGAGTCAGTGCTGAAATTGATGGTAATAACTAGTGATGAGCGAACGTACTCGTCCGAGCTTGATGCTCGGGCGAATATTAGGGTGTTCGGGATGCTCGTTACTCTTAACGAGCACCACGCGGTGTTCGGGTTACTTTCACTTTCCTCTGTGAGACGTTAGCGCGCTTTTCTGGCCAATTGAAAGACAGGGAAGGCATTACAACTTCCCCCTGTGACGTTCAAGCCCTATACCACCCCCCTGCTGTGAGTGGCTGGGGAGATCAGATGTCACCCGAGTATAAAAGTCGGCCCCTCCCGCGGCTCGCCTCAGATGCCTTGTGAGTTAGCTGAGGGAAAGTGCTGCTGCTGGTGCTGCTGTAGGGAGAGTGTTAGGAGTGAGTGTAGGCTTCAAGAACCCCAACGGTCCTTCTCAGGGCCACATCTATCCGTGTGCAGTACTGTGGAGGGTGCTGTTAGCAGTGTTGCACAATTTTTTTTTTTTCAAAATCGGCTGTCTGCAGAGCATTGCGCCCTGCAGTAATAGTCCAGGGACAGAAGTGGTGGTTAGGCAGGGAGAGTGTTAGGAGTGAGTGTAGGCTTCAAGAACCCCAACGGTCCTTCTTAGGGCCACATTTAACCGTGTGCAGTACTGTGCAGGCTGCTGTTAGCAGTGTTGCATTTTTTTTTTTTCAAAATCGGCTGTGCAGAGCATTGCGCCCAGCAGTAATACTACAGGGAGAGAATTGTGTAGGCAGGGCCAGAAGACATATATTATTGATTGAATATAGTCAGTGGGCCTTTTCTTTTTAAAAAAAGGGAAAAATTCTATGTGGCCTGCCTCTGTCAGTCCTCAGCGTTCTGTGTACGTGTGTGGTGGGTGGAGATAGTAAAAAATTCAAACGCAGCCAGCTACGTTTAACAGCCGTCTTGCGCCAATTTATTTCCTGCCTTCCTGGGAAAAATCACCGCTCTGCTGCACTTCATATAACTGCATTTCTGTGGAACAGATTTCTTATCTGATTGAATATACGCAGTGGGCCTTTTCTTTTAAAAAAAAGGGAAAAATTCTATGTGGCCTGCCTCTGTCAGTCCTCAGCGTTCTGTGTACGTGTGTGGTGGGTGGAGATAGTAAAAAATTCATACGCAGCCAGCTACGTTTAACAGCAGTCTTGCGCCAATTTATTTCCTGCCTTCCTGGGAAAAATCACCGCTCTGCTGCACTTCATATAACTGCATTTCTGTGGAACAGATTTCTTATCTGATTGAATATAGTCAGTGGGCCTTTTCTTTTAAAAAAAAGGGAAAAATTCTATGTGGCCTGCCTCTGTCAGTCCTCAGCGTTCTGTGTACGTGTGTGGTGGGTGGAGATAGTAAAAAATTCATACGCAGCCAGCTACGTTTAACAGCAGTCTTGCGCCAATTTATTTCCTGCCTTCCTGGGAAAAATCACCGCTCTGCTGCACTTCATATAACTGCATTTCTGTGGAACAGATTTCTTATCTGATTGAATATAGTCAGTGGGCCGGCCTTCCCTTTAAAAAAAAAGGAAAAAATTCTATTTGTTCTGCAGGCTTGCGCCAATTTATTTCCTGCCTAGGAAATCACTGGTAATACAGCATGCTGAGGGGTAGGGGTAGGCCTAGAGGACGTGGACGTGGCCGAGGACGCGTAGGCCCAAGTGAGGGTGTGGGCACAGGCCGAGCTCCTGATCCAGGTGTATCGTAGCCGACTGCTGCGCGATTAGGAGAGAGGCACGTTTCTGGCGTCCCCACATTCATCGCCCAATTAATGGGTCCACGCGGGAGACCTTTATTAGAAAATGAGCAGTGTGAGCAGGTCCTGTCATGGATGGCAGAAAGTGCTTCGAGCAAGCTATCATCCACCCACAGTTCTGCGCCGTCCAGCGCTGCAAATCCGAATCCTCTGGCTGCTGCTCCTCCTTCCTCCCAGCCTCCTCACTCCACTACAATGACACATGCTCAGGAGCGGGAACACTCCCAGGAACTGTTCTCGGGCCCCTGCTCAGAATGGGCAGCAGTGGTTCCTCTCCCACCAGAGGAGTTTATCGTCACTGATGCCCAACCATTGGAAAGTTCCCGGGGTCCGGGGGATGAGGCTGGGGACTTCCGGCAACTGTCTCAAGACCTTTCAGTGGGTGAGGAGGACGATGACGATGAGACACAGTTGTCTTGCAGTGAGGTAGTAGTAAGGGCAGTAAGTGCGAGGGAGGAGCGCACAGAGGATTCGGAGGAAGAGCAGCAGGACGATGAGGTGACTGAGCCCACCTGGTGTGCAACGCCTACTCAGGACAGGTCTTCAGAGGGGGAGGCAAGGGCAGCAGCAGGGCAGGTTGCAAGAGGCAGTGCGGTGTCCAGGGGTAGAGGCAGGGCCAGACTGAATAATCCACCAAGTGTTTCCCAAAGCGCACCCTCGCGCCATGCCACCCTGCAGAGGCCGAGGTGCTCTAATGTCTGGCAGTTTTTCACTGAGACGCCTGACGACCAACGAACAGTGGTGTGCAACCTTTGTCGCGCCAAGATCAGCCGGGGAGCCACCACCAACAGCCTCATCACCACCAGCATGCGCAGACATATGATGGCCAAGCACCCCACGAGGTGGGACGAAGGCCGTTCACCGCCTCCGGTTTGCACCCCTGCCTCTCCCCCTGTGCCCCAACCTGCCACTGAGATCCAACCCCCCTCTCAGGACACAGGCACTACCGTCTCCTGGCCTGCACCCACACCCTCACCTCCGCTGTCCTCGGCCCCATCCAGCAATGTCTCGCACCGCACCGTCCAGCCGTCGCTAGCGCAAGTCTTTGAGCGGAAGCGCAAGTACGCCGCCACGCACCCGCACGATCAAGCGTTAACCGTCCACATAGCGAAATTTATCAGCCTTGAGATGCTGACGTATAGGGTTGTGGAAACGGAGTCCTTCAAAAGTATGATGGCGGCGGCGGCCCCGCGCTACTCAGTTCCCAGTCGCCACTACTTTTCCCGATGTGCCGTCCCAGCCCTGCACGACCACGTCTCCCGCAACATTGTACGCGCCCTCACCAACGCGGTTACTGCCAAGGTCCACTTAACAACGGACACGTGGACAAGCACAGGTGGGCAGGGCCACTATATCTCCCTGACGGCACATTGGGTGAATTTAGTGGAGGCTGGGACAGAGTCAGAGCCTGGGACCGCTCACGTCCTACCCACCCCCAGAATTGCGGGCCCCAGCTCGGTGCTGGTATCTGCGGCGGTGTATGCTTCCTCCACTAAACCACCCTCCTCCTCCTCCTCCTCCTCCAACGCAACCTCTGTCTCGCAATCAAGATGTGTCAGCAGCAGCGCGTCGCCAGCAGTCGGTGTCGCGCGTCGTGGCAGCACAGCGGTGGGCAAGCGTCAGCAGGCCGTGCTGAAACTACTCAGCTTAGGAGATAAGAGGCACACGGCCCACGAACTGCTGCAGGGTCTGACAGAGCAGACCGACCGCTGGCTTGCGCCGCTGAGCCTCCAACCGGGCATGGTCGTGTGTGACAACGGCCGTAACCTGGTGGCGGCTCTGCAACTCGGCAGCCTCACGCACGTGCCATGCCTGGCCCACGTCTTTAATTTGGTGGTTCAGCGCTTTCTGAAAAGCTACCCACGCTTGTCAGACCTGCTCGTAAAGGTGCGCCGGCTCTGCGCACATTTCCGCAAGTCCCACACGGACGCTGCCACCCTGCGGACCCTGCAACATCGGTTTACTCTGCCAGTGCACCGACTGCTGTGCGACGTGCCCACACGGTGGAACTCTACGCTCCACATGTTGGCCAGGCTCTATGAGCAGCGTAGAGCTATAGTGGAATACCAACTCCAACATGGGCGGCGCAGTGGGAGTCAGCCTCCTCAATTATTTTCAGAAGAGTGGGCCTAGTTGACAGACATCTGCCAGGTCCTTCGAAACTTTGAGCAGTCTACCCAGGTGGTGAGCGGCGATGCTGCAATTATTAGCGTCACCATTCCTCTGCTATGCATCTTGAGAAGTTCCCTGCAAAGCATAAAGGCAGACGCTTTGCGCTCGGAAACAGAGCCGGGGGAAGACAGTATGTCGCTGGATAGTCAAAGCACCCTCCTGTCTATATCTCAGCGCGTTCAGGAGGAGGAGAAGCATGAGGAGGATGAGGAGGAGGGGGAAGAGACAGCTTGGCCCACTGCTGACGGTACCCATACTGCTTGCCTGTCATCCTTTCAGCGTGTATGGCCTGAGGAGGAGGAGGAGGAGGATCCTGAAAGTGATCTTCCTAGTGAAGACAGCCATGTGTTGCGTACAGGTACCCTGGCACACATGGCTGACTTCATGTTAGGATGCCTTTCTCGTGACCCTCGCGTTACACGCATTCTGGCCACTACGGATTACTGGGTGTACACACTGCTCGACCCACGCTATAAGGAGAACCTTTCCACTCTCATTCCCGAAGAGGAAAGGGGTTCGAGAGTGTTGCTATACCACAGGACCCTGGCGGACAAGCTGATGGTAAAATTCCCATATGACAGCGCTAGTGGCAGAAGGCGCAGTTCCGAGGGCCAGGTAGCAGGGGAGGTGCGGAGATCGAGCAGCATGTACAGCACAGGCAGTACAACAGTCTTTAAGGCCCTGGACAGCTTTATGGCTCCCCAGCAAGACTGTGTCACCGCTCCCCAGTCAAGGCTGAGTCGGCGGGAGCACTGTAAAAGGATGGTGTGGGAGTACGTAGCCGATCGCACAACCGTCCTCCCTGACGCCTCTGCCACCTACAACTACTGGGTGTCAAAGCTGGACACGTGGCCTGAACTCGCGCTGTATGCCCTGGAGGTGCTTGCTTGTCCTGCGGCTAGCGTCCTGTCAGAGAGGGTGTTTAGTGCGGCTGGGGGAATCATCACAGATAAGCGTACCCGCCTGTCAACCGACAGTGCCGACAGGCTTACACTCATCAAGATGAACAAAGCCTGGATTTCCCCAGACTTCTCTTCTCCACCAGCGGACAGCAGCGATACCTAAGCAATACGTAGGCTGCACCCGCGGATGGAAGCATCGTTCTCTCTCACCATCCAAAACGGGGACATTTCTGCTTCATCAATCTGTGTATAATATTCCTCCTCCTCCTCCTCCTCCTGCTCCTCCTCCTGAAACCTCACGTAATGACGCCGAACGGGCAATTTTTCTTAGGGCCACAAGGCTCACTCATATAATTTTTCTTAAAAATTTTTATACGTTTCAATGCTCTTAAAAGCGTTGAAACTTTAACTTGAACCAATTTTTCGTTAAACTGGGCTGCCTCCAGGCCTAGTTACCACTTAAAGGGGTTGTCCCGCGGCAGCAAGTGGGTCTATACACTTCTGTTTGGCCATAATAATGCACTTTGTAATATACATTGTGCATTAATTATGAGCCATACAGAAGTTATAAAAAGTTTTTTACTTACCTGCTCCGTTGCTAGCGTCCTCGTTCCCATGGAGCCGACTAATTTTCGCCCTCCGATGGCCAAATTAGCCGCGCTTGCGCAGTCCGGGTCTTCTGCAGTCTTCTATGGAGCCGCTCGTGCCAGAGAGCGGCTCCGTGTAGCTCCGCCCCGTCACGTGCCGATTCCAGCCAATCAGGAGGCTGGAATCGGCAATGGACCGCACAGAAGAGCTGCGGTCCACGGAGACAGAGGATCCCGGCGGCCATCTTCAGCGGTAAGTATTGAAGTCACCGGAGCGCGGGGATTAAGGTAAGCGCTCCGGTAAACTTCCTTTACTTCCCTGCATCGGGGTTGTCTCGCGCCGAATGGGGGGGGTTGAAAAAAAAAAAAACCCGTTTCGGCGCGGGACAACCCCTTTAAGCCACATTAACCAAAGCGATTAATGGGTTTCACCTGCCGTCTTGGTTGGCCAGGGCCAATTTTTATGATGTAAATTAGTACTGTTGATACAGCAATTTTTGTGGGCCCTCGCCTACAGTGTAATCAAATTAATTTTCAGCCCACCTGCATTACAGCTGACGTTACATCCGCTGTGTTGGGCAATGCAATGGGATATTTTTATGTACCGACGGTGGGTTCCAGGGAGCCACCCATGCTGTGGGTCCACAGGGAATTATAAATGCATCTGTTTCCACTTCTAAAGAACCCCAGTCTGACTGGGGCATGCAGTGTGGGCCGAAGCCCACCTGCATTAAGCACAACATTACTACCTCAGCTGTGTTGGGTAATGCAATGGGATATTTTTATGTACCGCCGGTGGCTTCCTGGCACCCACCCATGCTGTGGGTCCACAGAGAATTATAAATGCATCTGTTTCCACTTCTAAAGAACCCCAGTCAGACTGGGGCTTGCAGTGTGGGCCGAAGCCCACCAGCATTAAGCACGACATTACTACCTCAGCTGTGTTGGGCAATGCAATGGGATATTTTTATGTACCGCCGGTGGCTTCCTGGCACCCACCCATGCTGTGGGTCCACAGAGAATTATAAATGCATCTGTTTCCACTTCTAAAGAACCCCAGTCAGGCTGGGGCATGCAGTGTGGGCCGAAGCCCACCAGCATTAAGCACGACATTACTACCTCAGCTGTGTTGGGCAATGCAATGGGATATTTTTATGTACCGCCGGTGGGTTCCAGGGAGCCACCCATGCTGTGGGTCCACAGGGAATTATAAATGCATCTGTTTCCACTTCTAAAGAACCCCAGTCTGACTGGGGCATGCAGTGTGGGCCGAAGCCCACCTGCATTAAGCACAACATTACTACCTCAGCTGTGTTGGGCAATGCAATGGGATATTTTTATGTACCGCCGGTGGCTTCCTGGCACCCACCCATGCTGTGGGTCCACAGAGAATTATAAATGCATCTGTTTCCACTTCTAAAGAACCCCAGTCAGACTGGGGCATGCAGTGTGGGCCGAAGCCCACCTGCATTAAGCACGACATTACTACCTCAGCTGTGTTGGGCAATGCAATGGGATATTTTTATGTACCGCCGGTGGGTTCCAGGGAGCCACCCATGCTGTCGGTCCACAGGGACTTCACAATAGGGAGTTGTACCTGCCTGTGTCTATGAATTAAAAACCGCGGTCTGACTGGGGCATGCAGACACCTTGACAGAATGAATAGTGTGTGGCACATAGGTTCCCCATTGCTATGCCCACGTGTGCAGCTCCTGATGGCGGTGGCACAGGATTATATTTCTCATTGCTTCTGTACAGCATTGTGGGCTATCGCCCCGCCCCTTTTAAAGAGGGTCGCTGCCTAGCCGTGCCAACCCTCTGCAGTGTGTGCCTGTGGTTCCTCGTCATGGCAGACGCACTTATAAATAGACATGAGGGTGGCGTGGCATGAGGGCAGCTGAAGGCTGGGCAGGGACAGTTTGGTGTGCGCTGTGGACACTGGGTCGTGCGGGGGGGTTGGCCAGCATGTAATCCAGGAGAAGTGGCAGCGGAGTGTCATGCAGGCAGTGATTGTGCTTTGTTGGAGGTAGTGTGGTGCTTAGCTAAGGTATCCATTGCTAATTAGGGCTTTTCAGAAGTAAAAGTTGTTGGGAGGGGGGGGGGCCCACTCTTGCCGGTATTGTGGCTTAATAGTGGGACCTGTGAACTTGAGATGCAGCCCAACATGTAGCCCCTCGCCTGCCCTATCCGTTGCTGTGTCGTTCCCATCACTTTCTTGAATTGCCCAGATTTTCACACATGAAAACCTTAGCGAGCATCGGCGAAATACAAAAATGCTCGGGTCGCCCATTGACTTCAATGGGGTTCGTTATTCAAAACGAACCCTCGAGCATTGCGATAATTTCGTCCCGAGTAACGAGCACCCGAGCATTTTGGTGCTCGCTCATCTCTAGTAATAACAAAGTTCTAAAATTTTATTTTTAAAGCATCAGATTGTTCATTTGTATCTGCCAATTGTTTATTTAGATATACATTCTTTTTTTTTAAATTATTTTAATATCATATAATTTTTATTAGATTTTCTAGAATAAAGCAGTTATTAAAAAAACATTTAACAAAATCAGTCAACTTTTGAAACTATCAGTTATTGTGAAAAAAGGAATTAAAATATTGTCATTAGTGTTATCACAATATTATGAAATAGCAAAACAAATGCCAAGTATTGTGCTTAGAAGAATAAGTATATATAAAGGGGTATATTAAAAGAGATAATAGCCTAATATTTCAAAAAGCAAAACCTACATTTTCAAGAATTAGACTCCAAAATTAACTACAAAATTGTGTAATGTGGAACCACTTTGCCCAGTTTTTTTTAATAAAACAGTTGAATTGCCTACTCTATTAGCAAACAAATGCTCCATGATACAGTTGAAAGTAACCCGTTTTAAGATTTCAAATATAGTAAGTATCATTCTCAGAGCTTTTACATCTCCTCATTATGCTAGATCTGACAACAGTCAATACATGTACACGAACACAGAGATAAGCTTGTTACATATCCTCTAAACCTGAAGACAGCAATGCTGTTTCTGGACCCCAAGAAAATGTATGGCCTATGATTAGTTTCAACACATCATTTACTGTTTTAGATCTTAACACAGCTCCACCAGGCATGGTGTAAGGAACCATTTTGACTGTTACATTGCCAACATAAATTGGATATCGAAGGATGCATGGTGGCTAACCTAAAAGGAGTGAAGTACCATCTATAAAGAAGTTTCCTTAAAATGATGAAAACATTTGGAAACTTTTTCTATTTAATAGATTTCCGTTTAAATTCACTTCTATTGTACAATATATACATTTAATAAAAACATCCTGGGATATAATTATCTAGAAATATTTTATGAAAGAACAAGAAACCAACAGTTATTTTATACTAGTCAGATTTTTAAGGAATTTCCACGAATGGCCTATAATTTATTAATAATAACATTACTGCATATAATAATATCTGCTTATTTTTGAGGCAAAAATATGAGGTCTCATAATTTTTGAGAATGTGTAATTTATTGAGTATGTGGGTAATGTATGCTGTGATCTGGTAATCCAATTAATTTAAGTAAATACCATAATGACATTGATATCACACTACCAAATATTCACATTAAAATGCAGATCCACCTTAGGGCTTGTTCAGACAAGCGCTATTTTTGCGCTGCTTAGCAGCGCATAGAACGTGCTCCTATAGGAACCAATAGTTTCCTATAGAAGCGTTGACATGGACAATTTTTAAACACACTGAATCAGCGCATCTAACAAAGATAGGACATGTCAGCTCTGAGGTACACGCAAAGATAGGACATGTCGGCTCTGAGGTACACGCAAAGATAGGACATGTCGGCTCTGAGGTACACGCAAAGATAGGACCTGTCGGCTCTGAGGTACACGCAAAGATAGGACATGTCCAATTTTTGCTGCGTGCTTTCCATAGGCTCCTATGGGAGCCTTGAAAGCACGCAGCACGGACCTCGGATGGTGGGAATGGGCTACTTCACATAGCTTGAAATAGCCCATTCACGCAATCTTTTCAGCGCTATAGCAACGCTGTTTTCTCCCTGCTTAGCAGCGCAAAAACAGCGCTTGTCTGAACGAGGCCTTAGTCTGATTTCATAACTTATTGTTTACTGGACAGATGCCATTGTCATGAGATTAATGCTAATTATTTCACCTTTTAATGTTGTGGCTAAAGACATTAAAAAAGGCCTGAAGTTTGTTACTTTATTATTTTGCCTTTTCCCACAAAATGTACAATTAAGTAATCTACAGTATTTATATATTTTTTTAAAGTATAAGAAGGTTGCTTTCTATACCCTGTACATTACATAAATCAAATCATATCTTGTGTATTCTTACCTAATATCCCATGTCCATGGACATAAAATGACAAAACTCTAATACAGTCTTTTATGTATACTTTATCATCCATTTAATGCAGTGGTATCCCATTCCTTTTACATAAATTCAAATCATCTGTCCCCTTCGAACCTAGCTTTAGGATTACATATGCTTATTATTTACATTTTAGAAAACTCCATCTTTTCTGGAATTAAATAGAATTTTTTAAAAATCTGAAAGGTAAACTTCAATTTTATTGATTTTGGAAAACAGTAGAGAAACTTAGCATACTTCCTGTATTAGGTATCAGTCTTACCCATGACCCACTAAATAAGGGGGCCCTGAAACCCATCTGTGACATAACAAAAAGTGGCATAAATGATACATACAAGGTTGAGGATTCTGTACAGATTTTGCATTGAAGAGCTTTAGTTTTAAATGGATTCTGTTATCGGGTTCATTCTACCCGAACCACAGGCAGCATGAGCTTGGAGTAAGAGTGTCTGTAGCCCCATGTTTTATTCTGAAATGCTGCTGTGTTGACTTAGATCTGAGATCCGAGTCACTGAGGGGGCCTTTTCCCACTTGCTACATAAATCCTGACGACTTTCTCCCTGCTTGTGTATAGAGAAACAGCTGTCAGTCTTCATATTGTGGGCAGAAAGAGGTTGACACAGCCCATCTCCATGACTCAGTGTTGGGCTCCATGTCACACTTCAAAGAGGTTTTGTTCTGAAATATCAAAACCTTTTGAGAATAAAACTTCCATGGGGGTAGTATGCCTCCCTGTCCAAGGTTCATGTTGTACGTGGTTCAGGCAGCCTGAACCTGATGAAAAAATTAGTTTAAGTTATATACTGTTTCTCATGTTCATTAACCCATTAACCTGACAGACTGTGAGACAGGCAGATAGATCATTCTACCTAAGTGCATCTTAGATTTATAATTGATTATTGTATGCACTCACTTTTTATACTAATGATAGACAGAATTTTGTTTTTACATTTCATTGTAACAACAGTTGATAAGAATTATTTTCATATATTATGGTGAATTACAAAATGGAGTCTATATTTTATATTATAGTCTTACTAAATGTATATAACTGCTGTATCAGGAAAATAAGAAATAGGCCTAATCAGTCAAATCATTATAATAAAAGCTTTATGTTAAAATAATTGACATTTAAATTAAATGAGCCATCTACTGGTCATATTTTGTACTGCAATTTTATTCTAATTTGCTTGAGTTCATAATTGTTCTATATCTATTAATATATATTAGCAAGGGCAATACATTGCTTTATTATGTAGTATATTTAAGATTCTGTTGTCAGTGCAGTAGTCTATAATAGCTTTGATTAGATATCTGCATCTACTAGCTAACTGAATAGGACTAAGGGCTCAGTCACACGGGTGCATCGGCACCCGTACACCGGTGCCGATGCACCCGTGTGACTGAGGCGTTACTGCAGAAAGAAGACGGCCGTACGTGAAGACGGACGTTTCTCTGCAGCGCTGATGAAAGAACACATGACCGGCAATGAAGCCGATCACATGTTCTTTCCTCCGGCGCTTCAGAGAGACGTCTGTCTTCAGGTACGGCCGTCTGCTACCTGCAGTAACACGGGTGCCGATGCGCCCGTGTGACTGAGCACTAAACATGTGATCCCTCCCATATAATATCTAACCCTAGACATTTGATTAACACTGTCCAAGTGTGTTACTTACGAAGTATTTCTACTTATGGTAAAATCTCAGCATCATGTCTGCCAGTCACTGCAGTAGATTCTTCCAATGGTCTTCCACTGCCTTACTAGAATTACACAGAAAGATTTATGAATAGAATTTTTAGATTTCTGATTCAATAAACAAATCCTCAAATACTCATATTCAAAAGAAATAGGAATGCATTTATTAAAAATGTATTTGTACACTTTCAGTCTCCTTCAAAGTATTCTCCACTTGCAGCAATGCATTTGTCCAAATGTTTTTACGACTGCTGAATGCATTTTTTAAATTTGGGGGTTATTGATGTCTTTAGTACTTGTTTCTTTTTTGCTTCACCTCTTCAGGATCAGCAAAACATTTCCTTTGAGGTCTTTTTTAATCTGAGGAAATAAAAAAAAGGGTGGATACGGAGGCTGGGGCAAGGGTATTATACAGTTTTTTTGTGAAAAATTGCTTAAGACTCAGAGCTGTGTGGGAAGGTACATTGTCATGATGGAAGAAACAGTCACCTGTTTGCCACAAATTGGGGTGTTTTCTCTATTCGTTGCGATGCAACTTTTTCCAAACTTTCAAATAAAAACTTTGGTTGGCTATTTGACCTTGTGTTACAAATTCTGATTGCACTATCCATCTCACATCAAAGGGTGTGACAGTGTAATAAAGGGCATCGTGACTTTTCATAAAGAATTTTAGAAGTACTGTATAATTAGTACTATTATCCTACTAGCAATGCCAATTGAGTATTTGTTATCCTGTTGTACAACATATAATTTTTATGAATGACCTAGCTTCTGAATAAGTTTCGTAAGGTCATTGTAAAAAGAAAATTGCCTTCTTGTAATGTTTTTGACTCAGTTGTCAGTAAAAAAGTTGAAACTGAGGCTAGCAGCCCTTGATGCTTAATATAAATGTACCCTAATTTTGTATGTTCATTCCATATGCTAATGTTAAGTGCTAAAACAATTATATTACATCTTCTTTCTATGTGGAGCAATCTTTGTAAATTAATTTTGTACTGTATTTGGTAGTTTAAATGTTTCCTAGACCTGCAGTTCTGCAACTACACCTCTAAGAGCCACTGTTCACTCATCAGAAGAAAGCTAGTATTTTCATCATTGTATTATAGCACACACCGAAGATCTATATAAAAAGAAGCAGTTGTTTTTCTGAATCATCCTGTATATTTCATTTATTCTTCTATGTATTAAGGTTGAAATTGAAACATTTGCTTGAATTTAAAGACATGTTTTTCAAAGAACATTACACCATTTACCACAAGGTAAAACAAAGAAAAGGCAAGTAACAATTTATATCCTATTTTCTTAGATGTCTCAGTCAATCTCTGGGCAGATTCATTATTCTATTGTAGAAGAAAAGAAGAATGACTCTTATAGCAAATACTGCAGGTGACCTTGGATTAGATATTAAGCAGTTCAGATCTAGAAAGCTGAGGATTATATCCAGAATTTAGGAGACTAATTTTCATATAAATATAGAAACCAATGTCTACCTACAATGAGATAATGATAGGGAGAGAGAGACTACGAAAGCTGCACAGTAAATGACAATTCTCTAGTATTTTTAAGTATATCATTAGATTAACAGCAACTGAATCGATTTTACAAGAAACTAAATTTGTCTTACATTTTGAAGGAATACAACAATAGGTTTATCCTAATGCTAATTCAGGATACGCCTATAGGCAGACGCTATTTATCACTTACTGAAAAGATTCATCCAGATTCAAAAGGAAATCTCCAAAACTTCATCCGAAAAATCAATGAATAAAGGAAATATCTAAGGGCTCAGTCACGATAAGACGGCCGCACTGCAGGTGCGGTCGACTCTCCGCACCGTCGGACGAAAGAACACATGACCGGCAATGGAGCCAGTCATGTGTTCTTTCTTCCAGCGGTGCGGAGAGTCGTCTGCACCTGCAGTGCGGCAGTCTTATTGTGCAGGAACACAGGCGCGTCGGCGCCCGGATGCACCCGTGTGACTGAGCCCTAAGATCTGAAACTGCTTTAAAGCCCCTACCAGGTTATATAAATATTACAAAGGAGAGTCCCCCACTGAAAACACTCCTATACTAGCTTAAGCAGAGAGTCACTAACAAAGAACATATTTTGCTGCTGTGGAATAAGCAATGTCGTATATGACATGGTCATCCAGCCAAAACCTTCCCTGGCAGTAACAGATTTTTTGCCAAGATTTTCAAAAGTCATGGTTATGCACTGGCATAACAGAATGAGTGATTACCTTAAATAAGGATCATTTTTAATGATGTTAATGATACTTGTCCTACAGTATGTTTAGTCTGGTAGCATGTAAAGTTTTATATATGAACTATTTCCATAACTGCAAAACATGCTAAACTAGAGCTCATTGGCAATGCAAAGGTTGAGTTTCTATGTGGGTTACCTTCACTTCAAAAACATACTGATAAGTAAATTTAGGTTGTGAACCTCAATGGGGACAGAAACCAATGTAAGTGTTGACAATTTCACTGGATAGGGCATAACTTGTAATTCTGTTGCAAGCATTTAAGAACAGGATAGATAGAGAGATGTTATGTGACTCCAGCTGCATAACTCTTCATTCTATGGTTGAAAATGCTTTAATTATTTTCAATGCTAACTTTGAATTTCACAATATAGATTGCAATTTCCATATTTTCCATATTTTTTCATTAAACAATTACTGTAGAAACAACTAAATTCACATTGCAGCTAAATTTGCTTTGCAAAGTGCATTACATCCAGATATTGATAGTAATGCAGAAGAGACATAAGTTTAAGCATAATGTAACTTACATTAGAATAGAAATTAGGTCAAAAGATAAGATGCTCCTGAATTAATGCTAACAATAATAGATAGAGGAAATCCTGTTAGAAGTGACACAGTTGTAATTAAAAGACTAGTAACTAAGGCTAATGGTAACGCCCCTATATTAACACAGGACTTATATAAAGCTTGTATACTAGAAGGCATTTATATAGTGGATCCCATAGTGGATTCTGGAGACAACAATAAAGAATACACATGAATGCACATATTACATATGTCAAGAAGAGTGTCATATTTAGTGTTAGCCTAGCAAATGTAGAAATAAGAAAAAAATAAGAACAGGGACTATACAATGATTAAGAAAAATGAACTAATCTTTCAAGACAATCATAGAGGGAGCCTTGTTGGCAATACTGGATGACAATGCTCCTGAGATATTCATGACACCCTTATCTACTGCTATCCTGGAAGATTCTGCTCCTAGTACAGTAATTGCCATGAATGAAGGACATTTTCAGGTTTCTGAGACTAATGATAAAATAATAATCATGAATGTGAAACAATTCTAAAAGTACCTTCACAATTCAGCTGCCAACTGAGGATCTCCTCCACTACTCAAAAGAAGAACCATCAGCTTGGAAACATCACATGTCAATGACAACTTACCATGTTTTATAAAACCTACTTAACAATTTGCCAGGCACCTCTATATTTAATATTAAATCTTGGTACTATATGTAGACAGTCTCTTGACTGTAACCTATACATTTTTGTCTTACTTAGTGAAATTTAACCTGAACATTTTAGACATTTTTTAACATGCCCTTCCTTAAGCAATGAAATCCATAAGAAAGATCTTCAGTCGTATTTCAAATTAGACTTAATCAAGCCCTTGCATTTATTTTCTTGTTATTTCTTATTATTATAGTGGTTGTTAAACCAAAATACCAATCATTTTGTATTTTCAACCACTGTCCTCCTGTTGATCTCTGGCAACCTTCAACGTAGAATTACAGGACTCTTCCTCTACCTTAAGTGATACAGTATCTGTGATGCAATGGATGTTACTGAAAGCAACTTTAACTACATAACATCAAGGCAAATGTCTCTGTTAAAAATCTAATTGACAATTATGATTCTGGACTTGGAAATGCAGATTTAAAAGATGCCTTGCCCTCTGACTTTGCCATATTAGTAATAAAGAAATAACAATGAGACTACAATGATTTGATAATAACCTATAGGACGGTTTTTGGCAAGCTGGTATGTAATATAAGTAAATTTTAAACAAATCTTTTGATTTTAATTGTCATTTATTATTGGCATGTACTATAGATCCACTTAATTTAGTATTTCCATTACAATCACATTATAAACTTTAGCAGCACATGCAGTTGTTAGCACAGTAGTTTGGAGTCTATAACTACCACAGGACCACAGTGGTGCTTGAAAGTTTGTAAATCCTTCAGATTTTTCAATATTTCTACTTATTTTTTACCTAAAACTACATAAGATTTTCACACAAATCCTAAAAGTAGATAAAGAAAATCAAATGAAAGAAATGAGTCCAAAATATCAGACTCGGGCATTTATTCATTAAGGAAAATGGTGTAATATTACATGTTTTCGAGTGGCAAAAGTGTGTGAATCTTTAGGATTAGCAGATAATTTGAAGATGAAATTAGAGTCAGGTGTTTTCAATCAATAGGATAGGAAGCAGTAGTGAATGTGTGATATTTACAACATGTTTGTTGAAGTTTATAATTGCACGAAAATAGATTTCTGAGGACCTCAGAATAAGAGTTAGGCCTCCTTCCCACGAGCGTGACGGGCTCCGCCGCGTAATATTCCGCAGTGAAGCCCGTCACGGCGCCCCCCCAGAGACCCCATACTTACCAGCGGAAGATAGCGTGAAGACGCTTCCCCGCCCACCGCCGGCCGCGTCATATGACCGGTGGCGGTAGGCGGAGAAGCGTTTTTTCACGCTATCTTCTGCTGGTTGCAGCGGG
The DNA here is from genome assembly GCF_035609145.1 of Eleutherodactylus coqui. Classification (NCBI taxonomy): domain Eukaryota; kingdom Metazoa; phylum Chordata; class Amphibia; order Anura; family Eleutherodactylidae; genus Eleutherodactylus; species Eleutherodactylus coqui. The sequence goes on along the minus strand of NC_089838.1, from coordinate 41,565,039 downwards.
AGATAGCGTGAACGGACGGCTTCCATTGACTGCAATGGAAGCCGTCAGAGCGTCCAAATAGAACATGCTGCGGGTGAGAACGGGAGATTTTACGGTGCGTAATTCCGCGGTGGAATTACGCATCGTGTGCATTGTGCTATTAGGTTCAATAGAACCTAATAGCAGGGGGCAACGCAGCGGATTTTTGCCGCGGATTTACGCGGCGTAAATCCGTTCGTGGGAAGGAGGCCTTACTGATGCTGGAAAAATTTACAAAACCATCTCTAAAGAGCTTGGACTCCACTAATCTACAGTCAGTCAGACGGTGTACAAAAGGAGGAAATTCAAGACTCCCCAGAAGTGATCATGCATATAACAGAGTGCAAGGTTATAAAGCAACTCAGGGTAACCACTAAGCAAGCCCAGGCCTTTCTCACATTGGCTAGGAGAAGACTGAACAACTATGGTGGGCATGGCAGGATTGAAAGATAAAATTTACTGCTCTCAAAAAAGAACATTGCTGTCCATCTAAAGTTTGCTAAAAAAGCACCTGGACAAGCCAGAAGGCTATTGGAACAATGTTTTGTGAATGGTTGAGGCCAAAATAGAGCTTTTTGACTTAATTGAGACGCATTATATTTGGAGAAAGACAAACACTGTATAACAGCTTAAAAACTTCATAACAATCAGGCAATCTGAATAATCCCCAGATCAACAACCATTTTGAAGTTATTAATGATTATAACATAATATTGTATCACTCAAGAAAGATGTTCAGGCCCTTCTTGAACACTTTTATCGAATTTGTATATGGTGGTGCAGAAACCTTCTTCTTCTAGACTTAGAAGGTGTCCCTTGTTACAGTCACAGTCCTGGGTATAAACAGATCATAGAAGAGGTATGTGTATTGTCCCCTGATATACTTATACATAGTTATTAGGTCACCCCTCAGCCGTCTTTTCTCTAAACTAAATAATCCCAATTCTGATTACCTCTTTGGGTATTGTACTATGATTGTTGCTTTAAGGTTTTCAGGGGGAAGGTAACCTGGGTGCATGGCCTGATTGAAAACATTTTGGATGTGTGAAAGTAGGATATGTCGGAAATTCTTCAAATATTCATTTGAGAACCCATCTGGGCCTGGAGCTTTGCCTAGTTTTAAGGATTAGACGGCTAATAACATAGTTGAGGAGTGTAATTTGGGAGGTATTAGAGGGATAAATATTAACTATATGCAACAAACCTCCCCCCCCCCCCCCCCCCTACAGTAAGGTCTTTCTTGTAGAAGCTGAAAGGTAATTGTGTTCTTGATAGCCACGAGCACTCTGGCTTTTTTCTTTTTGGTATTGGAGTAAAAAATGTGTGGGGAATCTTTGTGGAAAAGCCTGGGTGGGTCAGACTATTGGAAATGAGATTCCAGAATGCATGCTTTATCAGCTCCAGAGTGTTTCATCTCCCTCCACAAATGAGATCTTTTTTAGGAACTGTTAAGCCCTTTGACATTAAAGAATAGCAACTTCAACATCATGTCCATAAGGAGCTGTATGCTTCGGGCAGTAGCTGAGATTGGAATAAGGCTTGTGCAGATGTGTCATTGGGATATAGGTAAGTCTCTGTAGGTGTGTCTGATGGATGAGGATCGAAAAATGAGGTGTATATAGAAGGATATTGAGAAGAGCTTTCAGTGTGTCAAAAAACATGGACAAAGCATTGTAATGTGTCAAACTGTGCATACTTGGGGAGAATTTGCAGAAAATATGAAATTGAACCTGAACTAAGTAAAGCCATGAACATGTGATTTAGGATGTGTTGCTGTTTTTTTTCCACTCCTGTGCAATCTTGGGTGAAGAGGTTTTGTCACAGGTCCGAGCCTGGGAGGTCAAAGACGGAAGTGGTGTGCCCCATGATTCCAACAGCTCTTGACCTTTTTCGAATGTTGCAAAGATATGCATGCTCCTGTTTTGTGACACTATCACTTTGGTTGAAAACACCCATTTTTAGGGAATAGCATGGTTTCATAGAACTGATGTTCTGTGGGCTAGATTCTTCCTGGTTAAAATTGTGGCTTGCAATAAATCGATAAAAAGCAAGATATTCTGATACAGAGCAGAGAAGGGTAACGATTTTCTAGACGCTTACATTAGTTGCTCCTTAATGTGGAAAGAGTAAACCCTTACTATGGTTTCCTCAGGTTTTGAAGTAGGAATATTGGCGGCTCTTGGAAGTCTGTGTGCCCGATCATTAGGTCAAGGGAGGTACAATGTGGAAGTTTAGTGTGGATAAATTTCTGAATAAATTGGATGAGCTCAGCAGGAAAGATTGATTCAAGGATGCTGCTAATTTTTATATTATTCCCATGATTTTGATCCTCAATGTCAGCCATTTTGTTCTGTAGCATAGATACCTCTTCTTCTAAGGCATTGTGCTAGTACACTAGAGAGTTTTGACAAAGGAAAAATCCCCCATTTTATGCTCAATGTGGTCAAGACAATCTCCTAGTTCTTCTATGGAAGCATTAATGCTTGCCAAAGCCTTAGAAATTTCGATTTGAAGGGAGCTGCGGAGCGCCATTATGACTTCCTTTAGACATACCTCTGAAGTGGCCTGATTTTTGGCTGGTATGTCCTTTAGAGACAGTTCACCTTCACTAACGGGGTCTGGAAATTGAAGGTGGACCCTTTGTATTAATGGGCTAGACACGTTAAAGTCAATGGTATTGAGCGGGTACGTGTGCATACATAGGTGCGCATCCCTATATGCGCAAAAACACGCATGTGTGAAGATCTGTGCATTGCCTTCAATGGAGCCGCTGCTGCTGCCGACGGCTCCATTGAAGGCAATGGTCTGCCGGCACCCCTTAATTGTTTTTCAGGGAAGATCTTTAAATATAAGCTCTTCCCTGAAAATCATCTCTTTTAGTGTAAAAAAATATAATATATATATATATATATATATATATATATATATATATATACTTACCTGTCCGCCACTGCCGTTTCCCCCCACAGATGTGACAGATGCAGCAAAGGAATTCTTCATTCCTGCGGGGAATAAAGAATTCCCTAGCGCAGCTGTCACAGATGACAGCTGCACTAGAGGATCCAGCTGCCGGAACCCCTTAATTGTTTTTCATGGAAGGGCTTTAAATATAAACCCTTTCCTGAAAAACAAGCCAAAGTAGTGTAACAAAAAAAACATGCTTTTCTTTAGCTGCCCAGGCTCAGCCTCATCCTGTCGGCGCTGTCCTGGGCTCTGCACTGAAAGAGCTGCTTCTGATTGGCTGATGCGCTCAGCCAATCACAGGCAGCTCTTGCTGAAAGAATGACAGGCGAGAGTTGCCTGTGATTGGCTGAGCGTATCAGCGAATCAGAAGCAGCTCTTTCAGCAGGCAGGGATTTTAAGCATTTATTAAAACTGTATAAAACGCCTTATTGGTTAAAGCAACCAACTACAATGCTTCTTTCATTGTTCCAGAGGAATTGAATAAATGAAAAGTGAGCTCTAATTACACTGGACAACAAAAATGCAGTTGGAAATTTCCTCAGAATAGTTAAACTACCATAAATTTTTGTCGAGAAACACAAATATGACATTAGATTTTGTTTATTTGCACTGTTTTTTAAGATATACTAAACTTAAAGGGGTTGTCCCACGGCAGCAAGTGGGTCTATACACTTCTGTATGGCCATATTAATGCACTTTGTAATGTACATTGTGCATTAATTATGAGCCATACAGAAGTTATAAGAAGTTTTTCACTTACCTGCTCCGTTGCTAGCATCCTCGTTTCCATGGAGCCGACTAATTTTCGCCGTCTAATGGCCAAATTAGCCGCGCTTGCGCAGTCCGGGTCTTCTTCTTTTCTCAATGGGGCCGCTCGTGCAAGATGCCGGCTCCGTGTAGCTCCGCCCCGTCACGTGCCGATTCCAGCCAATCAGGAGGCTGGAATCGGCAATGGACCGCACAGAAGCCCTGCGGTCCACCGAGGGAGAGGATCCCGGCGGCCATCTTCAGCAGGTAAGTAAGAAGTCACCGGAGCGCGGGGATTCAGGTAAGCACCCTCCGGTGTTCTTTTTTAACCCCTGCATCGGGGTTGTCTCGCGCCGAACGGGGGGGGGTTGAAAAAAAAAAAAAACCTGTTTCGGCGCGGGAGAACCCCTTTAAATCAAAATACTAAAAACACACTTTGAAATTCTTTCTTTTCTCAAAATAACTAAACTACCCTAATTTTAGGGGGGGGGGGGGAATGAATGTGACTTTATATTTTGTTTAGTAGGCCTAACTCTGGTTTTATAGATACATTAACTTCAAATAAAAGGACTTAATCACATGAACGGATTCTCTTTGCTAGTCACTGGTACTCCTTTTCTGGGGCATCTCTTGTCACTGTCCACCAGTAGTCCACAAGCAGAGAAGCTTCCATTTTCCCTGATACCTTAGTTCCATTTTTGACATATCCTGATGGAACCGCTCTCTATGTTCGTCACTGGCGGCGCCGCAGTTGTCAGGGCTATATCTCAGAGCCAAGAGCTTACTATGGGAGGTATTTTCTGCGGAACCCGTAGGCGGACGCCTGCTGCAGATTCCGCAATGCAAATTCACCTGTGTGCATGTGGCCTATCTTATTGAAGGAGCTTGTAACATGCGCTATACAGTAATTTTTCTGAATTAAAATTTTAAATGTTTCAACTTTTTTGGCTTTAAATGTTTGAAAGACATTTATTTGTTGTTATATAAAGTGACGCTGAATATAATAATACACATTTAGTGATAAAACCCAAGCTAGAGATATGCTAAAAATTATTTATATATGGAATACAGAAACATGAAGCATTCTAGATATTAAATACTTTCAAAAATAATTTAAATATATTGCAATTCTATACTTTCACCTCTGAGCGTCACTGTTTAATCAGTAAGGAGGAAAATGCAGAACAGGAAATTCACTGGCATAATACTCTGCACATATATTGTTGATCTACAGAAAAAGACACAGAAATTTTCTGGATTCTCCTAGACAAAGAATTACAAATATCATTAGCATTTTTATTTAAAATTTGCATTGAATGATAAAACCTTACTGGATATTCTATGGGAAAAAATCACTCAGAAGGGATAAGATGGAACCTTCTATACAGGACTCAGATGGCAAGTAGCAATTTATATCCTATTTTCTTGGCTGTGTCATTCAGTCTCTGGTCAGATTCATTATTTCATTGTAGAAGAAAGGAGGAAAGACTCGGTTATAGCAAATATTGCAGGTGACTTTGCATAAGATATTAAGGAGCTCTCATCTAGAAAACTGAGAATTATATTCAGAGAAATATTTCTATATGTATAAGGTTAATGGGAATCTGCATATTAAGGACAGGATAGACAGAGAGAGATTGATGCTAAGAGGAGTACATGTGGCACAAAAATAAAAGCATAGTAATGAAAATGCATACTCCAAAAATCAAATGGAAATTGTAGTATGTATTGATATTTCATAAAGCCTTATTAAGGACACACACTTAGTTAAAAACATTAAAGGGGTTGTCCCGCGGCAGCAAGTGGGTCTATACACTTCTGTATGGCCATATTAATGCACTTTGTAATGTACATTGTGCATTAATTATGAGCCATACAGAAGTTATAAAAAGTTTTTCACTTACCTGTTCCGTTGCTGGCGTCCTCGTTTCCATGGAGCCGACTAATTTTCGCCATCTAATGGCCAAATTAGCCACGCTTGCGCAGTCCGGGTCTTCTTCTGTTCTCTATGGGGCTCCGTGTAGCTCCGTGTAGCTCCGCCCCGTCACGTGCCAATTCCAGCCAATCAGGAGGCTGGAATCGGCAATGGACCGCACAGAAGCCCTGCGGTCCACCGAGGGAGAAGATGCCGGCGGCCATCTTCAGCCGGTAAGTAAGAAGTCACCGGAGCGCGGGGATTCAGGTAAGCGCTGTGTGGATTTTTCTTTAGGTCCCTGCATCGGGGTTGTCTCGCGCCGAACGGGGGGGGGGGGTGAAAAAAAAAAAAAAACCGTTTCGGCGCGGGACAACCCCTTTAAAATCCCATACCAGCAAACACATGTATTTAAGGCAAGTGCGATATATGAAAAGAAATCCCCACGCTTATCGTAGCTCTATGTCTGCTTCGTCAGTGATAAAGCAGCTATATAACCACGGTATACATGCGGACATCATCCCATAGTGGCTTTTTATGGTGGTGGCTGCATTTTGACGGGTACTTCTGGGCCTTTATTGGTTTTATATATATTTATTTTTGTGATCCTCATAGGTTTACCAACTCCTTGTTTTCAGGATTATTTTTTCATATTCCTTATATTATCAGGTTAATGTGGACAAAGCTTTATGATCTTTTGCTTTGGCACATTGTTATTGTATGTTTAGGTCCGGTATGTCCCTGATCTACTGTTATCATACATGATCACTTTTAGATATATCACACTTGCCTTGACTACATTTGTGTGCTGCTATGTGTACATTCAGGTTGTCTGATTGATTAGTGTTTTTCTCATATGGGATTTAAATCATTGTAACTAAATAAAACTTTGTAAAGTATTGATATATATAGTTTTCATTTGATTCTAGGAATGTGCATTTCTATTACTATTTAAATTTTTCTTTTCATGCCATTTTGTGTAGAAGAGCAGATACATGCTCCATAACCTTTAATGTTGTGGTATAAAACCCTTTTAATAATTTTAACACTAAAGTTTACATTCAGTCTATTTATGATAAAAATGTTGTACAAATAAACAAATTTACACCAGTTGCAACAGAATTTGCCTTTCACAGTGCAGTAGATCCAGATATTGGTATCAATACAGTGCGGACATGTAAGCTTACTGATATATGTAGTATTTCACACTCACTGGGAATATTAGAACACAGGGCAGTAAATTTCTGGAGCTTTTTCTAGAGAAATGATTAAATTGAGATACACAAGATATTCCTAAATTAAAATCAGCAATGGATGGAGGAAATCCTATCAAGTCTGGCACAACATTACTAAAGATAATTGTTATAGTTGTTAATGATGATGTTCATATATTTACTAAGGATATGTATAAAGGCACCTTAAAGGAAAACATTCAAGTTAATTCTACGGTGATTATGTTAAATGCTACTGACAATGATGAAGGAATTAATGCACAGATCACATATTCTTCAATTAAAACATCTGGAAATATCCATCACACAGGAATATTTTATATTAACCCAAATACCAGTGAAATCAATATCAATGTAGCTTATTGTAAGGTGCTAGATGGGAATGATAATGCTTTTGAGATATCAATCATTTTATTATCTACTCCTATTGCTAAGGATTCTGCACCTGGAGCAATGACAGCTCTGATTAAAATCCTTGACTAAGATTCTGAAGATAATGCAATGTTGACTGTCAGGTTCTTGAATATGTTTCTTTTAATTTATTAATTTATAATTTCCTTTATTAATTCTTCAATCATATTAGTAGCGTGGGAGGTTTCTCTATTTTGTCCCAGACAACAATTTAGCAGGAGCTTCAATATTCAGTATATAAACCTCTGATCCAGATACTGGAGACAGTACTAAAATAATTTACACAATTACCAGTAGTATTACAGAAATTTTGGGAAATTTATCAATGTCATCTTATTTTCTCATCTTAATTTCAGGTATAAGATAACTGGACAGACACAACTAATATATAATATATATATATATATATATATATATATATATATATATATATATATATATATGCACTCAGCCTTATCTCTGCATTTTAAGAATTGCCATATTAGACCATACTCACAGACAGTAAGAATAGTACAAGATGGCCTAGACTGTTCTGCTTTGTGTTCTTTGGGTAGAACACTAAAAGGAGAATCATCATAGACATTATATCTATACAGTGTCGACAATCTAAAATTTAGGGTAAAATTTAAAAAAAGCCTTACAGGTAATTGCAATGATACAAAAATGACATCAATGAGCCAATTAATAAATGGATTATTGAGGAGTTTTGTCACATTCAAAATTTTTCACCACCATACATAGGATAAAGTTAGTTCCTCACAATGAGCCTCATTTATTAAAAATCGTGCTATAGGCTCTGTTGACTGAAGCAACCAATATGAAAGCAGCTTTCATTCTTCCAAAGCAGCTGCAGTAATAAAAATGTCATATCTAATTGGTTTTTAGAAAGTTTTAATAAATTAAGTCATATGTTTCTGCAATTTAGCTTTCCTCTGCAAGTAATAGGCTGGTTTTTTTTAGCTCCCAATAGTCTACCCCAGGAGCTCATATCCATTATGTGTACCACAGGATGTACAGCTTTTCTTATGTTAAGTAAAAAAAACTTTTTTCTTTTTTTATGGGTTTAAATGTTTTGAATCTTTTTTTACATTGTTGTAAAAAGCTGTATGCAGCAATATAGTGTTGCTGATGAAATACATAAAGCAAATAAGAGACGTGTTTAGATATGAAATAAAAATAAAAAAATCTAGCTATTAAAGCCTTTATATAACAAGTAAAGACATTGCAATTCTGTACTTTCACCTCTGAGCGCCGCTGTTTAACCAGCAAGGAGAAAAATGCAGAACTGGAAATCCACTGGTATTTTCCTCTGCCACATACATTGCTGATCGACAAAAAGAGAAACAGACATTTTCTAGATTCTCCTAAATAGAATTAAGCCTTTTTTGTGCTTAACATATGCCTTGGATAGCAAAACTGGATATTTTATGGAAAATAATCACTGAAGATGGACAAGATGGAACCTCCTATACAGGGCTGCACAAAAATAAGATGGCAAGTAACAATTTATATCCTATAATCTTGGCTGTGTTGTTCAGTTTTTGGTCAGATTTAATATTATGTTGTAGAAGAAATGAGCAAAGACTCTGATATAGCAAATATTGCAGATGACCTTGAATTAGATATTAAGCAGCTCTCCTCTGTAAGACTGATGATTGTATCCAGAGCTTCAGAGAGATATTTCTATATAAATCTAGATAATGGAAATCTTTATATTAAGGACAGAATGGACCGAGAGACATCGTGTTGGGAAGAAGCTTCCTGCTTCTTGATATTTGATGTTGTGGTTGAAAATCCTTTTATTAGTTTTAAAATTAAAGTTGAAATTTGAATGGTACCAAGGAGCAGAGAGCTATAATACCGGGACAGCCACCACAAAATGTACATAACTGTGACTGGTAACCAATCCGAGAGATGAGGCAGGTGCTGGAGTACTGCTATTCTTTCAATTAGCTGATCAATAGAGTGCCACTAATAAACAAGTAATCAATATCATAGACCTAAAAACATATTTGATGAAAACCCTCATTGGACTAAATTTAAATTACTTGTTTTTTCCCTATAGATGATTGGCAGGTTGTGATTTTTAATATATAAACTGGCTTGGAGAGGATCCTAGGTCTGTTACTTTATACTTAAGTGGTGACTAACCTTCTAACAAACATCTGCTCATGTGATAGATAATGTGATAACTAGCAAAAATGCTAGTCCCTTTTTTTTTAAAATCACTCTAAAGTGCTGTCCAATAGGGATCTTCCTTGCTACCAATGCCTGTTGTTATGTAACATCCATCTCTAGTAACAGAGATTGAAAGAGGGATAACAGGAAGTAGAGGAGGGTGATAATTCATGTTGCCCATAGAAATCTATGGAGAGGAGAGAGGAAGGAGCTTCTATAGAGGAAAAGAGCCACAAATATATCACTTCAGCTAATAGCAAGTGAAGTACAACTTTTGAAACAACATCTACACTGCTCTATACTACTCTAGTGTCCTCCCTGATAATTTTATGTCCTGTGTGCTGCAATGAATTAGAATGAAGATTAAGTAGACTTATGCGTGCACAGTATAAAGAACACAGCATAACAACAGTCTCCAGCTCAGGAATAAGTGAGAATTAGAGAATCAGGCTGCATAGGGAAAATCTGGTGATGGATACCATATGCCAGTCATGTACTTGCCAGAAGTAGTAGAATTTCTCATCGACACACCAAAGCTTACTCTGAAAAGTTAGGTATGCATTAGCTCCCTATACAGAGGGTCACAAAAGTCTACAGACTCTTTTACTTTTTTACATTTTGCTATATTGTAGCTTTGTGCAAATGAAAAACAAATTTTAAGTTTTTCACCATCATTCTGCACTCAATACCCCATAATACAAAGTGAAAACAGGATGTTAGAAATCTTTGTACATTTAAAAAAAATGAAAAGCTAACATATAGCATTTGCATTAGTATATCAGATCTGAAATCAAGCTATGAGGAGGAAATAACTACCCATAGAGCTCAGATACAGTATTGTGTGGAGGCACAGCTCTACAGAAGGTTGCAAAAATATTTTTTTGCCGCACTGAAAGTTCCCAAGAGCAGAGTGACATCCATAATTTTTTTTAAAGGGTCCAGGACTCTTCCTAGAACTGTCTGACCCACCAAACTAAGTAATCGGGGAGAAGGACCGTGGTAAGAAAAGTGACCAAGAACCCAATGGTCACTCTGTCTGAGCTCCAAAGATACTGTGTGCAGATGGGAGAAACTTTGAGAAGATCAAACATAAGTTCAGCACTTCACCAATCTTTGATTTATGGCAGTGTGGCCAGAAAAAAAGCCTCTCCTCAGTAAAAGACACATGAAAGCCTGCCTGGAGTTTGCCAAAAAAGCACATGTGAGACTGTGATCAGACTGCGACATAAAATTATTTAGTCTTGTAAAACAAAGATTGAACTTTTTGGCTTCAATTCTTAGCATTGTGCCTGTAGGAAACCAGGCATTGCTCATTATCTGTCCAATACCATCCCTATAATGAAGCCTGATGGTGGCAGCATCATATTGTGGGAGTGTTGTTCAGTGACTGGAACAGGGAGACTGGTCAGGTTTGATGGAAAGCTGAATGGAGAAAAGTACAGAGATATTATGAATGAAACCCTGATTTAGAACACAAGGGACCTCAGATTGGGTAGAAGGGTATACCTTTCAACAAGATAATGACCCTAAGCACATGGCCAAGACAATACAATGTCCTTGAGTGGCCCAGCCAGAGCCCTGACTTGAAGCCAATCAAACACCTCTGGAGAGACCTGAAAATGGCTGTTAATAGATGATTTATTTCAATCCAACAGGGCTTGAGAGGATCTGTAGAGAAGAATGTCAGAAAATCTCCAAATCTAGGTGTGCAAACCTTGTAGAATCATACCCAAGAAGATTGGAAGCTAAAATCACTACCAAAGATGTTTCAACTAGGTACCGAGTAAAGGGTCTGAATACTTATGTCAATGCAAAATGTTAGTTTTTCATTTTTTTTTTAAATTACAAAGTTTTTTAATATTCTGTTTTCACTTTGTTATCATGGAGTATTGAGTGCAGAATGGTGGGGAAAATCTTGCACAAGGCAACAACGTAACAAAATATAAAAAAGTGAAAATTTCTGAAGACTTTCCAGACCCACTGTACTTTAAATACTATTTATGTTTTTTTATTTTTATCTTAAACATTATGGGATATTCAAGCTAGATGCAAGGGCAGAGGGACCTGTGACAACATGGCAAATCTGAGATGAATTATGAAAAAGGGAAGAGAGTATCAGAAAAAGTTCCACCTGGTCATCAGGTTCCTCTCCAGCAATCAAGAAGTGGGAAATAGGTTGGGGATGGAGAATGGTTCAAGATCAAAAAGAGCACAAGGCGATGATGTACCCTCTCTCCTTTTCTTTTCAACCTCTATGCGGAAGTGATTATCAGGGGGCTGGAATTAAATGATCAAGGTAACGGGTTGAAAATAGGTGGAAGAACCATCAGTAATCTAAGATATTCAGGCAATATTACTTTTAGCAGACAGCAAAGCATTTGAAGACACTGATCCTGAAAGTAAAAGAAGAAAGTGAGAAGATGAGACTTCACCTGAACATCAAGATCATGACAACTGAAGATCATGACCACTGTCAACAAGAAGGTGCACATAAAGGTCAACAATGAGGAAATCAAAGTGGTTAAAAGTTTTGTATTCCTTGGGTCCCTCATTGATCGTAGTGACAGTTTGACAGGTGAGATAAAGCATTGATTAGCAGTCGGCATATGGCCTTGGTGAGCATGGACCCAATATGGAAGTGCAAGGATATCTCAGTCACCATCAAATGAAGATTAATGATCTTCAAATGATTGTCTTCAAAATTGCCACATACGGCTGTGAGACATGGACATTGAGGATAGCAGACAAAACAACAATTGACGCCTTTGAGCTATGTTGTAGGAAAACATTTCTACAAATCCCCCAGACAGCTAGCATCACCAACAAAGCTTACCTATATTGCAATAAATCAGAGATGTCATTGGAAGGGAAGATCACAGGAAAGAGATTGATTTAGTTTGAACACGTGATGAGGGCGAATTCACTGAAAAAAAATGCTACTTGAAGTGCTCAGTAGTAAAAGGAAACAGGAAAGACAAAAGACACCATCAAGAAGGACACGGGAATGGTCATCAGGCAATTGCAAACAGCCACAGAAGAGAGAGAACCATGGAGAAGACTGGCTTACAAAGTATCCAGGAATTGGACAAGACAATATGCCAGTTATCTGATTATCTAACTTTTAAAAACGTTTCTCTTTTGCGAGGCAAATAGTTTTTATGTATTGAGAGGTCATGTTCTCCATTCATATACAGTATTTTTTATAAAATGTTGCAAGCCACAATTTTATATATATTATGTTTAGAGATGAGCGAGCACCAAAATGCTCGGGTGCTCGTTACTCGGGACGAAATTAACGCGATGCTCGAGGGTTCGTTTCGAATAACGAACCCCATTGAAGTCAATGGACGACTCGAGCATTTTTGTATATCGCCGATGCTCGCTAAGGTTTCCATTTGTGAAAATCTGGGCAATTCAAGAAAATGATGGGAACGACACAGCAACGGATAAGGCAGGTGAGGGGCTACATGTTGGGCTGCATCTCAAGTTCTCAGGTCCCACTATTAAGCCACAATAGCGGCAAGAGTGGCCCCCCCCCAACAACTTTTACTTCTGAAAAGCCCTCATTAGCAATGCATACCTTAGCTAAGCACCACACTACCTCCAACAAAGCACAATCACTGCCTGCATGACACTCCGCTGCCACTTCTCCTGGGTTACGTGCTGCCCAACCCCCCCCCCTGCACGACCCAGTGTCCACAGCGCACACCAAATTGTCCCTGCACAGCCTTCAGCTGCACTCATGCCATGCCACACTCATGTCTATTTATAAGTGCGTCTGCCATGAGGAGGAAACGCAGGCACACACTGCAGAGGGTTGGCACGGCTAGGCAGCGACCCTCTTTAAAAGGGGCGGGGCGATAGCCCACAATGCTGTACAGAAGCAATGAGAAATATAATCCTGTGCCACCGCCATCAGGAGCTGCACACGTGGGCATAACAATGGGGAACCTATGTGCCACACACTATTCATTCTGTCAAGGTGTCTGCATGCCCCAGTCAGACCGCGGTTTTTTATAAATAGTCACAGGCAGGTACAACTCCGCAATGGGAATTCCGTGTGCACCCACAGCATGGGTGGCTCCCTGGAACCCACCGGCGGTACATAAATATATCCCATTGCATTGCCCATCACAGCTGAGGTAATGTCATGTTAAATGAAGGTGGGCTTCGGCCCACACTGCATGCCCCAGTCAGACTGGGGTTCTTTAGAAGTGGACACATGCAGTTACAACTCCGTGTGGACCGACAGCATGGGTGGGTGCCAGGAAGCCACCGGCGGTACATAAATATATCCCATTGCAGTGCCCAGCACAGCTGATGTAACGTCAGCTTTAATGCAGGTGGGCAAAAAATTAATTGGATTACACTGTAGGCGAGGGCCCCAAAAAATTGGTGTACCAACAGTACTAATGTACATCAGAAAAATTGCCCATGCCCAACCAAGAGGGCAGGTGAAACCCATTAATCGCTTTGGTTAATGTGGCTTAATTTGTAACTAGGCCTGGAGGCAGCCCAGTTAAAATAAAAATTGGTTCAGGTGCAAGTTTCAACGAGAACAATGCTTCCATCCGCGGGTGCAGCCTACGTATTGTTTAGGTATCGCTGCTGTCCGCTGGTGGAGAAGAGAAGTCTGGGGAAATCCAGGCTTTGTTCATCTTGATGAGTGTAAGCCTGTCGGCACTGTCGGTTGACAGGCGGGTACGCTTATCTGTGATGATTCCCCCAGCAGCACTAAACACCCTCTCTGACAAGACGCTAGCCGCAGGACAAGCAAGCACCTCCAGGGCATACAGCGCGAGTTCAGGCCACGTGTCCAGCTTCGACACCCAGTAGTTGTAGGGGGCAGAGGCGTCACGAAGGATGGTCGTGCGATCGGCTACGTACTCCCTCATCATCCTTTTACAGTGCTCCCGCCAACTCAGCCTTGACTGGGGAGCGGTGACACAGTCTTGCTGGGGAGCCAGAAAGCTGTAAAAGGCCTTAGAGAGTGTTCCCCTGCCTGTGCTGCATATGCTGCCTGATCTCTGCGCCTTCTCTGCTACCTGGCCCTCGGAACTGCGCCTTTGGCCACTAGCGCTGTCGGATGGGAATTTTACCATCAGTTTGTCCACCAGGGTCCTGTGGTATAGCATCACTCTCGAACCCCTTTCCTCTTCGGGTATGAGAGTGGAAAGGTTCTCCTTATACCGTGGGTCGAGCAGTGTGTACACCCAGTAATCCGTAGTGGCCAGAATGCGTGTAACGCGAGGGTCACGAGAAAGGCATCCTAACATGAAGTCAGCCATGTGTGCCAGGGTACCTGTACGCAACACATGGCTGTCCGCACTAGGAAGATCACTTTCAGGATCCTCCTCCTCCTCCTCAGGCCATACACGCTGAAAGGATGACAGGCAAGGAGCATGGGTACCCTCAGCATTGGGCCAAGCTGTCTCTTCCCCCTCCTCCTCATCCTCCTCATGCTCCTCCTCCTCAACGCGCTGAGATATAGACAGGAGGGTGCTCTGACTATCCAGCAACATACTGTCTTCCCCCGCCTCTGTTTCCGAACACAAAGCGTCTGCCTTTATGCTTTGCAGGGAACTTCTCAAGAGGCATAGCAGAGGAATGGTGACGCTAATGATTGCAGCATCGCCGCTCACCATCTGGGTAGACTCCTCAAAGTTTCCAAGGACCTGGCAGATGTCTGCCAACCAGGCCCACTCTTCTGTAAAGAATTGAGGAGGCTGACTCCCACTGTGCCGCCCATGTTGGAGTTGGTATTCCACTATAGCTCTACGCTGCTCATAGAGCCTGGCCAACATGTGGAGCGTAGAGTTCCACCATGTGGGCACGTCGCACAGCAGTCGGTGCACTGGCAGATGAAACCGATGTTGCAGGGTGCGCAGGGTGGCAGCGTCCGTGTGGGACTTGTGGAAATGGGCGCAGAGCCGGCGCACCTTTCCGAGCAGGTCTGACAAGCGTGGGTAGCTTTTCAGAAAGCGCTGAACCACCAAAGTAAAGACGTGGGCCAGGCATGGCACGTGCGTGAGGCTGCCGAGCTGCAGAGCCGCCACCAGGTAAGGCCGTTGTCACACATGACCATGCCCGGTTGGAGGCTCAGCGGCGCAAGCCAGCGGTCGGTCTGCTCTGTCAGACCCTGCAGCAGTTCGTGGGCCGTGTGCCTCTTCTCTCCTAAGCTGAGTAGTTTCAGCACGGCCTGCTGACGCTTGCCCACCGCTGTGCTGCCACGCCGCGCAACACCGACTGCTGGCGACGTGCTGCTGCTGACACATCTTGATTGCGAGACAGAGGTTGCGTAGGAGGAGGAGGAGGAGGGTGGTTTAGTGGAGGAAGCATACACCGCCGCAGATACTACCACCGAGCTGGGGCCCGCAATTCTGGGGGTGGGTAGGACGTGAGCGGTCCCAGGCTCTGACTCTGTCCCAGCCTCCACTAAATTCACCCAATGTGCCGTCAGGGAGATATAGTGGCCCTGCCTGCTTGTGCTTGTCCACGTGTCCGTTGTTAAGTGGACCTTGGCAGTAACCGCGTTGGTGAGGGCGCGTACAATGTTGCGAGAGACGTGGTTGTGCAGGGCTGGGACGGCACATCGGGAAAAGTAGTGGCGACTGGGAACTGAGTAGCGCGGGGCCGCCGCCGCCATCATACCTTTGAAAGCCTCCGTTTCTACAACCCTATACGGCAGCATCTCCAGGCTGATAAATTTGGCTACGTGCACGTTTAACGCTTGAGCGTGCGGGTGCGTGGCAGCGTACTTGCGCTTGCGCTCCAACACTTGCGCTAGCGACGGCTGGACGGTGCGCTGAGAGACATTGGTGGATGGGGCCGAGCACAGTGGAGGTGAGCGTGTGGGTGCAGGCCAGGAGACGGTAGTGCCTATGTCCTGAGAGGGGGGTTGGATCTCAGTGGCAGGTTGGGGCACAGGGGAAGAGGCAGCGGTGCAAACTGGAGGCGGTGAACGGCCTTCATCCCAGCTTGTGGGGTGCTTGGCCATCATATGTCTGCGCATGCTGGTGGTGGTGAGGCTGGTGGTGGTGGCTCCCCGGCTGATCTTGGCGTGACAAAGGTTGCACACCACTGTTCGTTGGTCGTCTGCACTCTCAGTGAAAAACTGCCAGACCTTTGAGCACCTCGGCCTCTGCAGGGTGGCATGGCGCGAGGGGGCGCTTTGGGAAACAGTTGGTGGATTATTCGGTCTGGCCCTGCCTCTACCCCTGGCCACCGCACTGCCTCTTCCAACCTGCCCTGCTGCTGCACTTGCCTCCCCCTCTGAAGACCTGTCCTCAGTAGGCGTAGCAAACCAGGTGGGGTCAGTCACCTCATCGTCCTGCTGCTCTTCCTCCGAATCCTCTGTGCGCTCCTCCCTCGGACTTACTCCAATTACTACTACCTGAGTGATAGACAACTGTGTCTCATCGTCATTGTCCTCCTCACCCACTGAAAGCTCTTGAGACAGTTGCCGGAAGTCCCCGGCCTCATCCCCCGGACCCTGGGAACTTTCCAAAGGTTGGGCATCGGTCACGACAAACTCCTCCGGTGGGAGAGGAACCATTGCTGGCCATTCAGGGCAGGGGCCCGGGAACAGTTCCTGGGAGTCTGCCTGCTCCTCAGAATGTGTCATTGTAATGGAGTGAGGAGGCTGGGAGGAAGGAGGAGCAGCAGCCAGAGGATTCAGAGTTGCAGCAGTGGACGGCGCAGAACTCTGGGTGGACGATAGATTACTGTATTACCAGTAGTGCAGAGTTCCTCTTCCATGACACTAACCGTTTCTTACCAATTATTCTATTTTTATTCCCTATTTATTTTGAGGTACAAGTATCATTAACAAAGCCCTTTCTAAGCAATCCACTAAGTGTTGATTTTTTTTTTTTTGTTTGTTTATTTGTATTCTTTTTTAGTCATGATGGGATCCCATAGAAAGAATCAACATGCTGAAATGTGCAACTGTGCAATGTCTAAAATCCAGAGTGGGGGGTAATGGTTAGTCAGTCTAGTCCAGGCTTGGAGAAAGTCTAGTCCAGAGGAACCTGAGATAGAGACCAGGGAGGAACAATGCAAGCATTCACAATAGCCAGTGCAGTGGGTCATCCAAAGTGTGAGTATGAAATCAAGTTTATACTGGAGTGTCAGTAGGAGAGAGAAACAGAAACAAGCAGTGTTAGGCCAGCAAGCAAGTCACCCGTTAAACCTTTACAGTCCAAGTCAGCTAACTGAATTTATAGTAAATAATGCATGTGGATTCTGTGATCTAAATAATACCAACATAATGGGAATGGTGTAACTGCTATTGGGACAAAGAACACTTCTAAATAAAGTTTGAAATTGTTTTTCATCTAAAGTCTGCTTCCTGAAGTGCTTACCACCACCTACAACAACAGCACTGAGGTACCACATGACACTATAGGAGTGCAAGGACTACTACCGTCATTTTTTGTTTAGTTTTCCACTTTTTATATTTATCATTTTTGTCCAGAAAGGGTGACTGGCATCACGACAACTAACATCTTCCCCTACCCGACTCCACAGGTAGCAGGCCATAACAGCTGTCTACTGTTTATTTTAGTTTACTATGTTTACCACTGGTCTAGCTTGACTCTAAAACCAGCATTTTTCCACGCTGCCCGGAGGAGCAGCAGAGCAACCGTGACTACCATCTCATTGCCCCTCGCTGCTTCATACTTCCTACATCTGGGTCACTGCAAGTGTAGGACACAAGCAGTCCCCTCCAGCAGATAATGCTGGAGACCACTCACATATCGCCCCCATCCTCCCCTGTACACACAGGAACAGAAAATAGCAAAGATCACAGGTCTTTGAATAGCAGCAGGACTGTAGATGATATCATAACATGTGACTAGGAGCTTTGTAACCAGAAAGCAGCTAGAGGGGTTTTGTATCCTCACTACACTTGTATGTGGGGATTTAGACAATAAAATGAGTGTTTAATATGCCAGCTGCAGATGTGTGTATGCAGCAGACCTGTATGAGCTGTGTGTGCATGTATGTAGTGGAGCTGTATGTGTTTGTATGCATGTTGCAGTACCATGTGTGCGTGAATATAGCAAAGCTGTAAGTGTGTATGTGAATGTTGTAGAGCTGTGTGTGTATGTAGCAGAGTTGTGTATGCTGCAGAGTTGTTTTTTTATGCTACAGAGCTGTGTGTGCACAAGTACAATGTGCGTGCAGCAGTGCTGTGAGTATGTATAATGTAAACTTATGTACTTTTGCCATTGTTTTAATGGACACACTAAGTTTAATAGAAGGTGACTGTTCCCTGTTAACCCCCTTTTCTAAACTAAAACACCAAAGTTAATGACGGTCGTCCCTCCACCTTGTTCGACCTCCAGAAATATTTAAATTAATATGAAATATTTTTTCCTGTTTTCTGTTGTCTAAAACTGCGGTGTGTCCTATAGTCAGGTTCACCTGGTGGTCTGAAAAATACAGTAAATTATGAAATATACGAATGAAAATAGAAAACTGAAAAACCATAAAGGTTCATAAAAAAGTATTTTTATAAATCTAAATTTGTACTTTACAAAATGAATTAAGGACACTGCAATTCTAAATTTTCACCTCTGAGCGCCGCTCTTTACCAGTAAGTAGAAACATGCAGATCTGGAAATCCACTGGTATTTTCTTTTTGCCACATCCATTGCAGAATCTGCAGGAGACACAGACATTTTCTGGATTCTCCTGGATACAGAACTAAGAATACAATTTAAGAAGAGAATTATTATTATCATGATCAATTTTCAGTGTATCATTTGAAATTGATGACAATACCATCCTGGATATTCTATGGGAAATAATCACTGAGGAGGGATAAGATGGAACCTCTTATACAGAGCTGCAAAGGATTCCGATGGCAAGTAACCATTTCTATCTTATTTTCTTGGCTGTGTCATTCAGTCTCTGGTCAGATTCATTATTCCATTGTAGAAGAAATGAGGAAAGACTCTATTATAGCAAACATTGCAGATGACCTGGGATTAGATATTAAGCAGCTCTCATCTAGAAAACTGAGGATTGTATCCAGAGCCTCAGAGAAATATTTCTATATAAATGTAGATAATGGAAATCTGTATATAAAGGACAGGATAGACAGAGAGACATTGTGTGGGAGAACAGCCTCCTGCTTCATAACCTTTGATGTTGTGGTTGAAAATCCTTTTCACAATTTTAAGATTAAGGTTGAAATTCAGGATATAAATGACAATTCTCCAGAGTTTCATGCTAAAACAGTTTTAGAAATAATTGAATTTACAACTATAGGAACAAAATTTGCCTTACGAAGTGCTGAAGATCCAGATTTTGGTATTAATTCAGTGCAAACATATAAGCTCAGTGATAATCAGTATTTCACACTCACTGAGAATATCAGAACAGATGGGAGTAAATTCCCAGAGCTTGTTCTAGAGAAACCATTAGATCGAGAGATACAAGACAGTCATGAAATAATTCTAACAGCAATGGATGGAGGAAGTCCTATCAAATCTGGTTCAACATTACTGAAGATAATTGTTTCAGATGGCAATGACAATGCTCCCATATTTACTCAAGATCTATATAAAGTCACCTTGAAGGAAAACATCCCAGTTAATTCAACAGTTATCATGGTAAATGCTACTGACAATGATGAAGGTGTCAATGCACAGATCACATATTCCTTAAGCAAAACATCTGGAAATGTCCATCATGCAGAAATATTTAGCATTAATCCAAATACTGGTGAAATCAGGATCAATGGAAACGTAGATTTTGAATTAACACAAAATTATGAATTATCAGTAGAAGCGAAAGATGGAGGAGGCCTTGTAGCTCATTGTAAGGTACTGGTAGAAGTCATAGATGAAAATGACAATGCTCCTGAGATATCCATCAGCTCATTATCTACTCCTATTCCGGAGAATTCGGCACCTGGAACAATGATAGCTCTAATTGAAGTTCATGATCAAGATTTTGGAGATAATGCAGATGTTGACTGCAAAATTCTTGAAGATGTTCCCTTTAGTTTATTATCATCTGACAATTACTATACACTTATTTTAAAATCTGCTATAGATAGGGAGAAAATATCTTCTTATTTTATCACTATTGTAGCTACAGATAGAGGTTCCCCTCCGATATCCAATAGTAGAAATATTAGATTGGAGATTTCAGATATCAATGACAATCCACCAACATTTGCTAAAGGCACTTACATGGCTTTTGTACCAGAGAACAACTTACCAGGAGCTTCAATATTCAGTATACAAGCCACAGATCCTGATATTGAAGAAAATGCTAAAATAATTTACACAATTTCCAGCACTGTTACAGAAACTCTCTCAGTGTCATCTTTTCTCTCCATCAATATAGAAACGGGAGTTGTCTATGCTCAAAGATCATTTGACTATGAGCAGAACAAGGAGTTTATAGTAGAAGTCACAGCTTCAGACAACGGTTCTCCTTCTTTAAACAGCAATGCTACATTAATCATCCACATAGTGGATCAGAATGACAATGCCCCCAAAATCTTGTACCCATCACCGGATAATGGTGGATCAATTGTTCTTGAGATGGTACCTTATGTCTCTGAGCCCGGCTCTTTAATAGCTAAGGTGGTAGCAGTGGATGCAGACTCTGGACATAATTCTTGTCTCTCTTACCAGTTTATACAAGTGTCATACCCATCTCATTTCATGATAAGTCAACACACAGGTGAGATCAGAACATCATACAGCTTTCAGGAAAAGGACATGATGAATTACAAGATTGTAGTGATGGTGAAGGACAACGGAGATCCTGCTCTCTCTGCTACAACCACCTTAAGTCTAATTATTGCAGATGACTTTCAACAGGCTGTTCCTAAACTCAGCAACAAACTGAAGGATGAAGAAACGCAAAACAACTTACAGTTCTACTTGGTGATTGCACTTGCAATTATTTCCTTGCTTTTCATATTAATTGTGATGGTGCTCATTATATCAAAATGTAAACAGCCAAAACCCTTGCCAGCCTTCTCTTCGCTCACCACAAATTTATATCCTCCAATTGATCCCAGGACATATTCTATGTATAGTGATGGATCATTACCTTTCCCATACTCATATAATGTCTGCGTAGCATTGGATTCAGCTGAGGGTGACATTTCTTACATGAATCCAAATGGAAATGTTCCTGTGGAAAACCTGATTGATGCTGATAATGCAGAACAAGGAACTGAAATTCGTAGAGACATTTTTCCGAGCAATGAGCAGGTAAGATCTAACTTTTTTCTCGTTGTATAAGGTTCCATAAAATCTGTACATTGTAAGTTCTAGAATCAAGCAGAAGCAACTCTGTTTAAAGATGATTCTGGAGCCAATCAATTACTATTGGATTCAGAGATAACCATAATCTAAATTTATTGATAGGTCAAGTGTGGATTTTAATATTGATGGTTTATTATTTGGACAGGCCCTCAGTCTTCAGTCAGTGGTGCTCTGATTCCAGGCAACCCCACTGCTAAATGAAGTGGCCTTCATTACATAGACCTAGAAAACCATTTTAATGAAAACCCTTTTTGCATCAGATTAAAATTATTGGGTTGTTTTGCTCCTATGAAAAATTGATACACTTGTTACCTGTGCAACTTTGTCAGTCTCTTTAGGAATCTCTCAATGTTTTCCTTTGCTATAATCCCTTAGAATGTAGATTGTGAACACAAATATAAAGCTGAGGTCTTTTACATTTTACTTAAGTTGTGTAACTAATATTAAGTTTCATTTTCTTCAAATATTATTTTTGTTTTATTTTATCAAACATTATGGCCCTCATTCTTCAAAAATATCTAACAGTAAGATACTTTTAGCCTAAAGGAAACAAGGACAGTTTTGATTACTGAGGCCCTCACGTTTCTACTAATCTATATATATAAAGACGAAAGCCCTCACTGACTCACTCACTGACTGACTGACTCACCAAAAGTTCTCCAACTTCCCGATGTCGTAGAAACATGAAATTTGGCACACGCATAGATTATCTCCAAAATAGGAAAAGTTATTGGGTCCCAACTCGATTATACAATTCTAGCGCAAAAGAATTGGTGTCGAAATTTTACGTACGTAATCTAAATCTGTCACTTTCCAATGTCATAGAAACTTAAAATTTGGCCCGAGCATTGATTATGTCATAAATAGGAAAAGTTAATGGGTCCCAACACGATTATTCAATTCTATGCGCAAAAGAATTAGCGTCCAAATTTTACGTACGGAATCTAATTATCTCACTTTCCGGTGTCATAGAAATGTGAAATTTGGCCCGAGCATTGATTATGTCATAAATAGAAAAAGCTAATGGGTCCCAACTTGATTATTTAATTCTAGCGCAAAATAATTGGCGTTGAAATTTTACGTGCGGAATGTAATTTTTTCACTTTCCGCTGTCATAGAAACGGGAAATTTGGCACGAGCATTGATTATGTCATAAATAGGAAACGCTAATGGGTCCCAACTCCATTATTCAATTATACGCGCAAAAGAATTAGCGTCCAAATTTTACGTACGGAATCTAATTTCTTCACTTTCCGGTGTCATAGAAATGTGAAATTTGGCACGAGCATTGATTATGTCATAAATAGGAAAAGCTAATGGGTCCCAACTCCATTATTCAATTCTAAGCGCAAAAGAATTGGCGTCAAAATTTTACGTTCGGAATCTAATTTTCTCACTTTCCGGTGTCATAGAAACGTGAAATTTCGCAGGAGCATTGATTATGTCATAAAGAGGAAAAGCTAATGGGTCCCAACTCGATTATTCAATTCTAGCGCAAAAGAATTGGCGTCGAAATTTTACGTGCGGAATGTAATTTTTTCACTTTCCGGTGTCATAGAAACGGGAAATTTGGCAGGAGCATTGATTATGTCATAAATAGGAAACGCTAATAGGTCCCAACTCCATTATTCAATTCTATGCGCAAAAGAATTAGCGTCCAAATTTTACGTTCGGAATCTAATTTTCTCACTTTCCGGTGTCATAGAAACGTGAAATTTCGCAGGAGCATGGATTATGTCATAAAGAGGAAAAGCTAATGGGTCCCAACTCGATTATTCAATTCTAGCGCAAAAGAATTGGCGTCGAAATTTAACGTGCGGAATGTAATTTTTTCACTTTCCGGTGTCATAGAAACGGGAAATTTGGCAGGAGCATTGATTATGTCATAAATAGGAAACGCTAATAGGTCCCAACTCCATTATTCAATTCTATGCGCAAAAGAATTAGCGTCCAAATTTTACGTACGGAATCTAATTTTCTCACTTCCCGATGTCATAGAAACAGGAAATTTGGCACGAGCATTGATTATGTCATAAATAGGAAACGCCTATGGGTCCCAACTCCATTATTCAATTCTATGCGCAAAAGAATTAGCGTCCAAATTTTACATACATAATCTAAATCTCTCACTTCCCAATGTAATAGAAACATGAAATTTGGCACTGGCATTGATTATGTCATAAATAGGAAAAGTTAATGTGTACCAACTCGATTATTCAATTCTATGCGCAAACGAATTAGCATCCAAAATTTTACGAACGGAATCTAATTTTCTCACTTTCCGGTGTCATAGAAACGTGAACTTTGGCACGAGCATTGATTATGTCATAAATAGGAAAAGTTCATAGGTACCAACTCGATTATTCAATTCTAGCGCAAAAGAATTAGCGTCCAAATTTTATGTGCGGAATGTAATTTTTTCACTTTCCGCTGTCATAGAAATGGGAAATTTGGCACGAGCATTGATTATGTCATAAATAGGAAAAGTTAATGGGTCTCAACTTGATTATTCAATTCTATGCGCAAAAGAATTAGTGTCCAAATTTTATGTACGTAATCTAATTCTCTCACTTCCTGATGTCATTTTATATAAAGTAAACGTCACATGGTTACCTCCACGTGGTGTTTCCTGGGTAACGCAGAGAATTATGCAAAATGGTGAACATATGTTTTTCTGGTATCTCTAAAGTAAGCACGACTTCATAATATTGTCCGTGTGAACACCAGATAAACACCAGTACCAAATTAACTCGGGCGAAGCAGGGTATATCAGCTAGTTATTTATACTATTCATATTTGCAAATATTTGTACCATACCTCTGCTAAACACTAGATTATCACACAGTTTCATGTGAAGAGAGGTCATGTTTTGTATTTATATATAATTTTAATAAAATAAAGGTAAAAATTTGCATTGATGGTCCTCACACAGCACAGTATATGGGGTTTCAAAATGTGCCTTTCCAAAAGCTCATTATGAATTTCAGTTCCATTTGATAATTTTTGTTTTATTTGTGGGCAAAGGACCTTCAGGTTTGACTGTGAAACTGTACCAGTGTGTATATAGTTTAGATATTCCCACAGACATTTGGGCTGTTGTGTAACAACACTATTAAGCTCTGTTTCAGCATTGTATTCAATATTAGCTCTTCATCCATGTAAATAAATCCTAACTGGTATACCACTTTCATTACTTCTATCCACCATATATTTAGAAAGCAAGTATCATTAACGAAGTCCCCTCTATGCAATTTTGTCGACAAAGAAGGAATTGTATTTTTTTGTTTGTATGAGTTTTTTATGGTCATGACATGATCCCATAGGAGGATTTAACATGCTGAACCATGTAACATCAGTGGAGAATATGAGAAACCCAGAGCAGAGGTAACACGCTGGCCTGTTGACCCCTAATATCAATTTAGAGACTATAAACTTTCACATTCCTTGTCACTGGACAAATTATTTACTGTTATGCTCATCCCAACCTGGTATTTATCTAAGTGCTACTAATGACAACATGTCTGTGCCCTCTTATCCAGTCTCTGGTATTTATCTAAGTGCAAATTAAGTTCACCATGTCTGTGCCCTTCCACTTGATCATGTGATATGTTTTTATATAAATATGTCTTTAGATTTGTTCCATTATGCTTGAGGAAGGACCCTGCGTAGGTCCGAAAGCTTGCTATAACATCATGTTAGCCATTAAAAGGTATCATATCTACAAGATTACTTGGTTTCTCTTAATGAGAACATTCACACTTTGCTCTACTGGCTAACACGGTACTAAACTTTTTTCGTTTCGTTCAATCTCCAAAATAAAGAGTGAGAAAATTGTTCTACTATATTATCTCCGTAAAAGGTTGCAAGGAAATTCATTATTTTCTTTCTGTCTTCACAGACTCTGAGATAATAATAATGTGTCATATAAGCAAAATTAAATATTCACAAAAAAGGCATAAAAGAGTTAATTAAAAAGTAATAGGTTTTAGAATATTGGGACATTCTGTATGTGTAACTACCATTCAAAAGCCATTCATTTTGACCAATAAGGGGGTTGTCTGAGTTATTCATTAGGCAAATAAGGTACGTGCCTTAGGGCCAGCCAAAAATCCAGGCCACAATAAAATAAAGTAAAAAAAAATTATAATTATCAGGTGATGACAAGACTTTCCAAATCAATCTCTCTCAGTGTACGTTTAGACGTTGTTTAGGTGCGCTCATCCGTAAATCGAGAAAGAATTGTCACTTAATCTAGATACTGTAATATTATAGTAATTACAGTATCTTACAGTGCTGTCAAAATAATTGGTTGTTCTGAATTTGTTTGTAATAAATATTCTATTGTTGAATTTAACTTTCTTCCTTTTATCGGAGAGCCCAAAATATCTGCACTTTCAGATCACCTATTAAAAATGCACCGTAGGTCCAGCAGAGCCTTACCAGCTCTGTGTTCCCCATGCAGTAACATGGCTAACTGGTATATAGCATACCTCTCCACACTCCCCACTGTGTTTCGTGCTGCCGCTTTGGATTTTCTCTCTGAGTTCATCATTGCAGGCTGACCCAGCCTTTTTACAGGATGACACAGGCTGCTGCAGTTAATGATAGAACTCAGCAATTATCTGAGCAACAAGGCCAGTTTTCTTTCTGATGGATAGTTTTAATAAATTATGTTATACATGTCTGCATTAAACCTTTACTGTGTATTCATAAAGTGTTTTATAAGCATCTAATATCCCAATCCGAGATATCTATCAACTGTAAGGTAAATATAGTTTTTGCATGAAAAAATAAATAAGCTGTTTCTCTGTGTTTAATTATCTTTAAGTCCTTTGAATGCTGTTATAAAAATACTGAATATAATAATAGCAATTAAATGTGAAAAATATAAAGTAAAAGAAAAATGTGAAACATTTTAAAATATTGTCAATGAAGTAAATTAGATTGAAAATTCTATATGTATCATGTAAGATAAGTTAAGAAAATTGCAATTCTAAACTTTTGCCTCTGAGCGCCGCTGTTTGACCAGTTTGGAGGAAAATACAGAATTAGAAATCCACTGGAAAATTTTTTTGCCATAGTCATTGCAGATCCTGCAGAAAGAGACAAAGCCATTTTCTGAATCCTCATAGACACAGAACTTGAGAATGATAGATACGATGAACATTTTTCTCTTTACTATTTACATTGAATGAGTACACCATCCAGAATATTTTATGGGAGATAATCATTGAAGATGGATAAGATGGAACCTCAATTACAGGGCTGCATAGGACTCAGATGGCAAGTAACAATTCCTATTTTATTGTCCTGGCTGTGTCATTCAGTCTCTGGTCAGATTCATTATTCCATTGTGGAGGAAATGAGGAAAGACTCTGTTATAGCAAATATTGCAGATGACCTTGGATTAGATGTAAAGCAGCTCTCATCTAGAAAACTGAGGATTGTATCCAGAGCTTCAGAGAAATACTTTAATGTCAATGTAGATAATGGAAATCTATATATTAGGGACAGGATAGATAGGGAGATATTGTGTGGAAGAGCAGCCTCCTGCTTCCTAAACTTTGATGTTGTTGTTGTAAATTCTTTTAATAATTTTAAGATTAAGGTTGAAATTCAGGATATAAATGACAATTCTCCAGAGTTTTTATATGATAAAACTGTTTTAAAAATTATTGAATCTACAGCAATTGGAACAAAATTTGTCTTGCACAGTGCAGAAGATCCAGATATTGGTAGCAATGCAGTGCAAAGCTATAAGCTCAGTGATAATCAGTATTTTACCCTTACTGAGAACATTAGAACAGATGGGAGTAAATTTCCAGAGCTTGTTTTGGAGAAAGCATTAGATCGAGAGACACAGGACATTCATGAGTTAATACTATCAGCAGTGGATGGGGGAAATCCTATCAGATCTGGGACAACATTATTGATGATAAGTGTTACAGATGTTAATGACAATTCCCCGATATTTACTCAAGATATGTATAAAGTAACCTTAAAGGAAAACATCCCAGTTAACTCTACCGTGATCATTTTAAATGCTACAGACATTGATGAAGGGATTAATGCACAGATCACCTATTATCTAAACAAAATATCTGGCAACATCCATCACACAGAAATATTTAGCATTAACCCAAATACTGGAGAAATCAAGATCAACAGAAACGTAGATTTTGAAGTAACACAAAATTATGAATTATCAGTAGAAGCAAAAGATGGAGGAGGCCTTGTGGCCCATTGTAAGGTACTGGTAGAAGTGATAGATGAGAATGATAATCCTCCTGAGATATCTATTATTTCATTATCTACTCCTATTCCTGAAGATTCTGCACCTGGAACAGTGATAGCTCTGATTGAGGTCCATGATCAAGATTCTGGAGATAATGCACATGTTGACTGTAAAATACTTGAAGATGTTCCCTTCAATTTGTTAGCTTCAGATACTTACTATAGACTTGTTTTAAAATCTACTATAGACAGAGAGGAAATATCTTCTTACAAGATCACCATTATGGCTACAGACAGAGGTCCTCCTCCTCTATCCAGTAGAAGAAAAATTACATTGGAGATATCAGATGTGAATGACAACCCACCAATATTTGCTGAATCTACTTATGTGACTTATGTGCAAGAGAACAATTTACCAGGAGCTTCAGTGTTCAGTATACAAGCTTCAGATTCTGATACTGGAGATAATGCTAAAATAAGTTACTCAATTTCCATCGTCATTACAGAAATGTTATCAGTGTCATCTTATCTCTCCATCAATATAGAGACCGGAGTTATTTATGCTCAAAGATCATTTGACTATGAGCAGAACAAGGAGTTTATGATAGTAATTACAGCTTCAGACAATGGATTCCCTTCTTTATGCAGCAATGCTACATTATTTATCCATATAGTAGATCAGAATGACAATGCACCAAAGATCTTGTACCCATCACCAGAAAGTGGGGGATTGGTTTTATTTGAGATGGTACCTTTTGTCTCTGAGCCCGGTTCTTTAATAACTAAAGTAGTGGCGGTTGATGCAGACTCTGGACATAATTCTTGGCTTTCCTACCAATTTATACAAGCATCATACCCATCTCATTTCATGATAAGTGAGCGAACAGGTGAGATCAGAACATCACGAAGCTTTCAGGAAAAGGACACAATGAATTACAAGGTTGTGGTGATGGTGAAGGACAACGGTGATCCTGCTCTCTCTGCTACAGCTACATTAGGTCTTATTATTGCAGATGACGTTCAACAGTTTATTCCTAAGCTCAGCAATAAGATGCAGGATGAAGAGACACAAAACAACTTACAGTTATACTTAGTGATTGCACTTGCACTTATTTCCTTGCTTTTTATATTAACTGTGATGGTGGTCATTATATCAAAATGTAAGCAACCAAAGCCCTCACCAGCCTTCTCTTCTCTCACTACAAATCTGTATCCTCCGATTGATCCTAAGACATTCTCCATGTACAGTGATGGATCATTACCTTTCCCATACGCCTATAATGTCTGTGTGGCATTAGATACTTCTGAGGGTGACTTTACCTATCGGAATCCAAATGGAAATGTTGCAGTAGAAAACCTGATTGATGCTGATAATACAAAACAAGGAACTGAAAGTTTCAAAGACGTTTCTTCGAACATTGAACAGGTAAGATAGAACTTTCTGCTTGCTGTATGAGGATTTATAAAATTTAACACCGACCAGGTGAGCTTTTAAACCCTTATATGCACTGTATGAGATTCTACAAAATACATAGATTGTAATTTCCTGAATAACATGGTTACTTTATAGGTTTCATAGTGTTTTACACATATCTTGATAACCTTTCTTTAAAATCATATAATGGTTTCAGGTTATTTGAAGTTATACTTAGACTGCCCCAAAAGAGTACCAAAGGATTCCTTGGTGAGCTTAGGCTCTTACAAGCTAAGAAATACCTACTAAAATAAGGTCCTAAATATCCAGTAGAAGATAACTTCATTTAGAACTGACTTGGGATTTAATCACTTGCTACTATGTCTTATTGGTTATTTATACATTTCCTGTCTAAACTTATTGATGAGATTCCTAATATCTGCAATGGAAACAACGAAGATTGTGTTAAAAATGGATGTACAAATGATTCTGAGGGTGTGCTCTCAGAATCATTTACTATGGTTGGTCCAAAGATCCTCAGACTGACTCTGTAACTTTCAAAATGCAAATAGTATGTTTTTATTGATTACGTGTACTACAGATTCAGTTTCCCCTTAATAGAAAAAAAATAAATTCTTTGCATTTTCAGTGGAGAATGTTTAGACAACCTAAAATAATAAATTTGAATTAGTGAAAGCATTTCTGTTTTATTTTCTGAACAGTATGTTTTTATAGCAAATTCTAGTTTTAAAAAATTGAAAATTTTTTCCCAAGTCCCATCTGTGCAAAAAATGGGTGACTTTTTAGCTTTTTTTATGCACCAGCCCCACCACTTTTTCTAAAAGTGGGCCGAACTTGCAAGAGAGAGGATATGGCTGCCCCAGACAGATAGATTTATCTCTATTTATTGCCGTAAATTATGGCAGAAATGTAAGCCAGCCAAATACACTAGGGGACTTTATTTGCTTTTAAAGCAGCTGACTGGCATTGGTTGCTCCAGTAAAGTCTACAATCCACTAGTACCCCCAGGTCTTTTCCCATATCACTTTTCCTTAGCAGTCTCCCTTTTAGTGTATATTGATGACATCCGTTTCTCCTGCCCATGTGCATAACCTTACATTTATCAATGTTGAACTTCATTTGCCATTTTTCCACCCAAGCCCCCAGTTTATCTAGACCCTTTTGTAGCCGTACATTGTCCTCCGTTGTATTCAATTTCTTATACAATTTTGTATCATCTGCAAATATTGATATTTTGCTGTGCAGCCCCCCTATCAGGTCATTGATAAATATATTAAAACAGAATGGGGCCTAATACTGAACCCTGTGGCACCCCACTAGTGACTGTGGCCCAATCAGAGTACGAACCATTTATTACCACCCTCTGATTTCTATCTCTGAGCCAGTTCTTTACCTAGATACACATGTTTTCATCCAGACCGAGCTGTCTCATTTTATATATCAACCTATTATGCGGCACGATGTCAAATGCTTAAGAGAAATCTAGATATACGAGATCAATAGACTCTCCCATGTCCAGCCTAAAGCTTACTTCATTGTAGAAGTTGATCAAATTGGTCTGACATGATCGACCCCTCAAGAACCAATGCTGATGAGGAGTTATAGCATTGTTGAAAGATAATAGTATTTAACAGGCAGAAGCTGAATGGCAGCCAGGGGGAAAACCTCTATAAAAGAAACATGTTTTGTTAAGCTAAACAAAGAGGTTTTCTAAGATATGTAGCACTTGCCTGCCATTTCCATATTCAACACATGATATACTATAATTTTTCTGTACTCCTTAAATACCCGAAATCCTTCCACTGCTGCCCATCTGAAGGGAGTCTCTGCTTCCTCCTTACATGTAGCACACATGCAATGCCATTGTGAATAGGCAATAGGAGCTGTCATAATTGGAGATGTCATGGGGCCTATAATCTCCTAAGTTAAATTGTATAAACCCCACTGCAGTAGGTTCATTGGCAATGGGCAGCAGTTAGTGGTGGGTGCTGAACATCAATGAGCAGCATTGAACAGAACTTTCATGTTTTTCACCAGGCCCATGATAGCCCCTAAAGGAAGTACCAATTGTTCTGTCATGATAATGGTTTGCACTTCTGTATTATTTTGCTTTCTCTGCAAAAATAGAATGAACATAAAGAGATTTTTATTATTCCAAAAAATAAAAATAAAACAATATGTTCCTGTATGTTTCAGGGTTGATAAAGACAATTAATTGTTGTTATATAAAAGTACATGATAACAGCATATGGATAAAACATATAAATCAAATTAGAAATGGAGTCAGACATTGTACATCAATAAAATAAAGTAATCTCATTATTTTACATCTATACTCTAAAATAATTTTAAAGCATTGTAATTCTGCATTTTCACCTCTGAGCGCCGCTGTTTAACCAGTAAGAGAAAAATGCAGGACTGGAAAATCACTGGTAATTTCCTCTGCCACATACCTTGCTGATCTGAAGGAAAAAAAGCATCCATTTTCTGGATTCTCCTGGAAACAGAACTAAGAATATAATAAAAAAGAAGCATAATTGCAGATATTATGAAGATTGTTTTGCTTAAAATTTGCATTGGATGACAAAGCCTTGCTGGATATCCACTGGAAATAAATCACAGAGGATGGAACCTACTATACAATGCTGCACAAGACTCAGATGGCAGGTAACCATTTCTATCTTATTCTCTTGGCTGTGTCATTCAGTCTCTGGTCAGATTCATTATTCCATTGTAGAAGAAATGAGGAAAGACTCTGTTATAGCAAATATTGCAGATGACCTTGGATTAGATGTAAAGCAGCTCTCATCTAGAAAATTGAGGATTGTATCCAGAGTCTCTGAGAAGTATTTCTATGTAAATGTAGATAATGGAAATCTGTATATTAAGGACAGGATAGACAGGGAGACATTGTGTGGAACTGAAGATTCCTGCTACTTGACATTTGATGCTGTGGTTGAAAATCCATTAAATATCTTTAAGATCAAAGTTGACATTCTGGATATAAATGACAATTTCCCACAGTTCTATAATGATAAAATCACTTTGGAAATCATTGAATTTACATCACCTGGAGCAATATTTGTTTTACAGAATGCTGAAGATCCAGATATTGGAAGTAATTCAGTGCAGACATATAAGCTCAGTGATAACCAGTATTTCACACTCACTGAGAATATCAGAACAGATGGAAGTAAGTTTCCAGAGCTTGTTCTAGAGAAACCATTAGATAGAGAGACACAAGAAATTCATGAATTAAAACTATCAGCAATGGATGGAGGAAATCCCATCAAGTCTGGTACAACATTGCTAAAGATAGTTGTTACAGATGCCAATGACAATGCTCCAATATTTACTCAGGATATGTATAAAGTCACCTTAAAGGAAAACATCCCAGTTAATTCTGCAGTGATCACGTTAAATGCTACTGACAATGATGAAGGCGTCAATGCGCAGATCACATATTCTTTTATTAAAACATCTGGAAATGTCCATCACACAGGAATATTTAGCATTAACCCAATTACTGGTGAAATACAGATCAATGAAAACTTGGATTTTGAGATGACAAAGAATTATGAAATGTCTGTACAAGCCAAGGATGGAGGAGGCCTTGTAGCTCATTGTAAGGTGCTGGTAGATGTGATAGATGAGAATGACAATGCTCCTGAGATATCCATCACTTCATTATCTTCTCCTATTCCTGAGGATGCTGCACCTGGAACAATGATAGCTCTGATTGAAGTTCATGATCAAGATTCTGGAGATAATGCACATGTTGACTGTCAGGTTCTGGAAGATGTTCCCTTTAATTTATTATCATTAGACAATTACTATAAATTGGTTTTAAAGACCACCATAGACAGGGAGAAAGCATCTTCTTATAATATCACCATTATAGCTACAGACAGAGGTTCTCCCCCTCTTTCCAGTAGAAGAAGAATTGAATTGGAGATATCAGATGTCAATGACAATCCACCGCTCTTTACCCAATCGACTTATGTAGCTTATGTGCCAGAGAATAATTTACCGGGAACTTCATTATTCATCATACAAGCCACAGATCCTGATAGTGGAGACAATGCTAAAATAATTTACTCAATTTCCAGCAGTATTACAGAAATGCTATCAATGTCATCATATCTCTCCATCAATATAGAGACCGGAGTTGTCTATGCTCAACGATCATTTGACTATGAGCAGAATAAGGAGTTTATGATAGAAATCACAGCCTCAGACAATGGATTCCCTTCTTTGAGCAGCAATGCTACATTATGTATTCATATAGTGGATCAGAATGATAATTCACCAAAGATCTTGTACCCATCACCAGAGAGTGGCGGGTCGGCTGTTTTTGAAATGGTGCCCTTTGCCTCTGAGCCTGGTTCTTTAATAACTAAAGTAGTGGCGGTGGATGCTGATTCTGGACATAATTCTTGGATCTCTTACCACTTTATACAAGTATCAGACCCAACTCATTTCATGATAAGTGAGCGAACAGGTGAGATCAGAACATCACGAAGCTTTCAGGAAAAGGACATGATGAATTACAAGGTTGTGGTAATGGTAAAAGACAATGGAGATCCCACTCTTTCTGCTACAACCACCTTGAGTCTTATTATTGCAGATGACTTTCAGCAGGTTGTCCCTAAATTGAGCAACAAAGTCAAAGATGAAGAGACTCAAAACAACTTACAGTTCTACTTGGTGATTGCACTTGCAATTATTTCCTTGCTTTTTATACTAACTGTGATGGTGGTCATTATATCAAAATGTAAACAGACGAAACCCTTACCAGCCTTCTCTTCTCTTGCCACAAATCTGTATCCTCCAATTGATCCCAGGACATATTCTATGTATAGTGATGGATCATTACCTTTTCCATACTCATATAATGTCTGCGTGGCATTCGATTCTGCTGAGGGTGACTTTACTTACATGAATCCAAATGGAAATGTTCCTGTGGAAAACCTGATTGATGCTGATAATGCAGAACAAGGAACTGGAAGTTTGAATGAATCTTTTCCAATTTCTGAACAGGTGAGTCTTTGTAACGTTATGCCTTATTTGTGAGGTATTACCAAATATAAAATGTAAGCTGTATTTGCTGTTTGACTTACATTGCTCAGAAGGGAAAGTTACTTGTTATTTGTATTGCACCAACTTATTCCACAGCGCTTTCAGGTCATTTATTTATTACCCTCCAGCAAGATGGGTACTCATTTTACTGACCTCAGAGCGATGGAAAGCTGAGTCAACCTTGAGCCGGCTACCTGAACCAAGCGGGGATTGAATTCACAACCCTCAGGTCATGAGTGAGAGCTTATGACTGCATACTGCTGCCTTAACACTCTGCGCCACCTGAGGCCCAGAAACAATTGCTTTCTTTCACAAAAGCTAAACATAAAGATTGTTTCATGACTCTTCCTGTCAGCTCATCTACGTATTGTTTAGCAGTTTTTATTTGTGGTTGAGAAATTGATTCTTAACTTACAAGCATTGGACAGTGCAGTATGTGAGAAAGCAGGCTGCCTATTGGAAAGACGTGGTGGGTTAGGGGTAGAATAACACTGAACAGCATGAGTACATGTGGATAGGGAAATAATTTGATTCCTGCATACCGTTAATTAATCATCTATAATGCAATAAGATCAACGTCTCTACATTGCTGTATATCTCTTGTTCTAAGCTTCTATTTGTGCATTACACTTTTAGACTTAACATCAATGTTGTACCTATTGCATTATTTAAAGTTTTTTTCAGAAAATGCTTAACATGTCACTAAAATAATATAGTAGTAAGGTAAACAAATATGGTCTCACCATTAACTTTACATCATAGGTTTTCAATCTGTTGCTTAATAAATCACATTTATGCCGCTGGGTTTCAAAAGAAAAAAAAACTGTATAGAATTAAATAGAAATTGTGACCAAGTGAAATCATATGATAACTCTTACCATAGTGCTATAACTTTAAAGCTTGCAGTAGTTTCAACATTTCCACATTATTACAGAATAACTATTTCTTTCCTCACAGCTTTAGTATTTAAGGGCTAAGATTTTCGGTCAGTACAGAACACAGTGTGAAATTATTGCCAATATGGTCTAGAAATGATATATTTGCCCTTGTAGAAAATGGAATTTTCAGGATATGTAATTGGAATAAAACCACAATATGGTTTTTGGTTAAAATTTGGGAAATGGAAAAGCACTCAGAGCTGAAAGGCTTATACACAACCTACACTGTAATTAATTGTTATCAACTACTTAAGAATAGAGATGAGCGAGCACGCTCGGATAAGGCAGTCACTCGAGCGAGCATCGCTCTTCTCGAGTAACTGCATTCTCGTCCAAGCAGGCTCGGTGGGTCAGCGGGGGGCGGCGTGGGGTAGTGGGGGGGGGGGAGAGAGAGATCTCTCTCACTCTCCCCCCAGCTCCACCCCGCCGCACCCCGGAGCCTGCTCGGACAAGAATGCAGTTACTCGAGAAGAGCGATGCTTACTCAAGTAACTGCCTTATCCGAGCGTGCTCGCTCATCTCTACTTAAGAATATATAAACAAAATTACATTTAACTTACAAAAGGTTGTCTTTATTTTTGATGACTACATTCAAGTCTAAGGAGGGGGACAATGTATTGTTGGGTCAGTTGTCATTGTGGATAAAGCCAGAAGTAGTGTAATGGTATAGTTTAAATTCATTAAGAACAGCTTCTATGATGCCAATTGAATATTTGTTTTCACAATGTTGCCTGCAGGGGTGCAGATATAGAGGGCGCTGAGGTAGCAGTCTCTGGTATCCAAATAGGCCTTCTTTCCAGTTTGTTACATAATAAAACACCAGAAATATAAAGATGGATGGTGCTGTAGGTGAAGGCACATTTACAGACTTTGTATTGGGACCCAGCAACCTAAAGATAGAAGGTAGTGGTAAAAAAAAACAGCGCCCTGCATATGACCACTGTGTTCTATCTGCCTTACTCTTTTTCTCTGTCTACTATTTTATCTATATGTCAGCATTGGAAAGAACATTTATGAAATAGAATCTAATAAAATACATAACCAGAGAACTTTAAAAAACAAATGTGAGAGACAGTCATTATATTCATATACATCCAGAATCCATTTTGTATTTTCTTATTGTAGTTAAGCTTCATCTATATCTAAGGAAGTTTATTTTCTGGACCTAAAATGAATGCCATTTACTAATTTCTATACATTTCAGAAAAAAAAATAGTATTCCTTCAAGAGATTTCTCTTGTAAAATTTACATGATAACATAAACTACAAATGTAATTAAGCTTTTTAAAATGGAAATTATATACCTTGTGTTTAAGGTTTAGATTTAAATAACAAATGAAATAGGGATTGCAATACATAATTTTCATCTCTCAGCGCCGCTTTTTATCCAGTAAGGAGAAAAATAAGGAACGAGGATGGACTGGTGTTTGTCTTGACCTCATACATTTTTATATTAACAACAACAAATACATATTCTGGATTATTTCAGACAAGGAACTACGGATACAATTGAAAATATTTTATAAAACAAGGGGATTTGTCAGGGGACCAGGGAAAGCAGAAGTCAGGGGTCGCTGCAACGTAGCCCGCAACCCTTATCCCTGCCTACTTGTCCCCCTGGGCCCGGCCCCAGGGCAGCCACTGGGCGATGTTCCCTATTCTGAGCTAGGAAAAAGACGCGGGACACCACAGTCTATGGACACAGAAAACGAGAATACAGACAGACAAACAACCAGAGCGTAGTATCAAGGGAAACAACAAACCAGTCCAGGAGCAAGCCAAAGGTCCAAAGCACAGAAGTCAGTCCAAGAAGCGCAGTACAGGCAAGGGAAGAACGGAGTCAGGTCCAGGGGAAAGCCGAGGTCAATACCATGATCAGTCAGAAATTGCAGGGTGACGCTGGTGAGTGACAGGAAGCCTAATCAAACACTGCCAGTGTCTGGAAGAAACTGAGGGCTTTAAATGCTGTCAGAGCTCCCGCCCTAGCAGCTGATTGGGACAGAGTGTCAGACAGCAGCAGCAGTAATCACAGAATGCTGGGAGAACCCCCCCACCCCACCAAGCACTAGCAGAGCAAATTAAGACAGAGGAGGTGCAGTCGGCTGTCATAGCAACAGGAACCCGGCCCCCGGCAGCAGCCGCCGCATCCCAAGCACCCCCGTGGCATATAGGAGCCGCGTGGCCAGGAGAAGTTACCAGTGCTGGGGTTCCCCTGTGCTGCACACCACCCGCAGGAGTGACAGTACTGGCAGTGTGGGCACGGCGACCCCGAGAGCCACCAACCCTGACAGGATTAGAAGCAGCAAGCATTTATTTATAATCATCCTGTGGATTTTATAGCAAAACTGTGCTGGATATTTTATGGAAAATATTTAAAGAGCAAAGACAAAATGAAACCATCTACACAGGGATGCAAAGGATGGCAAGTAATCATGTCTATCTTCCTTTTGGATGTTTCATTCAGTCTCTGGTCAGATTCATTATTCCATTGAAGACGAAATGAGGAAAGACTCTCTTATAACAAATATTGCAGATGACCTTGGATTAGATATTAAGCAGCTCTCATCTAGAAAACTGAGGATTGTATCCAGAGCCTCAGAGAAGTATTTCTATATAAATGTAGATAATGGAAATCTGTATGTTAAGGACAGAATAGACAGAGACATTATGTGGGGTAGCAGTTTCTTTCTTAACCTT